>NC_090926.1:487916096-488530451 GCF_040938575.1 Ambystoma mexicanum | reverse complement strand
TGCATTTGCATTAAGTGTGATTTAAATGACCAATGCAATTTCATGATGTATCTGATTAGTTAAGTTGATCTATAAGAATGTGTAAGATAGAGACATTACACTACTTGCCAACGATGGTTAAAGTAAAAATCTAAATGACCTGGGACCCAACTGAGAAATTCCTAACTAGGCCGACTATGAACTGCTGAACTTTAACAACAATGACTGTAGAATTACGGCAGAACTACAGCAAAGAGCCATATGGCAGGGGTAACCATTGCAGACCGCTTAAAAGGAAATCAGAAACATGTATGTGTCATACTTGTTATATTGATAACACCATGAAACCTACTCACATGCCAAATGTCAGGTGTGTAGCATGTTGGGAAATGTGCAGAACATTTCGAACAGACACACACACACATTGAAACATTGTAGTGGGCTTAGAAATACTGCTTAAAAAATAGACAAATGTATATTGTATTTTTTTCATTGTCTACACCATGGGACCTACCCATTTCCGGTTTTTAGCATGTTGGGAAGTATGCTGAACATTTCGGACAGACACACATACACACACACATATTCGCAAATGTTCCTTTTATATATATAGAATATATATAGATGACAAATCAAATTCAAGATTGGTTTGAGGCGAGCCTGACACTTTTATTCAATGGAGTGCAGATCTTTGCCAATGAAGAAATTCATACTTTGAACAGGCATTGGGTACACTATGGATGCAGCTCCTGCAAGTATGTCTGAAAAGGCACTCCGGATTGACGTTGAATTACAAGGACTGGTGTACATATCTAGATCAATAGATTCAAACACCCAACTCATTGCGTTTTCCACTATCTTTCTTTTACGGATTAGGTAACATTTCAAAATGATTGTTGGGCTAGTGGAGAGTAGGTAAGGATTGTGGATGTTTCAGAGAGTAGTATGCGTGGCTTGCCCCCATAAAAATGGGGTGAAAACTTCTGCAGAATGGCCATCCAACCCAGTGAGCCAGATCCTTCCTCTACCACTGATAAATGAAGGAGAAAGAACGCATGCAGGACAAGTACTTAAGAAAGGTTTAGACATGATGGTCAGATTTAAAATAGCTGAGGCCAACGATCATCAATGTATGGACAATGTACTGGTGCATCAGACTGAGAGAGACAATGTAATTCTTGGACTGGGATAATCGAGGATTATGATTATAAAACCAGGTGGCTACTAAAGATATAATTGCTCAGTATAACTTTGTTGAGTGATAATAATACTCTAGTGGAATACTGCCTATTAAACAATTCAATGATGACTGCTCAATTTAGTAAGCTCTCAAGATACCTAGAAGGTCTTGGATAACACCAAGGTGAGTTCAGAGATTATGTTTGCTCCTTATACAGTTTAACCTGCTCAGTCAATCTGACAAAAGTTATGGGATGAGTGAAGAAACAAGACTTTGGGACTGAATCTCTCAAATGGAGTTTCCCACACAGAACCCTTGCGATCATCTACTTGGTATTGTCAAGACTAGACAACACAAATAGTTTCTACCTTGGAATTCCAGAACGGCTCACAAAAAACTACAACTCATCCAAAATACCACTGCAGACTAAATGGAAGAAACCATGAGAACAAATGTGCACCGAAATTTGAGGCGCAAGCTAGCGCAAGAGTGAAAGAGCAAGTGAACGTGCACGATTCATGGAAGGCCCTACGTGTGTTTTCCCCGGGATGTGCGCCAAATCCGTGGGTGGTGCACATGGGTGCACACGTCACTTCAACATCCCAATTGCTGTGCGTGACGCGCACAGTGAAAGCGCACAACTTGTAGCGCACACAACAAAAATGGGGCGGAACACACGGAATGGGGAACAACATGTGAAAATGAAGGCGTAACTGTGGAAGTACTGCTCGGAAATACACAGAACGCCCACACGTGTGCGAACAACACGTATTCATGGAATCAAATACGGGAAACCCACGCACACCAAAAGTCACGCACAGGCTTAAACACGTCCGCCACAAGAAGGTAGGCGGAAACGTCCCGGCGCAGTATAAAAGTGAGTGCAAACAACAAACACGTATATACAGTTATGATGAATGTCCCATTTCTCGCAGCACTGATCGTGGGACACTGCAGGAGGAAGAGAATAGCCAGGCCCCACATTTTTTTGCCCAGGACGAGCCTTTTCAGGATGCCTGATGACCAGGTCTATGGCAGGTATAGGATTCCACCTCGTATCATCCTAGACCTGGTCACTAAGTGGGAGGATGACCTCACATCACCCACCTTGTGCTCCCAAGCACTGAGCCCCTTGGAAAAGGTGCTCAATGTCTTGCATTTTTTGGCCAATGGGTCATTTCAGTGGACAACTGCCATAGTTGGGGGCGTCTCACAAGCCACGCAGTCACGCTGCCTACACCAGGTGTTGGAAATCATGACTGTGCGCCCTCAGTCCGCAGGCACATATACATGCGCAGAACACCCGCAGAAAGGCAGGCTGTGGTCTAGGACTTTTATAGGGTGGCACACTTCCCCAAAGTGCTTGGTGCCATAGATTGCACACATGTGGCCCTATGTCCACCTAGGGCCACTGAGCACATCTATTGAAACCGCAAGTACTGTCATTCCATTAACATACAGGTTGTATGTGATGCCCATGGAATCGTCACCTCTGTCTATGCAAACTATCCTGGGTCTACCCATGACAGTTTCATATACAGTATTTCCGCCCTGAGCCGGGACCTGGAAGCTGGGAAGCATGGCGACACATGGCTCATTGGTAAGTACAAATGTCTGTGCACATGCATGCATGTCACACACAGACAAATACACAAACCCAACTAATGACAACCATCCTCACCTCCCCAGAGGACAGTGTCTACCCTCTGAGCAGCCAAATGATGACGCCAATACAGAACCCCACCACACTACGCCAGGTAAGATACAACGCAGCCCATATTGCAACAAGGGGCATAATGGAGCGCACATTCGGAGTGCTCAAGTCACGCTTCCGCTCCCTTGACCGCTCTGGCGGGCAGCTACTATATGCACCCCCAGTAGTGTGCAGGATCATTGTGGCAGCATGTGTCCTGCACAATGTTGCAACACGACAGAGCGTAACAGTGGACATGGTGGTGCCCCCACATCCCCAACCACAGGCACAGGTGCTGCCCATGGGAGGGGAAAGGGCATGTGGCGAGGCAGCCCAGACCCAGCTTATGGCCACATTTTTCACCTAAACACCCACCCCTGCGGAGTGCACACAGGCCTGGCACATACCAGGTGACAATCGATGATGACAAAGAGACAGTCAACTGTCACAACCTTACCACCGTGAGAATGGTGCCACATAAGTGCTACATTGTGTGCATCCCTAGCTACTTAAACATAACCAATCCTGTGTGACCAAATGGAACACATGCAAGGTGTATATCAAACCAACCCCCTGCAAAACAGGCCATGACGTAGGTCACACAAACCTTCCCAACCCACATCACCCTTGTCTGCCACACCATGACATGGCATGCAACAGCAAAAGAGCAAACCAAAAGCACAACCCATGACCAATTAGATACAAAGTGACACGTGATAAATGGAAAGAGGCCTGAGACAATCACACCTGACATGGAGTCAGATGAAATGACTGACCAACAACCTCCCACACATACAAAGTCATACACAAATGCATGCCACCAGCAGTACCATCAACAAAAGACAGCATGCCTGTTGGCATGCACATTGGCCAAGCCAAATCTGCAAATCCCTAACCCGTGTCCTGTGTGTGTCTCCTGCAACACACTGCTCAGCACACAGCACAGTGAGCAGCCATTGTGTTGGGGATACACCTTGAGCATCAGATAAAAAGGACAAGCAACAAAAATGACCTATTGACGCATGTACACAATCCCCAAATGGTAAGTGATTATGCGCTGCAGGGACAAAGCATGCCAGAGAAGGCAATCTGTGTGTACGTGTGGGCATGGAAGGGTGGTTGTATATGTGGTGGAGCATTGTGTAAATGTTTTATCAGTAGGGACATGTACTCAATAATTGCATGTGTAATCAAGTGAACCTCAGTGTCCTGTACACATCACATGTGAACATTGCCCATGTGAACACCCCAGTATGTCAAACCACAACAATACCCTGACACCTGAAAGGTAAACCCAACACAGGAACAGCCTTTGACCAGCAGAACACATCATGTACATAGTACCCCACAATGAGAATGTCAGAGAGTGCCAAAACGCTGTAGCCCAAGAGTACTGTCCAACAACAAAAGGCCCTCCCTCATTTACTCATCACCGTGACCTTCAGAATAACTGTGTCTGGGGTCTGTTTCCTTCTTCCTTCTAGTCTACCTGGCTTCAGGATCCCCCTACCCCTTGGTTTTCTTTTTCTACCTTGCCTATAAATAGGGTCCAGCCCCCTCAGAGGCCACCTTGACTGGTAAAAATACCAAATAACAGAGAACTCCAAGGAGCCAAACCCCCAAACCAGGGTAAAAGCCTGTAGCCACCAAAAAACCCTGGAAGAGTCTCCAGTAGATGACTTGAAGTCGCTCAATATGGCCAAGAACATGTCCTAGCAGAATGACAGAAGAACTACCAAGGTAGCACAGTTGAACAATGGTTGAATAGGATGGGTAGCATTTTCAGTACACAATAATCAATGAGGATGCAACAATTGATGGGTAGTATCACAGCTCTAGTCTCCAGGTGCAGGAGTGGCATGACCCAACCACCCACTCCGCGGTCTGGCCCCCTGCAAGGTAAAACTTACACAGGCCTCCGAGACCCCGACAGGGAAAGAGGGTTAGGGACCCGTTGTTTGGATAGGCATCAGTATTCAGGTTAACCGGAAAGAGGGTCAGGAGAGGGGAGGTGGATGGGCAAGGGAAAGTAGGCAAAAGACAAAATACAACTATTGAAAATTACACATACTCAATCAGAGAAACCATGTACATCATTCACATTGTAAAAAACGGCTCAAAGGTGAGCCATAGAGAGACTCATCTCTGGGGTGAGTGCTGGCCTCCTGCCTGCGCACTCTCAGGTCCGGTTACAGTAGCAGTTCAATGCTGCAAAGAGAGCGTGAGTTACTATTCTGTGTGTGTTTTCCACACACATACATAACACCATTCAGTCTGCTGCTTCGTTCGTATACTTTTGCTTGCCTCCGTGATGGTTCATACACTGTTAATGCAGTAATTTCCCCGCGGTAAGTGGAAGACCATGTGTTAAGAATCACACATGATAGAATGGTCCTTGGGTGAGCTGCTAGACGCTTGTGGCGAGGTGCGACTTCAGTACAAGTCGCGTTCTGCCAGCCGCAGATTTCTATCGGTAGCGCAGGTGGCAATTTGAATATGCTAATGATATGCCCTGTACTTCAGTTTGTGGGTTGCTGTGTGCCCCCCGTTGCGCTGTATTAGTTTGTGGCTAGGAACGCTACTGTGCTAATAACTTAGCTTCTATGGAGCAGGGTGGACTCGAGGATATGGGCGACGCCCCCTGCGTGTGCCGCTGACAACTTGGAAAGCTTCTTGTCATTTGGTCCTCAGCGTGGCTTAGCTGTACTGTGTGCATCTTCCCCAATGCCTGGCCAAGCTCCCCAGCACTGGCGTTACTTAGCTTGCATGTGTGAGGGGCCTGGAGGTAGGTCGGCTGGGGCTTGGCCCCTCGTGCTAATCACCTTGCTAGGAGCTCCTGGAAACACATCTGCTTCTGTCGGACATCTGAGCACAAGCCCTGTGCCTCTGTTTGTGCGTGCATGCGCACGTGTGCCCCACCCAACGCGGAAAGGGTTTAGTTGTTCTTGGCCCGGTGTCTGGAGGCTCCTTATCCTGCAGAAAGGGCATAAGAGGCTTTAATAAGCGTGGAAAGTTTTCTGTGTGTGTCTTCATGCTGCATGTTACTGGGCCATGTCTGAGACCTACATCTGACCTCCGCCCACACAACCCCAGGTTCTGTACCCTGACAGGTAGAGCTTTAACTTGAGTAGAAAATAACCAAGGAAGCTGGCACAACTGGATGGTTGAGCTGAAACACAATAAATCCTTGATAGCATGAACTAAGAAAGGCAGAGACAGCACAGGTCTGGAAAGGCACAGAGAAAGCAAGATAGCCGGAAACAGCTGACAGCAAGTTAAGAGCCACAGCAGTTGAATAGCATTGGCAAAAGGCAACACTCAATATAAAAGCATGGATGTAATATATGAAAGACAGGAGGAGCGACAGAGAGATGCAGTTGAACAGAAGTGTACTGAGGCAAACTGAGGCAGTGTAAGAGTACGTGGAAATAACTGCCCAAAAGACGGGCGGACAGATCTGCAACAAGGACAGTAGCAGGAAGAAGAACAGGGACTAAAGGCACCAGAGTGTTTAAAACAACTAAAAGAGCTGTAGTCCAGTACGAAAACTGCGCCGTCAGGCAGCATCAAAGTCGCAGAGGGAAGACAGACACAACATCCCATCCAAACAGAACGGAGAATAGTAGTAGTATAGGCGGACATCTCAGATGAGGACTGGACCGTGAGTTGTGCCTCTTGGGTCACATCCCTAATGCACCCTCCATTGCCACAATCGCCAGGGGTTGTACTCAACATGTACCAACTTGACATTGTCACCACCCGGCCCCCTCCCACCATCAGTGTGAGTTTGACAGCTAAAGGGTTCAGGCTACCGGCTACAGCATGAAGTGCATCAAGCATGTATACAGGCAAGAAATGAACATACATCCCAATCAACATCAACAATTAGACAGTTCAATAATGTACTCACCAAAATTGATTGTAGACATGTCGTGGAGAAAACATCCATAATCCCCACTAGGGGTGTTAACACAAGTGATACAGCAGCAGACAGGCCACAGATATGATGAAAGCCCTATTCCCTTGTGTAAATGGTTGTAACACCAAACCATCCTTGCAAGCCCATGGATATGGGAAGCAGGAGTGGCATATGTGAGTCAGGACCCCAAGCTGCAAACACATACAGCACACCGTTACATGAATGCACAATAGACAAACCATTTCAAAACTATATTAACTAATTAAACTAACTATAAAAAAAATGGCCACATAAGACCCGGAGGGGAGGAACCCAGGAGGGGGGAGTTACAGGGTGCACCTCAAAACCCACATGCAATGATGTTGAGATAAAAAAAAAAACCTCCATGGGCTCAACGCCTGGATGGTCCGACCTGTGTAGGAGATAACTCGTCGTCCTGCTCACCCTCTGACTCAAAAGGTGGACGTGGCACAGTACCCTGACCACGCCTATGCGCAGCTTGCCCCTTGTCAGCAGCAAGTCTGCGGGACTGGTAAGCCTGGTTCTGTGTGGTGATGACACGTAGGTCAGCAAGTAGCACCTCACGTGATATGCGTGCTTCCTCTTGCAAGGTAGCACATGTAACACAAAGTTCTTCCTGCATGGCCTGACATGACATCTAGAGCACCTCCCGGCAAGCATGTAGCTCAGCCGAGATGGTATTCTCAAGCTGCTCCAACCTCTCCTCTGTCTGCTGCCTCTGGGTCATGTTGAGCACATCCAGACTCGATATGAGGGATCAATGGTCTTCCCTCAGGGCCACCCTGTGTGCCTCTTCGTGAGCAGCAAGTGCTTGATGCAGGGACACCATTTCAGCCAGGCATGTCCTTTCTGAGGCTGCCATGCCCAGCCTGAGCGAGCGGGCTGTGGACTGTGCTACCCGCTGCTGGAGATCCACCTGCCTAGCAGGGGGGAGCACGGATTGGGCCACATGTTCCATGCTCTGAGCGATCTTATCAATTGCTGCCCCCTGTTGTTCGGAATTGGCAACCATGGCTTGCTCCCACTGACTATACCCCGGTGGCGCACGGCCACCATGTTGCTTTGCTGGGCTTGACACCCACGGGGCCCAAGGAGCTGCAGTCCTCATTGGGTTGGCACCGCCCGCGGCTGCAGGACTACATCCCTCCATTGACGTGATGCCCCAGGCACATCAGCAACTGGTGTGGATTGTGACCGTGCATCCCAATCCACCACAGGCGGAGGTTCCAACACCATCTGGCCCCTCAGTGCAGGTGTCGCGGACAGGGAATCGTCCATATCAGAATCACTCACGTGGACGATCATCCAAGCTAGACCCATTGTCAGCCCTGGACACAATGGTCTGCAGCACAAGTGGGTTCTTGTGGCGTACTGTTAGAGCCCAATGCCTAAATCCAGTTGTGGTGGCTTGACACGTCGAGACACAATTTGGTCTTTCTGACAATATACCAGCTGGTTGTAAGAAAAAGCAACCAAGTATTAACATTTGGCTAGAGGTACTGTTATCTCAAAACAAGATGAAGAACTGATACTCACAAGCAAGAAACTCAAAATGGGACTGAATACTTCTGAGCTAGATGGATGAGTACCCTAAAACAAGAAATGCAAAATTATCAGAAGGACAGCAGTGGAAGGAAACAAAGCATGAACCAAAGTGTATGTGCTTACCAATTGAGTGGATAGGTGACAAACAGCAGATGAATTCTGGTGAATGAAGCGGCAGTCCTGGAAACCCAATGTCCTGTTTCCTATTCCCGCCGGCAGGAGGACGCCTAAAGAGTCATTTGATCCTTGTTCCGTTGCGCTGATGTTCTTTGATCCTTGCGCCGATGCGCAACAGTTCTTTATGTTCCTGAAAGTCTGAGTCGAAACAGAGGATGAAGAAATGACGGTAGCTGGAATAATCCAAATGGCTTTGGCAAGCGGGGTAAGACGTGAAGAGGACCAAGCAGTACGTGAGAGTTCAAAGGTAAGACGTTAACGGGTAAGATTTGAAGAATGATGCAAATGCAGTCCGTGGCCGTTCCGGGTCTTGTAATGAGCAGGTAAGACTTGGGGAATGAGGGGAACGTGCTCATTACTAGACGTTCCGGGTCTAGTAATGAGCATGTACGACTTGTGGGAGGATACGATGAAGTCCGTGGACGTTCCAGGTCTAGTAATGAGCAGGTAAGACTTGTGGGAAGAAATGAGGCAGTCCGTGGACATTCCGGATCTAACAATGGGCAGGTAAGACGAAGGCAATAGACAAGAACAATGCAAGAAGTCACGTAGAAAAACAAGCAGTCAAGGAACCAGGAGACAAAGTAACAAGATGCGTAGCTTAAGAGTTTTTGCAAATTCAGAAGCACTGCTATGCGCGTGGCGGGGCTTAAATACTGGTCAGTTGACCGCACGCACAGTGCTGCGTCGTAGGCCTGACAGCCTACGCCAATGCAAAGGGCGCCAGCATCTCCACGGCAACCCAAAGCATTTCCTGAAAGTGAGCGTGTAAACAAACGGCTCATGATTCTGAGGAGTTACAGAGCGTCCCACTTTGGAGTGAGAACCGTTCACCGTACTGTATATTCTGGAATGTTTGCATTTACGCAGAACTTCTTTATGATCAGATGCAGAACCATCTAGTGGAACCCTGACACCAACCACCCCACGACCTTCACTTGTGCCGGGTTGCCAATATGATAGCAACCCTGTGTCAGGATTGACATCACCATCCTCTGGCTCCATTGCATCATCATCTGTAATGTGGAAAAAACAAACATGAGTACACATGTCAGAAGCACATAACCCACAAACACATAGACATCACTTCGACAGCCAATGCATGAAGCAGACATGTCACACACAAATGAAATTCCGGCATGAATCCAGTGGCATTGATATGGAAACACATCCCAAAAGCATAAATGGTTGTGTGTAAAAAGCAAAGCCCACACATGTACAGAATGTAGTATATCACCTCCTTCACACACCACCTCTGTCAGGCACATTTCACAGGCAGAAATGACAGATGGCAACAAAGATATGGCACATACCATAAGCATATCTGAACTGCAAAATGGCCACAGCTGCAAGTGAATCCAAACACACCATGACACACGTAATATGCATGTATACATGCATTACTAAACCATCATCACCAATATAGCTTCATCCATTTGTAGCTCGTCCCGTACAGGGTGTCCTGGGCCATGTCGACAGAGTGAATGTCCCGAGAAAAGCGAGGGCCTGCAACCAGGCATGAGGGACCATTGCCCCCAGTACGGTCCGAGCTGCCAGCCATGAAGCCTCCTCCAGAACACCCCTCAGGGCCTTATTGAGAAAATTGTGCATTGATTGTGCCCTAAAACATTATTCATTGTGTCAAATCATCATGGCCAGGCCCACCAGATTAGCTAAGTGGGCCTGGGCGTACACATACCGCACCACAGTGCACCTTCAGGATTGTGCCAGTTGAACATAACAGGCACAATGCTGAAACCGCAGCAGCATTAACGTTAATCAACTACATTTTAGTCATAAAACAAAAAAGCTGCAGAAGACACATGTGTAAATGAACACTTTCACACACACATAAGTGAGTAGCCACAATGTTGCACTACACAACGTTGAAGCTGCTTGCATATGTACATGTGAAAGTGTTCAAAAACACCTGTTTCCCATACACCTGTATTGTGAACATGAACAGCAACCAATACAGCAAAGCAAGCAGCTACAACGCTGCTTTCTTTGATGTATGTGAAAGTGTACACATACACACGAGCAGGCAGCTCCACAGTCATTACAACCCAAATGGCAGGTTACATTCAATCTGCGGCCTATACCAGTTAGTATAGGCCACAGATTCACCTATCAACTTTGCTAAACACCCACTAGGGTGTCTCAATACTGAGTACATCTGTCACAGGATGCACCTGTGCCTGTGCCTTTCATGACAGTGAAGGGATGACAATCTGACCATACATGCCAGGTCACTTTGACATTGCATCAGTGAGTACGCATGTAGAATGGTGTGACATGGCTCAGAAGTGGGTTGGTGCAGTGCAGAGAATGTGCATGTTACCAACTATCTACATCAACAAGTGCATTATGATGTCAAACAATAAACAAGAAGGCAGTCTAAGTGAAAGGTCAGGCATCACGTGCAATGTGCATGCAATGGGTTGCATGGATACAGGCTCCTCCCACCCCCTTAGTGAAAATGCAGGGAGGCATTGCATGACAGTGAAAGGTTGACCAGAGAACTGTGTATTGGCAGATAGTGTTGAGTACCATCAATTGCATCATCTGAGTCAACTGACAACACAGCCGATGAAAATGGGAGAGTGAGCAGGACACATGATGAACCCTCTGTAGTACACCCATGTGTGCAGAAGGCACTACATCAGTTTCACAGAGTCTGGGGGCCTGAGACAGGGGAAGGCCTGTGCCCCACACAGAGAATGACACCCTAACCATGTGCGTGATGCCGGACTGAGCCACAGTGAGCATGGAATGGATGATGAATGCCATTAAATGCATGTCATCCTGGACACGTACTACGATGATCATCTGAAAAGGACAAATAGGGGCATGCATGTAATGCACATTGAGCATGAATGGGCACTCATGTCCCTGCAGAGCATCTGACATCTGCACAGTCAGAGTGAGACACCCTTCATCAGGGACATAGGAAGTACCCCACAGTATGTGTCTGGCAGGTTGCCAGGGGAAGTGTGCATGTACACAGGAGCGTTGAACAGGCCATTGCAGTAGCCCAACATGTTACCCACCAGTGCAATGGTGTAATAGTGGTGCAGGGGGGTGGAGGGGCAAGGGAGCATGCCTACGTGGAGTACCAGCATGCAGTCAGAAGACACATGCATGTCAGTCATGCGATGACATACTCCGAGTGCTGAGTGGAAAGACTCCCCAGGCTACATGCAGAAGGGCCAGTGAGCTGGAACACCGACCGGAGGGGCAGCGGGGTGACTAGCATGTCAGTAGGGTGCAATTGTGGTGATGAGGACAGTCCCTGTCTGCACTACATGTCCAGCATGCTGCACAGCAGGCACACATTAGTGAAGCATTGCATGACTCGCACATGAGAATCATGTACACATAGCATGTATTGCCAGTCAATCACAACACATCGCACAAGCACACAAGCAAACCACACATGGCCTTGACAAGCATGCAGAAACACTCACTGGATGGGGCATCAAAATTCAGCATCCCTCCCACTCCTTCATACAATTCCGCCGGTATGAACTCTGCAGCGATCAACTCATGCGGAGTGAGTTCTTCCTCCTGAGGTGGTGGTCCACCGCCAGTCACCCTAGTCATGGCATAATTGGAGGCACGCTTTAGCTTAACACAGCATCGGAGGTCATCCCAACGCTTTTTGCACTCCTGAGCTGTGCGCACCTCATGTCCAAATGCACTAACACTCTCTGCAACACGCTTCCAGTGGTCCCAATGCAGAGCAGTGTGTGGGGTCCCAGCCTCTTGTGCAGGTGCAACCTTCTTCCTCTTGGGCAGTGATCCTGACCCTGACTGGCAAATGCCGCCCTGATTAGTAGGGGCAGTGGCGCTGATGGATTGAACCGAGGGAGTGGCAGGTGGAACAAGGACGGAAGCCCTGACTTGCGTCAGTGGCTGCTGGGTACCCTTGACTGATTCCTGCGCAGCAACATCAGCTGTGCCAAGGTCATTGACCGGGACTGTCCTGGATGGTAGACTCACAGCCGGGGTGGTGTCGGTTGCATCTGCCCATGCACTTGCCAACACCCAGCTGCTCGGGGCAGCAGATGACAATACTGCCCCAGGCACATGTGCCTCGGTCAGGGAAGCCCTGCATGCACTTACCGTGTGCCTCCTGACCTCCTGGAAATCATCCTGGGACTCTTCATGCGCCAACGCAGCATGCGCTGCCTGACCCAGAGCCTGGGTGGTGGTGTCCGCAGCTGCGCCTGCAGCTACCACTACCCTTGGGCCCGTGGCAGTCGAAACAGACTGCCAGATCACATGGGTGCCAGTGCCAGATGCAAGAGCCGCATCTCCCGGAACCACAGGGGGTGGTGGCATGAATGCACCAACACGTGGGAGAACATCCTGCCGAAGTGGTGCACCCCTGCCTCTTCCCCCTCTGTAGCCACCGTGGACACGCTGGAGTCCCCCTACTCCCTGGTCACCCCAGCCACGTCCCTGACCACACCAGCCACGTGGAGGATGCCCAGCTGAGGTGCCCCCTCATCTTTCGTGGCCTCCCAACCATGGCACATATGTAGCAGTGCCGGCACAGATGTAGTAGTGCCAATGGGAGGTGTACACGACAATTGTCCTGGACAATTGGGGGTGAAGGGGTTGGGATACTAGATGTTAACAGCACCCCTGTGCGCCTGCAAGGCTGTATGTGACCCTGGTGATGAAGTGACGGGTCACGCAATGCTTAGGGCTACCAAAACTGCAATAAAACCATGCACGCAACCCCTCGGTAGCCCACGTGTGTGGAATTACCCTCCCACAGTACGCAGAGGCACCCAGGGACACGAAAAACATGTACGCTTGGGACACACAGGCTACTATGACCTTGAAAACAGGTAAGCGATACACAGTGGTACCCACAGTGGGGAAAATAGCGTGCGCGACTCACCGTCTGACTAGCGTGGTAATGAAAAACATGCATAGCAATACCCCCTCCAAAAGAAGAGATACGTCCTTGATCCGCTGTCAAGTAGTGATTGCGCGTGAAACAACCAGAAGTAGCAACACATGCATCGGTCTCCACAAAAAGCACGTACAGCGAACTGCTGGCCCCGCTCACCTTTAACCCATGCCGAGGGTAACGCCCGTGCGCGTCACGTCACTTCCTCGCTTAGGCCCTTTCCTCGAATTACACACATTAACACGCGGAGGTGCAGTTTTTTCACATACTGAATCACTCTGCACCCGTGCTGAGGGAAACGCCCGAGCACGTTACGTCACATATGCGCTTATGCGCTAAGGGTCTTTCTTTGAATTACACACTGACGTGCTGTTTTTTCACATGCGAAACCACTCCCTATCAAGCTGGCCATGCGACAACACAGAGAAGACCACTCTCCTGCCCAAAAGGCCATTTTCCTGCCCCCCAGAGCCCTGAGCCAATTCCCACCAGCCATCTGCTGCTGCCTGCCTGCCTGCTGGCCACGTGCCCTTCTATTTGATGCCTGCACGTCAGCCATCTGCAGGGGTCCAGTTGTTGTGACCACCCCTGCTGGAACAGAAGACTCTCGACTGAAGTTCCATTGCTCCAAAGCCCAGTACCAGGACCCAGTTGCCTTCTGCACCTGCCTCAGGGGTTGCCATGTTGGGGGAAACACCATCTAACACCACTGGCAACCCCCAGCCAGAGAGACAGAGGGCTGCCAGCTTCACAGCAGGAGAGTTTGGCATCCTGGTGGAGCAAGTCCTGGTGCATTATGATGACCTCTACAGAAGAAGACGCGCTGACAAGGATGGACGGGAGAGGATCTGACTGGACATCATGGTTGCCATCAACGCGGAGGGGGTGGCAACCCGCAACCTACACCACGTCCGTAAGCGCTGGGAGGACTTCAGGTCCAGGACCCTCAGGAAGGCCCAGCACCTCTTGGAAGCAGCAGATGCAGTGAGGCGCCATGTCCACCTTACCACCGATGACATGAGGGTCCTGGAACGCATTAACCCAGCGCTTCACCGCCAGGTACTAGAGAGGAAGACCGGTCCGGAATCGAGCGGTAAGTGTCCATGCGTACTAATTGGATGCAGTGCATGTTGAGGTGTGCCAGGAGTGTGCAGCTTGGACATATGTCTGAAAAGGGCCATGTATGGATGTGTATGTGCAGGGACATGACCGTGCTGCATGTGAGTCCTGTCATGTGTGATGCACATCAATGGTGTATGTGTTGCAAAGCATGAAGCACAACTGATGCTGGTTCCACCTTCATATACGTGCATGGCATACATGTGCGTGTGTGTGTTTCACATGTGTGTGACAGCGATACGCCATGGATGCATTTGACAGAGACATGTAGGAACCTGATTGGCAGATGTGACATAGTTGGCTATGATTGCACTGTGACAGGTGGTGGAGAACTCATTATCCTCGGTCCACCTCCAATCTAAACAAACTGGACTACAGCTACACTAGCTTCACCATAGACAGCAATCCCATCAAGGTTGCTAAGGAAGTGAAAACCCTAGGAATCTACCTAGACTCCGTCCTCTCCTTCCACAAATAGGTTAGTTCCATGGCCTCTTCCACAGCATACACTTGTAAGCTTATAAGAGCAGCCAAACCCTTCCTATCAACACAGAACTGCATCACCCTAGCCAGAGCCCTTGTGCTTTCTAAACTGGACTACTGTAATGCCCTTTATGTAGGAGCCAACAAACAGGTTACCAATAAAATCCAGACCCTGCAAAATAACACTCTTAGAGCAGCACTTTGCATACCCAAGAGAGAACACATCTCTAACATCAGGAGAACCCACAATTGGCTTACCACCACCGATAAAATTCTGCTCAAAGTAGCCTCCTTAGCACACAAATGTCTCAACAATGCAGCACCCCGCTACTTAGCTGACAGAATAAGAAGATACACCCCTAACAGGCCCACCAGAACTATCAATGCTAACCTGCTCACAGTTCCCAGGTTCAAACAAACCGAAATGGGCGGCAACAGCTTCCAGGTGAAAGCAGCCTAACACCCTCCCTAAGGTCACCTCAAACATACCTCCACTTTAGACACAACTACATTCAGTGGTTAAAGAACAACGACCAATAAGTGTCCAATTACACGGACCCACAACTGTCTAATAAAGGTGTAAATCATGTAAATATGTATACTTATAATCTATTTCTACTATATCCCTCACAACTGTATTACCTATGTACCCATTGTAATTACTGTACAGCACTGTACAGCACTGTAATCAAGAATATCCTTGATGCTTCTGCGGCCTCATACCCTCGGGTATGGTGCGCAATATAAATGAATAAACATGAACATAAACATGTACAGATGCATGTCTGTCTGTTGGCGTGTGTGCATGTGTTTGGCACTCCCCATGATGCTTGTGACATCATGCCAACCTTCAGATGTTCATGCTGGTGTGTGCGTATGAATGCTGCTGCCTGCTGCACGATTCCTGTCAATCTGTGCGTGTGTGTGGGTTCAAATGATATGAGTGTTGGGGAGTGTGATGCCATCTGTGAAGTTTGACACTGCCACTCATGTGCAACTGTGATGTGTGTATCTGACGATTGTACAGTGCCCTGATGCCCGTGTTCTGTCTCTCCCTGCCTGCAGCGTCGACTGATGAAGAGGGCGGAGACAGTGCTGTGGAGCACGGCGGCAGAGATCACCGCCAGCCGGAGAACCAAGGCCCAGCTCTCCTCCCACGTAGTCATCTCTTCCGGGAGTGTGGCGCGTGGTGCCGCATCCCTGGCCGCAGCTGCCGAGGGAAAGTCCAAGAGGCAGAGTTTGGAGGTGGACTCCTCAGCAGAAGTAGGGGCAGCTGAGCCCCCACAGGGGCCTATGGAGGAAGATGGCACAGTCATCCAGGTTGGTGGGGGGTTTGGTTGAGGAGGAGGCTGTGGAAGGCTCATGCACGGGCCTGGAGGGGGGGATTCCACTGGTGCTAGTGGTGCAGTCCAGGGGCAGGGACATGAGGCAGCACAGGCCGCTGCAGAGGTGCCTTGTGTAATCTTGTCCCCAATCCTGTGACTGAGCCATCCTGCACCAGCAGGGGTGCCTTTGTCCAGACACGTTTTCAGGGAGGGGATGAGCGAACAACAACTGGCCTTCCTCTCCCTGCAGACGTGGCAATCCGTGACTGGATTGAGCCTGGGGTGGTGTTGCACCAACGTGGTATTCGGGATGACGTGCAGAGTTCTCGTGAGGACAATGCTCGTCATTTCGAATACCTCATTGACCGTGTCGGCCTACTAGGACAGGTCACCAGCGCTGGGTTCCTCTGTGTGCTGGATCTAGTGACCCCCTCCTCAACTGAACCCCTTATGCGCCAGTCATCCTCCGTGCCATCTTCCTGCCCAAGTATCACCTGGGCACCCTGTGGAGCTGCCCCTGAGCCAGTGGCCAGGCTGGTGGAAGACGCATCCCTGTCACAGTTGGGAGTCGGAGGTCCAGCAGGGGTGGCCACCCCACCAACTGCACCCCAGCAAGAGGAGGATGTGCAGGCATCAACAGGCAGGGCACATGCACGGAAGCAGCAGGCTCAGGGGGGAGCGATGATGGCTCGGGGCCATCAACAACACAGGGGCAAGCATTGGCCAGAGGGAAGGAGGACGCTGGATTGGGAGTGTCTTCCATGTGGTAGATGTTGGGCCAGCAGATAGATGCGGAGCGGCGGTGGGCGGAGGAGGCATGGCTCACTATGGTCAGGGCGGAGAACTCCATGCGCTGGGAGTTGGAGGAGGCCATGGCTGCATCCCTGCGAGACCTCGAGACCAGGGAAGAGGCCCGCCTCCGGAACATTGACGTGGAGTTCGATCATGTCCTGGCCCGGAACATCAAAAAGTGAGCCGAAGGACTTGCCCGTCGCCTTTGTACATAGTTCTTTAGGGTTAGGTTTCCTTTGTTTTATCTTTTTTTTTGAAGTTCATGGACTTTGCTCCATTTTATTTATATAGTTTTTTTATTCATATGACTTTATTGTAGGTTTCCCTTTGCTTGGGGATCATGGACCCTTTGGACTTGCATTTCCCACTGATTAATGGTTTTCTTTTTTTTGATTATTTAATTCATATTGACATTGGCGATGGACCACTTTTCTTTTTTTATGTCGTGGATTTTTGTTTTTGATTGGATTTTACTTTTATTTTGGAATTGCTTTCATTATTTATTTATTTGCAAGTTTGATTTTCATTATGTTATTTCATTATGTTTTTTAATACATTTCTTTTAACATCATGATTGGTGTTGTGTACTATCATTGGTTTTGTGCATGTCTCAATGAACATTGCCTCAGTCATGTGTTGCCACTGTGTGGCTCTGTTGTGCATTTATGCATGGCCATGGTAATTTTTTTAAGACCTTCATGGCATGGGTAATTTGGGAGTGGGTACAGTGGATGGTTGCATGATTGTACTGGGGATGCAGGGCGGATTTGGGTTGGCATTAGGGCCATGGGTCTGTTTTGTTAGGACTAGTTGTTTGGTGGGCCATCCGTTGGGGCCTGCTGGCAGGTGCCCGTCACTGGGAGTGGGGTGGGGGGACATGAGTCGGGGCCTGCTGGCAGGTGCTCATCAATGGGGGTGGGTGGGAGTGGAGGGACATGAATCGGGCCTGCTGGCAGGTGCTCGTCAATGGGGGTGGGTGGAGGTGTGGGGGGACATGAGTGGGGGCCTGCTGGCAGGTCCCCGTCAATGGGGATGGGTGGGATATTCTCAGGGCTCCCAAGTGCATGGTGCCATGTGGCCTGCCTGTGGGGCATGGTATGGGGTAATGGGCAGCCTGCGGGGCATGCCCACCACCCCTGGGCATGCCCCACAGGCAGCGCATAACCCCAGTTCGTGCCCTGCAGGCACCCCATCACCCCTGGACATGCCCCGCAGGCAGCCCATCACCCCAGTCCATGGTCCGCAGGCAGCCCATCACCCCTGGGCAAGCCCCACAGGCAGCCCATCACCCCTGGGCAAGCCCCGCAGGCAGCCCATCACCCCTGGGTATACCCCACAGGCAGCCCATCACCCCAGTCCATGCCCCGCAGACAGCCCATCACCCCTGGGCATGCCCCGCAGGCAGCCTGTCACCCCAGTCCATGGCTTGCAGGCAGCCCATCACCCCAGTCCATGCCCTGCAAGCAGCCCATCACCCCTGGACATTCCCCGCAGGTGCCCCCCACTGGGGTTGGGGTGGGGGACATGAGTCGGGGCCTGCTGGCAGGTGCCCGTCAATGGGGGTGGGTGGGGATGTGGGGGGACATGAGTCAGGGCCTGCTGGCAGTTCCCCGTCAATGGGGGTGGGTGGGAGGCTCTCAGGGCTCCCAGGTGCATGGTGCCATGTGGCCTTCCTGCGGTGCATGGTATGGGGAGTTGGGCTGCCTGTGGGGCATGACCATCACCCCTGGGTATGCCCTGCAGGCAGTGCATCACCCCAGTCCATGACCCACAGGCAGCCTATCACCCCAGTCCATGGCCTGCAGGCAGCCCATCACCCCAGTTCATGCCCCGCAGGCAGCCCATCACCCCTGGGCATGCCCCACAGGCAGCCCATCACGCCAGTCCATGGCCCGCAGGCAGCCCATCACCCCTTGGCATGCCCCACAGGCAGCCCATCACCCCAGTCCATGCCCCACAGACAGCCCATCACCCCTGGGCATGCCCCACAGGCAGCCCATCACCCCAGTCCATGGCCTGCAGGGAGCCCATCAACCCAGTCCATGCCCCGCAAGCAGCCCATCACCCCTGGGCACACCCCGCAGGCAGCCCATCAACCCAGTCCATGCATCGCAGGCAGCCCATCACCCCTGGGCATGCCCTGCAGGCAGCCCATCAACCCAGTCCATGGCCCGCAGGCAGCCCATCCCCCTGGGCATGCCCCGCAGGCAGCCCATCACCCCAGTCCATGGCCCAAAGGTAGCCCATCACCCAGTCCATGCCCCACAGGCAGCCCACACCACAGGGGGGACTTTTTCCATGCATTTTACCTGACGCAGTGGGGTCACGTATTCAGAGCGGTGCGCAGAGAGTTTTACATGTGATTTCGCTGGCGCAAGCAGGGTACGTGTATTCCGAGGGGTGACCGGGGAGTTTTACATGTGATCACGCTAGCGCGAGCGGGGTATGCGTATTCAGAGGGGTGCGCAGGGAGTTTTACACACAATTTTGCTGGAGCGAGTGAGGTACGCATATTCCGAGGGATGCGTGGGGAGTCTTCCACACGTTTACGTGGTTGGGAGGCTGTTTGCTGGTCCATTGGCCTTTGCGCCATGTACTGGATTTGGGCAATGTTTTTGGCGCACAGGGCCGGGTTGGGGGTGTAACTGGCACTGCTGCAGGGTCGCTGCGTCACTCTGCACCACGACTGGTTATGGATGTAAGTATCCATGAATATGCTGTGTGCTAAAATTGTTTTGGCGCACGCGGCTGGCGCAGACTGACGCACGCGCACTCTGTGCACCAGCCGCATGTGCCATTTGTGTGCTAAATTCTATGAATTACCCCCCACATCACAGCAGCCCTGAGACGTCTACACTGGCTTCCAGTAAAAAAAAAAATGCATTCACTTCTAAGCCCTCTGCTTTGCCTACAAATCAATACACCAACAAGGAGCCACTTTCCTCCAAGCTAAAATCACCCATTATCAATCAATTATCAACTAACGACCTGCAAATAAAAACAAGATACTATGAGAAAAGGACATTTTGAGAAACTGCCTTTTCCTATGGTATACAGTGATTATGTGGAATCACAAAATAAGTAAATCTAATTACAGCAAATCCAAAATAACTAATTAAAAAAAAACGAATTTTGGAAAAAAGTAAAAATGAGGTTGGGAGCTGGAATAGTGGTTTTAGGGGTGTGGGAAAAGTATTTGGAACAACAAAAAGGGGGGGGGGATTTGGTCGGAAACCCTCCAAAAACAACAAAAAAGGAATGTGTTCATTTGGAATTAGTTATTTTGCTATTAGTTGTAATTGGATTAGTTATTTTGTGAGTCCACATAATCACATGTAACCTTTCCTATCTGATAGCAAACTATGGTACTCAATAACGAAGTAAATAAGAGTGATGTAAAACCACCTAACATTCAGGAAACAACTAAAAACCTGGCCATTTAAATCACTGTGACAAACATAGACGAGCACATCCATAAACCACCCACCAGGACCAAAGTGAACAAGGGACAATACAGAATGAAGAACCAACAACAGAACTACTGCACAACCAAATACCACCAGAAACCAATGAACATCTGCCTCCTCTTTTCTACACTCTGACACCTCCCATGTATTACACACAACTAGAGGACTAGTGAAACAACCCACCTCTTGCAAACCGTGCTGCAAAACCAAACACTCGCAGACAGCAAAAAATGCAGACACTGGACGCAACACTTCTGGACAAAACAAGCAAAGTGCACGCAATGCAGTACACCTAGAAAGCTCACATGCACATATGCCAGTTTCTACTGGTTCTGCAAGCACCAGCAGAAGAGCAAAACTTTGTCCTATCCCTCTCTCCTTCACTAACCAACCCTAACCCTTTTTGTACCGAGTCATGTGAGCATCTGGAAACAATGCACATGTCAGCGGTGTGCGGTATAAATCAAAATACATAACATAACTCATTCTAATTTTGGCGGTGCAGGAGAAAAAAAGTGGCAGTAATTCCATTACTGTCACTTTTTGGGAGGTAAAGGAACTACAAATGTTATTTCTGCACTGTAAAATCATAATTCTTGGCACATTTACCGCTGTTGGAATTACTGAATGGTAAATCCACTAATTATTTCTTCACTTTACCTGCACAAACCAGTGCAATTACCATGCAATGATGGTTACCTATTTTGGTGGTAATTCAGACAGTTTACCACCAAATTACCACATAACTCAGAATGACTCCCTCTTTCTTTATTTACAAACAGAAGAAACACCATCTTATCTATTTCTCATTTGCCTTCTGTGCATCTCAGAACAAACTGAATATCTTTATACATGACTAAGAATGCCTAGATAGCCTGATGAAGCAGAGGGTAATCTTCAGTTAAGAGAAGAAGCACAATAACCACTAATTAAGGATCACCTCTTATCCAATCAGAATGTGCAGTCAATATGTACAGATATTGATTGCATTCCTGGCATTCTGGCTTCAGAAAAAGCAGGGAAACAATAAAAAATAGTGGGAAAACAGTAATGCAATCTCCCATCAAAATGTCTTTGAACAAGACCACCCAACCTAATTTGATCACAACAAATGAAAGCTAAAACATGGCATGGTTTATTTTTGTACAGAAAAAAACAATTTGATTTAATATTTAAGCTTTGTTAAAAAAAAGCTTAGGGTTTTTCAACTGTAAAACCAAATGCTAAAGTCCAACCTGCGTTACAGTTAAAATGCTTATCTTGTAAAGATAATATAGGACTTTAAATGTTACAAAATAAAATCACTTTTAATTTACTAACATGTTTTGTGTACTCATTAATGTGTTTTACTTCAGAAGCAGAACTCCAAAACATGTATTTCTACAAGCAGTATAGGCTAATAGGCTGATAGACCCTCGGAGTGGCAGTGCCCGGGGGATTTGGGGTGAGTGCTTGCCCCCCAAGACTTCACCCTGGTGACTGGTGCAGCTCCTGGTGGTACTGTGGGCCAGGCATGGGTTGTTCTGTTCTGCAGCACTGTCGGTGCGGCGGCCGGCTTGCACGGAGTGCCATTAATTTGTATTCATTCAAGCGCACACACACACACAGACACACACTGTCATCTCTGATGTGTGTGCAGAGTCTGCAGTCTGTCTCCAAAGGCCTATCACAACATAACCAACTTTCACAGTCCAACTATCCAAGAGTCTCCAGACTGGGCTGGTCACAGCTGGGGGTGGCGACGGGGGCATTGCAGCGGGGCACCTGACTTCTGCCCGAGATGAGTCCTGTCCTAACAGTAACACATTAATTTAAGACTCTCTTCTTCCACTGCCCCGGGCCACCATTGGACGGTGGTGGTGGCGGCGCTCTTAACTACAAAGAAAAGAAAGCTGAGCCTGACAAACCTACAGTGTCTGCAGTGATTGAACACTTCAGTTCAATGCAAGCAATTGCAATATCTCCCTTCACCTGACTTCCCACCCCACCCTTGCTGCTGCCAGCAGCCGGCTGACACCCGGCTGGCTTATGATCTCCATCTGTTTGCAAAACGTACGGCAATATCATTTCATTATCATGCAGGGCAATGAGGGCAGGCAGGCTGCACTGATGGTGTATTTGATGTAGTGCCGGACCCAGCGCCGCCTGGGAGGTGGTCAGATGGAGTCCCGGCCCCAGAGTCTGAGGCTGGGTGCTAGCTAGGGTGCAAGCCCAGGGCAGGAGGAGGACGGAGGAGGTGCTGATGCATTGAGGCTGCAGCTTGTGCAATGAACGACAATCATACTATGGTGCTATATGACAACACACTGCCAATAGTTTCCATTTCCTTTTTACAATATCCATAGCCCCCGGGGGCAGGGCCCAGGCCAACCAGGTGCAAATGATTTGCTATAAATGTTGCAAAACCGTGCACCCAGCAGAAACAACAAGTGAAGTTCTATGTGTGGGCAGTGCCTTTGGGATACGCTGGTTGTCCACTCCATTTACGCTTCACAACATTTCAGTGTCAGCCAGAGCCAGGAACATTGCCGGGGATACTAGTCAGACCAGCAGCAGCCTGCCAGTACCGCCCAGCAGTGGCCTGAGCCTGACTCCAGAGCTGCCCAGGGCCAGCGCCCGGCCTCAGACCCACTGGCAGTGCCAGCATTTGTATTTGTATTTGTTTATTTATAGCGCGCAAACCATTAGGCCCGGGGGCATCAGGGCGCAATTTGTACAGAGTTGCAAGAAAACATACATGCAAGAGATTACATTACAAATTTAAAACAGTATCAGCATAATAACAATCTTACTAATTACATATATTACATAGGTTACAGTGCAACTAGGATTAACAGAGGATGTATCCCAGGGTGAATTGATATAGTTATCAGTTAGCATACTGATATTCAGACCGACACAGGCCTAATATTAAGAGTATGGAAGTGTAGTGTGTGTGTGTGCTGTTACTGCGTTGCACTGCTCATCCCGGTGGTCCCCACTCCCACTACTTGCCAGTTACCAGGGTTGTGTGTGATAGTACTGGGGGTGTGGGCCGAACAGTGCCACGTGCCCCATGATGAGGGAGTTTATTTACCATCTCTTTTGCTGCACAATAATGCACTAGGTAACAGTGGTGTTCTATGTGTTTCCTCCTTTGTTTTCACTTTGTGTGTACTCCCCATGGCCCACCAGACAGTGAGCCTTGCCTAATAATGCAGAAGGAGGAGCCCCTCTTGTAGAAGCGGGCATAGCATGGAATTGTAATGTAATTGTAATCCACCCCTTACCAGGGTTTCTGTTAGGGGATATTACGAATGTTGTTCCTCAGGTTTTATGCCTTGAGGCGCTCAATTATACTCAAAACACTCAGAATTCTGCAAATAAGCACACACATGTGTGTATGTTGTGTTGGTTGGTGGTGTCACCCTCAACCCTCCAGCGGAGGCCTGTGAAGTTTCGAAGGCTTTTTTAGGTTTTGGCAATTCTGTAGTGTTGTGGATGAATGATGGCTCACACCACCGGTGTGCTGTCATGACTTAGTGTGCCTCCATCAAAGTTTCTTGCTTTGCTCTTTATCAGTCAATGGGCTGCCCAGAAAGCAGAAATTAAGGAGCAATGACTGCTAAAACGGGATCATGTACCGTGACACGTGTATGTGTTAGTGCGAAATATTATTTGAAAGTGCTGCTGCTACTCTCTGATGGGCCATCTCGAATTGAAAACAAAAGTTCTAATAAACCCTCTCGTTGATTACTATGCAAAAAGAAAGAGTAAAGTAAGAAAATACAGAGCTTTGTAAATCTGTCCGACTTGCAGCAAATAGTTTTGCCTAATTCACAAAGAGCCCCTGAGTCTTGTGCACCTCACAGATTGTTTGTTTGTTTTTTTATTCATTTATAATGCACGCCAGACAGGAAGGTGTCAGGGTGCAACAATACAGTATATGCGAGGCTTAGGTTACAGGGTTACATAGTATGCAAAGCAGAAGTGTATATACATGGCAATAGTGGGTCATATAAGTAGATACATGTAAGAACTTACTTGCTAGACAAAGAAACTACTTTGTTAAACAGACGTTATGGTTCGAAGTAAAACTGAAAAACCCCTGAAATTCGCCAGTTATGGTAAGCTAAGCAACCATAACTCGCGTCACCACCGTGCACTGCTAAGACTAACCCCCAGGACATCAAAGATGGCATCCCAAATGTAATTGATGACATCACTGATGACATCACCCATGAAATACATTTTGGTACAAATACAAATACAAAATGGCACCTCATTTATAAGCCTTTACATTATTTTGGGACCCCGCCCACCCCTCTGATTTTGCCTCCACTTCACAAAATCCCACCAAACTTCGGAAAAACATTTATATCTAAATGTATTATACGTTTCCCAAATTAAGTGAGGATTCGTCAAATGGCACATCATTTATAAGCCTTTACATTATGTTGGAACGCCCGTCTAATTTTACCCCCTTATGACAGAATCCCGCCAAACTTTGCATACTCACTCAGAATCTGCCCAGGAATATACATGCAAAGTTACATGCAGTTCCATTAAGTGGCGCCAAATTTATAAGCCATCCAAGAACTGCATTTCACCAACCCTGTAATGCTAAGGTGTTTGTGAACTTTCACGGGACTGTTTGCGGACTTTTACGGCAAAAAACATCCGTTTTTTTTTGTGTTTCTTGCAGCCATATCCCATCCCATCCACATCACCCCTCACCTCCCCAGAGATTATTTGATAAGCTTGAAAAGTGGAATGCTGTGTTTTTTCATATGTTTTTACCGCGATTTCCACGAATCCAAGATGGCGGGCGTTTCAAAAAATCTGACGCACTTCACGCTCCTCACCATCCAATCAGTGAACACGTTGTATGTCTGCGGACATGATGCAAGCTGATTAGCCAATCAGGACAGTGTCCGCGGAGCGAACAGGGAAGTGTGTCCACAGACTGGACATAGATATTACTAATTTTTTGTGACCTACTTTTTGGTGATTTAAAAAAAAACTTCTGATGGATTTTCACCAAATTTACAAAAGCACACTTTTGTGACCAAGCCGCTGCTCCTGCCTCAAATTTGGTGAAAATCCGTCCAGCGGTTTGGGCTGTAGGCGTGAGCACATTTAATTCCCCATTCAGTCTATGGGAAAAAAAGAAATTTTGGGACCCACCCCCTATAACTTTGCCCCCCCCTGGACCAAACCTTAGATTTGTATTTCTTTTTTTTTGTACTGGGGCCCACACAACTGAACCTCAAGGCTGAACAGCGTGCACAGCACAGACCTTAAACCTTGTAAGGTAATATGCACAATTCTGCACAAAACACAATCATGATAAACAGGGTCCAACATCTGCAGTACAGAGTAGACTGATGGTTGGAATGACACCACTTGTAGGGGTCACAGACTAAAACCTGTGCACTTAGCTAAGCTATTGCATGCTAATAATGAGTCAAGAGTTGCCAGACTGTTCCCTTTCTTCCCTCGTATGCCATATGCCATTGCCGAGCCAACTCACAGATTCTCCTTTGGTTGCTGGGGTGGGAACGTACATTACAACAATCATGTATAATATTCAACTTAAAGACAGAGGGCCTCATTACGAGTAGCGCAGTAAAAACGGGGCCATTACCGGCATGACACTGCTAATAGCGGGTGATTACGAGTGCGCGAGCACGCACAAAATCCCATGCCCATAATGGCCATACCGGCATGCCGCAAAAGGCCCTCCAACCCCACGATAGCACCATCACGGGTCCCGCCGATACCGCCACAACCTAGGAGGAACCCCTGAATACTGACCCGGTAATACCAACATGCTAATACCGGGCTCGTAAAACCAGACCCAGAAATAACGTCATCGCGTCAGAAGGGGAAAAGGGCCGGCGGCCATCTTTAAAAACACAATCCATTGCAATCCTCCCAAACCACCAGTTGATTCCTGGAGAGCTCTGTGCCAATACTTCCAGAGTGCCCAAGGCTACCCAGAAGACCACCCCCAGCTGCGGAAACAGCGTTTTTCTGACACTGAATTAAATATGTTAGCGGACACCCTTGCTGCACATGCAGATCTCATGAAATCCCATGACATGAAGCATGAGGTGCAGCAGAAGAAAAAGGACATCTGGCAGGAGGTAGCCCGCAAGGTGTCGGCTGTAGGAACCACCCCATGTAGTGTCAAGGACTGCAGGAAGAGGTGGGATGTCCTCCGCTTGAGGGTCCGCAACATCATGGCAAGCAACAGAAGGGAGGCCATGACCACAGGTGGGCGTTCACACTCTCCTGCCAAAATGCTCCCCTGGGAGGAGACCGCAAGCAGCTTCATAATTCCAGAGTTCATCGAGGGATTTGGGGAGATGGAGACGGGTGCGGCATCATCACCAGAAGGAGGTGAGTGACCCTGCAGATCCCTGTAGGGGAAACCATGACGTATCACAAGTGATGTGGAAGAGAGTCTAGGCAAGGCAATGCATGTCCCAACACCCACATGAACATATCCAAGTCCAGATGGCGGGCCAAACACTGCCAGATAGAAATGCATGCTGAGTGCCAATCCCATAACCAACACACAGCCAACACACCTGACTGTGCCCATGTAATACATCACACAAAGCCCATATCAACAGCATGCCACCTACCATGCAGCGAATGCCAAAATGCCCCCTCCGAATACCCTGTGTGACACACCTGTAAGACATAAATGCATGATTAAATGAATAATTAACAGCACCATTGTATGCTTCTGACATGTAACAACATCACTGATGCCCTGCATCTCATCTACCCCCAGGCACCGATGAGGAAGATGCCAGCCAAGACTCCACCGCGAGGGCATCCACGTCCCACCCAAAGAAATGGGCTACCACAACCACTACTTCCGTTGCAGCCAAACAGGCCACACCCACAGCCAGTGTGCCTGACCAAGCCACGACACAGCCAACAACACCTGCTGCCAGTGTGCCTGACACACTTGAGACCCAGCAGACCACACCCACACCAGTTGAAGGGGAGTCCCTACAAGCACAGGCCACCACAGATTTACTTGGAGGACAATGTGGACCAGGAGGGAGTCACGGAAGTGACATGTCCACCCAGCCCAAACCCTGTGTCCAACCCTCGCCCCATATCCAGCCCTCACCCACCTACAGCAGTGCTGATCCCTGCCTCCATGATTCGGACCTGAGCCCCCTCCAGGAGGACAGCACCGAAAATGCAAGCCCCATGAGTGCACCACCCACCACTCCAGCCCCCACCAACACCCTCGAGTCATGTCTGTCGAGGGTGGAGGACCAACAGGAGTCCATTTTGGAGCTCCTGCGGCAGTACATTGTGGATGGAGAGGACACCAGGCAGAAAATCGCCATTGCGAGGACCTCAGCGGCCATTACAGCAAACACAGCTGCTGTGAATGCATCGGCTGTGCCGATTAGGGACTGTCTGGGGGCAATAACACAAGTACTTACATCAATGCTGCTCCACATGCAGCGGCCATGCCTTTCAGCAGGCGTGGAACCTGCCACCAACTCCTCATCAGCACCACACCTGCTTTCTCAGTCCCCACCAGCCCTGTGCGCCAGACCAGAAGGAGTGCAAGGCACACCAAAATGCTGCCTCTGGACAGCAAAAAGTCCTGCAATTAGTGTTGGCGGACAATGGGAGTGGGACACATGGTTGGGGGTGAATGGGAGAATTTTGTCAAGTTAATTGGGGGGGTTGGGAGTTCACTGGGGGGTTTTGGAGTTTGTTGTGGGGGTTTGTAGTTAACTGGGGGGTTTGGGAGTTCACTGGGGGTTTGGGGGGGAGTTGTCACATTTTTGCTTTTTGAACTAATACACCTGTTGTGAGAAAAAACATTCAATGGCTGGACATTGTTAATTTCGTGTGTATCCATTTAATGTGTGACGGTGTTCAGTGCCCAACTCCCAACAATCCCTGTGTGCATGTCCACATGGACCCAGTGTGTCACTGACACATGTCTATCATAGTCCCTGTGGTTCATAAGTATTCGTGAATCAGTGACTGCATGACCATCCCGTGCATCACATACTGGCAGGGGTGCTACTTCACCTCCGTCTCCATCCTCATCATCCTCACCCGGTGCATGCATGTCAATGTCAGGTGGCAGTGCTACATTTCTCCGGACGCACATGTTGTGCAGCATGACACAGGCCATGGTGATCTTTGACTCCACTCTTTCCTTCTCCGCCCACATCTCTGAGGGCTCTAAAAAGTCAAATTTCCGACTGCACCTCCTCAAAGGTACGCTGCCTTTCCTCTCCTTCCCCCAGAAGCTCATGGTATCTCAAGCTCTGGTTCTCTCTAGCTTGGACTATTGTAACAGCCTCTATCTAAATCTACCTGCCTCTACTCTCCGCCCTCTGCAACTAATCCAGAATAGGACTGCGAGACTTGTCCTTGGCCTCAAGCCCTGGGATCGTATCTCTCCAGCTCTGAAATCTCTCCACTGTCTCCCAGTGGATGTAAGGATTAAATTCAAAACCCTCTGCATTGTCCACACGGCTTTCTGGGGCCTGGGTCCAAAATACCTTCAGCTATCCCTCCACAAATACCTCCCCTCTCGACCTCTTCGCTCCTCTACCTCCAACTCACTCAGGGTCAGTCGTTTTTCTAAGAAACGAGCTGGGGGTAGATCTCTGTCTTCGGCTGGGGCCTCCCTCTGGAACAGCCTCCCTGCCACTCTAAGACTTGAGGAGAACCATCTCCGGTTCCGGAAGCACCTCAAGACCTTCCTCTTTTCTCCTGCCTTCGCTCCCCCTTTCCCCTGCTGATCTGTTCTCTCTTGGCACCGTGCACCTGGCCACCCTCTGTCTTTTGGGCCCAGGTACCTGCTCAACCTGCCACCCTCTCGCACTGCCTCCGGGCCACCCCTTGCACTGGGGTCTGTATCTGTACCCATACAGCCCCCCCTTTTTCTTCCTGCACTTATCAGACCTACCCTGTCTACTGCCTTAAACCTAGCACTTGCAAATTGCTGGCTGCATTACCACTGTTTGTTGCCTTTATTATTCATTTATTGTTATTTATCTGTTTCTCCTCTGCTTCGCACTTTCCACCTCTCCCCCCTTCCATGCACTTTTTGTCATGATGCTTACCCCCGGGGACCCAGACCAAGTCCAGCAACCCCGGAAGACGGCATCAAGTTACCCCAAGCAAACCCAACAACCCCCGCTAGGGGCTATTTGGGTGCAGTTCTGGCGCCTATGGCGCCAGGCTCATATGGAGAGTCAGTCCTGGCGCCATAGGCACCAGGCTTATAGATTAAAACTTACCTAATGCAGACCATGCTGCAAACTTACCTGATGCAGACCATGCTGCAAGAGCTCCAAGCCAAACGAGGCTTGGAAGGGACTATTTTACCCAGGGACTATTTTTTTACTCGGATGGGGCTGGGGAGGAATACTTACCTGGGACTACTTTGGAGGTTATTTAAACCACGCCCGAAGAGCAGCACACGCTTTGCGTTATTCTGCATCCAGCAGTGTAACGCTCGCCGTGCCTGCAAGTCTCCATCCAGTCTTCTGCCATGCCCGCCTCGAGTTTGGAGCTCCTAGAAAAAGGGAGAAAGAAGGAGAAAAGGTTAGAACAAGAGCAATACCTTTGATCCTTACCTGAATTCCCGATCCATCGCGCTTTCAAGCTGGAAGAAAGAATTTATTTTATGCGCATCGCCTCGCCTGCTGCAGCGCCGCGCTGAACTCACCGGCCTTCGCACATTTCACTGCATCCTCCTGCATGTTACCGCCGCACTCCGGCACCTAAGGAGAAGACAAGAACAGCAAGGTGAGCCAAGGGAATACACAGAGGCATACCCCCCATAGACTTACCTGATTTTACCACCGGGGGTACTATTCTTCTTCAGGGGTCGGCGCAGCTTCCACTGCATCCTAGCCGAAACCCGGCCCCTAAGGGGAAACAAAAGGACAGCAAGGTGAAACAAGGGACTAACAAGGGGAACCCTCCTCACCACAAAAGACTTACCTAATTTTACCGCCGAAGGCATTATTCCCAGAGACTTCATACTTTCTCTCAGCGCCTGAATAAGGGAGAAAGCAACAGGTTACATATGGACATTATTTTATCGAACTGTGTTGGATAATACAAATCCTAACCAGAACATTACGGTTGCCACGAGGAACTCTTCAGTAGGGTCAAGCTGCAACCTGCAAGGAATCGGACAAGAATGAAAGTCAGGCATTTGAACTCTTAGGAATTACATACTTACGGCGTCTTGCCGGGAATATCGGAGTCAATATTGTCCTGGAACTCACCAATTTCTTCGAGTCAGTGAAGCAACTGGTTATCTATGCGCCCTGCACTCAATGCAGGATGGAGAGCTCATCTTTTCAAATCATCAGGTGAGACTATAAGAGGGAACATCCAAGGTGATCAGTGGGGAGAACAGCGGGGTGGGGGGATTTACGCTCAACTCCACGGGTGGTTAATTCCCTTTCTCCACTTGCAGAAGAATATTCCTATGGGCCAAGCGAACAAAGCTAGGTGGGCCAGTCCAGTCCGTCATCTCGGCCCTACGCATCACATTGGTGGAGACCACAGCAGTCCAGTCCAGATCGACGCCTCTGTGGGAGCCAGGTGAGCGTAAAACTTTTCCCCTAACCCCCTCTCCCATGCTCTTGCGCGTTCCCAATGTCACTGGGCCTAGTAAGATCGCTGTTTTTGTTCTTCCCTGCTCCCCTCCCTTGCCTTGTCGCGCTCTGAAACACTTGTGTACGAGCATGATAGAAATAAAATATCAATCAATCAAAAAAAAAAAAACTTATCAGGCCTATAAAGGAGTGCCCCACCAGACCTGCTTAGGCACCGGAAACGCGCCTTCAACAGGCCAAAGGTCTGCCCAATCACAACACGGGTACGGGTGTGAACATTTACATTTACGATTTTACTCCTCTTCATGGCTGTTCATACCATTTACGCATTGATGGAGTGGTATTGCTTGCGATTGCGGTACACCGCCTCTATGGCATGGGGGACTACCAATTCCACATGGGTGCAGTCCTGGGCTCCAACACAATTGGGTATGCATGCCAGTGCATGGAAACCTACTTTGGTGTCGGCTATCTCCTGGGCAGTCTGTGGTATGGATATGTGGGTGCTTGCGTGCTTCAGGAGGGCATCCAGCACTTGGTTCAGCATTCATGAAAATAGTGGTCGTGAAATGCCATGCAGCTGCCCCACTGTGTGTTGATAGGTGCCTGTGGTCAGGAAGTGGAGCACAGGCACCACCTTTAGTAGCGGGGGGATGGCAGTGCATATTTCTTTGAGGCTGGCAATGTTGTTGTGTATCATGTCCACTATGGTGGTGATGGTGTCCCGGTCCAACCGGTACAGGGTGTGGATCTGCTCAGGGGCTAGGTTGAATGGCCTGGGTCTGATGCGAGGGATTGGTGGCTGCCTACAAGGCACTACTGGCTGCGCTTCTGGTAATTGCTGGCCCTGTCTCACCCTCCTTCTCCTCCTGCGTCTCCTCTGTGCTGCCTGTTGTTGCTGCTGTGGTTGTTGTTGGAGTTGCTGTTGTTGCTGTAGTTGTAGCAGTATAGGCAGGTCCTCCAGCCCCATAATTGCAACAGCTAGTGGTAGCATTTTGGTGTAGGAAGGGGTGTGATGTGTGGGTGTACTCATTTTATACTGGCCCAGCCTCCATTGACTCCAACTGTGGTGATTGTGTGCACGTGTGTCAGTTGGCTTGATTGCTGATTGCTGTTTGCGGGTGGTCCGCGATGCCTGCATGGCCGGCATCGTGCATCCCCTGATTACCGCCTTCGGGATGCCGGTATTTGCATGTCCGCGTGGGTTGTGATGTCCTCCTATTACCCGCATGCCGGTATTTGCTCCCCAAAGAGGTGCGTGTACGCGCCCATGCTGGTGTGAGGGGGCACGGCACGCTCAGTGCCGGTATTGGTGAGTTGTCGGCTCGGAATGCCCAGGACCCGTTAACGATGCCGCTATTACCATTCTGCCTTCCTTTTTTCATTACCTCCATTCTTGGAATGAGGCCCAGAGACAGTTACCAGAGGTTTCTTTTTTCTTTCTGTTTTACATTATACTTGAATTTCTATGTCTGTAAAGGATTACACATTTTCCTTCCATGTACTTGCCCAGTTTAAAACGGAATCAGTGAGATAGAATCATAATAGTTTTGCTGAAAATGTTTTTTCAAAAGTTTCATAAATAATATAGAAAGGCTGATTTATTTGGCATGCCACTTTTATTAAATACCGATAAATATGCATGACATTTTGTTTTCGTTGCACTGGTCCTTGCATGACTAAAGACTTCTGTGGTCTGAAATGCTGGGAGAGCTGCTTACATCCTAGATCTAATTGTGTGCTTCCGGGCAAATCCCTTCTCATTTTAATCATATAACAGAATAACGAGTGCCGAGGAGTGATTTAGTTAATATAATGTGTGGACTGTAAAGCCTTATTAATAATCAGTTTAGAGGATAGTTGATGATCGATATAAAATAAACATATTTAGTGATTGACCATACCGGCATAGGCATGAATAAAAGTGCCTGGGATTGGGAAATGTGTCACCTTGGGCCGAGGCTCTGGGCCCCCTGACCTGGATAATGGTAAAGACATTTAGATGACCAATAGGACAGAGGCGTTGTGAGAAACCTCAGGTGCATGAGAAGGAAGGCCTTGAAGATTATTATGTAGGATTCTGACACATTGTGCATTATACGTGTAAGTGGAGGTGCACTACTGCTGCACTCTGTTTCTGCTTAGTAGCAGAGTCTGCAGTGCTACTCACTTCCTGAACAGACGCAAACCAAACATTGGGCCTCATTAGAAGGTTGGCGGTAACCATGCCGCTTTTAGCGAGGCAAGAACAACTGGCGTCAATCCTAACGCAGCATGTTACTGATTGTGGAGGTGCCAGTTCTGGCATGGAGAGGTGTGCTGACAGCATCAAGGCAGCCATCCAATCAGCAAGCACGAACATATGCACGGAACTAGCCGCTGTGCGGAATATGATCAGTGAACTGATACGGACAATCATGGACACAGGGCGTACCGAGCAGCCCGGTACCTCCTGAGCTGCAAGTTCGGCCCCATCCAGCCCCGTCCGCAGGTCATCCAGGACCCGGAGGAGTACAGGCGGGGGGCCCCAGGTTCCGGGACAGGGGGCTGGCAATAGTGCCCGCACAGTGGACCACTAAAACATTACCCACTTCACCACAGGCACTGGCACTCCTTTGCAGGGATTTCTGGGGGGAGGGGGAGAGGGGATTGGGTGTGTTGGGGTGTTCAGGGGGGAGGGGGGATTGGGTGTGTTGGGGTGTTCAGGGGGAAGGGGGATTGGGTGTGTTGGGGTGTTCAGGGGGGAGGGGGGATTGGGTGTGTTGGGGTGTTCAGGGGGGAGGGGGGATTGGGTGTGTTGGGGTGTTCAGGGGGGAGGGGGGTTGGGTGTGTTGGGGTGTTCAGGCGGAGGGGGGATTGGGTGTGTCATATCTGTTCAGGAGCACAATACACTTTTACGTTTATCACAAACCAAATGTGTGGACATTGCTCATTGTGTATGTGTGCTTTATTGTTGTACAGTCTACAGTGTGCATATACCAGACACACACAGTGCCCCAAGTGCCGTCCACATGTTACACGCACACGCAGTGTGTGCTAGAAGCATTGGTCAATGAGATTCTGACGCATTTCACGGCCCTCCTGTGCATCGCTGCCCCATCCCCACCCTCATCATCCTCATCATCAGGTGGTTGCAGTCCTGCGTCAGGGGGCAGAGGCACGTTACGTCTGACGCACATATTGTGTAGCATGACACATGCCATGACAATCTTCGCAACCTTCTCATGGCGGTACAGGAGTGCCCCGCCAGACCTGCTGAGGCAGCGGAAACGTGCCTTCAGTAGGCCAAAGGCCTGCTCTATCACCACATGGGTACGTGCATGGGCACGGTTGAAGTCCTCCTCATGCTGGTTCTGTGGGTTCCGGACTGGTGTAAGGAGCCACCTCTTCAGGGGATAGCCTGCATCACCTGTAAATGGGCAACAATGTATGTGTCAGGAATGAGATTGCTTTCTGAACATGACGCGCCACCATGCCTTGCATTCACCTGTTACTTTGCACCAGATTTAGTTGTGATAATGGATTCACAGTATGCAACCGGTATATGTTCATGGCTCTCATGTACTGTTTTGCATGCCAAGACACAATGCAGGGGGGACAATTGCCTTGTGAGTGCCCATCCACTGTGTCCGTTCAGGCCATTACTTTATGTGACCTGGCACGTGTCCTGTGAGGTCAATGCTCACATGATTGCAACATTGCTGTCTGGCTCATTATGACCCCAGGGAACAATACTGGTGTCAATGGGGGGAGTTTGTGGGTCTTGCTGTCTGTGTAGTGGTGCATTGATGTTCCTGTCCGACATGTGCCTCCTTTGTGCGCAGTTATGGGGGACAGGCCTTTCAGTTGATGGTGTTTGGTGACGTGCATGTAGGTGCGTTCCTTTGGAGTCAATGTGGTCACATTTCGTACAATGCACTTGCAGATGGTTGTGTCATGGATGGGGTACACTTTCATTCACATGTTAGGGCTGATTAGATCAGGCATCATGTATACTGTTGTCAGATGACGTGAGTGCTGCCTCAGGGTATGATCTGGCTACTGCTAGTCGCAGCCATGTGACGTATGCATCACCCCCCCCCCCTTTCTGCCAGGTGCAATATGCATTGGTACGTCGATCACCTACACACTTCACATTTCCATGCTCATGACATTAGACTCACTGAGTAGGCAGGATCTTGGGCCTGCATGTCGCTCCATGTAGCGTGGTATTGTGGAGTTCCGAAGGACCATTGAATCATGCGTTGATCCGGGGAATCGGGCACAACAATGTGTGAAGATCCTGTTGGAGTCGCAGACCATTTGCACGTTGATTGAGTGAAATAGTTTACGGTTGCGGTATGGTACCTCCATTGCATGTGGGACCACCAATTCAACATGGGTGCAGTCGATGGCACCAATGCAACCAGGTATGCCAGCTAGTGCATGGAAACCCACTTTGGTGTTGGCAATCTCCTGGGCAGACCGTGGCAATGAGATGTGGTCGTCTGTGTGCTTGAGGAGGGCATTGAGCACTTGGATCAGTGTACGTGAGAACAATGGTTGGGATATGCCATGCAAGTGGCCCACTGTGTGCTGGTAGGTGCATGTGGCCAGGAAGTGGAGCACGGACACGACCTTCAGTAGGGGCGGGATGGCGGTGGGTGTTTCTATCATGCTGATGATGTCGTTGTGTATCATGTGCACAATGTTGGTGATGGTGTCCCGGTCCAGTCGGTACAGGGTGTGGATCTGCTCTGCGGTGAGGTTGAATGGGCTGGCTCTGATGCGTGGGATTGGGGGCTGCCTGTGTGGTGCCACTAGCTGTGCTGGTGGGGCTTGCTGGCCCTGCCTTGCCCTCCTTCTCCTCCTGCGTCTCCTCTGTGCAGGTTGTTGTTGTTGTTGTTGTTGTTGTTGTTGTTGCAGTTGTAGCACTCGCATTGCTATCAGGTCCTCCAGCCCCAACATTGCTAGTCCTATTGGTATCATTGTGGAGTGTGACTGGGGCTGGTAGGGGTGGGGTGTGCTCTTTTTGCACTGGGAGAGTCTGTATTGCCTCCACCTGTGCTGATTCTGTGCAGCTGTGGCAGCTGGGAACACTGCACATGGCCATTTACGGTTGGTTCGCGATGGGGCAATTAGCGCCATGGCGGTAAGGTACTTTACGGCCTTGGCGATGGCGTTAGGGGCATGTCCGCTTGGTTTGTGATCTGCGTAGCTTTGCGCCATGCCGGTATTTACAACATGGTGGGTCGCGCGTGTGCGACCTTGGTGCTGTTAGCGGCACCATAAACTACGATGTCGCTAATTGCACTATCGCGGGTCATAATCGGACCTAGCAGTAAACGATGCCGGTATTCATTTACCGGCATGGTTTTCCGCTTACCGCCTGGGTCGTAATGAGGGCCCATTACTTTTGTGATGAATAGGTAGTACCCAGGGGGAATGTTTTTGATAAAATGTGATGCAAACTGTGTCCTTGCAAGCGTATGTATTCAGTAATACTGGTCAATACTGCTAGCCGCATGGTGAAGTAACATGAAACTGACCCACCAATAAATGCCTGTGCCCCACTTTGCCCCAAAAAACAGGCCCACGTATTCACTCATTATTTACTGTATTGTTGTTCTATTGTAGATATATATAAACATGTGTTAGTTGAGCTTGCAGGAACACTACTGTCTCACTGTCTCGCCACCTCGCTCCCAAGTTGTAATGAAATTTAAATTTCGGCTCCATCCAGGTTGCAAACATTAGGAGCACTGCGAGTTACTCAGATACTGTGTGGTAGGATAAGTGCTTAAAAAAACCTTTCCCATATAGTTTAACAGAGCAGGCATCAGCAAAACTGCTGTGAGCTAAAAAGTAGCTCCTGCTTTCAATCAGCCTAGAAGAACCTGGTCAGCCTGGCATTAACACCTACCAGCGCCAGACATAACGTTTGATTTGTCAATCCACCCTGAACCAGTGGCATAGAAACATAGCTACATGACATTAACTTTCGATTGAGAATGAGTAATTTAAAGTATGGCATAAATGCAAGACATTTGAAGCATAATAGGTCTGTATAAGAGACAACAAAAATGGAAGTGTTTATAAATTAGATTTGTGTTTAGTTAGTAACTCCTTATTCATAGAGGTTTCTACGGTGCTACTGTGCTGAGTATCCACCACAAGTTCAAATGGATAGCAAATCTGCATTGCTTTCTTTCTGTTTCTGCAGAAGTAGGAAATAGAGCAACATCATGAATCCAGACTCGTCAAAACCAAAAATGTCTGGAGCCACAAGTCGAAAACAGGTCAGCAAACTGAAGCTTGCCAAAGCAGCATAATCCTCTCAAGATATTTTGTCTGCTTTCAAGATCCAGCCCAAAGGTTCCACTGACAAGCAGGGAAGCCCCCTTCATTCTGTCCCTCATGCTTCTGGTAAAGAACATCTTTCTACAGCTTCTTCTCCTACCACAATACATTCCGCGGATCACCCATCATGCACTGACATTCCTGAGCATCCACATTGCTTTAGTGTTAATCTACAGAGGGTATGACTCCTCATCACTCAACAGACACTGCTACTCAGCCTGGTCACTCAACACTGTTCCTCAGCCTGATCACTCAACAGATACTGTTACTCAGTTTGATCACTCAACAGACACTGTTCCTCAGCCTGATCACTCAACAGACACTGTTCCTCAGCCTGATCACTCAACAGACACTGTTCCTCAGTTTGATCACTCAACAGACACTGTTCCTCAGCCTGATCACTCAACAGACACTGTTCCTCAGCCTGATCACTCAACAGACACTGTTCCTCAGCCTGATCACTCAACAGACACTGTTACTCAGTTTGATCACTCAACAGACACTGTTCCTCAGTTTGATCACTCAACAGACACTGTTCCTCAGCCTGATCACTCAACAGACACTGTTACCCAGCCTGAAGTTAAGCTTGGTCGCACAACTGTTGATTGCACCGAGTTGTACAAGAATACATGGACACTGAGGACATTGGGGAATGCAGTGAGAATGTAAAAATGCAGGTCACACTTGACATGCAGTAAGATTACCCAACAGATCCATACCTCTTTAAGAGCAGGACAATGTCTACACTTTTAGTTTGAGCACTTCTTGCAGCTGATCCATATCAGCCTGGATTAAAAGATGGCTATAAATTTAAAAAAAAAAACATATGACTTCAATCTTCAAAGATTTATCCCAGAGTGGTATAAAACAAGGTTGCAGGTTGATTCGTTGTAGTAAGGCACTGAAGGATATATTTGGGAGTTACTCAAGATGATGTTCAAGTGTAACAATGTTTTAGCACAGAACATTGCTCATGCTAAGCGGTATGAAACCTACTTGAGCCATGACATCCAGAATGATTTCATCAGTGCACTAGTGTAAGAGACAATGCGTGTTATCTTTGAAGAAGGTAAAATTGCCAAATTCTATAGTGTCATTTTTGACTCTACAATAGATCTCAGCATAGTTGATCAATTTTCTTTATCTCTTAGATATGTTACATCATCCTGTGATGCTGCTGAACATTTTGTATCATTTGCTGACTCCATGGAGCAGGATCAACAGGTTTTTATAAACTATTGGCATTGCCTTTAGAGTCCCTGGATGTTTCCTTGATCCGTGGGCAAGGGCATGATCGTGCAAGCACTATGTCCGGATGTATTGCTGTACTGCAAGCACTTGTCAAAGAAGTCTTGCCCAGAGCTATATATGTTCACTGTTGTGCACACAGTTTAAACCTTGTGCTGACTGATGCTGCACAGTCATGTATTATAGAAAAGTTATTTTTTGGTACACTTGAGGCACTGTACAATTTCCTTACTGGCAATAGGCCTAGCTTGAAAGTTCTGAAGGAAGAGCAACATGAGCATGACCTACAGGAAACAACCCTGACTTTAAAAAAAGCTATCTGACACTAGATGGGAGAGCCGTAAAAGGGCAGTCGATTCTGTGAAACAAAACATTCTACCAATAAGCGCAGCCTTGCACCGAATATCCACAGGATGCATCCCAAGTGCAAATAGAAAAACACTTTGGGATGCTCTGGAACACAATTGAAACCTAAGAGATTAAATTATCAATATGTTTTTGGCACAAAGTGCTGCAAACTGTACATACACTGTGAACATAAATAGTACAATTGACTTAGTAACTGCATAACGCATGGTTGTGACATGCTGTTAGGAACTAGAGAAGCTTTGGTCAGATGATTTATTTGATTGGTTTGAAACAGATTCTAGAAACTTGGCTGAAGAGTGTGGGACATCAACACACTTTCAAGAAAAACGGAAGAGGACTAACAAAAGCCTTCATGATGAAGCAGCTGATGATAATCCTTTAGAGAGTTGAAGGCAGGCATTCAAAGTAGAAACCTTCTATGTTCTTGTTGATACCTTTCTTACTCAGATGACAGTGAGTCTCAAGACTTTAGAAATATTGTGCATAGATTCTCAGCACTAAATCCTAAACATTTTACTAGGTCAGATAATTCTGATGAATTGAACGAGTTAGCTACATGTTACGCAGGTGGTGTCTCTGTGCCCAACGCTGTGCAAGAGTATTCTTCTTTTTATGAAAATTGTATGAAGAAATATTCTCTGACAACAAGCAATTAACAATGTGCTGCCTTTCTTGATAGTGTTTATCCAAACCTTTCTAATTTGTACTGAATGTTTCTCACTTTGCCTGTAGGTAGTGCTGCCACAGAACAAAGTTTTAGCAGGATGAAGTATTATCAAAAGCTACATACGGTCAACAATGGGTGAAGAGAGACTTTCAAATGTAGTCTTCCTAAGTATTGCAAGAGACCTGACTGACTCTGTGGACTTTGATAAAGTAATTCAGACATTTGCTTCAATGAAACCACACAGAAAGGCTTTGTAGCGCAGATGCCCCATATGTTTTTTGCTGCGGCAGAGGGCTTCTTGGTCCTAATCTGTCACACAGAACATCTTCAAGCACATTAGTCTTCCATTGTCTGTCGCCGCATGGGACACATTGGGGGTCATTCTGAGTATGGTGGTAGGGGGTTAATGGCACCGGTAAGGATGCCAGCGCCGTTAACCCCCTACCGCCACATTCCGAGATCCCTTAGCGGGTCCCACTAGGGCCGGCTGGTTTTACCAGCCGCCTTTAGCGGGACCGGTTAAGGTAGCATGGAGTTAATAACGGGCCCACAATTTGTGGGCCCGTTATTAGCTCCTTCCGCATTCCCATTGAGCCCTATGGGGGCTCAAATGGAAATGGGGAATGGTTTTCGAAATGGGGATTTACCGGGTCCGCATAGGTCGGAATGTCCCGGTAAGTCCCCATTCCGACTACCCGGACCCGAGTTTGGAAGCAGCCATGGTACTAATAGCACCATGGTTGCCTCCAAACTAGGAATAACCCCATTCTCAATCTTACCTTGCATTTGAAGGAACAGTTTCATCCTCATTAAATGTTTTATATATATTTGTGTGTATTTATTGAGTCATTCTTATGCATCACACATTTGATATTAGGGATATTTATTTTCAGCTCAAATGTTTGTCACATGTTGGATTTTTGGTACTAGGAAACATTTACAACAGATATTGCACTGATGCACTCACTGAATAATGACAATCACATTGCAATATGTACACAATTGTACATAAGTTGTTTGATAATGTTTTGCTTTGTTTCAGGAGGATCCATATGTCTGTTGGTGGGACAAAAGTTTATTTTTGGTCCGACTCCAAATCTAGTATTATATTGTTATTTATATTATCAGGGTATTTATTTTAAACTCAAATGTCAGTACACATGGCTTGTTTGTGTCAGGCTGACAACCTTGTGTAGTGTAATTCACAACAAAGATTAGATGTAAAGGCTATCTCCCTGCACCAATGATTCCTTCAATCAAAAGAATAGGTGAGTGTGTTGCATCCACTGAGTACTGAAGGCACAACTTTTCCTTCTGTTTAACATGTTTATACAGATTTCGTACTCCTAGATTGCGCAAGACATTTAAATAAATGCTTTCAAAGACAAATTCCCCACATAATTTAGCGATGCATTCTTAATATTTCATTACGTGCCCATATGTGCTAACACGTGCTTCAGCCGCCTGGGCCTTTCTCAAAGCTAGGCTCAATAGTGTAAATTGTCATTGTATTACAGCCTTATAGCAGAGGGGGAGTCATTATTATGGATTAATGACCTACTCCCAAGTTATGGCTTGAGGCGAAGCCTAATGTCATACAATGAGAAGGGTTCAATGTGCTTAATAATAAGGACCCCTGCCCAGTGGCAGAGCCAGGTTTTGGTGCCAGGTGGGGATGAAGTGCCACTCAGGCGGGGGCACCACCGTCCAACACGCCGGTCAGGTCCAAGCGGGTTCATGTTTGGACCAGGGGTCACTACCATTTATTTAACTTTGCAGGTGTAATAACTAGGAACTGTTGATGTTTAATATTCAAGGAAGAACTGGCTGGGTTTTTTACCCGATATATATTTCATTTATAATCCTTACACTACAAGCCACTCCTATTATCAGTTACACACCATACATTTGGTATTGAGGGAAAGTCCAATTTAAAGTACATTTCAATGTGACAATGAAATCTAGATATCTGAATCATATCTATCCATCAGTAAAGCAAAAAAGAACAATTCAATAAACATTTCCAAAAAAAGCACTATACCAGAGACTGCAATGGAACAATGTTTTAATAATGTTCTGATAGTCATTGTACAAGGTTGTAAAATTTTGGACGCTTAGATTGCGCCAGACATTCAAATACATTTTTTCAAATACCAATTTCGGCTCATAATTTAGCGATATATTCTTGATATTTCATTACGTGTCCATATGTGCTAACACGTGTTTCGGCCGCCTAGGCCTTTCTCAAAGCTGGGCTCAATAGTGTAAATTAACATTATAAAAACGAATAAATCATATTCTACATCTATAAAATTCACAACATGTATACACATATTATTTAATGTTTTTTGTGTGTTTTGTGCAGGCAGAACGGACGGGATTGGTTTTGGGTAGGAGTGGTAAGGGAAATGAGGCAGCATCATCTGCTATTAGTTTCAGTGTTTCTCTAATTACTTGCTAATTTGAATTAACACATCTCTAAAGTACTCCATTGCAATGATACACAACAGTAGTATTCATATACTGACTCCTTGCCATTCTAACTAGTTAATATTAGTTATACCTAATATTCACTGTGCTTTACCCAATTTTATTGACGGCTGAAATCCCTGTGTCCCCCTAGAAAAAATCAAACTAAAATAAAAACGCCCTGGTTGTATTCATTTGTGTTCCCATTTTGTACATTTCTTTCCATTTTAGCCAAAATCAATAGAAATGCAGAAAAAGGAAAACAAGTAAACATGGCCTTGGTGCCTTGTTAGTACCCGAGCTGCAATCAGGGCCTGATTTTTGTAAATTATATATTTGCCCATTTCGTTCCATTTTGCCCGTGCTGAGCCGGTAAAATGGAAGGAAATGCCAAAAAAAGGAAGATAGGGCAGGGAGTGCTTTAATGCGTAGCTGCTGTCCTGCTGCACGCCTGTCTCCTGCACAGAGTGTCTCCCTGTTATGCAACCAGCCAGACGTGTTGGGGGGGGGGGCGGGACAGGAAGTCATGGATCAGAGAGTGGTGGGGGGCGGGACAGGAAGTCATGGATCAGAGAGTGGTGTGTAGGTGGGCCAGCAGAACTCAGCGTATGCTACACTGTTTATTTAATATGTTTTATTTTTTGACACTGATCGTGAGGATACTGGGCAGCCATGGTGGGGCCCGTGGTGTCCCGGGGTACCGACCCAAAACGAGGGTCGAGCTGGAGCCCTTGTTTGAGCCCTGGCCGGCCTGAGCCTCACCAGGCTCTCTCACATCTAAATATGTATTTGCGAAACAAAATAGACTGAAGAGATTTGACCCACACTTCTTAATGTAGCTATTCCGATTGGCTTTGCTAGTTCTTGTAACTACTTGTGGCAGGTCACACCCTTTTTCTTGATGTCCTCCAGCAAGTGCACACATTTTCAATATACATGCCCCAATAGTGGCCTAATTATAATCAGAGACTGATGTTGGTTTAAGAACAAAAGCAAACGTAGGTGTTTTGAACCCTTCAGAACATCACGTTGCTTTCAAATCTGCACAAGATGATAGAATATTCTTAAACTTGTATTTTAGATTTTAAATTCAAAGTGATTGTATCTCTTTCATTACCATTTCCTTCAATTCAGTTAACCTAAACTTAATTCTGCGACATCAGATTAGCCTTTTAAAACAAACACTATTCCTAATAAATTGCTGCTTGTAAAGGACTCGGCTTTTCCTTGCAAATAACACACTTGGTTTGTAACGTTGAGGGACAAATGGCACTCATTACATCAGCTCAGCAGCTGCATTTATTCCTGTCCCTGTCAAGCAGTATCTGAAGCCCAAATTGTAGGCTTCTGAGGCGGTCAAGCACTGCGGCTCTAATTGCTTTTTCAATAAGGCAGTGTCCGGTGTGACTGTGCCATCACTCTTGGATTACAGCTATTTTACGAGTAACACTTTGAAGGAACGGCATCCCACGATTTCGCAACATTTGATAGAAAGTGTTTCTCATCTGCCAGCGCAATTCCAATAGCATCCTTTGTCAAGGTCTTGCTAAGAGCAAGAGTGTCATTCTGTGACAGTTCAGTACTTCTCAACTGATAGAAATATGTTCATCTTCTGTTTTAGGACTGCAACAGCCTAAAAGTGAATCTTCTCCAAAATTGTTTATTTGGGGCCACTGCAATGAATCCTTTCTCATGATTCCAGTTGTGGAATGATGAGAAAAGATGCAGTAAACATGGGTTAAACACAAGTTGAACTCAGACGCCCTGTCATTTGTGGCTGGTATCCTAATGGCTGAACGATATTAGATGCTGTTTTATGAACACAAGAGCAGTCCTCTCAAAAGGTGTGCATAATTTATTCTTTTCAGAAAGGGTTGTAGCGATTGGGGAGACCATTTCTGAAAATGTTCAAGAGGCTGGGGGAATGTGTTCTTCTCTGAATTTCCAAGGGGTGTTTCTCGATTGGACTCGTTGCATTTTCCACACACATATTAGAATCCCATTTGTATGCCAGTGTGCTCTCAGCAAAGAACTAATTTCGATGAAAATATTGAGGCCACCAGGATGAAGAGTAATTGCTTCCACTGATGGGATGTCAGACATTTAGAGCTCTCCTTGGAGCAGAACTTTATGACAGGGCATGGAAGCTGGAGATTCAAATCCCACATTACGTGATGTGGAAATGCAGGGATACATAAAGGACGACGAACAGTGTTTTCTTTCATTTATTCAAACAACATATTCAAAAGAAAGTTTTAAATAATGACCAAGCAAAATGTATTAATTACGTCCAGAACTCTACAAAACATATAATACATGTAATTCAGTGTGGTCAATAGAAATGTATGTATATTTGTACACAAAGTACTTACAAATCATCCCATTTGGTGTAATTCCTAACAAGGGGTATGTAGAATATAACACACATGGACATCTGCTAAATGTAAACTAGAAATGCCCAAAAAATAATTTAAAGAACAATTAAAGCATATCTAAAAGGGACATGTTAATAAAATACTATGCACTATCATAATTGTATTACAAAATAAGCGCTATTTAAATCGAAATTGCTAAATAACTTCTTCAGGAGAAGATTCTTTATGCTTCAGAGTTGTTTCCCAAACTAGTCATTTCATTCCTAAGTGTTGCTACAAGTCTTCTTCCAAAACGCATAGGTCCCACTTGTTCAATAGGTAGGGTGGCTGACTAAAAAAACATGGTGGCTTAAATAGCATGACCCAGGAAAATGTGTTAAGAATAAAGTGTTCAATATTAAGGTAGTTGTCTATTTATTATTGTCATAGCACTCATATCTTATGACATGGACAAAAAACAGTCATATTGTCATGATTATCTTCATACACTGCATGCTAAAGCCTAACCTCAACCTCAAGGGTGGTCTAAATGCCCCCCTCGGGCTGATGCAGACAATAGACCTATGATTGTACATCAACATTGCAGAGGATCTGCATCTTGAGTGTCCGGCAACCAATTCATATTATCCTTGTGTGTATGATAATCATTATATGCCATCAATATCATGCCCAGACAGTTTCACACTTGCAACATAGGGCCTCATTACGACCCAGGCAGTAAGGGTACCGGTAATCCCTTACCGCCCAATTACGAGGTCCCTTTGCGGGTCCCTACCATAACGGCTGGTTTCAGGAAGGGACCCGCAAAGGGACCTTGGAGGTAATTACGGTACCGCAATTTGCGGTACCGTAATTACCACCTTCCCCATTCCCATTGAGCCCTATGGCGCAAAAATGGGAATGGGGAAGGGCCAATTGTGAATGGGGAATTACCGCCCTGCCAACCTTGCCGGATTCCGGCGTCAACCATGGCGCTAATAGCACCATGGTTAACGCCTGGGTCGTAATGGCCCCCATAGTGTCCTTTTACTCACTAACAGAACACCAAGGGATCAAGACACATGAATTACAAGACCATAAACATATAAGTACAATAAATACAAAGTTCAACAAAGCAAGAATTTTTACGAGAACAGACTATAAAGTAAAAGAAAGAAAAAGAAAAGAAAAATGGGAAAATACACAAAGAAAACACCAACACACACACAGTTAAGAATATAGATCTTTAAATTCACCAAAAATGTCATCATATCTGTGATGTTGCTCTTTCGAATGAAAAGACACTCTCTCTCTCTCTCAGCAGCCAATCATCCACACACGGGCTAGTGTCACTCTTCCAGAAATCCAGGACATGTTTCTTAGCAACTAAGAGAGCTCTGTGAGCCCAAAATAGTTAACCAATAGACAGCACAATATTGGAAGGAACAAATCCCAATACACCAATCAATGGGACCCTTGGGAGAGAAAGACCCACAACTAAATCCATATGTTGGAAAACCTCATCCCAAAACAATTGAATCTTCCTGCATAAACAAAGCATATGCATATGCAAGGTTGTACCCTCATCATTTCTACAGTTCCAGCAAGAATTCTCACAACACAACTTGCAAGACCACATTTTCCAAGGAGACCAATATATATTGGGGGTTATTATGACCCTGGTGGTAGGGGTTTAACGGGGCTGGTAGAGCTGCCGGCCCTGTTAAACCCCTACCGCCTCATTACAAGGTCCGCTCGCAGGGGCCCAGTAAGGACGCATGGTAAAATCAGGCGTCCTTGACGGGTCCCGCGAGCGGCTCAGCATGCTAACAACGGGCCCGTCATTAACGGGCCCACTGTTAGCATGCTACCCATTTCCATTAAGCCCTATGGGGGCTCGAATGGGAATGGGGATGTACTGGGGTCGGCTTACCTGAATAGGGAAATACCAGGCCCTCCAAGGTCGGAATGGCCCGGTATTTCCCCATTCAGGGAACCCGGACCCGGTACCTGGAATGGGGGTAGCCATGCCACAAATAGCGGCATGGCTACCTCCAAGGTCGTAATGACCTCCATAGTGATTAATCCCCTGCTGCATATAGCGCAGTTCCAAATAAACCATAAACATAACAGGCCTGCACATATATTTTTCCACTCAGTACCTGTCAATGTATGGCCTAAATCCAAGTCCAAATACCCCATACCATATTGTGAAGCCAAAGTAAACTCAGGGGGCATAATAAACATGCACAAGATGGAAGCTGAGAAAGTCATGCTCTTGCACAAGTGCAAAGCTGTCAGTGGGGCATGCATGGTAGCATTCAGAGGAGAGAATATTTCAACCAAAAGGTACCTTAACACGCAGTAACAACGAAAATCTCCTAACCGCAGCTTGTACTTAAAAGGCAAAAATTAAGTCAAGCATATTCTGACCACCATGGACATGTCCAATTCTCCAAATGTCAATTTACTGCCACAAAACTCACAAAGGAGTGCAGTTGTCCAGTTTCACTGCTGGGTACTTCCACATACAAGAGTCCACACAGTGGAAATATTTCCTGAATCTCATTGCATCTCTTCCATTCCTTCACAACCTATTTTATAAATAGTGTAGTCAAACTAAACAGCAACTGTTTATATTCATATCACCGGGTGTCTAGCGGTGTTGGTAAAACAGCCTCTCTCTCAATACAAACCCACCCTGCACTGTCAACTTGATTGCACATGAGCCAGAGATGCAATACATGCAATGTAAATTCAGTGTGCTAATGTCTAATGTTAAGACAGCCAAAACCACACAGATACACAGGTCTCTGACGAACATCCTTCAGGATCCAAGTCTTTCCACCCTCTCCCCATACTTGCTTATTCAAGGATTTATTTATACCCAAAAGTAACTTGTTCGAGAGTGGCAAGGGGAGCATGCTAAATACATATAGGGGGTTATTCATAGAATTTGGCACACAAGTGGTGCACGCGGCTGGCGCACAGAGTGTGTGTGTGGCAGTCAGCGCCAGCCGCTTGCGCCCAAACCCAATTCGGCGCACAGCGTATTCATGGAATTACACATCCATAACCAGCCGTGGCGCAGAGTGGTGCAGTGACCCTGCAGCAACGCCAGTTACGCCTCCAACCCTGCCCGTGCGCCAAAGAAATTGCACAATTCCAGTACCAGGCGCAAAGGCCATTAGACCAGCATACAGCCCCCCAACCACGAAAACACGTGCAAAACTCCCTGCGCACGTCCCAGAATACACATACCCCGCTCGCGCTAGGCCAATAGCATTTAAAACTCCAAGCGCACTCCTTGGAATACACGTCCCCCACTCGCGCAAGCCCAATAGCATGTAGAACTCCACGCGCACCCCTCGGAATACACGTTCCCCGCTCATGCAAGGCCAATAGCGTGTAAAACTCCATGCGCACCCCTCAGAATACAGGTAACCTGCTCGCGCAAGGCCTATAGCGTGTAAAACTCCACGCGCACCCCTCAGAATTCACTACCCTGCTTGCGCAAGGTAATTTGCATGGGAAAAGTCACCCCTGTGGTGTGGGCTGCCTGTGGGACATGGGGAGGGTGGATGTGGTGCCTGTGGGGCATGAGGAGGGTGGATGGGCTGCCTGTGGGGCATGGGGAGGTGGGACATGGGGAGGGTGGATGGTCTGCCTGTGGGGCATGGGGAGGGTGGATGGGCTGCCTGTGGGGCATGGGGAGGGTGGATGGGGAGACTGGGCGAATTTCAGGGGTGCGCGGGAAGTGTCACATGCAACAGGCCCTGTGCGAGTAGGGTACGTGTATTTGTGAGGTACGTGGGGAGTTTCACACGCGATAGGCCCTGTGCGAGCAGGGTACGTGTATTTGGAGGGTATGCAGGGAGTTTCACACACGATAGTCCCTGTGCGAGCAGGGTACGTGTAATTGGGGGGTTACATGGGGAGTTAAACACACGATAGGCCTTGGGCGAGCAGGGTATGTGTATTTGTGGAGTACGTGGGGAGTTTCACATGCGATAGGCCTTGGACGAGCAGGGTACGTGTATTTGGGGGGTACGCGGGGAGTTTCACACGCGATAGGCCCTGTGCGAGCGGGGTACATGTATCCTGGGGGTGCGCAGGAATTTATACACGCTATAGACCTTGGGCAGCGGGGTACATGTATACTGAGGGATGTGCGTGGAGTTCCACATGCGATTTCGCTGGGCGAGCGGGGTACATGTATTCCTGGGTTGCCCCAATTCAAATTGGTAATGTGTGTCCTCCCAGGTGAGCCCTCTACCCCCTCCCCAAGGCCTGCAGGCAGACCACAGCACAGGGGTCTACCCTGAACCCCTGGCCATGCCTTGCATGCAACTCATCCACCCTGGCCATGCCCCCAGCCAGCCCACATGTCACCATACACAAGTGAGCACCGACACATGTCCCTCTGCACCCCCACCCACCCAGCAGTGACGGGCACCTACCAGCAGGCCCCAACTCATGTCTCCCCCACCCACTCACCCACCCACCCAGCAGTGACGGGCACCTGCCAGCAGGGCCTGACTCATGTCCCCCCACCCACTTACCCAGCCAGCAGTGACAAGCACCTGCCAGCAGGCCGCGACTCATGTCCCTCACCCACTCACCCACCCAGCAGTGATGGGCACCTGCCAGCAGGCACTGACTCATGTCCCCCTGCTCCCCCACCCACTCAGCAGAGATGGGCACCTGCCATCAGGCCCGACACATGTCACCCCACCGACTCCCCCACCCAGCAGTGACGGGCACCTGCCAGCAGGCCCCGACTCATGCCCCCCCAACATGTCATCATGATCCACAATCATGGCCCTCATGCCACCCAAATCCCACTGCACGCCACCCCTGCTCAAAGAACCAACCAAGTATTACATACACCCCACATTGAAATGGCCATTACATGAAACACCCCAAATATCATGTATGTACATCAACACATGTCCGTCACACACACACAATGGGTGCCAGTGAATGTGAAAACCCACATTGTGACATGCATGAAACCAATGAGAGAATACCACACATTGAAGTATGAAACAAAAATGTATTCAACACAAAATGCTGTGAATCAAATGAAAACACACAATAATGGAAATAAGAAATAAAATGCTGCATGTTCCAAAATGCGAAAAAATATGAAATCAGAATCCAAAAAAATTCAAATGAAAATGTGTCCAAAGTCTCCATCCAACAAAGCAAATCCAAAGGGAAAGAAATTGCTCCATGGTGAAAAAAATAAAACATTGATGATAAAGCCACTGTTCAACTATATACAAATAACAAACCCAGGGTCCATGAGCCCAACGATATAAATGAAACCTACCAAAAAGCCTACCTAATAAATAACTATACACAAAAATGTGGGGCATAGTCCATGCGCCCCAAATAAAAGAAAAAACAAAGGAAACTTAACACTAATGAACTATATAAAATGGCGCGGGCAAGTCCTACGACTCACTCGTTGATGTCCTGGGCCAGGGCATAATCGAACTCCTGTTCAATGTCCTGGAGGCGGGCCTGTTCACTGGCCCCAAGGTCTCGCAGGGATAATGCCATGTTCACCACCAAATCCCTGCAAATTCCCTTGAGGCACTCATCCCGCCTCAGTGCCCTGCGCATGGAGTTCTCCTCCCTGACCATAGTCAGCCGTGCCTCTTCCGTCCGCCGCCACTCCGCATCTATGGCCTGGCCCAACAGCTGCCAGAGGGAAGACACTCCCAATCCAGGTTCCTTCTGCCCTCTGGCCGATGCCTGCCCCTCTGATGTTGATGTCCCCGAGCCTTCATCACTCCCACCTTGAGCCTGCTGCTGCCGTGCATGTCCCCTGCTTTGTGATGCCTGCACGTCCTCCTCCTGCTGGGGTCCAGTTGTTGTGGTGGCCACCCCTGCTGGACCTCTTACTCCCAACTGTGGCAGGGATGTGTCCTCCACCAGCCTGGCCGCTCGGTCAGGGCCAGCTCCACAGGGTGCCCGAGTGACACTTGGGCAGGAAGATGGCACGGAGGACGACTGGCGCATAGGGGGTTCAGTTGAGGAGGGGGTCGGTAGAAGCTCCAGCACACAGAGGAACCCAGCAACGGTGATCCCTCCTAGCCGGTCGACGCGGTCTTCGAGGCATTCGAAATGACGTGCATTGTCCTCACGAGAACCCTGCACGTCACCCCGAATGTCACAAACACACAACGCCACCCCAGCCAGGACAAGCTGAACACAGTCCCAGATTGCCACATCCGCAGGGAGAGGAAGGCCAGTTGTTGTGCGGCTATCCCCTCCCTGAAAATGGGTCTGGACGAAGGCATAGCTGCTGGTGCTGGATGATGCAGTCACAGGATCGGGGACAGGATTACACACAGGCACCTCCGCGGCGGCCTGTGCTGTCTCCTGTCCCTGCCCCTGGACTGCACCACTGACACCAGTGGAATCCCCCCTTCCAGCCCATGTGTGTGACTTCCATGGCCTTCTCCTCAACCAAACCCCCACCAATCTGGATGACTGCGTGCCATATTCCCCCGTAGGCCCCTGTGGGGTCTCAGCTGACCCTTCTGCTTCCGAGGAGTCCACCTCCGACCTCCGCCTCTTGGAACTACCCCTGGCAGCTGCAGCCGCGGACATGGCACCAGACTCCTCACTCCCTTGCGCCTCTGGCTGGTGGTGGGATCCCTGCCACTGTGCTTCACAGCACCGTCTCCGCCCTCTTCAGCAGTTCACGCTGCAGACAGGGAGAGACAGAACACAGGCATCAGGGCACTGTACAATGGTCTGATACACACATGGCAGTTGCAGATGAGTGGCAGTCGCAAACTTCAGACATGGCATCACAAACCCCGACACACATGTCATTTCAACTCACACACATGAGCAAAACAGCAGGAATGTTGCACCAGGCAGCACCATCCATACACAAACAATAGCATGAGTAGCCAAAGGTGAGCCTGTTGTCACATGCAACACGGGAGTGCAGAACACATGCACACATGCCACCAGACATACATGCATCTGTACATCTCCACCACCTGTCGCAGTTATAACATCGCCATCCATGTCACATCTGGCAATCAGCCTCCTACATGTCAGTGTCAGATGCATCCATGGAATAACACAGATGCACGCTTGTCATTTACACACACATGCACATGTACATAGTGCAGATACATGCAGGTGGAACCAGCATCCATGTGTGACACCACAACCATGCCACAGTACATACACAGAAATTCAAAAATGTGTGCACCCACACCTAAATTTGGCCAGCATGCTTACCAACACATACACCATTGATGTGTCTCACACATGAGAGGAATCACATGTGGCAGGCTCACATCCCAGTGCATGCACATCCATACATGGCCCTACAAAGGCATATGTGCAACCTGCACACTCCTGCCACACCTCAACATGCACAGCGTCCAATCACTATGCATGTACACTTACCGCTCGACTCCAGACGGGTCTGCCTCTCAAGGACCTGGACGTGGAGCGCTGGGCATATACGTTCCAGGACCCTCATCTGGTTGTTGTTTAGGCAGACCCGGCACCCCTCAGCATCCGTTGCCTTTAAGAGGCGCCGGGCCTTATTGAGGGTCCTGGACCTGAAGTCCTCCTACCGCTTCCGGACGTGTTTGATGTCGCGGGCTTCCACCTCCTCCACGTTGATGGCAGCCACGATGTCCATCCAGATCCTCTTCCGTCCTTCATATTCGGCGCGCAAACTTTCAAAGAGGGCATCATTCTGCCCCAAGACTTGCTCCACCAGGATACCAACTTCATTGGCACTGAAGCTGGTAGCCCTCTGCCTCCCTGCTGGGGGGTTTCCACTGGTGCCAGATCGTGTTGTGTCCAACATGGCAACCCCCGAGGCAGGTGTGGGTGGGAAACTGGGTCCTGGGGCTGGGCTGTGGAGCGATGGTATCCCAGTCGGAAGTCTTCTGTTCCAGCAGGGGTAGTCACAGCAACTGGACCGCTGCAGATGGCTGACGTGCAGGCACCAAAGAGCAGGGCAGGTGTTTTGCAGGCAGGCATCAGCAGATGGCAGGTGGGAGCGTGCTCGGGGCTCTGGGGGGCAGGAAAATGGCTTTCCTGACAGGAGCGTGGTCTTCTGTGTGGCCAGCTTGATATGGAGTGATTTGGCATGTGAAAAAAGTGCACGCCAGCGTGTAATTCGAGGAAAGGCCTTTAGCGCGTAAGCGCGTCTGTGACGTTACGTGCGTGGGCGTTTCCCTCAGCATGGGTTAAAGGTGAGAGGGTTCCGGCAGTTCGGTGTACGTGCCTTTCGTGGAGACCGACATGTGTGTTGCTACTTTGTGGTTTTTTTTGTGCACCATCACTACTTCACAGCGGATCAAGGACGTATCTCTTCTTTTGGTGGGGGTATTGGCTATGCATGTTTTTCATTATCACGCTAGTCTGATGGTGAGTTGCACACACTATTTTTCCCACTGCGGGTGCCCCTGTGTATTGCGTACCCATTTTTGAGGTCATAGTAGCCTGCGCGTCCCACGTGTATGTGTTTTTTGTGTCCCTGGGTGGCACAGCGTACTGCGGGAGGTTAATTCCACACACGTGGGCTACCAGGGTGTGTGCACGGTTTTACTGCAGTTTTGGGGTGTCTGACCGTTGCGTGACCCGTCAATTCATCACTGTGGTCACATACAGCCTTGCAGGTGCAGGGGTGCTTATAACATCTTGTGTCCCACCCCCTTCACCCCAATTTCCCAGGACAATTGTCGTGTACACCTCCCATTGGCACTTCTCCATCTGTGCCATGGTTGGGAGGCCACCAAAGGTGAGGGGCACCTCAGCTGGGAGTACTCCTTGTGGTGGGCGTGGTCAGGGACGTGGCCGGGGTGACCAGGGAGTTGGGGGAATCCAGGGTGTCCAGGGTGGGTGAGAGGGAGAAGAGGCAGGGGTGCGCCAGCTCGGGACGATGTTTTGCCATATTGTTACGCTCACCTGGCTCCCACAGGGGTGTCAAGTGGAACTGGATAGCCACGGTCTCCACCAACGTGATGCATAGTGCAGAGATGACTGACTGGACTGGCCCAACTAGCTTTGTCTTCTTGACCAGTAGAAGTAGTCTCCTAAAGACGGGGAAAGGGAATTAGCCACCCGTGGATTTGAGTATTAACACCTCACTGCGTCCCCACTTATCATTTCTGACATTCCCTTTCACAAAGCTCACCTTATAGTTTTCTATGATGAGCTCTCCATCCTGCGAAGAATGCAGGGGCGCGTTGATGGCCAGTTACTTCACTGGCTTCAGGAGATTGGAAGAGTTCTGGACAAATCTTGGCTCCAAACCTCCGGGCGAAAGGCTGTAAGTATATACTTCTAATGAGTTCAAAATGTCCGATTAATCACTCTTGTCCAATTCCTTGTTTCTTTTGCAGTTTAGACCCAAAAGATGATCGTCTTGTGGCAGCTGAAAGCATTCAGGTAAGAGTCTGTGTTTTGTAACACTGTCCAGTAAATGATGCCAAGGTTTAACTCTCTGCTTTCTCTTTTCTTGCAGGTGCAGCGTATGAAGATTTGGCATGCTGGTGGATAATACCTCCTGCGGTAAAATCAGGTAAGCATATGGTGGCAAGAGATTGTCCTTGTTTGTTTCCTTGGCTCACCTTGTTGTTTTTTTGTCCCCCTTAGGCGCTGGAATGCGGCAACCAGGTGATGGAGACAGCACCGGATCGTAGAGATGCTGCGAGGAACGGTGAGTATGGCGCGGCGCTGCTGCTGGCGATGTGACGCGTTTAAAATGAAGTCTGTTTCTGGTTCGAAGATGCGCTGAATCCAAAATCAGGTAAGAAATCCAGTAAAGTTCTTGTTCTAACCTTTCTTCTTCTTTTCCTTCTTTCTAGGCGCTCTGGACCTGAGGCGGGCGTGGCAGGATGCTGGATGCTGACTGCCGACACGGTGAGCGTTACGCTGTTGGATGCAGAATAACGCAAAATATGGGCTGCTCTTCGGCTGTGGTTTAAATAGCCTTCAAAGTAGTTCCAGGTAAGTATTCCTCCACAGCCACACCCGAGTAACAAAATAGTCCCTAAGATAAAATAGTCCCTTCAAGCCTCACATGGGCTTGGATGCTTGGATCCCTTGCAGTATGGTCTGCATCAGGTAAGTTTCAACATATGAGCCTGGCGCCTGTGGCGCCAGGACTGATATCCCATATGAGCCTGGCGCCATAGGCGCCAGGACTGTACCCAGATAGCCCCTAACAGGGGTTGCTGGGTTTGCTCCAGGTAACACGATGCCTGCTTCCGGGGTTGATGGACTTGGTCTGGATGCCCGGGGGTAGGCATCATGACACATATGTTGATGCAGTCATGCCACCACCCCCTGCGGCTCCAGGAGATGCAGTTCTTGCATCTGGCACTGGCGCCCGTGTGACCCGGCAGTCTGTTTCATCGACTGCCACAGGCCCAGGGTAGTGGTAGCTGCAGGTGCAGCTGTGGACACCACCACCCAGGCTCAGGGTCTGCCAGCACAGGCTGCGTTGGCACTTGAAGGGTCCATGGAAGATTTCTAGCAGGTCAGGAGGAACACCGTAGGTGCAAACAGGGCTGCCCTGACCGAGACACGTGTCCCTGGGGCAGTAATGTCATCTGCTGCCCCGACCAGCCGGGTGTTGGCAAGTGCAGGGACAGATGCAGCCAACAACACCCTGGTTGTGAGTCTACCAACCAGGACAGTCGCGGTCAATGACCCTGGCACAGTGGATGTTTCTGCGCAGGGTCCATTCCAGGGCACCCAGCAGCCACTGACGCAAGTCAGGCCTTCGGTCATCCTTCCACCTGCCACTCCCTTGGTTCAATCCACCGGTGCCACTGGCCAAACTGATCAGGGCGGCATTCGCCAGCCAGTGTCCACACCAATATCAAAGAGGAGGAAGGTTGCATCTGCAGCACATGCTGGGACCCCAGATACAGCCACGGCCTCCTGTACGTCAAGAAAGAAGCCTTTCTGTGTGCAGGAACTGGACTCCCTTGTGGACTACATGTGGGGCGACAGGTGTGACATGCTAGTGGGGTCGAATTGTCAAACTACGGCTGCCCATCGGAATACCCACTGGAAGCATGTCGTGGATAATGTGAGTGCATTCGGCCATGAGGTGCACACAGGTGCCGAGTGCAAGAAGTGTTGGGATGACCTCAAATGCAGCGCTAAGGCCAATCGTGCCTCTAATTAAGCATGACTCTGGTGACTGGCGGTGGGCCACCACCTGAGGAGGATGACCTCACTCCGCACTCCTTGCGGAGTTCATACCAGCAGAATCGGTCGAAGGAGTGGGAGAGATGCAGGACTTTGATGCCCCCTCCAGTGAGTGTTGTTGCGTGTATGTTTAGCCCATGTGTGGTTTGGCTGTGTGATGTGTTGTGCTTGACTGTCACTACATGCTATGTGTACATGGTTCTCATGTGCTAGTCATGCAATGCTTCACTGATGCGTGCTTGCTGTGCAGGATGGTGGACATGTAGAGCAGATGGGGACTGTCCTCATCACCACACTTGCACCCTACTCACATGCTAGTCACCCAGATGCCCCACCGGTCCATGTTCCAGCTCACTGGCCCTTCTGCATGTAGCCAGGGGTGTCTTTCCTCTCAGCACTGGGACTATGTCATTGCATGACTGATGTGCATATGTCCTCTGCCTGTATGTGGATACTCCACGTAGGCATGCCACCTTGCCCCTCCATCCCCCCTGCACCCCAATTACACCATTACACTGTTGTGCATCATTTTAGCGTACTGCAATGGCCTGTTCAAGCCTCCTGTGTACATGCTAACTTCCACCAGTCAACCTGTCAGACACATGCATTGGGGTACATCCTCTGCCCTTCATGCAGGGTGTCTTACTTGGACTGTCCAGATCGCAGATGCTCCGCAGGGACATGAGTACCCATTCATGCTCCGTGTGCATTCCATGCATGCCCCTATGTGTCCTTGACTGGATGATGATTGTAGTACGTGTCCAGGATGATCAACATTTCATAGCATTTCCCATGCCCACTCTGGCCCAGTCCTGCATCTCACACACACGTTTCGGGTGTCACTGTCTGTGCGGGGCACAGTCCTCCCCCAGTTTCAGGCCCACTGACTCTGTCCAACTGGTGTAGTGGCTTTTGCACACAGGGGTGTACTAATGAGGGTTTGTCATGTGTCCTGCTTACTGTCCCATCATCATCTGCTGTGTTGTCAGTTGACTCAGATAGCTATTGATGCTAGTCAACACTGTCTGCCAATACAAAGGTCTCTGGTCACCCTTTTGCTACCATGCAAGGCATCCCTGCATTTTCACTCGGGGTGGGGTGGGTTTGCTTGCAGCCATGCAACCCATTCCATGCTCATTGCACGTGATGCCTGAACTTGCCCTTGCACTGCCTTCACGTTTTTTGATACACATCATGAAGTACTTGTGCATGTAGATAGTGAGTAACGTACACATGTTCTGCACTGCATCAACCCACTTCTTAGCTATGTAACAACGTTCTACATGCCTACTCACTGATGCAATGTGAAATTGACCAGGCATGCATGGCAGGTTCTCATTTGTGTGTGACATGTCTGCTTCATGTGTTGGCTGTCTGTGTGATGTCCATGTGTGTGAGCGTTATGTGCTTCTAACATGTGTACTCATGTTTTTTTTCTCTCCACTTTTCAGATGATGACGCAATGGAGCCAGAGGATGGTGTTGTCATGCCAGGCACAGGGTTGTTATCACAACCGCAACCGGGCACAAGTGGGGGTCGTGGGGTGGTAGACCACGAGATCACACATGTGCTACAAACCATCTTGTCTTTTGCTGCCAATGAGTCCAGCCACATGACCACTCTGACAGCCATGTCAACTTAGATGTGCATCAGGTCCATACGTCAGGGGTGAGTGATTCTGATGTGGACACTCCTATGTCCCTGACACCTGCACTGACGGGGCAGACTGTGGTGGGACCTCCACCTGTGGCGGATCGGGACGCAGGTTCACCCTCCACACCAGTCACTGATGTGCCTGGGGCATCACGTAGATGGAGGTAGTCGTGCAGCCGCGGGCGGTGCCAACCCAACGAGGACGGCCGGTCCTTGGGTCTCGCAGGTGTCAAGCCAGCAATGTGGTGGCCGCACGCCACCGAGGTATACTGAGTGGGAGCAAGACATGACTGCCAATTCAGAACGGCAGGGGGGAGCACTTGATAACATTGTTGTGAGCATGGAACGTGTGGCCCAATCCGTGCTCCCCCCTGCTAGGCAGGTGCTTCTCCAGCGACATGCAGCACAGTCCACGGCCCGCTCGCTCAGGCTGGGCATGGCGGCCTCAGACAGGGCACGCCAGGCTGAAATGTTGTCTCTGCATCAAGCAATTGCTGCTCATGCAGAGGCACACATGAACGCCATGGAGGGTGAGTATGCTTCCCTCAGATCCACTCTGGGTGTTCTCTTGATGTCCCAGAGGGTGCGGTCAGAGGAGAGGTTTGAGCAGCTTGAGCGTACCATCTCAGCTGAGCTACGTGCTTGCCGGGAGATGCATCAGTTGTCCAGCTAGACCACGCAGGAGAACTCTGTGTTACACGTGTTACCTTGCAATAGGAAGCACGTGTATCACGGGAGGTTCTGCATGCAGACCTGCGTGTCATTGCCACACAGAACCAGGCTCACCCATCCAGCAGACTTGCTGTCAGCGAGGGGCAAGCTGCCCCTAGGCTGGTCAGGCTCCTGGCCCACATCCTCCTTTTCAGGATGAGGCAGAGTCGGATGATGACATATCTCCCACATAGGTCAGGCTGTGCAGGCGTTGAGCCCATGGAGGTTTTTTTTTTGTCTCAACATCATCGCATGTGGGAGTTGAGGTGCACCCTGTACCTCCCCCCTCCTGGGTGCCCCCCCACCCGGGTCGTATGTGGCCATTTTTGAGTTTTGCTTTTAGTTTAGTTAGTTAATATTGACTATTTGATAGTTATTTTAATTAGGTTATGTAGGTTGTTCATTGTTAGTTGAATTAGTTAATATAGTTTAATATTGTTTGTCTATTGTGCATTCATGTGACTGTGTGGTGCTTTGTGGCTTTTGAAAGCATCCACTGTCTGTTCCAGCTGGGCCCTTCAAGCTTGTCTCGTGTATGTGTTTGCAGCTTGGGGTCCTGACTCACATAGGCCACTCCTGCTTCCCTTATCCATGGGCTTGCTAGGATGGTTTGGTGTAACAAAATATTACACAAGGGCTTTGGACTTTCCTCATAACTGTGGCCTGTCTGCTGCTGTACTACTTGTGTTAACACCCCTAGTGGGGATTGGTTGTGTTTTATCCACCCCATGTCTGTGATCAATTTGGGTGAGTACGTGATTGATGTCTCCATTCATTGATGTGGATTGTGATCTATGTTATTTTCTTGCCTGAATATGTGCTTGATGCAATTCATGCTGTAGACAGTAGCCTGCACCCTTGGCCTGTCAAAGTGACACTGATGGTGGGAGGAGTTTGGATGTAGGTCTTTGACCTGGACCAGTGACAACCAGCATGAAGACACACACGCAGGGAACTTTCCTGCCTTATTAATTTATTTTATGCCCTTTCTGCAGGAAGATGAGCCTCCAGACTACCTTTGCCAGTAGACACAGAGACAAGTAATACAGGAAACTGGCCATGTTCGGTGGTGCAGACGTGTGGATGTGTGCGCAAGCAGAAGCACAGGGCTTGTGCGAAGACGTCCGACAGAAGCAGACATGTTTCCTGGACCTTCAGGCACTGTGAGCAGCACAAGGGCCCACACCGCAGCCAACCTTTCACCAGGCCACTTGCACATGCATGCTAAGTAGCACCAGTGCCAGGGAGTTTGCCAGGCATTGTTGGAGAAGCACACAGTATATCTGACATGTGTTGAGGGCCAAATGCCAAGTGGCTTTACAAGTTGTCAGGGCTACACGTAGGGGCCATCAAACATATCCTGGAGTACCCCATGCTCCATTGAAGCAGAGTTTTTAGAGTTGTAGCATTCCTAGCCAGATACTGATACAGCGCACAGGGACACCCGGCGAGGCACAGACTTGTGGGCAGTGCATGTCATTTGCATGTGCAAATTGCCAGGTACACTACCTATTGAAATCTGTGGCTGCCAGAACACAACTTGTACTGAAGTTGCACCTTGCTATACGCATCTAGCATCTCACCCATGGACCATTGTATCATGTGTAATTCGTGACCCATTGGTCTTCCATTTCCCGCGCAGCCACGTGCGCCTGCCTTACTGCATCGGTGGGCCAAGCTAACGTATGGGTACAAAGCAGCAGACAGGGGTGTTTGTTTGAGGAGAAATCACTTTCTTTGGGGCATGGATGGGGTTGTGTGTGTGTGTTGAAAACACACATTCAGATTAGTAATTCACACTCTCTTTGCAGTTTTGAAGTGGTACAATCTGCATAATGAACATGTTATCTCTAATTGAGTATGTGTTTTTGTGAATAGTTGTATTTTGCCTACTTTCCCTTGCAAATCCACATCCCCTCTCCTGCCCCACTTTCCGGTTATCCTGAATACCAATGGTTGTCCATGCAACATATCCCTGACCCTCCTTCCCCGCCGGGGTCTCAGAAGCCTGTGTAAGTTTGACCTTGCAGGCCCCCAGACCACGGAGGGGGTGGTTGGTTCGTGCAAATCCTGTGCCTGGACACCGGAGCTGTGACACTACCCATCAGTTGCTGCATCCTCATTGTGTGTTATGTACTGTAAATGCTACCCATCCTGTTGGACCATTGTTCAACTGTGATACATTGGTTGTTCTATCATTGTGCTTGTACATGTTCTTTGACATTTCCTGCTACTTCAAGTCATCTACTGGAGACTATTCCAGGGTTTTTTGGTGCCTACAGCCTTATTCCCTGGTTTGTGGGTTTGCCTACTTGAGTTCTCTGCGATTTGGTATTTTTACCAGTCAATGTGGCCTCTGAGGGGGCTGGACCCTATTTAAATGCAAGCTGGAACATGGAGACCAAGGGGTAGGGTGATCCTGTAGCCAGGTAGACTTGAAGGAAGAAGGCTACATACCCCAGAGACAGTTGTTCAGGAGGTCACAGTGATGTGTAAGGGAGGGCCTTTTATTGGTGGACAGTTGGCTTGGGCTACAGTGTTTTGGGCACTCTGACATTGTAATTGTGGGGTACTAGGTACATGATGTGTTGTGCTGGTAAATGCCTGTTCCCGTATTGTCTTTACTTTTCAGGTGTCAGGGGATTGGTGTGGTTTGACATGCTGGGGTGTTCACATGGCCGATGTTCATATGTGATGTGTACAGGACACTGAGGGTCACTTGATTTCACATGCATTTATTGAATGCATGTCCCTAATGACACACACCGTTGCACAATGATCCACCACATGTACAACCACCCTTCCATGGCCACAGGTGCACACAGATTGCATTCTCGGGCCGGCTGTGTCCCTGCAGCACATGATCTATTACCATTTGGGTATCCTGTACATGTATCATTTGGTTCTAGATTTGATTAGTCTTTTTCATGTGATGCTCAAGGTGTATCTGCAACGCAATGTCTGCTCACTGTGCTGTGTGCTGAGCAGTCTGTTGCAGGAGACACACACAGCATACAGGTTTGGGAGTCGGGATTTTGCCAAGCCCAATGTGCATGTGAATGGGCATTCAGTGTTGTGTTCATGCTACGACTGGTGGAAATCATTTGTGTCTGACTTTGTATGTGTGGGGGGTTGTTGGTCAGTCATTTCATCTGATTCCATGTCAGGCATCATTGTCTCGTGCCAGTTTTCATTTATGACATGTCACTTCGTTTCTTATTGGTCATGTGTTGGCCTTTTGCTATTGCATGCCATGTCATGGTGTGGCAGACAAGGGCGATGTGGTTTGGGAGGGTTTGGGTGACATACCAGGGATTGTGATGGCCTGTTTTGCAGGGGGGTGTGATACACACCTTGCATGTGTTCCTTTTGGTTGCACAGGATTGGTTATGTTTATGTAGCTAGGGATGCACACAATGTAGCACTTCCGTGGCAACATTCTCAGGGTGGTAAGGTTGTGACAGTTGACTGTCTCTTTGTCATCATCGATTGTCACCTGGTATGTGCCAGGACTGTGTGCACTCCGCAGGGGTGGGAGTTTAGGTGAGGAATGTGGCCACAAGCTGGGTCCGCGCTGCCCCGTCACGTGCCCTTTCCCCTCCCATGGGCAGCGCCTGTGCCTGTGGTTGGGGATGTCGGGTCACCACCATGTGCACCGGTACCTCCCACCGTGTTGCAACACTGTGCAGGACACATGCTGCCACAATGATGCTGCACACTACTGGGGATGCATATAGTAGTTGTTGACCAGAGCGGTCAAGGGAGCGGAAGCGTGACTTGAGCACTCCGAATGTGCGCTCCACTATGCCCCTGGTTGCAATATGGGCATCATTCTGTCTTACCTGGGGTGGAGTGGTGGGGTTCTGTATTGGCGTCATCATGTGGTTGCTCAGAGGGTAGGCACTGTCCCCTGGGGAGGTGATAATAGTTGAGATTATTAGGGTTTGGGTATTTGTCTGTGTGTGACATGCATGCATGTGCACAGGCATTTGTACTCACATAGGAGCCATGTATCACCATGCTGCCCAGCTTCCAGGGCCCGGCTCAGGGCGGACATTCTGTATATGAAACTGTTATGGGTGGAGCCAGGGTAGTTTGCATAGACAGAGGTGATGATTCCTTTAGCATCGCATACAACCTGCACCTTAATGGAATGCCAGTGCTTGCGGTTTTGATAGATGTGCTCAGTGGCCCCAGGTGGATGTAGGGCCACATGGGTGCAATCTATGGCACCGAGCACTTTGGGGAAGTGTGCCACCCTGTAAAAGTCCTGGACCACGACCTGCCTTTCTGCGGGTGTTCTGGGCATGTATATGTGCCTGCGGACTGAGGGGTGTACAGTGATGATTGCCAACACCTGGTGTAGGCAGTGTGACTGCGTGGCCTGTGAGACCCCCCCTCACTATGGCAGTTGTCCGCTGAAATGACCTAGTGGGCAAAAAACGCAGGACATTGAGCACCTTCTCCAAGGGGCTCAATGCTTGGGAGCACAGGGTGGGGGATGTAAGGTCATCTTCCCACTCCCTGACGAGGTCTAGGATGATACGAGGTGGAAACCTATACCTGCCATAGACATGGTTGTCAGGCATCCCAAAAAGGCTGGTCCAGGGAAAAAAAATGCAGGCCTTGGCTATTCTCCTCCTCCTGCGGTGTCCCACGATCAGTGCTGCAACAAATGGGGCATTCATCGTAGCTGTATATATGTGTTTGTTGTTTGCGTGCACTTTTATACTGTGCGCGGGGACGCTTCAGCTTGCCTTCATGTGGCGGACGTGTTGACGCCTATGCACGTCTTTTGCCGTGCGTGGGTTTCCCGTATTCGAATCCATGAATACGGGTTGTTCGCGTGCGTGTCGGGGTTCTGTGTATTTCCCTGCAGTACTTCTCCATTCCGCGTGTTATGCTCAGTGTCCCGCCTCCTTTTTGGTGTGTGCACGGACATTGTGTGCTTTCCCTGTGCGCGTCGCGCACGTCATTCGCAATGTTGCAATGACGTGTGCGCCCGTGTGCGCCACGCACGGGTTTGGCACACATCCCGAGGAAAACACACGCAGGGACTTCCATGAATCGCCTGTTTTTTCACGCTTGCGCCAGCTTGCGCCAAGATTTTCGGCGCACGTTTGTTCCATGAATCGGCCCCATAATATCTTGAAAAGTAGAGAAATGTTTTTTCCACACTAACCTTACCCCAAAGAGTCAATTTCAACGTCTCCTATGTACAACATAACCTATTCATCTCCACAAGTAGTGAGCCAACATTCTAGTAACATGAACACCTAAATACCTAAAACATGTATTGGCCCACGCATTATGCTTCACATTGAACATCTGCTGATGACACGAAAGGGAGATTGGGAAAATCAAGGTTTTACCTTGTAATCTGAGATATTCCCAAACATCTCTTACACCAGCAACAGTTCACGAAAGGAACACTCTGGATCGGAGATCAACACAAAAAGGTAATAAGCACCTTGGAAGTGTAGTTACCAAACGGAATACATTTTATGCTCGGGTGAGTCCTGAGCACAATCCAGAGTGATACTATGAATAAGCCAAACAACAACGGCGAAAAAGGGCAGCCCTGACAAGTCCCTTTCACGATGGTAAAAAAAAACTCTGACATACAGCTGTTGACTGTCAAATCAGATCTCGCTCCACTATATAAAGCCCTACAAAGTTTCAAGAAACGTGGATCGCAATTCCCTTTGATCAAAACATGGCAAAGGTATTCCCAACTCGCCCTATAAAATGCCTTTTATGCATCAATAATGACAGCTGCATGGGCATCGACAGAGTATAGCTCTCGTTAAAAAGTATCATAAATGTTCCTTCCTTACACGAAACCCATACGTTTACACTCTTCTGTTTTGCATGTATGTCTATTTATTCTCTTAAAGACACATATACACAAAGTAAAAATAGTATAGTGGAACAATATGCGGTTCCCAGCATGATATGATTATTAGAGATAAAAGTAGTTGAATAGAATCTTAGCATACTACTCTTCTCCTATTCACTTTAAAACAACCCGCAACCAATCAGCAATGTGTTGGTAGCCAGTGTGGTACAGTAAAGCCAGAAATTATAATCACAAAACATCATTCCGAGGTTGGAGGTAAGGAATTACCGGCACCGGTAAGGGTGCCGATGCCGGTAATCCCTTACCTCTGTATTCCGAGGTCCCTTTGCGGGTCCTTCCTTACCTCCTGCTTTTAGCAGGAGTAAAGTGCTGCCGGCATTGGTAAGCCAGGGGACAGGAAAGGTTAGACACGCAAACCCCTGTACATCCATCAAATTGAAAAAGTTAACAACTCTGTCAAGCACCCGTGGGTTTTAGGAGCAGTTAACTGACAAGACCCACACAGTAAATCTGTGGGATACAGAATGACAAGTAACGCATTTGAAGTCCACCTGCAAAAGGTGCCTCTCTTCCGTCAACTGAGCTTGATGCATCCATTTATCCTGACCAGAAAAATATGAGGGGCTGCACAGGCTGGTGTTTTCCACTGTGCTGAAACTCAGTATCACACTAAACTACCCAGCACAGGGATGTTTGAAAGCCTACCTGTCAAAAAATATGTTGTGGTGTCTCTTAATGAAGTAACGACTGAAAAAACTCTGTGGCAAAAATTGGTAAAAAAAAAAATGGTGCATTGCAACCCCCAAAATACTGAAAATGTTAAAGAAAACACATTTGATAAAATTGGAAGTGACGAGTATTTGGGCCAGGTGCAGATTTACTGTATCATGGTGAAAGCATTTGTACATTTGTTTCTTCTCATTAAAGCAGTGCATGTGTGTGCTTTAGGTTTGTCTTTGAATTATTGAAGCAAGCATAAAAAGTAGATTTTTTTAAACATAATTTTATTGGCATTTTTTACAAACAAGGTACCACACTGTTAAGATCAATGCGCTGAAACGTTGCGCGCTTATGAGCATTTCTTGTACAATATTGCATAGAGTGCACTTTACATCGTTTAATCCATAACAACAATAACTTCAACGTTCCCCCCGTCCCCCTCCCCCAAACTATGAGTTGCTGTGTCGTGTTTGTGTATGTCGTGGCCTGGTGCTAGTGTACTGTGTATCCCTTTTGCCATCAGATTTGTTTCACATTTGGGCACACGCCAAGCTTTTATGTTTAACAGTCTCTCCTTCTTTCCCCCCACCCCCTTCCTACGTGTACGGGTCTCAGTTGTAGCTCGTTCGCTAGAATTTAAAAAATAAAAGAGAAAGTACTCATTCTAGGCCATTCGACAGATCTGCTCTGCTCTGTCTCAGCTCTGGCTCTGGCTCTACTCTTGGCTTTAAATTAAAGAAGCTGTCTGCTTTCTCTTACACATGCAGCCCAGCTTGTGAATCTGCTAGCTCTCCCAGCTGTGTCCCTTCTTACTTCTTCCACAAACCTAGCCTCCTGCTGCCTCTGTGGTCTGTGAGATTCCTGTTGTCCTGTGCAGCTAGTTGCAAAGGCTTTAAGCCCACCCATCACCTCATCCTGACTAGTGGATGGTTTTCTCTTAGCCTTGTCAGATTATGCTAACTTGTCAGTGGTATTTGTTATTCACATATTTTGTTCAGCGTCCTCAGCGGGAGCTTGTATTTATCACAGGATTACATGGGTTTTCACAACAGTTATACTGCATTTTAATGTCAGTAAACGTTGTACCATCCCCGTGAAAGCTGCCCTCCTACTGCAAAGTTTCATCAGCTCATCTGAAAAAGTTGTTCTAGCCGTGTAGTTCTGTTTTCCATGGAATAACGTTGGTTTTTCAAAAATGACTACATTACATCTTGAGACTAGGAATCTTAGGCCCAGCTCATTATAATTGCAGCCAATCAGTATCTATTCCATACAACTAGCACCTTTCACAAAGCACATGTTGCATCTATGCAGTGAGATTTACAAGATAGCTGATTAGTACATTTTAAGTTAGCATCAATCTTTGCGAAATGGAAATTATTGAATTAACTTTCCATTTTCGAGGTCACCTTCCACCAGAACACATGAGCACATTAAGCCAAACTATACAGTGCACATTTTCAAAATAACACATTGTGTTCAACAAAAAAAAACATTCTATGGTTTTGAAACTGCATTGTCTTGTTTTCACAATACAATGAAAATATGTATATTAAACATAAAATGGCTTAATAGGGTGTGACAGAACTTTCAAGGTGTCACTTTAAGCTGATTTTTGTTTACTTAGCTCCGCGTGAAAAGCAACTGAAAAGGTGTCATATTGCTTTGTGTGTGTGAAATAACGCTGTGTGACACGGTTATACAGTGGTAAGTGAATTTATGTGTGCCTTAAGCAGTGCAGACAGCCCTTCACCTCAACTAACAATGGATTCTGGAAAACTCATCCACCTCATCAGTGAGGTCCCCACATTCAACACAGCCCTCACACTCTCTGCATAGCTATGAGCGCAATATATAATACACCTCCCTTCCTTCTTCACCTATTGCCTCTGCCACCTTTTGGTTCTTTCACCTTCGCCACCCTACCCATGATACAAACTTGACCACCACGTATTCTCACAGCACAACTCCTCACCTTATGCACTCGCACCAGCTCATGGTATTTCTTGACTGAAATAGGCTCTAAACACAGGGATGTATTGTGTCTGGGTGATTTTAACATCTTGATGGATAATCCGTCAGCCCAGACACAATCGGGTTTGGGGAGCTGATTAGTCATCATGCCCTAACTTTACTGGATGTGTCGGCCTCTCATACTGGTAGTCATTCTCGACGTGGTAGCGTGTATAGCAGCATGTTCGAAAGTCACTAATACTTTATCTATCTCCCGGTCAGCCTATTCTGCAAGGCTGTTCACACTTGAAAAAGGGACAGAGGTCTTAGAGAACATCTGCACCAAAACTGCCCTTTTAAGGCAGGGGAAGGTCAGCAGAACTTTTAAAACTCGGTTTTCTCAAGATCTCTCTCAGTTGCGTAAGACATTGAGAGGTAATGAGAAAACATGGAAGAAATGTAGATATTTCGACAACAAAATTAAAGTTAAGAAGGCACTCAAAGAGTTTACAAATGCACTATTTAAGGCAAAGTCCGACTTTCTATCAAGAGAAATGGAGGGCTCTGTCAACCAACCTAAAGAACTTTCCTCTATTATTAATCAGTTTACGTATCCAAAATGTATTTCTTCCTCCACGGATGCGTCTATGGATCAAGCAAAGGCTTTCAACTCCTACTTTCACAATAAAATCCAGACAATCCAAAATAATATTGACACTGGCAGTTGTCCATGTTTTGATAAATATTCTGATATTGATAATCCTTCTAATGCAGCCCTACTGAACTATGATCGTGAACCTTTCCCTTTTTCAACCGTTACCAAAGATTGTGTTTTAGGTCTTCTGAAAGGCCTTAAACCGACAAATTACACTCTGTTTCCTCTGCCCACCACTGTGGCAAAGAGGTTAGCTCACGATATTGCCCCCTTCGTGAAACGTTTTGTAAATAAATCTCTACTTACAGGGGTGGTTCTGAGTCCAATGAAAAAGGCTTTTGTCCACCCCCCTCCCCCACCCCTTTGAGAAAACCTAATTTGGACCCAGAGGACATGAAATATTACCGGCCAGTGTATGGTTTGCCCTGGTCTAGTTGGTAATGGTGCTTGTGCTTCTGTGAATCCATTCTCGTGGAGTCCTATAGGACCTACCTTTCGGGTCTGCCGGGACTTGTAATGTCCCAGTGGCAGCAGGAAGCTAGGTGCCAGTAAAATGTCACAAGTCTGGCAACAACCCGCCGGAAGCACCAGTAGGGTTACTGCCAGACTCGTAATGAGGCACATACATGTTTCTTGTAATGGTACTTTGCCTTACATGTAGTACTTGAGCATCAGTATTTGGAACCAGACGTATAAACAATTTCTTATGCTCACGCAACCCCAACAATGTTGCTTCCTTCTTAGTTACATACACCTTCCCTGTTGCCTTCCTTCCTTTAAACTCAAAATCCACTACAAAATATCCTAGCAACTGAATTATATGATATGATATAATATTGCGTTTATAACGTGCCTGTACAGAAGCGTTTCTAGGTGCAACAAGACAAGGGCAGAAAGACAGAGGGAAAACAAGACAAAAGATCTTACAAGGCCTTGTGACATTCACATTGTGCAAGTGCAACAACAAGAGGTGCAAGGGGAAGGTAGTGGGGGAGGTGCAAGGGAGAGGGTAGGGGGAAGTGCGGTAAGGGCCTGTAAGGCTCTGGATAAGTGCGACCAGGACAGCACAGCTCTGGGTAAATGCAAGTCTGCGGGGGGCTGTACAGGTTACAGATTACAGACTCTAAGTGCAAGCAGGCCAGGTGGCAGTACAATGAGGACTGGTCATAGAGGAACCTGGTGCCCAGTGAGACTCTGAGGGTATCAGTGCATCAGAAAGGAAGGTTAGCAGGGGAGCGAGACAGAGAAGACAGAGGAGAAAACGAGGGTCTTGAGCTTCTTCTAGAACTTCAGGTGGTCTGGCTCAAGTCTTAGAGGGGCAGGAAGACCGTTCCACATGGAGATACCTGCAGAGGGGAGAGATCTAACCCCCACTCTCTGCCTGGAGAAGTGTCTGACCCTTAGAAAGTTGGAGGTTGCTGAGTGAAGGGCTGTAGAGGATGTAGTGTGGGCCACAGCCCCAGAAAGCCTTGTGGACGATGCAGAGGGTCTTGAACTTGATCATTTCAGCCACCGGGAGCCAGTGCAGAGATCTCAGGGCTGGAGAGATATGGCCCCTGGGATTGAGGCCAAGGACAAGACTTGCAGTCTTGTTCTGGATTAGTTGCAGAGGGGGGAGAGTAGAGGAAGGCACATTGAGAAAGAGGATGTTGTAGTAGTCCAGTCTAGAAAAATACCTCTGAGGAAGTGCAGCTGATAGTGGGCCTTCTTGGCAAGGTAAGGTCTGTGATGTGAGGAGAGACTGAGAGAGTGAAGTCAAAGATAACTCCACAGTTGTTTGCCTCACAGGAAGGCAAAGGAATATGGCCTAAGGAGGGCAGCCAGAATGAGAGAGGGAAAGCAGGAGCAGGGGTCCCAATGAGAAGGATCTCAGTCTTGCTGGCATTAAGGCAGAGATTGTTGGAAGTGCAAAACTCCTGAATCAGGGATACACGGTCAGGAATGAGCGAGAGAGGAGGCTGAGGGGATTCTGAAAGAGAGCTGAGTGTCATCTGTATAACACTTAAAGTTGGAGGAGAAGGTAGAGATAAAGTGGGTCATAGGTGTCAAGTAGACATTAAAGAACCAGGGTTAGAGGTTAGAGCCGTGAAGAACACCAGATGTGGAGAGGGAGGTGGTGGAGAGAAAGTACCAAAGTTGGACCTGAGAGGGTCGGTCCAGGAGGAAGGAGGTCAGCTAGGCACTGTCAATAATCGGGTTCCACGTAGACTATGTATACCTCTGTCCCCAAGCGCCAGTCAGGGAGAAATGAAATTTACTTGCTCACTGGTTATTCGGGCCACAGGTGACTGGAACAAGGGCACTGGCTTCCCTAGTAGCTGCAATGGAAAACAGGCAATGAACGGGTTATACACTGTACTATGGAAAAGCAGGTGTGCGGTGTAAGACAAAGTAGCAAAGCACCTACCAGAGTTCTACGTGGGAGATGTATACCTGGAAGGGTAGGTGAGCAGGTCTCCCCTCTTCTGGTGCAAGGCCTGTTCCTAAGATGAGATGTTAAAGTCACCAGAAGGGAACAGTTGGGATGTGTCCCCAGGGCACTGGTGTGGTAGTCACCCCTGTATGCAGTTCCAGCAGGATGACCCCAATGATAACAAGAAGGGCCCTCGTAGCACAACTGTGGTTAAGGTGCTTGGCTGAAAGCACAACAGTTCCAGATGTGGATCGTAGCAAGAACAGAACTATGGAGCAGTCTGTGAAGCAATGCAGAGTTCAAGCAGTTCAGGATATCCGAAGAAGGAAACGCTGTGGCCAGAGGTAGAGCAAAGGGATAGTCCGTGAAGAAATGCGTAGGTCAAAGCAGTTCAGTGTATCCAATGAAGAAATGCTGTGGCCAGGGGTCAGACAAGGAGAAGGTCCGTAATGCTATTCCAAAAGGTTGCAGGTCCAGAAACACAAAACCTAGAAGCGCTGTTTTGCTGAAGTAAATCACAGCTGAGAAGCACGGTGCTTGGCAACCAGCATTCTTTTACATTGTTGCCATGGGAGTATGTTAACATGGATGGGTCTACACCAAGACCGGTGGATCACATGAGTGGACCTGTGTCACGTGAGTGCTACTCCATAGATGATGCTCGCCGTACTGTCTCCAGGGAAATTGCCATTGCAACCAAAGTCGCCAAGGTAAACATTCTTGTTTCATAGGAGAGCAATGAGCCTTCCTGACGTCATTGGGGCACATCCTGGCTTTATGGATGGAATCGGATGCTATGTATTTGGACCGTGGGGTTGTGTTCTGGTCACCTGGGTACATGACAGGCACTCACTGAAGCACTTCTAGCATCCAAAGGGTGACGGGTGATTATTTATTCTGATTCAGCCTATGTCACCACAACGGTGCACTCAGGGCTTGCAAGGTGGAAAAGGAGAGATTTCAAAGGGGCTGATGGGTTTCTCAGGAGGAGAAGGAAGTATGGCAGAAATGACGGTGCACACAGTACCCTACTGGTTTATTATGGCAGCAGAAGAGCACGGATAACGTTGTCATACCACACAAATTGTTGCTGGCTGCCTTCAACCAGTTGAATCATCCGTCTCATTTGTCAAAGCAGGATATTGCTGCAGATATACAGAAGGTCTGGCTTGTTCCTAATCTCCAGGAAGTTCTCACTAAATTGGTGATACATTGCATCACATGCCAAACATACAGTACTGGTCACACCATGCAAACAATTCAAGGTTCATTACCCTGCCCTCCTGAGCCATTTAGGGAGCTCCATATTAATAACGCTGACATGAGAGGACGGTGCAATGGGTGCAGATCTTTAATCGCTGTGGTATGTCCCTTCTCCCGGTGGGTTGAGGCAGGTCTTGTGCTATCCAGTCGCTGCCAGATTTTTTGTGAGAGAGGTGTTTCCTCGTTGGGCTATTTGCAATGTGCTGCAGTCAGACAATGCACCTATTTCTTTAATGAGCATTTAAAGAGATGACTGTGTTGCGATGCATCAAACAATGGATGTGCACAATGTACCATCCCAGGCCAATCGGATGGTAGAGAGGATCAATGGATTGCTAAAAGCAAAACTTACAAAGTTGTGTTTCACTCTTCAGAGCAACTGGGTGCACTGCCTCCCTCTTGCTTTATTCAGTTTGCCCATGCAGCCTTGTAAGGATCATCACTTATCATCACATGAGTTGGTAACAAGCAGGCAGATACAAAGACCTCTATCTCCTGTAAGGAAGGGTTCTGATGCCTACAGGGCAGTATCCATTCTGGGTGAGAAATGTAAAGATGGCTTTAACTATTTTGACTAGATCGATTAAATGCATTTCTCAACAGATAGCACCACAGCGCTATCAAGTACCAACGAACGGTGCATCTACTTCAACTCCTTCACAGTGTCTTCAATTGTCACCAGCGATTGTGTGTTTGTGAGGAACTTCGTGTGCAGGTGGAGTGAACCAAAATACAGTTTACAGTTGTCTATGCCACTCCGTTTGCGGTGAAGGTCCGGGAGCTAAGATATTGGGTGCACCTTTCTGATGTCCGAAGGACCCCCAATGCCGAAATCCTCACTAGTGAGCATAATAATTCTCCATAAATTGAGTCTACCAAGAAAGAGCACACATCTGTACAGTAATTCACTGAATGTACTGTCGGGGGGAAATTCTCCCAGGGTCGGCTGGGCCGTCCGCGGACCTCCGGGCAGGGAGGCCCCAACTCCTCCCGTATATCCCAAAAGAGATAGAGTATGAGACACACGCAAGAAGCAAGGTGATTCTGCTGTTTATTAAACAAAACGGCAGGGATGGGTCAAGGATCGTACGTGTCCGTCCTGACACTCTCTCAACATCGTGGGGCTCGCAGGCCCTTTTTACCTTAGTATGACGCGCTACTTGCGTCACCTGAGAAAGTTAGCAAAAAACCTATCGCCACTCTGGGTTGGTTCCCCGAGTGGTAGGGTTAGTATAGCATACGTATAGAGAACGTTGTTATTGGTTAAGGGTCCGTCAGGTGGTATACTTGGGTTGTCCCTTCAGTTTGATACATACAGTTTGTTACATGAAGACCCCTGAGGATTGGTCAATGTTAATGGCGTCAGTGATAAGGGCCCCATGTTCTGATTGGTTCACCCGCGAGCCCCCCAGTCTGGGACCATCGCTGTTCCCAGCTCGCGGTGCACCTGTCACTTGCAACAATGTTTCACTATGGGTATGTGCAGACAATGTGAGGATTTATTCATAAGCAGGAAGGCCGACTACTCCCACCGCCGCAGATGTCCATTGAGTCGCTTAATTGTATCTGCCTGTGTCTTGAAACGGGGGATCCAGGCGCCTTCTTCCTTCTGGGCTTGGCACCCTATCAAGTTCGGCTTGGTCACGTGAGGTGGGACCGTGGTTGAGGCAGAATTCTGCACAATTAATATTGCATTTCTCACTGTGTGCCTGGCTTATCTTGCAGGTCCGACCTTGGCGTCGGCTTGCGGAATGAGAGTTTGCAACGTTGTGCCCTTGACTGTCTGCTTTCGCTGGGCTCATTCTGCAGGGTCAGCAACCGAACTCTTGCTCATTTAATGTTCATGGAAGCTTTTGCTTGCGGCCTACTTGGGCCTGGTGCATAGGTGGAACCGTTTGGTACTGAGCGCTTTAGGTTGTGGTATCATATTGCTCTATCCCCAGTATCGTGTCTTCGTTATATTTCTCATTATGGTACATGGTTTTAGAAGAAGCGTGAGCAAGCCTTTTTAGATGAGTTCATTATGCGTCTTGCGTTTCTGCATTTTGAAAAGCCTATGTGGAAAATAATAAAGATGCACGTCCGTGGGTGTGTCCGTCGCCTACGTCATAGCACTGAGTATGTTCTTCGTGTGGATTGGTGTGGGAGTGTCCGGTGTGTATGTTTGCACGAGTGTGCTGACCGTTGGCTAGGTCGTCATGGCATCTCTAACGATGTGTTGATTTGGTGCTGGATGGTTTAGTCGAGTCCATCCAGGCCGCAGGTGTCGGCATGTGCAGGGCAGGCTGGTGGGCAGGCGGGTGGGCACATCCGTATGTTCTTGTACCAGGGTATTTGGTCGTCTGGGAGATGGGCAAACTCCTCTCGTGGCGGGTGTCTGGGCCGTGATCCTCTAGGCCAGGGTTGAGAGGGGATCGGTGGGAGCCTTTTGTTTACTTTTCCCACTTCAGTCCCCCCTCTGGTCGACTTGTCGACCACAAACATATCCTTTTCCTTATCTCCTCTCACTCTCCATATTTTAGTTACTCCTCACAAATGTCCATAGTGGTTAACATGGTCTTCAAATGACCAGTACATATATACACAGGTTCCTCCAGGTGTGCAGTTTACCAATTTCCCTATGTAGCTCTTTGGGTTTCTTGGGTTTTCGAGCTTCACAGATGGTGGGTCCAGGTGGTTAGTGATGATCTGGTTGCGCAACCTCTCTCTCTCTTTTATTATTGTGCCTGTGTGTTGGCCGTCATCTGCTGGCTTCAAGGGGTGCATACCGACCATTTCGATCATCTCGTCTTTGGTGCGTGCCTTCCGGGCCTTCCAAAATCTTATTATGATAAGTGCAGCTCCAGCCAAAATAATGCATCCAACTAGGATCTTCAGTCCATCTGACAGCCAAGATGGCATCCATGACCATAGCATCGAAAACCAGCTCTCATCCTTTTTTACACCTTTACTTTCATCCATCATTTTGGAGTGCATCTGGGCCAATTGTGATACTGCTTCTGTCAGTGTACCATTGTCAGCATCATTAGCAGGAATGAATGTGCAGCATGATTGTCCTATCTTTGCGCAAACTCCTCCTTCCATTGCTGTGAGGAGGTCCAGTACATATCTGTTCTGTAGTGCTACCATCCTCACTGCTCGCAGTTCCTCTTTTATTGCGTTGAATCCATTTACTGTAGAGTTAATTGTCATCATTAGTTCCCATCTAGTTATCTGGAGCCATTTTGCGTTTGCGTAAGCCTGTAGTCCCGGATGTATTATTGAGGAGAAGAACATTGCTGCTCTGCTGAATAGTCTGTGTTCTGGCGGAATTGAAGTGAGTGCTGTTTCCGACCTTCCCCACAGGTAATTTCCTGTCAGAGGTTCTCCTTGTCTTTTCTTTCTATTCAGGACAGTGCTGTTGCCGTTGTTTCGGTGCTCTGGCCCCTTCTGAAGCTGTGCAGATCTCTTTTTCCTCTTGTTTCCTTCATCCAATTTGTGGAAGTTCGCCACATTCACATGTTTCTGGGGCACCACTAGTGATGGTACATTAACGTGTACTATTGTGCATACACCATTCCACAGAGGGGGCAGTGTGTGATATGCCTTGTCTCCACAGGCCCAGTAATGGTCCATTACTACTGCTGTTCCTGCTCCACCCTCAGGTAGCTCTGTCACACTTGCACAGTTGGTGTTGTATCCTATGTCCACTTCTCCTTTGTGTTGGTAGCATACCTTAGGTGCAGTCATCGGCAGTATTGTTATTGGGTCTTCATCCTTCTCTATCCACGTTAGCATGGGTACGTACTTGACCCAAGTCATCCAACATCTGTTGTTGTGTTCAGCAATAGTTGTAGTATCTTCTCTCATTACCATGTTGCTGCCAACCACTCCTGTGTCCCATTTGTCACCCAGGTACACCTTCCCTGTTATTATTATCAGTGGTCTTTCCCAACATCCTTGTTTACCAGGAACTTCAGTGGCGTACCAATCACATGGTAGGTACTGTAGTGTAACTTTCTTTGTTTCTCCTTTTTCAGGGCCACTTGTTATGTATCTGAATGCTTCAGCATGTAAACTGGCCTTGTGGTAACTCAAATAACTCTTAAGGAAGTTATTTTCGTACGGGTATGTGTCTCGTGATTTCCATACCAGGTGCACCGTGTTCCCTTGAAATCTCCCTTTCGTTTGGAACAGTGCCAGGTATATTATACACCGTGCTGTTTTTTCATCTATTTCCGTGGCAACGAAAGTTCTGGAAGCACTCATGGCGTATGGGATCAATGAGCAGACGTAGCAGCTGTCTTCTGTTGTTTGTTTACCTATTTGAGTCATGTGTTGGTACCACATGTTGTTTGAGACGTGTGCTGAATTTTGTATGTAGTTGTCAATATCTTTATTGTCTGAGTATGTGCTGCGTTTAACTCTATTTCCCTTGTGTGGAATTTTGCTAGTACCACCTGACGTAACACCTGTTGCAGCTGGGAGTGGGGGTATATTAGGTTTGGGTACAGCAAAAATATTTATAGCATAACTGTTCCGCCATACAGAGGCAGCCACAAACCCGGTGATCATCAAAATCCCTATCATCTTTATTACAGAGGCTAGTCTCACCGGCATTTTGCTCTTACCTTGCTGCAGTCGGGCAGCTAATTCTTGCGACGTTAAAGTTGCCCGCCTGAAAATTCTCAATATGCTTGTTATTAGTGTTAGTTGTTGTTTTCAAGCTCTCCCTATCAAGTAGCCGTTCAGTGCCCAGGTGAAGAGCTGTTCCCACGCCAATCTAAGCGATCTATCTCTTAGGACAGGCAAGTATGGGTGGAGGTGGGGCATTGATTGTTCTATGGCCAAGAGAAGTGCTGTGTAGTAGACACGTACCCTCCTCCTTTTCAGGTACTTTGGCCTTTTTATGTAATAGACAAATTGGTGCGATAATTCTTCAGGGTAGTTATTGTCTGAGGGTATCATCTACTCCTGGGCAGTGAACTTTGTTAGTTTTCTGTTTTCTTAGCAGTACAATAATACACCGTACCTGCATGTGCGAGAGAAAAAAAAAAAAGAGAACATTCAAGTGTTTACATGTGTTTACAGTTGGGTTATTACTGCAGTGGGTAGGGGTCAATGGGCAGAGGGTTTGGGGCTCAACTGGTAGAGGTTTCTTTACTCTTTGATCGTGTGACTATGGGGTGGGCGGTATCGTAATTACCCCTCTCTATTTCAGTAGTGGTCTCTGGGGAATCAGGGGGGTGGCAGGGTGTGGGGACACTTTGGCTGTTAGTTGCGGTAGAAGTCCCTTCCTCCGTTGGCGACGCTGTTGCTGCTCTTCCAATGGCCCTGTCGGTGACGCTAGGGCGGGTCTGGAGTTTGCAGATCTTTACGTCGTGTAGGTGATTCCAAGCACGTTTGTCCTGTAGCTTTACTGCTCTCGTTGATACTTCCTCTACCAGGTGGGGGCCAGTGAAGCGTGGGCTGTTCCACTTTCTGTTGAAATTTCGGAGTAGTACGTGGTCACCTTTAGCAATTTTGCACAGTTTTCCCTTTTCCAATTCTTCATCCGCGCCTTCTTGTTGATCACTCTTAGACCCGCCCCGCGTGCGCTCGAGCTGTTGAGACACAAACACTACACTAGTAATCAAAGAAGACACATATTGGTACATTTCATCACCAAGGACACTTGCAGTACTCTCATGGTCGGTGAATGCTCTTGATGTTGGCGTCAGAGGAAGGCGCATTTGGCGTCCGGTCACCACCTCGTGAGGGGTGAGGTGGTGGTCGGAGCCTGGTCTATTCCTTAGCTCAAATAGGGCTAGCGGAAGGCAATACAGCCAACTCGTCTTTGTTGTTTGCTGTATTTTTGCAATTGCCTCTTTTAATAGGCCATTCAGGCGTTCACATACACCGTTGGCCTGCGGGTGATATGCACATGCAAATTTATGCTTGATGTTCAGTAAGGATGTGATATGCTGGAACATTTCATTGGCGACATGCGGCCCATTGTCTGACCGCAGTATTTCGCACACTCCCCACCTGGGGAAGACCTCCCTCACTAGGAATTTAGCTGCTCGGAATGCATCTGGGTGTGAGCAGGGCCCTGCCTCAATCCACCTCGAGAATGGGCACACAACTACAATCATATACCTATTTCCTTGACATACGTTGATCATATCAACATAGTCAATATGGATGTGTCGGAAGGGTCCCTCTGTCCTGGGTATAGTACATTTTTTTCACCTTCAGCGTGTGACTGGCCGTGAACTGCTGACATGTGAGACAATTGCTGACAAAATTTGACACATGGGAATTTAACTCGGGGCAGAACCAATCTTCCCTAATTCGTGCTGCGATGACTTCCTTGCCTGTGTGGGCTGGGTGGTGTAGTTGGCTCAGGGCGGTGTTCAATAGTGCCAGTGGCATTACCATCTTTCCAGTGCTACCCTGGCGCCATAGTGCGTCAGTTGGTGACATTGTACATCCTCTTTTTACCCATATTTCTTTTTCTGCCATTGGTGCAGCCGCTTGTAGCTCCATTATCTGTGTGGCTGGGAGATGGGTGTACCCTTCTCTTATTAACATCTCCTTAGCTATTCCCCTCCCTCTCCCTCTCTCTGACTCTGGGGGGTTCCATATCTTGCCAAAATATGCAGCATACTTCGCGTGTGCGTCTGCTGCTGCATTCCCTTTTGAAATATGGTCTTCTCCATTAGTGTGTGCGGTGCATTTGACCAAGGCTAATTCTTGGGGGTCATTTATTACTTCAATTAGTTCAGCCAATAAGAGAGCATGTTGCACTGGGGTGCCGCCAGCTCTCCTAAACCCTCTTCTACTCCACTTGGACAACCCTGAGTGGACAGTAGATGTGACATATGCACTGTCGGAATATATGGTAACTCGCTTGTCAAAGCTTTCCTTCAACGCCAAGATCAGTGCGACCAATTCCGCTGCTTGGGCAGAGTAATGCTGTGGTAATTGTACGCATTTCATCGCCACACACACCGGTACCTCTGTCATTTTTACCACTGCTGCCCCAGTTCTCCTAATCCCGTCACTTTGGTCAATTGTGGATGACCCATCAATGAACAAGAGATCACCTCCGTCTAGTGCATTCTCTTCAACCCTTCTAGTGCATGAATACATTTCAGTAGTCTTTGTACAATCGTGTGCATAGTCTCCTTCCTCAATTGCTTCTGCTATAAACCTTGCAGGGTTGACTGTGCTGCATCTAACAATTGATAGTTCAGTTCTAGATAATATTATCTCGTAACCTGACGCCCTCTGCGTTGTTAGTGTGGACTTAGGCTTGTTCAATATTGCAAATAGTGCATGTTCCACAAATAGTGTGGTTGGGCACCCCATGGTGATTGCTGATGCTTTCTCTACCGCAAAGGCAGCTGCGGCGAGACCTTGTTCGCAAGGGAAATGACCTAGCATCACAGGATCTAAGTGGCTGCTGTAAAACGCTACTGGTTTGTAGCCCATGCTTGTTTTTTGAGCCAACACTGCTTTCATTACTGTTGAGTCGCAATGTGAAAATATAAAAAATTGTCGTTCATAATCTGGGGTGGCCAGTACCGGAGCGGTTGATATTGCATCTTTCAGTTCATCAAAAGCCTCTTTCATTTCCATTGTCCACCCCAACTTTTTCTCCCCTTTGTTAGCTTCTTTTAACCCCTCAAGTAGGGGTCCTATGTATGAGCTGTAATCAAATACCCATGCTCTGCAGTAGTTGCACAGGCCAAGGAACTGCTGTAATTCTCTCACTGTTTGTGGCAATGGCGTTTTTAAAATTGCCTGTGCTCTTTGTGGTGCAATCTGTCTTCCATATTGGGATATGAGCTGTCCAATGTAAAGTACTTGTTCCTGACAGTATTGTAACTTTTCCTTGTCTACCTTGTAACCTTTTTCAGCCAATATTGGCAGCATCTTTAATGAGTCCTCTCTGCATCTTTTTTCGTTTGTGCTGCAAATCATTATGTCGTCAACATACTGTAACACTGTGCTTTCTACTTCAATGTTACCCAAATGCATCTGTATTACTCTGTTAAATATTGAGGGTGACTCGCAGTGCCCTTGTGGCAATCTGGTGTGTTTCCACTTTGTGTTTCTGTAAGTGAAGCTTGTCAGATCTTGTGAGTCTGGGTGCAGTGGTATTGAGAAAAAGGCATTTTTAAGGTCGATCACTGTAAACCGTGATGCCTCTGCTGGAATGCCGCACAATATTGTGGCCGGGTTTGCTGCTATGGGGTATTCTGCTTCCACTATGTTGTTCAAAGGCCTGAGGTCCTGTATGAAGCGCCAAGAGCCACCTTTAGCCTTGCGCACTGGGTATACAGCTGTGTTGCATGGAGATTCTGATGGGACCAATATGCCATTATTTATAAGGGCCGTTATTGTTTCATATATGCCCTCATCTGCCTCTTTTAATAATGGGTACTGTTTCACTCTGGGGAGTATTGCACCCTTTTTCAAAGTTATTCTTACTCCCCTATGCTTTTTATGCACCCCACGTCATAGGGGCTAGTAGTCCATAATGATGTGGGTACTTTTGCCATATCCTCCTCAAAAAAGGGAACTGGGGTGGACGTGGGTGCCTCAAGTGCCATTGCAATTTTCTGTGCCACCTGTTTGTACGTCACCCTTAGCCATATTTCCACACTCATCATAAATACCATTTCACCTTCTTCCTTTTCTCCTGAGAAGAGCTCCTCATCTGACACCTGGGTGAGTCTACATCCCTCTGCTAGTGCTATCACTGCCCTCCATGCTCTTCCTTCTCTGTCTTGGGCATGCACTGCAATGTAATCAGCGGTTGCTATAATGCTCTCTATGTCCACTGAAATCACCTTTCCTTCTAGTTCATTGGCTGGTGTTTCTGGTCTAAACAAGTAGGCTGCTGGCCTCCTCCATATCTTTCCCTCTATCCCTGGCATCCATGCAAATGCCATGTCCATCCCGTACTGGAACAGTTCACCATCTACTGGCTCAGCCCTAATCACTGTCTGTCCACAGTATGCCTGCATAATCTGTCGTGCAGTGAGCATGTTAATTCCTGGAGTGGAGCAAATTATGCCGTCCTCCGTAAAGGAGATCGTCATATTCAACCTGCTCATTATGTCTCTCCCCATTATATTTACTGGTGAGGCCCTAGAACATAAAAGTGTGACTGACATGTCATAATCCCCTATTGATAAGGGAATGTTATCAGTAAAGGGAACTAACCCCCTAGCCCCAGAGAATCCTTGGGTGTTCATGGCTTCACCTGACATCTTAAATTTACCTTCCCTTATGCAAGACCGGGTCGCCCCGGTGTCAACAAGGAATGATCATTTTTTGTCACCTATCGTTACCTCTATGCGTGGTTCCTCCGCACTATTAGGTGTTACCGACAGGATGGGACACACCAAGGTCGTCTGTGGGCTGTCCTATTGGGGGTATAATGATTGACCACTTCCCGTGTAAGGGTTGTGTCCCAGGACTGTCACCCTACCCAGTTGTGTTTGCTGTAGTTGGGTATTGGTTGAGGTTATGTTATGGTCTTGGACTTGTGCAGGTGGCTGTACTTGCTGTGCTTGGGGTTGTTGTGTAATCGCTACCTGTTGTTGAGGCGGTGGATATGTCCGTGGCTGTTGTTGTGTTACTAGTTGTTGCTGTCTATTTCCCTGTTGCAATGTCTGCTGTTGCTGGATGCCCTGCTGTTCCTGTGTGAGCTCTTGTTGTCCCTGTTCACTCCACAACGGTGTGCCTGGTCTCACTCTACACGTACGTGACATGTGGCCTACCAATCCACAAATCCAACACACCAGTGGTTCCCTTTTCTGCCATGGAAAGCTTCCTGTGTTGTCCTGGTATACTGGGTGCCCGGTGGGGTAGGAATTTCTAAGTCCCCCCACCTGTTGTTGTGTGTTAAATCCGTATCCTCTCCCTCTCATTATTCCTCCCCTTCCCCGGTTGTAATTATAATACCCAGCCCCTGGCGTTGAGTATCCTCCTCCCATGTTAGTCGTGTATGGTTGGAGTGGCGGCATCTGTTGTGTTACAGTCTGCGATGATTGTATTTGGGAGGGGTCTTGTGCAGCCACTACTTGTGTGGGGCTTTGAGTTATTGTGGCAGGTGTAGTTATTAGTGCGCCTTTCATCGTGTATTTAGTGAGTTTCTTCTGTACTAGTTTAGCCTCTTCCGTTTTCCTATCCTCTTCCTTTTTTTTCATTTTTTCTTGCCATGTCCTGCAATGATGTACTATAGTCAGTTGTATTTCTGGCCATGCTTTTGCTTCCATCCCCACTACTTTCTTCAGTTGTTTCTGGACTGCTTCTGGGAGCCCCTGTACTAGTATATGATAGAATATTGCTGGTGTTTTGTCCCATTGTTCTCTAGTTTCCATACGCCACTTCTCTTGAATTTCCTGGATATAATCAACAGGATCTTCGTTCTCACGCATCTTGCGCGAGGTAATTGCTCCTTTGTCTGATGTGTCTGGATACTGTACCCTCAGTGCCTGCCATAATGCATGTCTGCAGTTTGCGAATGGTGCCCTATCGTGAGATGTGTTTGTTATTGGTACCCCGGGGAAGCCCGCTCTCTTCCAGATGTCATCCGCAGCATCCCCTAATATTGATATGAGAAGGCCCTTTACATCTCCCACTGCCAATTTCTGTCCTGCGGTGTGTTTTTCCATTTCATATATCCATTTACCCGCACCTCCACTTAATGATGGGAGTCTGCACTTTATATTTTCCTTGTCTGCTTGCTTCCAAGGAACGTATTGTGGTCTAACCACTCCCCTCTCTAGAAGAGGCATTAAGTTGTGTCCCGTTTTACCCCCTGGGTTCCACATAATCGAGTCCTCACACCCATCCTCTTCTTCTGTCTCTTCTACATCGTCAGTTTCGTCCATATTTCTCCTGCTCTTAACTCTTTCTCCTCCACCACTTCCCCTTCTTTCATCATTTCCTTTATTTATTGTGGGCGTGTGTATTCGTTCTCCCTGCCTGCGTCCAGGGAGGTCTCTAAGCCTTCCTGCATAGGGTGTCAGTTCGCTTGTGAAGGGCGCGAGTTTAGATGGGCATGTTGCATGTAATGAGCGTGAGGTGGTGGAGCATGTATGACGGGACGGTGACGGCGTGGCTTCACGTGTCTGCCTTTCCGCTATTCCATGCTCCTCCTCCCCACTTCTCTGCAGTTCTTCCTTTCTCCTGCAGATCCATGGTGAGTCTTTATTTGTCCGGGTGGTGTATAGTTTATCTAGGCTTTCCCTTTCCCTATTTCTTCCTTCCTTCTCCATTCCTTCTTCTTCCTCACTACAAAAGTCATTCATAAATGGCAACCCCCAAACTGTCTTTTTCCCCCCAATCGTTAATGTTCTTAAGTCTATTAGGTCCGTTCCTCCCTTTTCTTCTTTACTAATCACTCCCCTTTGTGCCAATGTTGTTGCTACTTCTGTGCCTCTATATACATGCCTCCTTACTTCACTCTCCCCCCTCCTATCTTCTCTTTCCCCTTCATTTCTCTCTCTTTTCTTTTTTAATTCTTCCATTACTTCACAACTCATTTTTTCCAATATCTTTTCATCTTCTTTCTTCCTTTCCCATCTCTCCCTCTCCCTTTCTAATATACTCTCTATCATCCTCCCTTCTTCGTATTTCCTTGTCGTTTCTGACAGTAATCTCTTCTTCCATATTGCCATTTCTTTTTCTTTCTCCTCTTCCTCTTTTTTCCTGTCGCGCAGTGCTGCTCTTGATACCCTTTCTGCTGCTGCCTTTAACCTTTTGGCTTCTCTCCTTTGCTCCTCAGTTCGTTCTCTCATTTTTTCCAACTCATTCTTACCTTCTTTCCTTTCCCGTGCTCTCTCTCTTTCCCCCCTCTCAAGCTGCGTGATCAGTGCATTCTGCTCATCCCTTAATTCTGCTAATCGTTCCTCCAAAGTCTCTTCCTTCTGTCTTAACAACTCTTCCCCCTTTCCTTTCCCCTCTTCCCCTTCCATTTCACTCTCCCTGGCATTATCATCGTCCATTTTCCTTACCACCTCCTTCTCTTCTCCTGTTAATGAACCTCGTAATTTTAATAGTATCTGCGCAGCTACCCACTCATCATTTCCTACGTCCGTAGTCTGCTCTTCTTCAGTCCTCCCCTCTCCTGCTAGCATCTTCCTCTGGGCTGATCCCGTTGTACTGGTCCGTTCCCCTCCTGTGAGGCCACCTGTAGCTGTATATGGAGGCGGGCTGTATGCCGGGTTCGAGTACCCCTCAGCCGCCCTTAATTGTTCTCTTGCTATTTCTCCTAGTTCTCTTAAAGGATACAACCCCCCTCCCTCTGTTTTCACTACCTTCGCTAGAGGTGTATCGTCGCTCTGTTCCTTTTTTATTTCATTTTCGGTTGAGTTGTCACTCTTTTCTCCTCCCTCTTGTCCTTTCCCCGTGTTATGTGTACCTTTTCCCCATTCTCTCCCTCCTCCTTAATCTCCTTATCTCCCGTTTTTTCCCCTACAATGAACATTCCGTTTGGTCCTGGTCGGGACCCTTGGAACATCCTCCATAAGTTGAACACCTCCACGTGGTGCGTCAACTTCTTCCCCTTGTATGTATTGTGCAGATGGTTTAATAGTGAGTGTTGGGTATATGGATCGAAGCTACCATTAGGCGGCCATGGTGTCGTCATTTTGTTGTCCGTCCCCTGTGTCCATTCTATGCTGTACTTGATCAATTTCTCCCTATGGGGTGATAGTGTTTTACATATGTGTTGCAGCAGGGTAGTGAGGGTGTTCCCCCACCCCCCCGATCCTGTCCCGTATGACATAGTAGCGCTCCACTTGTTACCCTTCCCCTATTTGGTAGCGGTTACCTCACTAGCAGTTTACAATATACAGCCTTATATCTTTACCTGGCCCCGTAAGTTTGGGGACTTGCGATAGTCCGCTAAGGAAAAATTAGTAAAATATAGTATTTACATTTGTATATTCTTTTCTTTCTTTTCTTCCTTTATACAACACCCTTACGGCCCCCTGTGGCCGAGGCGCACGTAGCCCCCTGCGGCTGCGTGCCCCTCGTGACGATCTTATACTGCCGTCCTACTTTCACTTGCTCCTCCTCCCTCTTCTACACTTGCCGTGGCCGGCGTTCTCCGTGCGCAGCCACGTCCCCCTTTTCGCCTCCCCCCGATCAACTCATTACCGTGTACCTCCGTTTCCACGCCCTTAACACAGCTCTCCTCCCCACCACTCAAAAATAAAGATGCCTGGTTCTCGAGATGTCCTATGTAAGCCCTGCTGGTGACGTCACCGATCTCTTCAGACTACTGCTAAGTTCTTCATATATTCTATAAGTCCAAAATACACTTGCAATCTACCCCCGTTAACCCCACAGCTGTCTTCCTGTCACTCCTGGAACAAGGTAATCAATAATATAATCGGACTGCGCACGCTGCGTCGCCTCGCGTGTGATACGCCCCTCGACAGGAGGGCTTAACCAGCCAATTATCTTCCGTATTGGGCAACTAGCTAGCTACCGCCTACAGGGAAACGTCATCTATCTATCGAGTTTCCTGCTCGAACAATAGGGATCCTCATCTACTCATTGATCAATAATTGCCAAATCATAGGAAACCACGCACACACACACACCCTTACACATGGTCGCGACCTAGGCCAATCAGTGTCTATGAGCGGCCGCACGTGATGTTTTCGTGCTCCGCCCCCTTCTCTCCCGTAACGTAGCGGACTGCTCTCGCACTCGTCCGGCTACCATTCATTTCATTGCCAACACTAAATTATCAAACCTTCGCCACGCACCTGTGTAATACCTCCCGTATTCAATTCCTCCCCCTCCCTCACAATTTCACATTGCTTGTTGTGTGTGGCATACTCACCAAGTTCTCTTGATGCGGGGCCGCTCTACTGCGTGCACCCCTCCAAGCGGCTCGCCACCTCCCCTCGTGTGGACTACGTCTGGACACTCGCCAACCGCGGGCGGGATACTTCTCAACCGACTCCCGAGGGCCAATATCCGGATTGCGCTGTCCGGTCTTCTCGCAGTTCCGCGATGGTCCTGTAGTCCTCAAAAGGGGGCAGCGGCAGAGGGGGCCGCGCTGCCGGGCCTCCTCGCAACGTGAATACTTGGAAAAATAAAAATAAAAGCGGACCTTAAACAGATCTCAGCAGTGCCTCCAACTTGTCGGGGGGAAATTCTCCCGGGGTCGGCTGGGCCGTCCACGGACCTCCGGGCAGGGAGGCCCCAACTCCTCCCGTATATCCCAAAAGAGATAGAGTATGAGACACACGCAAGAAGCAAGGTGATTCTGCTGTTTATTAAACAAAATGGCAGGGATGGGTCAAGGATCGTACGCGTCCGTCCTGACACTCTCTCAACATCGTGGGGCTTGCAGGCCCTTTTTACCTTAGTATGACGCGCTACTTGCGTCACCTGAGAAAGTTAGCAAAAAACCTATCGCCACTCTGGGTTGGTTCCCCGAGTGGTAGGGTTAGTATAGCATACGTATAGAGAACGTTGTTATTGGTTAAGGGTCCGTCAGGTGGTATACTTGGGTTGTCCCTTCAGTTTGATACATACAAATTGTTACATGAAGACCCCTGAGGATTGGTCAATGTTAAGTGATAAGGGCCCCATGTTCTGATTGGTTCACCCGCGAGCCCCCCAGTCTGGGACCATCGCTGTTCCCGGTGCACCTGTCACTTGCAACAATGTTTCACTATGGGTATGTGCAGACAATGTGAGGATTTATTCATAAGCAGGAAGGCCGACTACTCCCACCGCCGCAGATGTCCATTGAGTCGCTTAATTGTATCTGCCTGTGTCTTGAGACGGGGGATCCAGGCGCCTTCTTCCTTCTGGGCTTGGCACCCTATCAAGTTCGGCTTGGTTACGTGAGGTGGGACCGTGGTTGAGGCAGAATTCTGCACAATTAATATTGCATTTCTCACTGTGTGCCTGGCTTATCTTGCAGGTGCGACCTTGGCGTCGGCTTGCGGAATGAGAGTTTGCAACGTTGTGCCCTTGACTGTCTGCTTTCGCTGGGCTCATTCTGCAGGGTCAGCAACCGAACTCTTGCTCATTTAATGTTCATGGAAGCTTTTGCTTGCGGCCTACTTGGGCCTGGTGCATAGGTGGAACCGTTTGGTACAGAGTGCTTTAGGTTGTGGTATCATATTGCTCTATCCCCAGTATCGTGTCTTCGTTATATTTCTCATTATGGTACATGGTTTTAGAAGAAGCGTGAGCAAGCCTTTTTAGATGAGTTCATTATGCGTCTTGCGTTTTTGAAAAGCCTATGTGGAAAATAATAAAGATGCACGTCCGTGGGTGTGTCCGTCGCCTACGTCATAGCACTGAGTATGTTCTTCGTGTGGATTGGTGTGGGAGTGTCCGGTGTGTATGTTTGCACGAGTGTGCTGACCGTTGGCTAGGTCGTCATGGCATCTCTAACGATGTGTTGATTTGGTGCTGGATGGTTTAGTCGAGTCCATCCATGCCGCAGGTGTCGGCATGTGCAGGGCAGGCTGGTGGGCAGGCGGGTGGGCACATTCGTATGTTCTTTTACCAGGGTATTTGGTCGTCTGGGAGATGGGCAAACTCCTCTCGTGGCGGGTGTCTGGGCCGTGATCCTCTAGGCCAGGGTTGAGAGGGGATCGGTGGGAGCCTTTTGTTTACTTTTCCCACTTCAGTACATGTGTTTATGAATCTTATAAAGGTGTTTACATTTGTCCATGTCAACTGAATGGTGCTTTGCATTACCTTTTTAATTTTATACACTGATATATTCTCCTTGTCTTGTGTAACGTATCATTGTTACTCTCTTTTAAATGTTTTAATAATGCAGGTGTGTTTACTAGTGGATGCATCTGTCGCTAATGTACAATATAAAGCTAAGAAGAGATTTGATGGTATCATGCTTTCATCCATGTATATGTTCATGCTGCATTTTAAAATGAAAATATTTTGTATCTTTAATGTTGGTTGAGGAATATATTTTGTGTGTTATTGTATATGGATGGAACATATACAAGGGGGGATACCCGAGGGAGGTGTACCAGCAGTGGGTGTATATATCAGAATGTGGATGATAACACAATACTAGATATTATCATCAATTCACCAGTAAATAGGGATGTGATAACATGAAAAACAAATACAAGCATAATACGAAATGCAAAGTTACATGTGACATATGCCAAAATATTAAACAGTTTTAGAAGGCAAACTAGAACTAAAAAGTACGACGAGTATAGAGGAGTAGGTTTTGACATGATGGAGGATGTGCACCATCCAGAGATGAATAACAGTTGGTATACGGACATGAGCTTGGTGGAGAAACAGAAGGTAAATGGGAGTTGTTATATTAGCTCCTTAATATCACATTCATAGCGAGAACACAAGGTTCTAATACTACAGAGCTTTCCTCTTTTGGATGCTCAATGCCTTGTCCATCTAGCACTATGTAGGCTGCAAAGCACATTACAAGCACATAGCATACACTTTGTGATTATGGATCCCAATCAACAGCAATGTGCCCGTAATGCCAAAAGCCTGCAGTGCTTACAAAAACTATACATGCAGCTAGAAGGAGTGAGATTTGCAGCCAATCGATGGGAAGAGACTCTGATGAGCTGTAGCGCAGGTGGAATTTTCGGACAAAGAACATAAGTGAAATGAAGCATGTCAAGAGTACTGGGGAAGCATGTGGCAAAGCTAACATGGATTGAAGCAAAGAATAAGCCAGTGAAGGTGCAGAAACAAGCAGAATATCAACTGTGCTTCTACGATGCAGGTGAGGTTACTGTGGGCACCAAAGACAAGTACAATGTGACGATAAACATTCCTGATCTCAAGATAGGGACAGCAGCAGTCATAGACAGGTACGGGGTCTACGGCTAACAGGCATTTATACACCTGCCCCCATCATGAGAGGGCATATGGTCATGGACCATGTTACACTCGTCTCTCCTCGTGGTCCCTGAAGCACACTTGATGATGACGTCAGGAAGCTTGGTTACCTCGAGGGCCCACCGCCTCTGCATCGCCAATACAGCCCCCTGTCTTTTAAATCTTGCCAGGAAAAATGGCAAACATACTGTTGAAAAGGAAAAAGAGATCTAACTATCTGTCAAAGAACTCAGCTCAACGGCTTCATGAAATACCTGATCAATACAGACTGGACAAGAAGATACATTTTTTGCTTTTCTGCTAGTGCCAGGAATACAGGCAAGGGCTGATGGCAAATGGCTGCAAAAAGGTTAGTTAGGTGGGAACTGATACAGCTGTGAAATGACACTGAACAAGGATTTAATGTGATCAAGATTGAACTTAGAGCCATCCCGTTAATGACGTTGCAGAAACAGTATGTGCTCGATCTGATTACAGCAATGGAAGGAGTCGGGACACTGAACAAGGATTTAATGTGATCAAGATTGAACTTAGAGCCATCCCGTTAATGACGTTGCAGAAACAGTATGTGCTCGATTTGATTACAGCAATGGAAGGAGTCGTTTGTAAAACAAATAGGAGAATCTTCTGTACATACATCCCCCAAACGATTCCGCAAACAGGTCTCTCACACAAATAATAGAGGCCATTCATACCTGTGGAGAACATATGCAGACAGAAGCAGGGATTCTTAAGAGTGATTGATTTGACAATCTTTTTTCATGGGCGCCGTCATTGATGGGAGCATTTGTGAATATACTAGTACCGGTGGTGGTGTTCGTGCTGTGATCTTCTGTACTTGCCAACTGGGACTTCGATGTTGTGCTAAAACAATCCCTAATAGTGCAGTGATGATGGCTTCAATTGGGGTAAGCAGTGCACCTTGCGGTACAAAAGATGGTCAGGAACAAACAGAACACCCTAATAAGCACTACATCTTGAGAATAGAGCAAATAATGGATTGCCCGGAACAGTTACTACAGCCCAACCTGATCCTGAAAACTACGAGGAGCACTGGGTTGATTTAGAAGGGACTGGGGGCCGTACATATCTTACTTTTACCCCAGTAACGGTACGCTCAAGCGGGAGAACGTTTGCAATCAGTATGTAGAGTGTCGCCCAAGAAAAGAAAATGGATATTTGAAGAGGCATAGAGGATAGCAAGGGAGTTTGTTAATATAGAATTAACAAAATGGGGGAATGCTGAGGAGCAGGGGCAGCTGTCCCAGGCCCCTCAGCGCTTTACAACAAGGTTATTGTAGGGGAGGTTCTGCAAGGGAGCCATGAAAATGGACACAGGATGGGGCGTTGTCCATAGGAGTTTAGGATTCTGGTGGAAACATACTGAATCCAGGTGTTAGTATTACATATGTGTAATGAGATTTCATTTTAGAAGGTAGGTGTCATCTTGAAATTGAGGCCTATTGTTAGAACTATGTCAGTATGCTTATTCCTGACCAAGGGTTAGAAGGATGTTCGTGCATTTGTTGCTCGCAGCCCTGGTAGCTTTGCAGAAGGTTAATTTCTTGAACATAGACACAGTTCGTTATTGTGTCTTATCAGTATTTCATGCAACCCAGAAGGAATGCACCCTGCAAGGTCCAGAGAGGGCCGAAATCGGTCTATGAAGAAGTTATTCCGTGAGAAACGGCGTGAGGGCTCTAGGCCTTTTCTGACCAGATCTATACATTATAGCGGGCCAAGACCCACAAGTACTGGACAAAAACATCTGAGTATACGGAACAGCCCAAGGACCCTGATCATAAAACTGTAAAGTGACCAATCGATCAGTTCATGTGATTTGTGTTGCAAGGTGCCAGGGGACAAGGTAATACATGTATGGCTCAGGTGGGAAAGTTGTGCAGGCAACAGTCATCTCTGGAATTGGAGCAGGGGTTCACGTACTTCTGAAGAATTTTTCACGATCTCGAAAGTATCCGCCTCACTCATGTCCTTGGTACCAGGTGCACTGTAGAGCTATAAAAATAATGAATTATATAACTAACTTGCCAATTAGAGCCCTTGTACCTGATGACAGAGGAGGAACATAACCACTTGGAAGATGATGGACAGAAAATGCTGGGGCCAATCGCCTGGCATCCTGTATGGGGTAGGCTATATATGCATAGGGTCGCACCAGCCAGCTACACAACCAGATACATGGATATGTAACCCATGTAATGTACATCACTTATGATGTTAGACTACATTTGTTACCCAATGCTTATGCTGTATTTGTCAGAGCGCTCCATCGCAGCAGAGTTCTTTGGTTGAAAGTACTTGTATTTTTGTGAGATTAAACCTTGTTCTCCTTGCAAGAGGTGTGCTGGGCCTTTTCCCCTAGTGGGTTGTATTTTCTGTTGTGTGAGCATTGAGGGTTGACTCTACAAAGATGCCTGCATTTTTGAAAAAAATAGATACTTTGAAAGCATAGGATCATCATTTCCACTTCTTTTAAGTGTTTCTTCCCCATAATCTTTTAAATCCTACATGCTAGTCATTCTTAGTGTAGAAATCAAACTTTCAACTGTTTCACTCCTTAGTGTTTTATTTAAAAGAGCAAGGGACATACATGATGTTTTGCCCTTATGCAATTTAACAAGAAGATATCTCATTTTAGTATGATGTGCAGCCAGCATCTGTATATGATGAAACTAGGTTTTATGTAATCTTTTATCAAGAGAAGCAAGAGAGTGACTCAGAAATCCTGTTTTCTCACAAACCTCACAGTCATCTATTCTATGCACATCTTGATCTGTCTTTGAACATTATCACTTTTGTACAAAACTTGCAAAAATCTCTTTAATACTTCATAAGAAAACGTATCAATATTGCACAAAGAATTGCACATCCATTCTACAGTTTGTTTTCTAGGTTTTATTGCAGACTGTCCAAAATGTTCAACTTCTCAAATGACTATCTTTATGATTTCTTCTGTTTTAGAAGTGACACGATTTTGGACTTCATAGCTACTTCCACTCTCATCAATAGAAATGGTTACATTCCATTGTTGAATGCAACTCTCTCTGTGTAAGAAGTGGGTTTCCCCTATGATATGATATTCTATGATATGGCATTTATAACGCACATATACACAAGTGTTTTCCACTATCCTTCAAAGCCTTCATAAAACTTGTCACATGTAAGTAAATTAACTGATGTATCTTTCTTTATAATGGCGTGGTGACCTTAATTAACTCCTTAAGTTTGTTCAACACAAAAATAAACAATTATCTTTTCATAAAGCGTTTCTGATTGTTCCTAGATCTTGATTTCACACTTCTCCAAAGATGTGTAAATGCTCAAGAGTAAATTTCACCAAGAGCATTTGACAGAGAGGAGATGATATGATAGGTTATTTATAACGTGCTTAATACCGAGAGGTTTCTAAGTGTAGACCCAGGGATCGAACCTGTGTTGCTTTGTGTCGTCTGGCTTCCAAGGCAAGCATGTTGCCCCTGAGCTATCCTCCTGAGACCCAAAGATATTGTCAATGATGGTTCTGTAGGAGCAGCAGGACACCTATAGGGATGACACCTTAATGGGCTTGTCCACTCTGTTCATGACTTCAGGGGAGACATGAGTAAATGAGGACAATGAATAATGATGATGGTGAGTGACAGGGGCTGCAAAGGTGTGGAGGGGTGCGTTTGAAGAGCCTGTCACTAGTCTGTTCAGTCATTCATGTGTATTTGCCAGGCATATGTGCTGCAAGTGCATACGGAAGGTACTGTGAAGGAGCCCTTGCAGAATATACAATGGATGTCTTGGCAATAATTGAGGCACTCACCTCTTGCACCTCCACAAGTACCATGCTTGATGACATAAAGTACTTCTGAACACCGATGAAGCCGCAATGAAAGACCGAGGCAGACAACCCAAAGGCAATTGAAACATAGATGAACAATTCAATTATGTAAAAAGTACACTGTTAACCACCAGACCAGGGTCAACGCAGACTTCATTGTCACCGCATAGCAATGGTCAAATGATGCATCTATTACAATGCACTACCACCATGCAGCCATACGCGTTGCATTAGAAGCTGCATACACCATGTTGCCACATGCATGAGACATGAAAGAAAACTCACTAACAACACGAAACCTGATGTGCTTTTAGACCAAATGTCACTCATATCATTAGACATAGCAACATGTTTGTGGCTTCACAATGCTGTAGGACATCTGAATAGATCTTACATAATTTGGACCTTCCAAATGTGACAAACATCCCCAATCCCACAAACCCTGCTAGGAATTGGATGTGTCAAAAGTTGAATGAGCCACACCTCAGCCAAAACATCTGCACCTGATACATTCCACAAACTGTTGACCATGATACATACTCCCAAACAACCATGAAAGACCACCACACAGATAGAAAGCACTGTAATCATAATCAGTGAAAAGTGGGCCCATCTATCCATCTGATGAACATGACCTTTGCCATCATTATAATCACCCCTGTGTCATTCATAACCCCCTCATGCAATAGTGTTAAAGCACAAGGTAAGTCAAACCAAAGTGATCACAAACAGTGACCCACTCCCATGCAAACACCACAGAAGTGTCAGCTAACCTGTCCATAGAACTCACCTGCCTTGCATACGATGCACACCATCAGGAGACGCATTACCTACATTGAATACAATGCAGAGTAACAGCACAAACAACATGGACATACATGATGATAGTTGATCACAGAAAGAACATATGCATACAACACACATTGCAGGAGCAACCCAGGGTGCCACAGGGTGAATGGTTAGCGATAAGGATGTTTCAGGAGTACAGTGTACCACAACAGAGAGAGGGAGAGAGAGAGTGACACAGAGAGGGAATAACAAGGAAATTACAGATCAAGGAGTACATGGCCCTGTTTTCAGACATACAATGATATGCTGCACAGCACAGTCGGTGCACCCATAGAGGTATACTCAATGATAGGTCACACAGTGACATGAACACCAATCAAATTACCATAACGGTATGACAGCATGCAAAAGACATATAAGTAAACAGACATATGCAGCAAACATGCAAAACAATGAGGCATGCACAACATGCAGGACAGTGCACAACTTACCTGCTAACTGTGCCTGCATGGTGTAAATTCCACATCACCTTCACAGGTAAGTGTGTTTCCTAATTTGTTACAGGAAGAATAGTGTCTGGTGTAGAGCATGGAGACCGTGGACTTCAAATGGTGCAGGTTGTCTCCCCTGACAGCAGTCACCGCCACATCACGGATTACTGAAACAACATGGGCGAAAGTATTAAAACAGCCATTTTGCAGTACCATTGACACAGCACACTCGTGCAATGGAACAACAAACCTATAATTACCTGCACATGCCATCCTGTGCACCACCATGTAAACATGCTAGTTGACTTCACAAGGCATGCCTGCATGTACACCACATCACATGTGCAGTCTATGAGTAGTCAATGGCATGCCTCAAGGGCAATAAAGATCAAAATGAACAAATAACACAACCAGGAAAGGGCAAAACTAACAATGATATGCCAACATCTGGCCAGCGGGGTGTAAAAAACAAAAAAGAAAACAAGAATAAAAATGTCCATGTTAGACCGGGGGGTGGAGTGGTTGGACCGGGGGGTCGGCCCACCCAGGAGGGGGAGGAGCAGGGTTCACGTTAACTCCCACATGGGTGAAAGTTGAAAAAAACTATTCCCTCCATGGGCTCATGGAACACACCGCTATGTTTGATTGGGAGGCATGTCTCTGCTGTGGCCACCTTCCTGTGTAGAATCAGAATGTGGTAGTGGTAAGGGAGGTTGACCACATATTGCCCTGGTCCTCAGTGGCAGTGACCAGGCAGGACTCAGATAAATGCATCTGCAACATGAAGCCTCAGAGGTCCTCATGCAAAACCTCACGGGATGCACTGATTTCCTCTGAGATGGTCTGCCTCAATAGTTGCATCTCCTGTTGGTACTGTTTACTGTGGGCTGCCTCTAGCACTTCCATTGAAGCTCTGAGGGCCAACAACTCTTGCCTCAGGGCTTCCCTGTCGGCCTGACCCTCTGCAAGAAGGGATACCTGCAGAGAACTCAGATCGGCCTGTGGATTCTTACTGCTAGCCTCCTTGTGCAGCCTGAGTGAGCAGCATGTGGACCACAATGCCTGAAGCTGGTGCTCTATCTGCGTTTCTGGTGGAATCATGGAATTGGCCACCCTCTCCATGCCCTCAGCCAACATCCCATAGGCAGCACCCTGTTGTTGTGCAAAATGCAACATCGACTACTCCCAAACTGTCTCCCCAGCCGGCACACGTCCACCATGTGTGCAGACCCCACGCCTGCCTGACCCAAGGGAGCATGACCCTTGATGTGATGCTGCTGTCTGTGGCTACAGGACTGCATCCCTCCCTTGGACATCCATCCCTGGACCAGAAACCACTACTGTGGAGCGTAGCCCTGCAGCTGTAACCACCACAGACAGACATGATACCAGTGACTGACCTTGTGAGGGAACCTGACCCTCTGCAGATGCATGGGCTACAGCAGATCCAACACTTGTTGCACTCACCTCAGACAGTATAGAGGATTGGTTATCCCGTTCACCACGAGAGCAACTGGTTTCAACAAAGTCGTTGTCGTACTGAGCCATATCCCGGATGGCCTGTAGCACCAGTGGATTTTCATCGGTTGCCACACCACGCCCTCCACTCGTGGTCTGTTCTTGCTCAGACTCCCGTTCCACCTCTACCGCCTCCCCTGCATCTAGTGCCTCATCACCTGCACAAGGATATATAAAGACATGAATGATCATGCTAATTCCATCAACAATATACATTGGTATCACAATGATGTCCAGCAACACATTGCCATGCATGTTACCATGCCATGAATTGCATACACACACTATTTACAACAAGCATGCAGATCATGGTTTATGCAGACGTGCCACACAATCCCATGTCCCTGACCATGTAGCCACTGGAAACATTGTCAACAGGCATGGATCTCTGGAAGCACATTCTGTCCCATGGCACATCAAACAGTTGACAAAAACATGCTAAATGTGACTCGTCATGTGGCTATGCAACATGCCATTACAGTACATGAATACATGCACACTTAATCACAGTCAAGTCTACTATCATTACATTAAGCACTAGTGTACCACTGGCACAAGGAGTGCAAACAATGTGCACATGGCCTGAGTGTGGAGTCCCAGGTGTGTGATGAGGAGAGAGTAATGCCATGCACTGGGAGAGAGGAAGAGGGGACAGTGACATACAAGAAAGAAATGGCCATGGACCCATGGAGTGTATGTTGAGTGTGGGAGGTTAACATGGATGAATCCTGCCAAATAATTGACAACGGGGTCAGTGCCATAGCTGCAGTGTAGATATGCACAGGGTATACACGCATTTTGCCGACCTATTTTTGGTCGTGGTACTTTTCATCGCCGGATTTTACATCACCAGAAACCCCGTTTTTTATTTTTTTTATTTTGGGGGGTGTTTTGTTGGGGTTGGGGTATTATTATAATAGTAAGGGTGGGTCTGGGGGGGAACGCCCCCAGAATAAAAAAAAAACAAAAACATGGTTTCTGGCGATGTAAAATCCGGCGATGAAAAGTACCGCGACCAAAAACAGGTCGGCGAAATCCCATAGAACGATGCATAGTGTATACAAAAATTAATGTCCCTCATGGCACACTGTCACGTCTGCTGCCAGTGTTCATGAAAGTTATCTGTATCATGCTACCATCTACGTACATGTGTGGATGGACTATCTACAACATGCAGCGTATGATGTGGAACACGTGCTTCAGACCCAAGCACTCGTCTAGCATAGCAGAGTCACTAATATCACTGATGCAACAAACCAGATGCCACGTTGTGGTGGCATGTAGAAAATGTGTTTTTGTGTATGACGGTTCGTGATGAGTACTGTCACAAAGCTTTGTTCTACTGATGTATGGCATATGGGTCGTATCCACTCTGCAGTTCACTCTGCACGAGTCAGTACACCATGACATGGATCACCCAGGGCAGTCATTCAAATGCAGGCACAAGTGCAACACATTAATACTTCCATGTTTTAACTACATATGCATATTCAGGATGCACACGGTTGATTACTCACTGGATGTGTCCACGCAATTTGGCAGGCCTCCCACGCCTTGCACCTGATCCACATGAATTAATGTGCTCATGGCCTCTTCATGTGGTGTGAGCTCCTGCTCCTGTGGTGACCCCCATCCAGTTGTCAGAGCAGAGGCAAGGTTGGCACCCAGCTTGTGTTTGGTGCAATGGTGGCGGTCATTCCACTGCTTCATGACCTGAGCGGTGATGCGCCTCTCATTCCCCAAGGCGTTAATGTCATCCGTGACTTGCTGCCAGCGTACCGTACGCTGAGCAGGTGTATGTTTGATCCCTGGCTGCATGCACATGTCACAGAGGTGTTCGCGCACGTAGTCCACAAAGATCTGGAGTTCATCATCATTGAAGCTCCTCTTACTCAACGTGACAGTGTCCTCTGCCGTGCATTGGGGTTGAACCTCTTCCTGTTGTGCATGCTTTGCCTACTAGACATGTCGTGCCAACCCTGTGGGGCTGGGACCACTCAGGGCAGAAGATGCTGAACCACTAGTGGTCTGGGCTATGGCATCACCCGCTGATGCTGGGAAAGCAGCTACAGCTGCAGCTCCTGGACTCTAGTTGGTGAGGATAGGAGCTGCCCCTGCAGGTACCTAAACCTGTGTGGTGGGGACAAGAGCTTTGCATGGGCATCCCTTCCCTTTTGAGGGATGGACATAAGCTGCCCCTTGGTGTCTGTGTAACTGGGGGTGGCAGCTACCGCTGAAGCTCCCTGACCCGGGGTGTGGGGACAGGACCTTTGCATGAATGTCCCGTCCCATTTGAGGGATGGATATCAGCTGCCCCTGCCTGTCTGTGCACCTGGTGGGGTGACAGCAGCTACCACTGCAGCTCCCTGACCCTGGGTGGTGGGGTCAGCGGCTGCCCCTGCAGCTCCCTGACCCTGTTGGCGGGGGGCACAGCTCTCTCTGAATGCCCCCTGCCCCTGGAGGTGGGGGCACCAGCTTCTCCTGTACATCCCTGACCCCGGCCACTTCTACCACCTTTCCCTCTTGAGGCCTTCTCACTCATGTTACAGATGAACTTGTACAATGAAAGGCACACCAAACAATTGTCCTGGGCCTTCAAAGTTAGGGGGAAGTGCACGTGATGTAAAATGTACTAGTGTGGTCCAGCAAGGCTCAATTTTACCCCTGCTGAAAAAATATACAGTTCGGCTAATGCACAGGCACCCCAAAAATAAAAAATGTGTGTACGCGACACCTCTGTAGCTCCCGTACAAAGAAAAAATTTCACCCAGCATTACAGAAAATGAGTATGCACAACCCTGTAAAGCTATTGTAATTATAATAAAGGAGGTATGCGATACACAGGGGCACCCATAGTGTGAATGATGCATACGCGACTCACTGTTAGCCTCTGAAAAAAGAAAAGTACACGTGCATGTGCGCAGAGGCAAATTCCCCACCAAAATAAGAAGTATGCACTGTCACAGTAGTGAATGAATTGCGTGGTACCCCAAAATTCTCTGTAATGCACTGGTCTGTCCACTCCAGATCACAAGTATGGTTGGATTTTCCTCTACTCACTTCTTTATACCGATTCTGAACGCCAGCACCCAGCGCGTATCACGTGAGTTACGCACTGAGGGCCTTCTGATTTCACTTGTCTGCGCTAATTTCAAACATGCAAAGTAACCGTCACTCTGTTTCCAGCTGCCCATGCAATAGACATGGAAGACCCACACTCTTGCCTATGAGCCTTTTTACCTGCCTCCTACTGCCCTGAGCTGCCTCCTACCGAGCCATCTGCTGCTGCCTGCCCACTGTGTGTGTCTGCTGCCCCCCTGCCCTGCATTTTGAGTGCCTGCAATCCAGCCATTGCCAGTGCTTCTGTCCTTGGTCCTGTGACCATCTCAGCTGATTCACCAGACTCCCAAAAGTGCCATTCCATAACCACCGCTAAACAGCTTAGCCCCAGGACCACCTTGCCCACCCACACTTGCCTCAGGGGTTGCCAACGCTCAAGCAACATCTTCAAAGGTAAGTGGCAAGCCCATGGCAGCGAGGCAGAGGGCTGTCATCTTCACTGCCAGGGAAGTTGACATCCTGGTGGGGCATGTCCTGGGGTATTATGATGCACTCTTCAAATCCCAACCGCAACGCGGCAAGGAAGGATGGAAGCTGTTCTGGGACAGTATTGTGGATGCCATCAATGCGGAGGGGGTGACATCCTGTGGCTTTAGACACGTGAACAAGTGCTGGGTGAACCTAAAATCCAGGCCAGTGCCAACGGAGTGGGGTGCATGTGCCGGATCAACAACCACAACATGCGTGTCCTGAAGAAGTTCTACTCGGCGCTGCACACGCAGGTCAGCGAGTTGCATCAACATCTGGAGTTGTCAGGTCAGTGTCCATGTGTTGCTGGGCTCCACAGTGCATGTGCATTTTCAAGTATGTTGGAAGTGTACACCTTTGGCTTACAGCAAGTATGCCTCTTGTACAGATGTCTGAGAGCAGGACGCAGACAGTGCTCTACATGTGTGCTGTGAGCCATGTGTAATTTCAATGGTATTACATTTGCAGTGTGTGTTGTACGGCAGCATTTCACAACGTGCACATGGTTTGTGACATGTGTTTGACAAGTGCCCATGTGACAAGTGTAACCTCTTTTGCATGCATGGTATTCATGTCTATGTGTCAAAGGTGTGACTGTGTGAGTGGCCATCACTCATGGATGGATGAAGCAGGGGCATTTAATTGTGTGATGTAGTCATGTGGCGAGATTGCCATTTGCCGGTACTCTGATCTGATTGCTCATTGCACTACGTGAAGACTGTCAGGTGATGTGTGTGCATGACATGTGTGTATAGCATGCGCAATTGGTAGGTTGTTAAAGTACCATGTCCTTGGATGTGATTGTCTGTTGGGATGGACAGACATGTATGTGTATGTATGAACATTGCATGTACATGTGTGTTGTGGAGGGGGAATGATGGTTGTACCCTTTACCAGTGTATCTCATGTAAAATATTTTGTTGCCATGCACGCATTGTGCAGTACCCTGATGTTTGTGTTGTATGTCTCCTTATCTGCAGTCTCGTTGGAAGAAGAGGGCGGGGACAGTGCTGTGGAGCAAGGCAGCAGGGATGCCTCAAGCAGGCAGAGACGCAAGGCCCAGCCACGCCCCCTGGACACAACATCATTGGGGAGCGAGGAGGCTGCTGCTGAGTCTGGACCATCGGCCAAAGCTGCTGAGGAGAAGTCCAAGAGGGTGACAGCAGCAGGGGGACCGGTGATACGACAAAGGGACCATCCAGTGTTGAAGATGCTCGAGAGTCATCCAGGATGGTGGGGGAGTAGGTAGAGGAGAGGCCTGTAGTAACCCAGCTCATGGGGTCAGGCAGGGGTGGAGAGGTGGGTGTGACTACTGTAGTCCAGCCCCTGGGGCATGAGTCTGGGCAGGTCACTGTGGAGATTCCTGTGTAAAATCCTGTCCCTGGAACAGCGGCTACAGCACCTGCCAGTATGCCTCAAACTGGACCCAGTACCAGGTGTCAGATGCTTCCACACAAACCGACACCCCAATGCTGGTGGCTGATGCCATTCGGGACAAAGTGGTACCCCTGCTGGACAGTACTGGGAGGCATACCAGCGACATACGTGATGAAGTGTGGGCTTCCTGTAGAGTGTTTGCACATCATCACAATGACGTCTGGCTTCTCCTCAACTGGATAGCAGCATTCCTGGTCTCGACTGTACTGTGTGGGCTGTCCACTAATGCACCCGCTCCTTGTTTTACTGTGCCAGTCAGCCTTCCAGCCCAGATACCACCAGGGCCCCCTTTGCACCAGTCCCACCCATGTTAGCTCATCTGGTGGAGCAAACATCACTGCCTGAGTTGGGAGTCAACAGTGGATCAGCTGAGGTGGTCACCATGCCGATCCAGGCAACGACAGGAGCAATGGCAATGGAGGGAGAGCAGGCACTCATGAGCAGGGCATGGGCCAGACACCCCCGGGTAATGTCATCAGCCCGCAGGGTGTCCACATGAAGCAGGCACCAGGCACTAGGGCAGCAGCAGGCTCAGAGGAGGAGGCTATTTCACTCAGGGCATACGATCACAAGGGACAGGTATCCAGCGTCAGGCAGGACGCAAATGTGGACCTGAGAACCAGGATGTCTTCTGTGTTTGTGCACTATGGGCAGCGTATCGGGGCAGAGAGTCAGCACGCTTGAGAGGTGAGAGTGACAATGGCCAGGGAGGCGGTTGCACTGTGTCGGCAAGGAAGCAGGCTGCCATCCTGGAGGCAACTTGCAGGGAGGCGGAGGTGTTGGAGAAGAATATGCTGGAGGCCCTTCAAGTACTCCAGGAAAGAACGGAGGCCCTACTGGTGATAGTGGACGCAGTGCTCGATGATGCCCTGGTCCAAACATGAGATTGGTGATGAGGAGGACTAGCCCGCTGCCTGTGTACATAGTTTTGTAGATGTAAGTTCCCTTTAATTTTTGTTATTATTGGAGCTGACATTTTGGACAATACTCCATTTCTTAGTACATAGTTCTGTACAAGTTCCTTTTGATATTTTTGTTTATTTTGGAGTGGACTTATTGGACAATCCTCCATAGTATTTTGTACGTAGTTTTTTAGGGTGTGTTTGACTTTTCATGTTCTTCAGACTGTATGGACCTTTCTTTTATTTTTTGATTGTACACATATTTTTACACATTTAGATGTTTATTTTTGGAAAAATGTGCCTGGATATCTTTTGATTTTTGTTTATAGTCTGTATGCCAGTAATACTACTGTATAATATATAATTTTATTTAATGACAGTCATTTTTTGTCACAGTTATTTTTGCTGTGTGCCTGTTTGGTTGCTCGCATGCATGTGTATTGTTGCTGGGATTATTTCCGAGGGCAGTATACACATCTGGCTGGTTGGTGCTGGTGTTTGGAGTGAAATTATGGGTGTGCACTGTCAAATGGTATTTCATTTTACATGTGCTGCATCACTCTGTGTTAGCCCTCACTGTGTTTGTGAGGGAGGTAGGGGGGGTCACTGTGGGAGTGTGACATGTTCAGGATAATGGCACATGATTTACTTAATGCTGTGTAACACACATGTAGTGCATTCCCCTTCACCAGAATGTGTTCCTACAGTATTCATTATCACAGGCGTTGCTCAACCTCTTGCACTGTGATACACTAGTGGCATTTATTTATATTCCACAGTAGCTGTCAAATGCATGATGATGTGTCACAATGTCAGGTTACAGCATGCAGGTGATGTCTTTTGTAGAGGGGGCTGCCTGCAGGGTGGTGTATAGGGTAATTGGGCTGTGGTCGGGGTGTCCCATCTGGTGGGGGCTGCCGGCAAGGGGGGGCAACAGGTGATGGGGCTAGGGTGGGGGTGACCCATCTGGTGGGGGCTGCTCGCAGGGTGGTGTCACGGGTAATGGAGGCTGTGGTGGGGGTGTTCCGTCTGGAGGGGCTGCCTGCAGGGTGGTGTCACGAGTAATGGGGGCTGGAGTGGGGGTGTCCCATCAGGAGGGGGCTGCATGCAGGGGATTGTGAAGTGCTGATGCACAATTTGGCTGGGGTGCGGGCAGGGATTGGAGGTGTTGGCATGCAATTTGGCTGTTCTAGGGGCTAGCCTTGCGTGGGAGGGCACATGTTTTGGCTGGGGTGCACCCGGGGTCAGCGAGGTGCTGATGCACGATTACACTGGGGTGTAGCCGGGGATTGGGAAGTTTATGCACGCAATTTGGCTGGTGTAGGGGCTGGCCTTTGCTGGGAGGGCACGTGTTTTCTATGGGGTGTGCCTGGGGATTGCGGGGTGTTTCCACGTGATTTAGTTGGGGTTGAATGCTGGGCCAGGGATGGCATGGAGGCTTGCGCTGTGTTAGGCATTTCAGTTGCCTTTTGGTGTGCGTGGAGGTGTGTTGGGGGTTTTCCTCGCGTGACGGCAAGTGATGCCTCTGGTAATCCATGAATACATGTGACACGCAAGTATTTCTCTGCGCCACAGCTCGGCGTGTGGCCCTTGACCATTTCTGCGCCCGATTCCATGAATCGGGCCCACTGTGCTTTACTCTCACCTTACAGTGGACAACTATAAAGAGTGGCTAGAAGAAAATTATCCCACAGAGGAAGAAATACTGAAGGAAGATGCTGAAGAGACGCAGCCACAAGAAAGTGCATGATTCTCTGAAATGTTTGAGTTTGTTCTTTATGTTCATGAAAAATGTGAGAAACAATACAATGGTCCTCATTACTGGTCTGGCAGTAACCGTGCCGGTAAAACCGGCAGGTTGCTGCCAGACCCGTTATAAATTACTGGCACCTGACTTCCTAGTGGCCCCCAGGCTATTCCACGTCCGGCGGCCGGGAAGTCAGGCACCAGCAATTTTGTAATTCCCCATGGGAATGGGGAACACGGAAGCCCTGACACCGTTAGGTGCTGGTGCTTCTGGGAAACTCTGTGGGCGGGTGTCATTCCGCCCACCAGGTCTGACCCTGGTGGGCGGGATGGCACCCGCCCGCAGAGTCATACTGTGCCTGTCCGGAAACACTGGTGCCTGTAGGCTTACTGGCACCAGTGTTTCTGGACTGGCACAGTCGTAATGAGGCCCCATGTGTAATTAACAACTATCATTCAGCATATAGCTATTCCTTAGCACTGTGAACAAATTACTATTCAAACTAAAACATATCACTGAGGTATTTAGATGTTTTTGTTTCTATGCCATTCTGTTTTAAAATAAAACAGTATTGGAAGTTAAATATGTCACTGAAGTTATTAGAAGTTATTAGATACATAGCTGCAGCTAAGGTTAAATCCACATTTATCTTGTCATGGAAAAGAAAAAAAAAAGTCACCAACATAATAGGAATGACTTACTTTATACACATACTGTTTTTACCTGCCTGCGCAATCAGCAAAAGTACTTTTAAATAAATGATGTCTTCAATTGTTTAAAACATATTTTAAATATTTTCAAACAGATCAAGAAGTGATTCAAGTATCTAGAATAATAAAGGAAGAGCTACCTGAGGAATGACATATAAATACAATCATGGATACTTCAAAAGAAATCAAAAACCTTTGAATACATATTCAAAATGATATGGAATCAGTGAAAAAGACCTGCATTGAAAAAAAAACAATAATAACAATGCAGAAAATTGGGCTGATGAAAAAGATCCATCATGTGTAAATACTAAAAGAGAAAGAAATCCCATAACCACTTTCCCACCCAAATAAATATTTTTACAAAAAACTTTGTATACTTATTTAATTTTTAAAAATTGTTTACAGTTATATTTATTGTTGATGAAGAGAGCACCATTTAAGTGTTACCCTAATTTTGCACAAATAATACACTCAAACTATTTAAAAATAGAACTTTTCATGACTACCGACCACACACATATACACGTATGTAAGTATATATATATATCACAGGGCCTGCTGTAGCGGCCCTGTAGTTATGGTTAAGTTACTCAACCCATAGGAAGAACACTTTTTGGGTGGCTTATAACTTTGTCCCACCTGGATGAATCCTTACCACCAGTATATGTCCCCGTCTGATCGTTACTGCGAAGTCTGGTAAGGTTTTATCAACGGGGTTAAAAGTTATGGGGGGGCCCAACTTTTTTTTGTTCGCCATAGACCCAATGGCAAAAAATGTGCTCATGTCTACAGCCCAAATCGCTGGATGGATTTTTGCCAAATTTGTGGCAGGAGCGGCAGCTTGGTCCTAAAAGTGTGCTTTTGTAAATTCGGTGTGCATCCTTCCAGTATTTTTCGTAAAATACCCCAAAAGTAGGTAAACAAATAATTTGTGATATCTGGGTTTGGTTTGCATTCTCACTTCCCTGTTCGGTCCACGAATAGGCCTGTGATTTGTCCAGAGACTGAAGTGAGGTCCGTGGACACCTGATATGCTCGCTGATTGGACGGTGAAGAACGTGAGGTGTGTCATATTTTACAAATAGAATGGCATGTTGGATCCGCAGACAGCCGCAACTGACCGCAGACAGAGTGGTGGGGAAAAAGTCAGGAAAACAAATGTTTTGTCATTTGGTGGTGGAAAAAGGGGCTGGGAATGGTGAGGGAGTTGAAAAAAGATGATATGGGTTTTTTTTGGATGGATAGCTTGAGAAACACATTTGTGGTTATTTGGTTACTGAAAGAGGGCTTGGTCAGGATAGAGGAGTGCAATATAGATGATATTGGGGTATGGGGATGTTTTCATAGGTGAAACATAGGGTTGGCAGTTGAGGGAGTTCAGGGTTTGTTGTGTTATTCCAATATTTATTCTATGTCCTTATGTAAGGTTTAATTATGTTGTGGTGGTTGTGGCTGGTGTCCAGATTCTTAGGCCAAGCACCCAAGAATCTGGACACCAGCCACAACCATTCTAAGATGTGTATAGTCATTGAATGTAGGCAATGGTTACAACCATTATATTTATATTTGTATTGCAAGTATAAGTAGTTTTGGGGCAGTATACAGTATTTGTAACATGGTGAAATAATACAATTGAAGTGCAAGTACTTATGATTGCTGTACAATTGAGGGTATAGGTTGAGTTTGTTGTACATGCTAATGAAGGAGAAATATTTGCTTCTTTCTCTGTGAAAAAAAACACTGTATACTATGTTATGCAAAATAGTTTAAAATCTTTCATTGCATACAATCTCACATATTCATGTACATTTTAGACCGTCGTGAACAGTATATTCTTATTACTATGTTTGGAACAACCTTACTGTGTGTTCTGCGGAGTTGCTGCTTCTTTTTGCATAATCATTGGGCCATTAAGAGAAAAAAATCCATACAGGATTTTTTAAAAACTACTTTATTTATGTAAGTTTATGTTTGACAGTATGTTTGTTTGAAGTCTGCCGTTTAAAGTGCGCAGATGGTTTATGGTCTTTTCAATGAAAATTTTGCATCGAAGGTAAGTACCATCACATTTTTTCCATCGGAAAATGTTCCATCGTATTCCCATACATAAAATCCAAAGTGTTTATCCATCATGTTTTTGCATGAAAATTCGATGGACCATAACGTTACAGGGAGCTGGACAGCTCCCTGAAACATGCGATATTTATTTTTTATTGGTGGGGTCTCACTCCCCCAAATTCACCTCAACCCCCAGGCATCCTCCCCCTCTAACCCCCCACACAATCTTTAATGTATTTCAGCACTGGACAGCCCCATGTAAATTGTGATATTTTCTGTTTATTGGGGTCTCCGCCCAAACCCCTCTCAACCCCCAGGGGTCCTCCCCCTCTCAACCCCCACACCTACACCATTTTCTAAATGTAACCCTTGTCCAGCTCCCTATCACTTGTGTGATTTATTGTTTATTTGGGGGGTCTCCCCCCAATCCCCCTAATCCCAAGGGCACCCCCTAACCCTAACTCTTACCCTAAGCCTTGCCCTAACCCCAATTCTAAACCCTAACCCTAATTCTCAAATCCATCAAAATCCATTGAAATTCATTCAATGAATAAGCATTTCAATGAATACATTTCGATGGATATAACTTCGATGGATAAGAATTTGATGGAACGTCCAGATACCTAATAAACGGTATGTATGAAGTAGTTAAATACCTGTTGGCATATTCAACTATTTTGCTTTTCAAAAGTAGCATTGTAGTATTATGGATGTAGTTAGATCAGTTGGCGAATTCTAACTGTTGATAGTTTACTGGTTAGTGACTAAATTTAGGTTTAAGGAATATTAACTAAGGGTATTTTTGAATTAGTTAGATACCTGTTGGTGTATTCTAACTATTTTGCTTTTCAAAAATACCATTGTACTATTTTTTTAAAGGTATTTTTGAAGTACTTAGATACCTGTTGTCGTATTGAAAATGTATAGCATTTTATAAGCAGCATTGCAGTACTGCAGATGTAGTCAGATGCGGTTGGCGTATTTCATTATTATTTATTATAATTTTATTTATTTCTTTATATAGCACCATTAACCCACAGGCACCAGGGAACAACACAGAGGGGGGACATGAACATGCCATGGGACAGAAGGAGGAAACAGTGTAACTAGGGGCTCAAGAGGGAGAGAGACTGAGGATTAATAAAAAAAATTGGGTTTCCATTTTTTTTCTGATGCTCAAGTACTCTAACTGTCGATAGTTTTACAGGTGAGTGACTAGCTTTAGGTTTAAGGAATATTAAGTAGGCATTTGTTAGAATTGCTGGTGATCTCTGGTTTACAGTAATAGAAGTGTTGTTGCATTCAAACCAACCACTCACTTTTTTTTAATGTATGCAGTATAGTGACCTGGAGTGGTTGTGGCACCAGTGTAGTAGATTATGCCTACTGTTGTGAAGGTTTTCTTGCCAAGAGATTCTTGCCCATGTGTGAAGCTAGTAAGCTTGCAGTTATATTTGGTACCATCTGCATTGTACCTTAAAAGCATTAGTATCAGATATTGGATAATTAGTTTATGTGCATTGTCCAACGATTGTCTGAATTGCAAAAAGTGCATAATATTGCATGATTTGCATTTTGCACCAGCTGATGAAATCGCATGGATTCACAATTTGGTATAGATACACACAACTATCTTTCTTTAGGGATGTACTCTTGTGAAACATGGTTGCAGAGACTGCAAGGAAGATTTCATTTATATGTATGTTTTTGGTTTCCAGTACTTGCAGAAAGTACATTAGAAATGATTGTGGATCTTCATGTGTGTTTATATTGAGTTGTATTGTTCCTGTACAATAGTCCAATTTTTTCCTTATTCCTGAGGCACTGTAAGTGTGGTCAGGGTTAATTGTAGCATTTCTTTGAAGGATAAGCATTTGCTCACACAACTGGTCTGAGCCGTTCATGTAATTTTTTTGAACAATTAGTGGCAATTGGAAGAGAAGAGTGATTGCTACATTTGCATAGCAATTCACACCAGTTGTGTTGGAAAATGCAAATGAAACAGAGTTCTGTCTCTGTGACATTTGCTGGACCCCCACTTGTTTTTTTGAAAGAAATATTTCTCTTTTTATCTTCTAATGGGCGTGCAGTTCTGTTTGCACTAGACAGTTTTGTGGTTGAACTGCTTGATGGAATAGAGTTGTTTTTTGTTTCTTTGGTGGTATTGTTGGGAGATCTTTTACAAGTTCTGTTTGCATTTATTTTATTTTCAAACCTTTAGCTTTTTGAGGAATAGGTTACATATCTAGATGGGGTGTGTAAAGTGTACATAGTCTTTTGTACTCTAGGATGCTAGGAATGTCAGCCTTGACTTTGTTTGCATCAAAAATTACTAGGAATAGTCTACATAGACTTAAACGTGCTACATCAATCATACCTTCCTTAAAGACTGTGCTGCCAATATCAATCAATGCTTGATATAGGGTGAGACCTTGCGATTTGTGACTAGTGACAGCATATGCAAGAGACAGAGAGAATTGTTCTCTGCGTACATACATGTCTTTGAAAAGAAGGAATCGTGCTATTGAGCACCCTATTCTTTTAATTTCTGCAAGTTTGTCAAAGTGGATGTTGACAAACTGAATGTTGTCATGTGGATATGTCTGGAAGCCAACAAATGTACAAATTGTTCCATTGACTAAACCTTGTTCTATGTTAAGGTTATGTTTAATAATAACTCTGCAATTTAGACACAAAGGCCCTCATTACGACCCTGGCGGAATTCGGAAAACGATGGCGGAAATGCAATACCGCCATCGAATAGCGCTCGGTGCGACTATGACCCGTCACCGCAAAGTACGATGCCATTAGCGACACCGTAGTGAACGCCAACGCTAACTGCACCAAGCACGCGCGCGCGCGCCATGCCAAACCGTAAACACCACCATGGCGCAACGGTACGCCAATTCCGACCCCAGCGGACATGTACCTAACGCCATCAAGCATGGCGGAATGCACCATTCCGCCATGGTGAGAAGTACGGCATCGCGAATCAACCGTAAACGGCCCCACTGACTGCCCGTACACCGCTCCCTGCCCACAAAGTACAACTCCCCGCAGGTGCAACGAAGCCACAATGCAACCAGTGAAATGCACAAGTCACCCATGCATGCCAACGAACAAATGAACCTCAAGAGGGGCCAATGGGAGCTGCAGGGCACAGATGGCACGAATACAGAAGCCATCCCAATGGACATGACCACAGTCCCCCACCAAGAAACGCACGCAAACACAGGCACCTGTGACCAGCAATATTCAGAAAATCACAACATTCCACCAGTCCACCTGGCTGACCGGCATCTGTCACACAAAACCCAATCCCCCGCCCCTGAGCATGACAACATACAAACTGTCATATTGGCAGCCCCCATCCCTGACCTCACGGGCTTCGTAGGCAAACGCGCCCAGTACAGGACCACGCAACAAAACTCCGAAGCTGGAACCCAATGCAGATCCCCTCACAATACATCGCTCCCCAAATAGGAATATGCCACATCACTTGCAAAGAAGAACGCTACACGGCCCATATCAGAATAGAATTTTGATGCACATCAATATCACCAAGCCCATACAGCCATCAGGCCATGAACTCCAAAACACATTTCACCATTGTGGGCTGCAACCGCAAGAAATGACCAGCCACTACTTGTGTGACGCCCTGTTCCCTCATGGTACACAGAGCCACATTCACGTACGAAAAGGCAACATGGAAGCGCACAGAACCGCAGGGCCGTCCCAATGGGGAGGCACTAGTCCAGCTGAAAGGCCGAAATGTTGCTCCGAGCCACCAGTACTGCGTAAGGGCATGTGGCCCATTGGCGATCGTCCCATAAGATCGTAATGCTGCTCCACTGATTAACACGAAGCAGCAGGTGTCGGGAGTAAAACCCATCTGCAGGAGTGGCATACAGATGGCAGTGGCAAAAGGGGAGGAGATACCTGTCAACCAAAAGAAAAGAAAAAGAATAGAATGGCCATCAGAACTACATTCGAACAACTCACTTCAATGATCACACTAGATCCACAGCCATATGCATGCAAGCCCACTCCAAAGGATCATCACCACCCCAAAACCACTTGCGAATCATAACTATCTATATCGAGGTGAAAACACCATCACAAACGAGTGTACCTGTGCATGCGTCTGTGAAAACAGAATCCTTCAGATGGGATTGGTAACGTGCATGGACACAAGTGTCTGAAGGCGCGTCGAGACAGGGAGGGCTCAACAAGGCCAGATAGACGATGGTCCCACTATGGCAGCCCTGCATCACATAGCGCAGGGGGGGCGGACAGATCCCAAGAAGCCCTGTACATGGCAAACTCTGTATCAAATCACCTGCCCATGCATCCATTCATCATTCCCTCATCCCGTAATGAAAACGCCTGAATATTTACTCACATAACATTAGAAATATCCATTGAGTCTGTGCGTTATGCAGCCTGCAAAATCCACAGTGCCCCAGCACGTAATTCCAGTCTAGTGAAGTAACATGTATTTGGGAACGTCCTGCCTTATCGTCCACTACGCAATTGCGCATCCCATACTATTCATATCAATCATAGCATTCTCGCCATGGCCCCTGTCCCAAGGACATTGAACAATAGAACGTTATATTTGCAGTCAGACCTGTGGGCATCTCCTCGCCGCTAGCTGAAAACCGAAAGCGCCGCCCTTCGAATTCCTCATTTGCAACATCACGTCGAAGAGGCATCTGTGGCCGTTTGAAAACACTAATTAATCCATCGAGTGCGGCTGTGTGTGAAAATGGCAACTGCCTTCACCCACGAATGGGACGCCCCGCCCGTCGTTGCAACTCGGTACAGTGATGAATGAGGGCCCACCGTTACTCGAGTACTACGTTCCACTGACCCTTCACAACTCTGTTCGCGACTGCACAGATAGTATGTGAAACAATGGGACCACAGCAGAATGAACATATCAACCAATGTTACACGGCCATCGGGTACAAATACATGATTGCAATAGCAAGATGCCATTCCACGAATTGCAGCGTTGTGCGCGGGACGTGCTCGGCCAAAGGGGAGAGCAGTTTGCACAGGTGGAATGAATCACCACAGGTGGAGGCCATTCAGCCTGGAAACACATAAATTGCACAGCCAGTCTCCTCCCACAACCACACCGAAATGCTACCGGCAGGACTCGCGATGTTGGCCCTGGGGGACCTGATAGCACTGCAAGTACTCCAACTCCAAGAAGAAGACGAACACCAACTACAACCGGCCGCACGGAGGAGACGCAGGAGGAGGAGGAGGCCAAGGCAGGGCCAGCAAGGGCCGCCAGCACAGCCACTACCACCACGCAGGCAGCCCGCAATCCCACGCCTCCGAGCATATCCGTTCAACCTCACTGATGAGCAGATCCACACCCTCTACCGTCTGGACCGGGACACCATAACCGCCATTGTGGACATGACACAGGCTGACCTTGTCAGCATGATAGATAGCCCAACCGCCATCCCACCCCTACTGAAGGTGGTGTCTGTACTCCACTTCCTGGCCACAGGCACCTACCAGCACACAGTCAGACAGTTGCATGGCATTTCTCAGCCACTGTTCTCACGGACACTATTGCAAGTGCTCGATGCCCTCCTGAAGCACGCAGACGACTACATCTCCCTACCACGCTCGGAGCTGGAAATTACCAACACAAAAGTGGGATTCCATGCACTTGCCGGCATACCGGGTTGCATTGGTGCCATCGACTGCACCCATGTGGAATTGGTCGTCCCACATGCCATGGAGGCCCAGTACCGCAACCGAAAACAATTTCATTCTCTGAATGTACAAATGGTGTGTGACTCCAACAGGATCATTACACATTGTTGTGCCCGATTCCCTGGATCAACCCATGATTCTATGGTCTTGAGGAACTCTACAATACCACGCTACATGGAGCGACACGCAGGGAACAGATCCTGGCTACTCGGAGAGTCTCATTTCATGCATGATGATGTGGGGTATGTGATTCGGCAATGACCTGGCAGGAAGGGGGCGGGGGGGTGTGCGTACGTAGCAATGGCATTCCACATCATACGTTTCTCGTCCACATACAGGTGATGCTGGATATCCACTGAAGAGATGGCTCCTCACACCAGTCCGGAACCCACGGGACCAGCATGAGGAGGACTACAACCATGCCCACTCACGTACCCGTGTGGTCATTGAACAGGCATTCGGCCTACTGAAGGGTCGTTTCCGGTGCCTCAGCAGGTCTGGCGGGGCACTCCTGTACCGCCATGAGAAGGTTGCAAAGATGGTGATGGCATGTGTCATGCTCCACAACATGTGCGTACGTAGAAATGTGCCCATGCCCCCTGACGCAGAACTGCAAGCACCTGAAGATGGTCATGATGAGGGTGGGGATGTGGCAGCACCTCAAGGAGTCTGCGAGGCACCGGAGGCCCGTGACATTCGTCAGCATCTCATTGATGTATGCTTCTAGCACTCACGCCTGGTGGCTGATACATGGACACGGGACTCGTGGCACTGTGTGTGTCTGGGACATGCACAATATGGACTGTACGCCTATGATGGCCTAGTACACAAAGATCAATGTCCACACATCTCATTGGTTGATCGTGCACTTTTTATGGCATATGTGATATCATGTTGTACACCCTATCGACCCGCCACCCAAGTGAGCCCAACACACCCCCTCCACCCTCCCACCTCCCCCCCGAACACCAGTGTCCAAAGATGCTCATCGTCAGTGGGCAGTCGCTATTGCAAGCCCCCTCTGCGGGTATCAGGGGCACCCCTGCCTGTGGAGCGCAGGTTCCTCCCAGATCTACGTTGGGGGCTGCCCTGGACGGAACTTGCAACGGATGATGTCTCTGCCTGCTCACGTCCATGCATGTCCCTAAGGGTTTGCGAGAGCTCAGTGAGCACACGGCGCACTGCGGCAAGTTCACCACATACGTCTTTGGACGTCGCATGCAGTTCCCCCCTCAGGCTCTCGGTGCTTCTCTCCATTTGGACTCTCAGGCTCTCGGTGCTACTCTCCATTTGTGCCCTTAGTGTCTCTGTACCTCTCTCCATTTCTGCCCTAAGTGTCTCAGTTGATGTTTCTATGTCTGCCTTAGTGCCCCCACATTCATCGGCATGGTCCTTGAGGAGCGTGGCCAGTTGCTGCTGTTGCACTATTAACTGGTCGAGGGACTGTTGCCTCTGCTGGGCCATGGCCATTTGCGGGGGTGTCACAGAGGGGCTGTTGTCCTCATGTTGCCCTGCCACAGGGCTTGTGGGGGATGGCCAGTCGTCGTCTTGTGGGTGCCCCTGCGTGGTATCCTCATGTAGTACGGGATGGAACAGACAGGGGGATTGGGACAGGTCATGGATGGATCTGACTTCGACATCCCCGTCTTCTGTGTCGGAGCATGCTGCCATCAATGGGGTGTCACCTATGGTGCTGCTGCCACCGGAGGCAGTGCCTTCTGTGGCATCCGTTGGGGGGACCTGTGGTGGTGGTGTTGTGGGCATGCTGGCTGCTGGGGTGCCTGTTGATGTTCCCTCCTGTGTGCTGCCACCTGATTTGTGCTGCTGCCGTGTCTTGATGCGTGCAGCTGAGGTGGAGGGTCTTTGGCCGTTGGTCTTGGCCCTCTTTGCAGGTGTGCTGGTAGGGGTGTCCTGCAGCTCGTCGTTTGGATCGGACCCTGTGGTGGAGTAAAGGAGGGCGAGGGTTATTGGTGGGTCTGTGGGAATTGGAATGGCATTGTATCACATGCATTGGGGTGGTACCTGAGGGTGATTTGGGTCGGGGCCTTGGAGGTGCTTCCATTTGTGTGTGGAGTGAGGGTGCAGTTGTTTGGCAGCCTGCAGTTAGGGTGTGCCTGCTGCACGTGTAGTGCGTGTTTTAGGGGTTTTTAATTATTTATGTATTTATTGTGGGTTTTAACGTGCGCTATCAGGACGATGTGTGTGGACGTTCTCCTGGACATGTGTTTCTGTTGCACTATGGGGACACATGGTGCTTCACATGGATGGACTTTGTGGTTTTGGCATTGTTTCATTAGGCCCACCTACCTGATTCTTCGGATGTCTGCACTCCTTTCTCCATCCCTCCGACTCCCTCTATGCTCTCCATTCCGATGGTGGAGGCACAGATTTCTTCCCAGGGGGTCAGCTTGATGGGTGATTCCGACCCTCCCCCGGTGGCTGTGGCAATGTTGCGGTTGGCAGAGAGTATGCTGCGGACGCGTATCCGCAGGTCGTCCCATCGCTTACGGCATTGCTGTGGGGTGCGGGGTGCGGTCCCCACTCACTTACCCGCTGTGCCACCAGAGCCCATATGGCCTTCTTGTTTGCGAGTGCCGTCCTGGTCATTTGCGTGGAGAAGACGACGGCAGCATTCTCCTGGAGGGTCTCTGTTAGCACGGTGAGTTCCTCACGGGAGAAGTGGACCTGCCGCTTGCGGTCGCACGCTTTCTTCGCTACTTTTCCCATTTTTCTTGGTTTCGCTAGGGTGGATGACGGGTTGGGTTGTGTCTCAGGGTAGTGATTTTAGTGGTTGTGTGGTTTTAGTGGTTTTATAGGTGTACGGCGGGTTGTTTCCCGTTCCGGGCCCGTGTTTTAACTTCCGTTTCCGTATATTTCCGGTCACCGTACTTTACGGTAGGCGCACACTGCGGTGTCCGCTGTGATGGGTGGCGGTATTGCACCTAGGGCGCCGTACGGCGGCGGTGTGGGCCGTTTTGGGTTCATTTCCGCCATCGCGGACTTTGCACTTCCGCCATGCCGTGGTGCTCGTGCCCGAGGGGTCGGAATGGGCCGCACTTTGCTCCTTCTTGCAATGGCGGAAACGCTATTTACGCTGTGGCGGTCCGGTCAGTCACTTTCCGCCAGGGTCGTAATGAGGGCCAAAGTCAATGTTTTCTGCAAACCAGCTGTGTTGGAAATAGATTTTTCTAAGGAATTTAGATGTGCTGTTGGTTGTTGACACATAGGGAGTATCATGCCGTGTACTTCGAGTTTGTCTGTGAAGTTAAAATGCAGTATGGGTTGCATTTTTTTTTTTTTTTAAACATTGTCTGGTTGAATTGACTACAACTCGCTAGGTTTGGCATTAAGGACCTGCATTTTATATTGTGTTGAGTTAATTGTTCCATGACATCAGGAGCAGATGTGCTATGCCCATATAAGCAGACCAGTTCAAATGGAGGACTAATTACAGTGTCACCGCTTTGTTTTTCCCTTCCCTCTCTCTCTTTTAAATGGTCCCGTTGCCCCATCTAATCCGGTTCAACACAAACTGTGCTACGGGCCATGTCACGGTATTTATCATATATTTTGGTCACAAAATGGACGCTCAATTGCTATACTCATGATTAATTGTACCCTCATGAATAATGTCTGATGTTTTGTTAACCGCAAAAACTTCGTTCTGTGCAACGGATACCCCATAATTGCTCCTATGTATTCCTTTTGAATCTTGGGTTGTAATACCGCCCAGGGTGTTTACCTACCATCCACCCAACCATTCATGTGACACTGTACACATGTAACACGTGTGGCATATCACATTATCTTATATAATTTGTTGAACTCATTAACAATGAGTGTACATTTCTTTGTTTCTGCTTATTGTTTGTAACACAATCCGCATATTATTTTTTATTTATAATAATTTAAAATATATGGTCTGTATCAGCCTTAGCCAGACACTGGGCCTCTTCATGAATTGGGTGGTTTCCCCGGTGGTATTACCGCTGGGGCTATTAGCGTTACTGCCAAAGCCCTCGGCGCTATTAGGACCGGATCACAGGTTTGGCGGAATGGTCAGTCCCCATTCCCCATTGGGCCCATTTGGGAATTTCCCATTCCCCATTGGGCCCTATGGGGAATTCTTGGCACTACCACCACCGGTGGTATTAGCGCAGCGGTAATAGCACTGAAAAACAGCAAAATAGCAGCAGATTTGCCCCCAGCTCAGAGCTGGGGATATATCCTGCCAAACCCGTGATTTGGCAGACCCTTTGATGTGGTGGTAATAGCGTTACCACCGCATTTAAGGGTTACCGCCAAACTCGTGATGATGCAGAATGTGTTCAGATTTGCCATATGAGGCTGTACATGTTAAAAGGTTGTCAGCTTCGTAGCACCCCCGTTCTCGATGGGAGGGCATTTTTATACCAAAGCTGTACAATTTTTGTGACAGTTTCTTATTAAATGATATATCATCCCAGAGGTCTTTTAGCTCTGTTTTTTCCGCTTTGGTGGGATAAGCTGTGACATATCTTGCAACAGCAGTGCAATTGTCGGCAATCTATTGTATGTCTATATTTGCATTCCACAAGAGGGCAATGATAGCATTGTAATCATTGATATACTTGGATGCTTCCTCCCTTTTAATGTTGTATGTGTTTTTTAAGCAATTTACCTTTTACACTGTGTCTAACAGAGGACATGAAGCTATTTACTTTTGCGCAAACTGGTCTAGATAAGCCAAAGCGACCTTTGGTATAGTATTTCCCTGTGTTTTTATATCTGCGTCGGCAATCTTTGCCACACTTATGGTTTTGGAAGTGTAAGATTTGTGTACGTGTTCGCTATGTGTGGTTTCTGAAGGGATGTTGCAGGTTATGTATTTTTCTATAAACTGTTAAACAGTGGCATCACTGTCATGGCCACATTTCGGAGTATCTTTTATCCACAAAAGCATGTGGATGTGCGGTGCTCCTCTAGATCGATATTCTTCGAGTGGAGGGGTACTTTTATTGCAGATGAAGTGCGGCACAGCAATAAAGCAATTGTGAAAGTACCTTGACAGATTGACAGGCTCAAGACAACTGAGTTCTCCCGGTGTATTCCTTCTTAATTTTTGTTTGCTATGCGTAAGAAGTTGTGCAAGTCATCCCATGCATATTCTGCACACCCTAATGTAAAAAACCATGTCGGTTGGCCTGTGTTCCTTACCATACAACGTACATTTGCATGATGATGGAACCAGTACTATTTGTGATACTTGAATGCAAAACTTCATCTTTGTTTTTTATCTTTTGAAGCAGTTGGGTAGTGGACATGTTTAAAGAATTTGAGCTGTTTTTAATGTGTGTGCAACTCTATAACATAGAGTTGCTAGTTCACTTACAAAAGGCAGGTGGAAAATGTATTGTACGTTTTGTCTGAATCTGGGGTCTTCAGAATACATTCGTAAAGAGCAATATTCTGATGCACTAATTTGAGTGGGTCTTTCATCATATCTTCCTCCTTTTCCGGTAGGAAAGAGTAGAGGAAAAGAACGGTCTTCAACACTTTTCTCCCATATTCTCATTGGAGATCCTTTGGCTTGACACATTTCATATGCTTCTAATGAATCATCTATGGTGTCTTTGGAGTGCAGTGGATGAATTGTATACTGGTCCAAAATGGTGGCTGCAGTAATGGGATCTACACGTTCAAATTAGCCAGTTGGTGGTGAATCCTCAATTAATTGGGTGGTTGCTGTTAAGTTCTCCTCTATGTTTATATCTTTGCAGTATTCATTGTTTTCTTTAAGATAGTGTAGGGGTTGTCTAACCTTTTTTAAGTTGAGTAGTTGTTGCCAATTTTCTTTTCTTTTGTTGGTACACCATTAACTACGAAAATCAAAGATTGATCTAGTGGCTGTTGTATTCCCAGAGCTTGTACATTTTCTTTAAGATCTAATGGCAAATATACTACTTTGCCACAAATGCCTTTTAGTAAATCAGAAGGAGATAACTTAGCTGTTTTGGGTTGAATACGTAATATTGCGTGATATGGGTATACTGTTTGGATTATAATGCTTTCATACAAGTTAAGTTGCTGTATAATCTTTGTAAGTGGGAATATTAGTGACAATATGTGATGGCATTTGGTTATTGTCAAGCTTTGTATTACAGTACGTGCAAACTGTCGAGGGGTCAGTTATTTTGTATTTATTTTCTGTTGTTAAATATAAAGCTAATTGGAACAATTGGGATTCCTCATTGTCCTCTATTTTGTAGGCCTTATCTACTATTTGGGTACTCTTTTTATAAAACGTTCTGCGACAACAGACACATACTTGGTCTGGTATTTAAGCGGAAGTGTTTTGAAACATTGCTATTTCTTTTTTTGTATGTGTGTGTTAGGAGGTTGGTGTTATTAAAGTTTTCACTCATGTTTTCTAAAGTTACCAAATGTTTTCAAAGTGATCTGCACTTCCAAAATATTTACTTTGGATGTGCTGTATTTGTTGAAAGAGTTATTTGGCTGTTCGATGTAGGAATATGTAATTTGTTGTTGTAGAGTTGTAAAGCAGGACTTTTAGCATAGTATAGTCTATGCGCAATATTCTGTATAGGGGAATGGTGTGTTGCTAACATTTTGATGTGGTTGAAGGTGCTTTTCCAAGCAGTTACTGAAAAGTAGGCTTATGAATGTCCTCGCAGTCCAGTGTAGTTGCACACTGGACAGGAGTCCATGGTCTGTAACATTTGTATTTTACTTGTGTCTTTTAATTTTACATACTGATTGAGGAATTGTTGTAAACATTTGAATTAGTGTTGGCGTACATTACACATTGAACTGCATGTCCATTTGTATACTCAATGGTTTGTTTGGGCGAAAAAATAATATGAGCAGCAGGAAACAGTTGCATTAGGATTTAAAAAATAATCCTTCAGCGTAACTTGCAAAGACACTTGAGTTTTAAAAATCCTAATGCAACTGTTTCCTGCTGCTCATATTATTTTTTCGGAAATAAATCAGAGACGCACATGGAGATGTCCAAGAAACTATTTCTGGCCTAAAAAAATAAAAAATTAAGACAGATTGTCAATAAGGGTGCATCTGCCTTTCTGCATGGTTCTGGAATGTCATCTTTTGAGAATGAAAATGAAGATGAAAATCAATTCTCAAGGTGTGAAATGTTTTTGTCCGGCTGGAATTCACTTCATAAATATTGGAAATTAAATTTTCATTTATAATGTAAAGGAATGCTTTGCCGAGGTTCCTGTAAGGAACAAAAACAACATATAAGCAAAATAACATTAACAACATTTCAAAAAGGTGTTTCTTTACAAACCCCCTGGAAAAAAAAAGGTTATTTTCAAAGCCACCACTAAAGATTAAATAACTTAACTTACATTGTGTTTAATTTCCCTCCAGCCCCGTTCAATTGGATGATCTGTCCTGCAGTCCGGTAATCTGCGGACTGCACATGCCACATCCAGGTCTTTTTGTGCTGCCTACATGGATATAGGACTGCGGAGGCCTCAGACAGTTGAGGTGTCCGCCGACATTGGAGGCACAGCCAATTGGGTTTCCTGGGTGTGGTGTATAGGAAGAGAGGGTAGCAGGAGTTTTGTTAAAAGGCATTGTGAGAGAATTGAAAATGGCCATGGCAATGTCTTTCAGCAGGCAAAGTGTTTGGATTTTGGTGGACTCTTGGGTCCACTGGGTGAAGGTGTATGCTAAGCATTGTGGAATAGCCGAACATATTGGATTACCTGAACTATTCTGTTAAGAAGTGCGTGGCATGAAGTGGGTGGACTTGCTCCCATTTTGTGCAAATATGGTTCAATTGGAGCATCCAGACATTATTGTCATTCATTGTGGTGGGAATAGTTTGGGGAACATTACTGGAATCATTGAGAAAGTTGAAGGAAATGTTCCCTAATTCCAAAATAATTTTTTCACAAATTGCCCATAGACAGATGTGGATGCTTTCCAGTTCATTTGGTCCTCAAATGGAAAGAGCAAGGCACAGCGTCAATAAAGCTTTGTGTGCTTTTTTTGCAATGTTGGCATGACAACATTCCATAATGAGAACATTCAATTTGATAGAGTCAACATTTTTTGGCGAGATGGTGTCCATTTAACTATTGTGGGTAATCAGATTTTTGGGGAAAACTTTAAAAGCAGTTTCTGTGAAAGTGAGAAGAAATAATGAAAATTAGTGAAATGTTTTTTTGAACAGTTTGTAAAACCAAAATTAAAAAGAAAAATATAAAAGCCAAAAACCCAAAATAACAGTTCTTTTAGGAGCCACCCTTTCTGAGTGCAAAACCATTGCAATTGTCCCATACATCAATTTTTGAGATGTTCGCGCAGTAGCGCACCATCTGCTAACCTGTGACTTTTTTTATTCACTTCTGTTTTTTTACTGTGAAAGGTGGATCCTGAAGGAACCGTTTTGTGTGTGTTTTTTGGTGTTGTATTTTTTGTGCTTTTTCAGTTTTCTTTGCAGGAGATGGAAGTTAAGGAGGGGAAGGGAGCTAAAGGAGGGAAGGGGCACCAACTACAGAGGTGGAGGGACATGTGGACAGGGCAAGATGTTGGGCATGCCTTAAATTTAGGGTAGAGGGCGCTGATTCTCATGCTCTTTGACAACTGCCTCAAAAGACAGTTGCACTGCCACGTCCATTCTAACCACCCGGTTACACTGAGAAAGGTTATGCATTCTTCTTCTCCCACTCCTGCCAGCACACAGGTTACTCCTGTCGGGCAGAGGATTCAACCAGCCACCTCGCTGGCCATTGGGGGTACTGTAGATACATACCTTTCAAGGGTCACAGTATGCTGCATGTACTGCGACACACCACTCTGCGGTTAGTTTTAGCAGTGCACGCTAGTGGCGCGAGTTATGGTTGCTTAGCTTACCATAACCGGTGAATTCCTGAGGTTTTTTTGGGTTTACTTGTAACCATAACGTCTCTTTAACAAAGTTATTTCATTGAATTTCATAGGTTTTTATTAGTGCAAGCTTGTGTTTTCCCATATGTATATGTTTCATATGATGTGACTGTACTCTAAGGGAATTACTGTAAGAACCTACTAGAAGGATATGTCTACAAATAAAATAAAATTCTTAGTTTCTGACTGTTACTGAAGAAAACCATGTGGCCTAGATATGTCAGCAAAAGAAAAAATAGTGAGCCAGACATGTGATGTCATCAGTGATGTCATCAATGACATTTGTGATGTCATCTTTGATGTCCTGGGTGTTAGTCTTAGCAGTGCACAGTGGTGGCGCGAGTTATGGTTGCTTAGCTTACCATAACTGGCAAATTTCAAGGGTTTTTCGGTTTTACTTGGAACTATAACGTCCCTTTAACAAAGTTTTTTCACTGAATTTCATAGGTTTTTAGTAGCGCAACTTAACCATAACGTCCCTTTAACAAAGTTTTTTCACTGAATTTCATAGTTTTTTAGTAGCACAACTTAAAAATAATGACTTTGACTTTATATACATGTCATATGCAACTGACTAGATCTCTTCTTATGAACTTGATGTCCGCAAACTTATTTAATGTTCGCGGACATGTTCGGAGAACAGTACCACTACCTAAAAACTGTGGGGGGGAAATGGTGGGGTATGTTTGATTCTTATATCATAATATAGGAACATTTAACAAATTCAAAAAGCAGCACACAAACACATTATATATAGTAATACATAAGAAATGTAACCCATATATGTAACACACTAACCATTCATTTAAATACAATATGTTCTGAAATGGAATATACCACAAGAAGATAAATTGGCTTCCAACATAATTACCTCACAGACACAACAGAACTGAGAACAAGACCAGACCCACTGAATACATAGGACTTATCTTACCAGAAATAGTAAGTGTACTTCATTTTACTCATATATTTATAAACTTTCTGTATTAGATTAAAAAATATATTATCTTTTTTTTTTTTTCTCACAGAAATGTCTAGTACTCTGGAATGGCTAGAGGACAATTTCCCACATGAAGAAATGTCACAAGATAGTGAAACTAATGGTAAACACTTTATAATATAAACCATTTATTTATTATTTTTTTTTATATACATTTAACATATATATTATTTTTTTGTATAGAGCATACCAAAATAGAAAAAACTTCAGAAAACCCTGTTATGGATAACAGTCTTCACAATATAGAAGAAAAAACTGATGTATTGTTGGCTAATTTTAATAATTTAAAAACATTTGTAGAAAATCATTTCAAACCAAAAACCTCGTACCATTGCCCCACATGTACTTGTCCCTCCTCACCATATCCCAGTCAATTATCCCCAAACTCTCTCCATAATCCAAAACGTTTTGATGAGACTTCCATCCCTTCTTCACCTAATACCAATCATGTTGAAACCCCAAATTCTCCTGTTTTTGTTTCTGTTTCTGCCTCACCTTCTCTGTCATAAATTATTAATATATGTTAAATAATGTTTAATTTTTATATTGTATTGTGAATAGTTTCCGTTTTTTTTTTAAAACAATAAAAGTGTCCGCGGACAGTGCGAGTGTTCTGAAATGTTCGTACATAAACGAAAATGGAGGTGTCCTGAAGAACACCACACCTGTTCGTACTGTTCGCTAGCAAGTTGAAACTGTTCTAAGAACACACGTGGTGTCCTGAAATATTCGTAAAGAAACAAAAATTAAAGTGTTCTAAAGAACACTATATCTGTCCGTAATGTTCGCTATCAACTTAAAACTGTCCTAAGAACACAATTGGTGTCCTGAAATGTTCGTAAATAAACGAAAATGATGTGTCCTGAACAACAGTACAACTGTTCGTAGTGTTCGCTAGCAACATGAAACTGTACTAAGAACACACGCGGTGTCCTGAATTGTTCGTAAACAAACAAAAATTAAAGTGTCCTAAAGAACACTATACCTGTCCGGTACTGTTCGCTAGCAAGTTCAAACTGTTCTAAGAACGCTATTGGTGTCCTGAAATGTTCGTACGTAAACGAAAATGGAGGTGTCCTGAAGAACACTATACCTGTTCGTAGTGTTCGCTACCCAATTGAAACTGTTCTAAGAACACAATTGGTGTCCTGAAATGTTCGTACATAAACTAAATTACACGTGTCCTGAAGAACACTATATCTGTCCTTACTGTTCGCTACCAAGTTTAAACTGTTCTAAGAACACACGCGGTGTCCTGAAATGTTTGTTTCACGTGTGACGCACTTTTAATTACTTCAGAACCCGAACAGTGTCCGTAGGACATCAATGCGCATGTGCTAACCAATCTCCGTGCACTTGGTGTCCTGCGGACAGGAGCTTCCTTCGCGGACTAGTTCGCGAACGGATCATATGACCACGCCCACGCTCATCGTGTGTCCTGAAATGCGGACACTGTTCGTGTCCCCGAACAATTTAAAAGTACATTTTCAGTTAATCCATAATATTTTTCAATAAAATCTCACCATGGCACAAGTCCCACATAGCAATCTTGAGTTTCTAGTTACCTTTTGAAACTTTCTGACCCTTTTTTTGTGTTCGATCTGTCCGCGGATAGTGCGCATGTCCGCGAACCGTGCACAAGCACCCCTATAAAAGACCACGGCCAAGAGCTTATTCCCATTGTGTTTCTGGCTATTCTTCAGAACACAGTGATTTTTGCTGCCACCTGCAGACTACACCATCATCGAGATGGCATCCTTGGCTGCTGAACTGCCACTTGGTGCTGCACCTGCTTCAGCACCACCCCCACCCCCTCCACCACCACCACCTCCCCAAGGGCCTGAAGAGGGGAACAGGAGTGACAATGCAGAGGAGGAAGAAGAGGATGATGAGAATGAGGTAGAGGAAAACCCTACTACCCGCTAGGGATGTAACGGTATACCGGTATACCGTTAAAGATACCGTGGACCACTTAATTGAACAATAATAACCGTTGCATTGTTTATACCTTTATACCGTTTATACCGTTAAGTGTGCTTTTCAATCTGATTTGGAAAGGCTGCAGTAAGCAAGTGCTGCGCAGTCTTGGTCTTGCACTGTTGGATGTGCCGTCTGCCAAGTAGTTTCAGTTGGAGCAGTTTTTAATGCCATTCCATAAACCACACGTGCCCGAAACAAAATCAATATGTTAGCAATAGGAAGAATAGATACAGTGCCAGGAAGGAAAAGGGTTTACTTTGGGGTGGCGGCTTTGGGGTTTATGTATTTATAATGGATAATGTTCTCTAAACATATGACAATGGGGGGATTTCCCTGGTTCTATCATTGAATTTACACATAATAAGTCACACTTCGAAATTCACACATCTCTGTGGGTATTCCCTGCTGCCATACCAAAGGGTAACATGACCACTTGAAAAAAGCTATTCAGTTTGCTTTGCCAGTTGCATCAGGGCTTTCTCTCCCCCCCTCCTCCTCTCCACACGTGTGTTTGTGTTTAGTGGAAGCAAGGCATTTCAGTGGAAAGTATGTTGAAAAGCCCAATTCTGGCCCTGGGTGCCTGGTTTTGTTTGTGATGATAAATCTGTCAATTTATGACCCTTTTAGAAAATATTTGTTAAGATTAGTTAACTCCACCTGCTATACCGCGATAACCATGATATACCATCATTTGTCAAGAACGTTATCGTACCTTCGTAAAACTAACAATGTGACACCCCTACTACCCGCACTAGGCGTGAGTCTTGGATTCGTCAGTTATTTACCATTCATGGTAATGTTCCTACGGCTCGTGCGAACCGTGTTACCTGCAATGAGTGCAAAATGATACTCAGTCACGGGAAGCACGGTAAGTACAGCTTTGGGACGACTACTATGAAGCAACACCTGAGGTAATTTCACTCTGGGGCTATTCGCAGGGTTGTACCTTGCGAAGAACGTAGCAGGTTGATTTCCTCTACTCCATCCTCTGTTTCTGATCCTGTCACCACAAGGACCACCTCTGTGGGACAGGGTCTTCCTCAAGCTGCCTCACAGGCCATACAGAATGCTGATTACCCTTACCTTTCGAGGGTCACAGTTGTATGTATGTACGGTGACACAGTACTCTGCAGGGGGGAGTGACTTCGGAGTGCTTTTGAGACTATCGTCTCAGAGCACGAGAAGACCTGCTCACTACCCAAATAAAACCCACTCTACATCTTCCTCTCTCAGCTCGCCCTTTCTTATCCCTGTGGTTGGTGTCCCCCCCTTTACCCTCCTTTACCCTCCTCTCCTAGTGTGTCGTGTCTGAAAAACCAAAAAAAATACAAAATTACAAAAATCAAAAAAAAATAAGGCTCTTTTCAGAGCCGCCTTTCCCAGTTAAAAAATAGAAGTGAAAATAAATGAAGCAGGGCTCTTTGTATTTTTTAGAAGTCCACGGACAGTTCGCGAACGTTAAAAAAATTGGGTTGCTACTCCATCACAAACATTGTCATTTTCTCTGGAAAGAAGTGGTGGCTCTGAAAAGAGCCTTTGGGCGGTGTTTGTAAGTCAAAAATTGTAAATGGGGAACATCTACTTCAAAATCGTTGTTGTAATTCCAATAAAGGTCGCAATGCATTTTGTACATTTCTCAGAAAAATCTGATTGCCAGCATAAGTAAGATGGACTCCATCTCTGCGAAAAATGTATGTACTACAAAACATAATATTTTCATTGTGAAAAGAAGACATGCCAAAATCTCTTAGAAAGGCACAAACAGCCTTATTAACATTGCGCCTTGCTTTTTCCATTTGTGGACCAAATGAAGAAGAACAAAGCCACATTTGTCTCTGCGCAATCCGTGAAAATATCACTTGAGAATTAGGAAACATGTCCATAACCTTCCTAAGTCCTTCTTTCATAGCAAATTGCAAAATAATTCCAGTCACATGTCCTAAACTGTTCCCTCCACAATGAATTATAATTATGTCTGGATGTTGCTCTGTCTCCAAAGTAGCACAGAGAGGTAGCAAGCCCAACCACTTCATTCCACGTACTCCATGCCAGTGTACTTCCACATGTGGGAATCCAAGATCTACAGCTACTCCACAGCTTTCTGCATGCACCTTCAACCAATGTATCCACGAATCTCCTAAAATCCAAACAATCTGTTTTCTGAAACACACATCCATAGCTATCTTTTGTTCTCTCAGCAAAAAGAGTATCTGAGAAAATCTCTCCTGGCACAACACACCCACCAAACTTTCCTGACCAATTCCTTTCAGTGCTTATTCTCATTTGCATGACTTCTGAACCCAAAAATCCCCGGATGTAACTCCCGATGGCCGCGAACTACCGCCATGTCCGCGGACATATCGTAACATGAACAGCCCTTCTACCATTTCCACTACACTCTCTCTGCCATTCCCTCATTGGATGTACCACAAACATCACATGACCATGCACCAATCACATTCAAGACCTCTACATCTAACTGCATCATCATAGATCAGCACTGCAAATGTACTCTGAATCTCTCTGAGTACAAGTGTCATATCATTGGCAAGCAGCATCTACCAGAAATACTGTACAAGTCTTCAAGATTTCTACTTGCAGCTCCATGCATATCCATATGCATGAACACAAACTTCAGGTATGCATATTTTCTGTATAGTAGATGAACACATTTTCAAACAGACTTTTACCTTATAAAATCTGTAAAATGAATTTGCTGTACTTTTTTCAATTTCCTAAAATCAACTATCACTTATAAACCTTTATACTATTTACTTTCTTTATACACACACACTCAGATCATGTTAAACTAACATTTTTTAAATGAAATATATAGACTACATATATTCAAACAAAATTGCATGCAAACACAATCTATGTTTAAACCTTTATAAAAATACTTATACAATTTCATATTTTTTGTTTTTATTTATTTATTTACTTATTTACTTTAAATTAGACATGACATTGAGGCGCTATTACCTAGAACAGTTTATTTACAGAAATAGTGGTATTCCCTAATATATTATAAATTTCACAAGACATAGTAAAGATATTTTTTTTTTTGCTACAGTTAGTCATTCAATACAATTTGTTCATTAAGAACATATCATATGTACTGAACTGATGCAATGTATCTTTTGTAAATAAATTAGTTTAATGGTTTTAAAGAAGGCACTGAGGATTTCAATTAAAAAAATCAATATCTAAATTAAAAACAGTGCTATATACAAACAAAGTTACTAATTTGAAGCTTTTACAATTGCAGTGAAGACCAGTTTCCTGAAAAGAAGCAGCCGAATTTGAAGAAGAAAGAAAAACTAAGAAGTTACCTGTTATTTAAAAAAAAAAGTAAGTAAAATATCACCATAATATTTGTATTATTAATCAAATATGCTATAACGTTAATACGAGCTATTTCGGTTTCTAAAAATAGAGATTTTGTACCATTTTTTCCAAAAATTTCCATGTCTTAAACAGCAATTTACAGCCCGAATGGCCCACAAATTTCTATTTTTGGACACACAAATTACCCAACTGAACCACTACAATTTTCATATTATAGAACAAACAACTGTTTTAATTGTATACATTAGATTTACTATTTGTACTTTTCCACACCACTAGCTTACTTTTTTTTGTCATCTGAACCCCAGTTTAGTAACACATAAATTCAAGAATACCTATCCCTACTAGTTTTAGTTCCCAATGCACAATCACACACCATTACATACATCTTTATCAGCTTACTCAAACACTCATGCAGACAGCACACATACATTCCAGAACACCCCAACCCATATCTTCTTTATTTTTTTCAACAGACCCTAAAGAATGCCTACCAAAAGTCAAGTCCGTAGAAAGCAACACAAAAGTAGAGCAAATGAAAATAAAGGTGTCCAACATAAGCATCCATCTCTAGCAGAATTTGTAAAAAAAGTTGAAACAAAACAGCTAATACAATCATTTAGTGAAACACAAGAAGTTTCAAGTACAACAACTTCGCTTCCTCTATCAAAATGTAAAACAAACCAAAAAACAATTAACAGAAAATCAGCTATCAGTACAGATAAAACTACTTCTTCAAATTTTAATATAGTGCAAAGGAAGCATACCAAGAAAAGTATTTTAGCCAAAATATACCATCACAAAGTCCTTCAAATCTTATAAAAACAGGAGAGAAATCAGGTTCAAAGCTTAAAACCTATCGTAGGAAATTAATCTTAGAAGCATTGATGGACAGTGCAATTCTTCTCAAAAGAAATGTATTTATTTTACTGTTAAACAAAATGAAACCACTAACAAAACTAATAACTACATTACAAAAAAGACTTCTCAATAAGCGAAATATCAACAGAAAGAACTTCTTAAGTATCAGCGGAGGTGAATGGAATCACACTACAAGCACAGAACCATATTTTAATAAAGAAGCGTACAAACAAAAGCAAACAAATACAATTGCCATACATAGCAGTGCTCGAGGTTATGAAAAAGTGAATAATACTATAATGGAACAAGAAGTACTTCTTACAAAAATATGCCCTGAAAACTTAGAATTACCCCTCCATTCAACTGAATCAGAACGTCTAGTGTACAAATGGCCAGGCACGTCAATGTGTAACATTCCCAAACAATGTTTCAAATCTTTATGCCAATTCCTCAATAAATATGTAAAAAGCAAAGACAAAATCAAAATTAAATTACTGCAAAATATAGATACCTGTCCAGTGCGCAAGTACACAGGACTACAAGGACATTCATTGGCCTGCACTACAGGACCTACTTGTAAAACCACTTTCCATGATATCAAAAGGATATCAACACATCATTCAACTATAAGAAATCTAGTCTATAAACTGTACTATGCTAAAAGTCCTGCTTTAGCACTAGCAAAGTTAAATAACATCCTTCTACATGGTACAGCAAAAGACCTACTTGAAGAAATTCACTATATCCAGAAAAAATATTTTGGAAGTGAAAGCCATTTACAGAATGAAATAGCTTTAAACCAATTAAGCAACAATTGTACACATGGCAACATACAAAAAAGAAATACTAAAATTTAAAAGTACATCAGCTGAAGTACCAAACCAGTACCAGTACCAAACCATGTATGTGTATGTTGCCGTAGAATTTTTTATAAAAGTAACACAAAAACTGTGGACCTATCATACAAAATAGAAGACAATGAAGATTCTAAATGGTTTGAATTAGCTCTCTACCTTGTAGCAGAAAACAAATATGAAATAACTGAGCCCTTAATACTTTGCAGTTATGCACTACAAAACTTGACAACAACCAAACTCCTTCACGTTCTATCACAAATAATTTGGAATTATACCCAGTACCAAAACCTCTACAACAACTTAATTTATATGAGAGCATCATAATTCAAACAGTACACCCATTTCAAGCAATAATATGCCTTCAACCAAAAACAGCAAAATTACCTCCCTCTGAATTGGTAAAAGGCATTTGTGGAAAAGTAGTTTATTTACCATTAAATCTAAAAGCAAATGTGCATACTCTAGGAGTGCAACGTCCAATGCAGCAATCTTTAATTATATTAGTAATAGTAAATGGTGTACCTACAAAAGACAAAAAAATATGGCAACAGCTGGTAGATTTATATAAAGTTAGACAAGCCTTCCAACATCTTAAAGAGAATAATGAATATTACAAAGAAATTAATATTGAAGAAAACTTGAAAGATACAACTGAAATACTACAATATCAAATACTTTAGACCATTATACAATTCATCCTTTGCACTGTAATGACACCGTACAAGATGTACTGGAAACTTACCAAATGCGTCAAACAAAAGGATCGCCAATCAGTATATGGGAAAAAACTATAGAAGCATGTGCTTTTCCTCTACTCTTTCCTACTGGCAAAGGAGGAAGGTATGATGATAGACCTATTCAAATATCAGCTTCAGAATACCGCTCATTACGGATGTATTCTGAAGATCCCAGATTAAGACAAATTGTGTAATACATATTCCACCTACTCTTTGAAAGTGAACTAGTAACTTTATGTTACGGAGTTGCACACATATTAAAATCAGGATCACACTTTCAAAATATGACAGCTACACAATTATTAGAGAAAGTGCAACAAAAGGATGAGGTTTTACAATCAAATATTACAAATCTATTAGCAAAAATGCGTGGTACTAAAGAGTACTGGTTTCGACGTCATGGAGATGTACGTTGTATGATCAGAAACTTTGGCCCACCCACTTGGTTTGTTACATTAAGTTGTGCAGAATATGCATGGGAAGATTTACATGATTTCCTACGCATATCAAATAAAAACAAAACAAACATAGATATTCTAACACCTGGAGAACTGTCATGACCACTGGCCCCAAGGTGTCAGACCTAGCCCAACATCCTTGGAAGCAGGGTCATGATCCTCTTCCAGGCACCAGCCGGCCCCCGTAGGGGCCTTTTGGACCTTGTCCTGGCGCCAGTGGCGCCAGGCTCATGCTCATAAAGGGACCCAGTCCCGGCACTGGAAGCGCCGGTCTCATATAAAAGGGATTGGTGCTTGGGTGGACTTACCTGCTGCAGACCATGCTGACTTCCTACCTGCAGGATGAACTCTTCATCCAATCCTGCTGGGACTACTTTAACTGCTGGGTGGGGCCAGCACCACTCCCAAGAACCACATACTGGAACTCTTTTCTTACCTCTGGAGGCTGTGGAAGAAGACGCCTAAGCACTACTGAAGGCTATTTAACCCACACCCGATTGGTTTCACGTGCTTCGCGTTATTCTGCAATAGCAGCAGGACGCTCACCGTGTCGGCTCCAGCTGATCTTCTTCTTCTGCACCTGAAAACAGGACAATCTTCAACTTACCTTCCTGAAATCCAGCTCCAGCCTTCCGTGACATCTGAAAAGGAAAACGAGAACATTAGAGTAGCACGAGAAAATACCAGAGCTGCTCTTACCACCCGTCGGCGCCTTCCAAGGGCTCGTGCCGCGATTCTTCGTTCTCCAGCCATCTGCAACAACAAAGAATACAGGTTAGCGATAACTCCATGATATCTGCTTACCTGTGCCACGGTCTCCGCGAGCTCCGTTCTGCGCCATTTGTCCGCACCTGTAAAATACAAGAAGGACATTATTAGAGCTCAGGACTCCATTTCTACTCACGTGCCTCAAGTGGTCCTCCGGCACGATCCTACGGCATCAGTCTTCATCGCCGGTTGCACCGCGACCTGAAAGAAAAGGGGAAAAAGACATTTAAAAGTGCATTTAACTTCAGATGAACCTTTTGCTTGCCTGCAAAAAACTCCGGACTTTTCCACTTACCGGATCAACATACCGGACCTGCAAAGAGGCAAGATTCTGAAAGGACAATAAAAGACTCAAATAAGGCACTTACCGTTCGTGCAGCTAACGACGGTCTTGCCTTCTGGACTCTACCTCAGCAATAAAAGACTGAACTATCGTCCAGTGAAGTAACTGGCTACAGCGCCCCTGCACAGACGCAGGATGGAGAGCGCCGCATTTACTTACCTAAGGTGAGCACGTGCGGCCTAAGGGAGTCGTAGGAGTGTCAGGAAGGGGAAAGGGCCAAAACCCTGTCAGGCAGACGTTAACCCCTGTTTCCTCTGTGACCGCAGACATCTCACTCTCCAGATTAAGATCACAGTAAGGAGGAGGCCCTTCCAGGGTGGTGCCAAAGACCTGCGAGTGACTCTGGAAGGTTCGGAGAATGCCCAGACCAGACCCGCGCCTCCGAGGGATTCAGGTGAGCGTTACAGAACGCGAAGCCTACCACAAATATCCCACCCAGGCGCAATGGAAACCTCGGATACAGACCAATTGGCCCAATTGCTTGGGGAGCTGAGGGCCGAGGTACATGCATCTCGTCAAGAAACAAATGCCTTACGAAGGGAATTGATCGTTTCCAAAGAGCGAGCGGACGATCTGGCCAGGCAATTGCTACAAATTCAAGCTGGGCAAGCACCTTTGCCTACCTCGGGAGGGAATTATCCACATACAACCTCAAGCAATCCGGTGCAGATTAATCTGCCAGGGAACGTGCCCCTGGCTCCACCAGAACGTTTCTCAGGTGATCCTAGACGCTACGCAGTATTCATCAACCAATGCCGCTTGCACTTTTTGTGTAGACCCGCTGCATTCCCAACTGACCAAGCTAAAGTAGCGTTCGTACTTTCTTTTCTCAGTGGCAATGCGGCTGATTGGTCCATTCCTTTAGTGACACAGGATGATCCGATCCTCCAAAACTTCCAAGACTTTCAGGCCAGTATGGAAAAGTTGTTCGCACGGCATTCACAAGGGCAGGCCTTGGACAATGAACTCCTATCGCTAAGACAAGGTAACCAAGATCTCCTGGCGTACATAGCATCTTTTAACAGACTGGTGGTTGAAACCAGGTGGCCTGAAGACAAGAGGATCACGCTTTTCCACAGGGGGCTACGTGGAGAACTTAAAGATGTCTTAGCACAGGTGGTAAATCCTCCGCAAGAGTGCTCCGATTATATCGACTTAGTAGTTCAATTAGAGTATCAACTACAGAATAGAAAGGCCGATCGCTCCAGATTTGAAACCAGGGCGTTCTCAAAGACTCAAAACCCTGCTAAAGGAAATGATTCCGTGGAACCCATGCAGATAGGCATTGTGAAAGGACCTTTAACTCAAAAGGAACGAGAAAGGCGAAGACAGTTACAGCTATGCCTCTACTGTGGGAAGTCTGGACACTTCCTTCGAGATTGTTCAGTGAAACCGGTCAAGAAAGCCTTGGGAGCTTCCGAAAAGGATGCAAAACAACAAGAATCGGGAAACGACCTCGCCCGGCAAGCGTAGAGGTCCGCTTGCCGAGCGTAAAAACCAATTCCTTGACCTCGCATTTCGTACTGCCCATGGTCCTCATAAGCCCCGACCAACCAGATCGTATGCATGCTATTAAGGCATTCATTGATAGTGGATCAATCGGTAACTACGTGGATCAAGATATGGCAGCTAGGATGAATCTTCCTTTGTGTCCTAAATTGGTAAAAGATGTAATCACTACAGTGGATGGTACAGAAATAGTTTCCGGACCAGTCTCTCACACCACCTTGGAAGTGACGCTGCTCTGCCAGGACGGACATCGGGAAGGAATCGTGTTTGATGTAATCAAGGCCCCGCAGTTTCAAGTAATTCTAGGAGTTCCTTGGTTGGAAAAACATAATCCTCAGATCGACTGGCGAGCCAAGGTAATCCGGTTTCCAGAGTGCGCCCAAACTTGTTATTCTCGGCCCGACATCAGGCTGGCAGCCATCGCTTCCGAGAACCTCCAATTGCCTCCTGAATATCAAGAGTTTAGTGATGTCTTCCAGAAAGATCAGGCCAACACCTTGCCTCCGCACAGGTCATACGACTGCCAGATAGACCTGATACCCGGATCCACTCCACCGTGCAGTAGAATATATGCTCTTACTGAGCCAGAAAATCTTCACCTCAGACAATACTTGGACCAGTACCTGGCTAACGGATTTATTCGTCCCTCAAAATCTCCAGCTTCTTCAGCTTTGTTCTTCGTCCCGAAAAAGGAAGGTGACCTGAGAACGTGTATAGATTATCGCGCCCTGAACCAGATTACAGTCAAAAACAGGTACCCGCTGCCTCTGATTCCCGAACTATTGGACCAAGTAAAGGGCGCCTGCATTTACACAAAACTAGATCTCAGAGGAGCCTACCACTTGGTACGAATCAGGGAGGGGGACTAATGGAAGACGGCCTTTCGCACAAAATACGGATTATTCGAGTATCAAGTAATGCCTTTTGGACTATGTAATGCACCGGCCGCCTTCCAGTTCTTTATGAATGACGTTCTCCGAGAGCTTATTGATGTTTGTGTAGTCGTCTACATTGATGACATCTTGGTATACTCCTCCTCAGAAGCTGAACACCGACGACATGTCACCGCAGTTTTGCAGAGGCTTCGCCACCATCGTTTATTTGCTAAGTTGGAAAAGTGTACCTTTCATGTAAAGGAAGTCGAATTTTTGGGGTTCATTTTATCACCCAACGGTGTTCACATGGACACAAGAAAAGTGGATACTATCACCAAATGGCCGTCTCCGACTTCGGTAAAAGGAGTACAGAGCATGTTGGGCTTCGCTAATTTTTACCAAAGGTTTATCCCCGAATTCTCTCGAATAGTCCAACCTATCACGGCTCTCCTAAAAAAGAACAAAAAATTCGAGTGGACTCCAGAGGCCGAACAAGCCTTCCAAGATTTGAAAGCCAAATTTATTTCTGCTCCAGTCCTGAAACATCCTCGTCCAGACCTTCCTTATATCGTCGAGACCGACGCATCTAGCCTTGCAATGGGGGCAGTTTTGTCACAAAGAGATCCTGAAACACACCAATTACACCATGTGGCGTTTTGGTCCCGCAGATTTTCGGCCCCGGAAATCAATTACACAATCACAGACAAGGAACTTCTGGCAATCAAGTCCGCCTTTAAGGCCTGGCGGCATTATCTCCTAGGAGCCCGGCACACTGTCACTGTAATTACTGATCATCGTAATCTCCAATATTTGAAGTCAGCCAAGGCCCAATCTTCAAGACAACTCCGTTGGGCTTTATTTTTCGCGGAATATGATTTTGTGATAACGTTTCGGCCGGGCGTCAAAAAACGGAAAAACGGATGCCCTTTCACGAATAGGTGTTAACGAACTCGCAGCTAATCCAGAACCAGTACCCATAATCCCCGAACAAAAGATTTTGGGAGTCATCAACACAATGTCTCTTGACGACATAAAAAAGAAGATCAAGCAAGTAATAACTCCCGAAGATTCCTTGACTTGGCTGCAGAAAGGAAAGGATTTTACGATAGAACAAGATCTATTATACTTCCAAGGCAGACTTTATTTACCGTGTGATGACTTACAGAAACAGGTCATCACCTGCTATCATGATTCCTTAATAGAGGGACATCGGGGTGTAGCCAAAACCTCTGAAAAAATTAAAAGACATTTCTGGTGGCCGTCCTGGAGAAAGGATATCAAAGACTTTGTGGCCTCATGCGGCATTTGTGCACAAAACAAGAGCCAGAGAGAAAAACCAGCCGGGCTACTGCATCCGATAGACATTCCACCGTGCCCTTGGCACACCCTCTCAATGGATTTTATCACGGATTTACCCCCTTGTTCCGGATATAATACAATTCTAGTAATTGTCGATCTTTTTTCAAAGATGGCTCATTTTGTTCCACTGAAAGGATTACCCACAGCTTCCATTCTAGCCCGAGAATTCCTTGAAAACATTGTTCGCTTGCATGGGTTCCCTTCAGTCCTAATCTCTGATCGAGGGAGCCAATTCATTTCCCATTTCTGGAGGAGTTGTTGTCGTCTTGCACAAATTGACGTGCGACTCTCTACCAGCCACCACCCTCAAACTGACGGACAGACTGAGAGGACTAACCAAACTCTGGAACAGTATCTTCGTTGCATGTTACAACAATCAGAGGGTACTTGGAGGGACATTCTTTGGATTGCTGAATATGCGTACAACAACTCAATACATACCGGAACAGGTAAAACCCCTTTCTTCCTGTTGTATGGGGTTCATCCTCGGACCTCTAATTTAGATCCGCCTCAAGATCTAGGAACACCCGCTGTGGACCATCTTCATGCGACCATAACTCAAACATTTAAGGAAGCCATCGCACACCTTCAACGAGCCAAAGAATCTTATAAGAAAGGTGCTGATCAACATCGGAAAGAGGCCCCTCAGTACCAAGTAGGAGACCAAGTATGGCTGTCTACTAAACATCTATCTCTAAAAGGACCACGCACCTTTAGCCCAAAGTACTTAGGACCCTACGCGATCACGGCTGTGATAAATCCTGTGGCAGTTAAATTAGAATTGCCCACTCGGATGAAAATACACCCTGTATTCCATGTTTCACTCCTGAAACCTATGCAACCCGGAACCCGTCTGACTAAACCTCCAGAGCCAATCCAAGTAGACGGAGAAACCGAATACGAGGTTCAGAACATCTTGGATTCTACATTTTTCAAGTCAAAACTGTATTACCTGATTGATTGGAAAGGGTATGGCCCCCAGGAGAGATCTTGGGAACCTTCAGAAAATGTCCATGCTCCTCGTCTAATCAGAACATTTCATCGGACCTTCCCCAACAAACCAAAGCCTCTGGGGAAGACCAATTTGGGAGGGGCCTTGAGGGGGGGTGCTGTCATGACCACTGGCCCCAAGGTGTCAGACCTAGCCCAACATCCTTGGAAGCAGGGTCATGATCCTCATTCCAGGCACCAGCCGGCCCCTGTAGGGGCCTTTTGGACCTTGTCCTGGCGCCAGTGGCGCCAGGCTCATGCTCATAAAGGGACCCAGTCCCGGCACTGGAAGCGCCGGGCTCATATAAAAGGGATTGGTGCTTGGGTGGACTTACCTGCTGCAGACCATGCTGCCTTCCTACCTGCAGGATGAACTCTTCATCCAATCCTGCTGGGACTACTTTAACTGCTGGGTGGGGCCAGCACCACTCCCAAGAACCACATACTGGTACTCTTTTCTTACCTCTGGAGGCTGTGGAAGAAGACGCCTAAGCACTACTGAAGGCTATTTAAACCACACCCGATTGGTTTCACGTGCTTCGCGTTATTCTGCAATAGCAGCAGGACGCTCACCGTGTCGGCTCCAGCTGATCTTCTTCTTCTGCACCTGAAAACAGGACAATCTTCAACTTACCTTCCTGAAATCCAGCTCCAGCCTTCCGTGACATCTGAAAAGGAAAACGAGAACATTAGAGTAGCACGAGAAAATACCAGAGCTGCTCTTACCACCCGTCGGCGCCTTCCAAGGCCTTGTGCCGCGATTCTTCGTTCTCCAGCCATCTGCAACAACAAAGAATACAGGTTAGCGATAACTCCATGATATCTGCTTACCTGTGCCACGGTCTCCGCGAGCTCCGTTCTGCGCCATTTGTCTGCACCTGTAAAATACAAGAAGGACATTATTAGAGCTCAGGACTCCATTTCTACTCACGTGCCTCAAGTGGTCCTTCGGCATCAGTCTTCATCGCCGGTTGCACCGCGACCTGAAAGAAAAGGGGAAAAAGACATTTAAAAGTGCATTTAACTTCAGATGAACCTTTTGCTTGCCTGCAAAAAACTCCGGACTTTTCCACTTACCGGATCAACATACCAGACCTGCAAAGAGGCAAGATTCTGAAAGGACAATAAAAGACTCAAATAAGGCACTTACCGTTCGTGCAGCTAACGACGGTCTTGCCTTCTGGACTCTACCTCCGCAATAAAAGACTGAACTATCGTCCAGTGAAGTAACTGGCTACAGCGCCCCTGCACAGACGCAGGATGGAGAGCGCTGCATTTACTTACCTAAGGTGAGCACGTGCGGCCTAAGGGAGTCGTAGGAGTGTCAGGAAGGGGAAAGGGCCGAAACCCTGTCAGGCAGACGTTAACCCCTGTTTCCTCTCTGCCCGCAGACATCTCACTCTCCAGATTAAGATCACAGTAAGGAGGGGGCCCTTCCAGGGTGGTGCCAAAGACCTGCGAGTGACTCTGGAAGGTTCGGAGAACGCCCTGACCAGACCCGCGCCTCCGATGGATTCAGGTGAGCGTTACAGAACGCGAAGCCTACCACAAATATCCCACCCAGGCGCAATGGAAACCTCGGATACAGACCAATTGGCCCAATTGCTTGGGGAGCTGAGGGCCGAGGTACATGCATCTCGTCAAGAAACAAATGCCTTACGAAGGGAATTGATCGTTTCCAAAGAGCGAGCGGACGATCTGGCCAGGCAATTGCTACAAATTCAAGCTGGGCAAGCACCTTTGCCTACCTCGGGAGGGAATTATCCACATACAACCTCAAGCAATCCGGTGCAGATTAATCTGCCAGGGAACGTGCCCCTGGCTCCACCAGAACGTTTCTCAGGTGATCCTAGACGCTACGCAGTATTCATCAACCAATGCCGCTTGCACTTTTTGTGTAGACCCGCTGCATTCCCAACTGACCAAGCTAAAGTAGCGTTCGTACTTTCTTATCTCAGTGGCAATGCGGCTGATTGGTCCATTCCTTTAGTGACACAGGATGATCCGATCCTCCAAAACTTCCAAGACTTTCAGGCCAGTATGGAAAAGTTGTTCGCACGGCATTCACAAGGGCAGGCCTTGGACAATGAACTCCTATCGCTAAAACAAGGTAACCAAGATCTCCTGGCGTACATAGCATCTTTTAACAGACTGGTGGTTGAAACCAGGTGGCCTGAAGACAAGAGGATCACGCTTTTCCACAGGGGGCTACGTGGAGAACTTAAAGATGTCTTAGCACAGGTGGTAAATCCTCCGCAAGAGTGCTCCGATTATATCGACTTAGTAGTTCAATTAGAGTATCAACTACAGAATAGAAAGGCCGATCGCTCCAGATTTGAAACCAGGGCGTTCTCAAAGACTCAAAACCCTGCTAAAGGAAATGATTCTGTGGAACCCATGCAGATAGGCATTGTGAAAGGACCTTTAACTCAAAAGGAACGAGAAAGGCGAAGACAGTTACAGCTATGCCTCTACTGTGGGAAGTCTGGACACTTCCTTCGAGATTGTTCAGTGAAACCGGTCAAGAAAGCCTTGGGAGCTTCCGAAAAGGATGCAAAACAACAAGAATCGGGAAACGACCTCGCCCGGCAAGCGTAGAGGTCCGCTTGCCGAGCGTAAAAACCAATTCCTTGACCTCGCATTTCGTACTGCCCATGGTCCTCATAAGCCCCGACCAACCAGATCGTATGCATGCTATTAAGGCATTCATTGATAGTGGATCAATCGGTAACTACGTGGATCAAGATATGGCAGCTAGGATGAATCTTCCTTTGTGTCCTAAATTGGTAAAAGTTGTAATCACTACAGTGGATGGTACAGAAATAGTTTCCGGACCAGTCTCTCACACCACCGTGGAAGTGACGCTGCTCTGCCAGGACGGACATCGGGAAGGAATCGTGTTTGATGTAATCAAGGCCCCGCAGTTTCAAGTAATTCTAGGAGTTCCTTGGTTGGAAAAACATAATCCTCAGATCGACTGGCGAGCCAAGGTAATCCGGTTTCCAGAGTGCGCCCAAACTTGTTATTCTCGGCCCGACATCAGGCTGGCAGCCATCGCTTCCGAGAACCTCCAATTGCCTCCTGAATATCAAGAGTTTAGTGATGTCTTCCAGAAAGATCAGGCCAACACCTTGCCTCCGCACAGGTCATACGACTGCCAGATAGACCTGATACCCGGATCCACTCCACCGTGCAGTAGAATATATGCTCTTACTGAGCCAGAAAATCTTCACCTCAGACAATACTTGGACCAGTACCTGGCTAACGGATTTATTCGTCCCTCAAAATCTCCAGCTTCTTCAGCTTTGTTCTTCGTCCCGAAAAAGGAAGGTGACCTGAGAACGTGTATAGATTATCGCGCCCTGAACCAGATTACAGTCAAAAACAGGTACCCGCTGCCTCTGATTCCCGAACTATTGGACCAAGTAAAGGGCGCCTGCATTTACACAAAACTAGATCTCAGAGGAGCCTACCACTTGGTACGAATCAGGGAGGGGGACGAATGGAAGACGGCCTTTCGCACAAAATACGGATTATTCGAGTATCAAGTAATGCCTTTTGGACTATGTAATGCACCGGCCGCCTTCCAGTTCTTTATGAATGACGTTCTCCGAGAGCTTATTGATGTTTGTGTAGTCGTCTACATTGATGACATCTTGGTATACTCCTCCTCAGAAGCTGAACACCGACGACATGTCACCGCAGTTTTGCAGAGGCTTCGCCACCATCGTTTATTTGCTAAGTTGGAAAAGTGTACCTTTCATGTAAAGGAAGTCAAATTTTTGGGGTTCATTTTATCACCCAACGGTGTTCACATGGACACAAGAAAAGTGGATACTATCACCAAATGGCCGTCTCCGACTTCGGTAAAAGGAGTACAGAGCATGTTGGGCTTCGCTAATTTTTACCGAAGGTTTATCCCCGAATTCTCTCGAATAGTCCAACCTATCACGGCTCTCCTAAAAAAGAACAAAAAATTCGAGTGGACTCCAGAGGCCGAACAAGCCTTCCAAGATTTGAAAGCCAAATTTATTTCTGCTCCAGTCCTGAAACATCCTCGTCCAGACCTTCCTTATATCGTCGAGACCGACGCATCTAGCCTTGCAATGGGGGCAGTTTTGTCACAAAGAGATCCTGAAACACACCAATTACACCATGTGGCGTTTTGGTCCCGCAAATTTTCGGCCCCGGAAATCAATTACACAATCACAGACAAGGAACTTCTGGCAATCAAGTCCGCCTTTAAGGCCTGGCGGCATTATCTCCTAGGAGCCCGGCACACTGTCACTGTAATTACTGATCATCGTAATCTCCAATATTTGAAGTCAGCCAAGGCCCAATCTTCAAGACAACTCCGTTGGGCTTTATTTTTCGCGGAATATGATTTTGTGATAACGTTTCGGCCGGGCGTCAAAAAACGGAAAAACGGATGCCCTTTCACGAATAGGTGTTAACGAACTCGCAGCTAATCCAGAACCAGTACCCATAATCCCCGAACAAAAGATTTTGGGAGTCATCAACACAATGTCTCTTGACAACATAAAAAAGAAGATCAAGCAAGTAATAACTCCCGAAGATTCCTTGATTTGGCTGCAGAAAGGAAAGGATTTTACGATAGAACAAGATCTATTATACTTCCAAGGCAGACTTTATTTACCGTGTGATGACTTACAGAAACAGGTCATCACCTGCTATCATGATTCCTTAATAGAGGGACATCGGGGTGTAGCCAAAACCTCTGAAAAAATTAAAAGACATTTCTGGTGGCCGTCCTGGAGAAAGGATATCAAAGACTTTGTGGCCTCATGCGGCATTTGTGCACAAAACAAGAGCCAGAGAGAAAAACCAGCCGGGCTACTGCATCCGATAGACATTCCACCGTGCCCTTGGCACACCCTCTCAATGGATTTTATCACGGATTTACCCCCTTGTTCCGGATATAATACAATTCTAGTAATTGTCGATCTTTTTTCAAAGATGGCTCATTTTGTTCCACTGAAAGGATTACCCACAGCTTCCATTCTAGCCCGAGAATTCCTTGAAAACATTGTTCGCTTGCATGGGTTCCCTTCAGTCCTAATCTCTGATCGAGGGAGCCAATTCATTTCCCATTTCTGGAGGAGTTGTTGTCGTCTTGCACAAATTGACGTGCGACTCTCTACCAGCCACCACCCTCAAACTGACGGACAGACTGAGTGGACTAACCAAACTCTGGAACAGTATCTTCGTTGCATGTTACAACAATCAGAGGGTACTTGGAGGGACATTCTTTGGATTGCTGAATATGCGTACAACAACTCAATACATACCGGAACAGGTAAAACCCCTTTCTTCCTGTTGTATGGGGTTCATCCTCGGACCTCTAATTTAGATCCGCCTCAAGATCTAGGAACACCCGCTGTGGACCATCTTCATGCGACCATAACTCAAACATTTAAGGAAGCCATCGCACACCTTCAACGAGCCAAAGAATCTTATAAGAAAGGTGCTGATCAACATCGGAAAGAGGCCCCTCAGTACCAAGTAGGAGACCAAGTATGGCTGTCTACTAAACATCTATCTCTAAAAGGACCACGCACCTTTAGCCCAAAGTACTTAGGACCCTACGCGATCACGGCTGTGATAAATCCTGTGGCAGTTAAATTAGAATTGCCCACTCGGATGAAAATACACCCTGTATTCCATGTTTCACTCCTGAAACCTATGCAACCCGGAACCCGTCTGACTAAACCTCCAGAGCCAATCCAAGTAGACGGAGAAACCGAATACGAGGTTCAGAACATCTTGGATTCTACATTTTTCAAGTCAAAACTGTATTACCTGATTGATTGGAAAGGGTATGGCCCCCAGGAGAGATCTTGGGAACCTTCAGAAAATGTCCATGCTCCTCGTCTAATCAGAACATTTCATCGGACCTTCCCCAACAAACCAAAGCCTCCGGGGAAGACCAATTTGGGAGGGGCCTTGAGGGGGGGTGCTGTCATGACCACTGGCCCCAAGGTGTCAGACCTAGCCCAACATCCTTGGAAGCAGGGTCATGATCCTCATTCCAGGCACCAGCCGGCCCCTGTAGGGGCCTTTTGGACCTTGTCCTGGCGCCAGTGGCGCCAGGCTCATGCTCATAAAGGGACCCAGTCCCGGCACTGGAAGCGCCGGGCTCATATAAAAGGGATTGGTGCTTGGGTGGACTTACCTGCTGCAGACCATGCTGCCTTCCTACCTGCAGGATGAACTCTTCATCCAATCCTGCTGGGACTACTTTAACTGCTGGGTGGGGCCAGCACCACTCCCAAGAACCACATACTGGTACTCGTTTCTTACCTCTGGAGGCTGTGGAAGAAGACGCCTAAGCACTACTGAAGGCTATTTAAACCACACCCAATTGGTTTCACGTGCTTCGCGTTATTCTGCAATAGCAGCAGGACGCTCACCGTGTCGGCTCCAGCTGATCTTCTTCTTCTGCACCTGAAAACAGGACAATCTTCAACTTACCTTCCTGAAATCCAGCTCCAGCCTTCCGTGACATCTGAAAAGGAAAACGAGAACATTAGAGTAGCACGAGAAAATACCAGAGCTGCTCTTACCACCCGTCGGCGCCTTCCAAGGCCTCGTGCCGCGATTCTTCGTTCTCCAGCCATCTGCAACAACAAAGAATACAGGTTAGCGATAACTCCATGATATCTGCTTACCTGTGCCACGGTCTCCGCGAGCTCCGTTCTGCGCCATTTGTCTGCACCTGTAAAATACAAGAAGGACATTATTAGAGCTCAGGACTCCATTTCTACTCACGTGCCTCAAGTGGTCCTCCGGCACGATCCTTCGGCATCAGTCTTCATCGCCGGTTGCACCGCGACCTGAAAGAAAAGGGGAAAAAGACATTTAAAAGTGCATTTAACTTCAGATGAACCTTTTGCTTGCCTGCAAAAAACTCCAGACTTTTCCACTTACCGGATCAACATACCAGACCTGCAAAGAGGCAAGATTCTGAAAGGACAATAAAAGACTCAAATAAGGCACTTACCGTTCGTGCAGCTAACGACGGTCTTGCCTTCTGGACTCTACCTCCGCAATAAAAGACTGAACTATCGTCCAGTGAAGTAACTGGCTACAGCGCCCCTGCACAGACGCAGGATGGAGAGCGCTGCATTTACTTACCTAAGGTGAGCACGTGCGGCCTAAGGGAGTCGTAGGAGTGTCAGGAAGGGGAAAGGGCCGAAACCCTGTCAGGCAGACGTTAACCCCTGTTTCCTCTCTGCCCGCAGACATCTCACTCTCCAGATTAAGATCACAGTAAGGAGGGGGCCCTTCCAGGGTGGTGCCAAAGACCTGCGAGTGACTCTGGAAGGTTCGGAGAACGCCCTGACCAGACCCGCGCCTCCGAGGGATTCAGGTGAGCGTTACAGAACGCGAAGCCTACCACAAATATCCCACCCAGGCGCAATGGAAACCTCGGATACAGACCAATTGGCCCAATTGCTTGGGGAGCTGAGGGCCGAGGTACATGCATCTCGTCAAGAAACAAATGCCTTACGAAGGGAATTGATCGTTTCCAAAGAGCGAGCGGACGATCTGGCCAGGCAATTGCTACAAATTCAAGCTGGGCAAGCACCTTTGCCTACCTCGGGAGGGAATTATCCACATACAACCTCAAGCAATCCGGTGCAGATTAATCTGCCAGGGAACGTGCCCCTGGCTCCACCAGAACGTTTCTCAGGTGATCCTAGACGCTACGCAGTATTCATCAACCAATGCCGCTTGCACTTTTTGTGTAGACCCGCTGCATTCCCAACTGACCAAGCTAAAGTAGCGTTCGTACTTTCTTATCTTAGTGGCAATGCGGCTGATTGGTCCATTCCTTTAGTGACACAGGATGATCCGATCCTCCAAAACTTCCAAGACTTTCAGGCCAGTATGGAAAAGTTGTTCGCACGGCATTCACAAGGGCAGGCCTTGGACAATGAACTCCTATCGCTAAGACAAGGTAACCAAGATCTCCTGGCGTACATAGCATCTTTTAACAGACTGGTGGTTGAAACCAGGTGGCCTGAAGACAAGAGGATCACGCTTTTCCACAGGGGGCTACGTGGAGAACTTAAAGATGTCTTAGCACAGGTGGTAAATCCTCCGCAAGAGTGCTCCGATTATATCGATTTAGTAGTTCAATTAGAGTGTCAACTACAGAATATAAAGGCCGGTCGCTCCAGATTTGAAACCAGGGCGTTCTCAAAGACTCAAAACCCTGCTAAAGGAAATGATTCCGTGGAACCCATGCAGATAGGCATCGTGAAAGGACCTTTAACTCAAAAGGAACGAGAAAGGCGAAGACAGTTACAGCTATGCCTCTACTGTGGGAAGTCTGGACACTTCCTTCGAGATTGTTCAGTGAAACCGGTCAAGAAAGCCTTGGGAGCTTCCGAAAAGGATGCAAAACAACAAGAATCGGGAAACGACCTCGCCCGGCAAGCGTAGAGGTCCGCTTGCCGAGCATAAAAACCAGTTCCTTGACCTCGCATTTCGTACTGCCCATGGTCCTCATAAGCCCCGTCCAACCAGATCGTATGCATGCTATTAAGGCATTCATTGATAGCGGATCAATCGGTAACTACGTGGATCAAGATATGGCAGCTAGGATGAATCTTCCTTTGTGTCCTAAATTGGTAAAAGATGTAATCACTACAGTGGATGGTACAGAAATAGTTTCCGGACCAGTCTCTCACACCACCGTGGAAGTGACGCTGCTCTGCCAGGACGGACATCGGGAAGGAATCGTGTTTGATGTAATTAAGGCCCCGCAGTTTCAAGTAATTCTAGGAGTTCCTTGGTTGGAAAAACACAATCCTCAGATCGACTGGCGAGCCAAGGTAATCCGGTTTCCAGAGTGCGCCCAAACTTGTTATTCTCGGCCCGACATCAGGCTGGCAGCCATCGCTTCCGAGAACCTCCAATTGCCTCCTGAATATAAAGAGTTTAGTGATGTCTTCCAGAAAGATCAGGCCAACACCTTGCCTCCGCACAGGTCATACGACTGCCAGATAGACCTGATACCCGGATCCACTCCACCGTGCAGTAGAATATATGCTCTTACTGAGCCAGAAAATCTTCACCTCAGACAATACTTGGACCAGTACCTGGCTAACGGATTTATTCGTCCCTCAAAATCTCCAGCTTCTTCAGCTTTGTTCTTCGTCCCGAAAAAGGAAGGTGACCTGAGAACGTGTATAGATTATCGCGCCCTGAACCAGATTACAGTCAAAAACAGGTACCCGCTGCCTCTGATTCCCGAACTATTGGACCAAGTAAAGGGCGCCTGCATTTACACAAAACTAGATCTCAGAGGAGCCTACCACTTGGTACGAATCAGGGAGGGGGACGAATGGAAGACGGCCTTTCGCACAAAATACGGATTATTCGAGTATCAAGTAATGCCTTTTGGACTATGTAATGCACCGGCCGCCTTCCAGTTCTTTATGAATGACGTTCTCCGAGAGCTTATTGATGTTTGTGTAGTCGTCTACATTGATGACATCTTGGTATACTCCTCCTCAGAAGCTGAACACCGACGACATGTCACCGCAGTTTTGCAGAGGCTTCGCCACCATCGTTTATTTGCTAAGTTGGAAAAGTGTACCTTTCATGTAAAGGAAGTCGAATTTTTGGGGTTCATTTTATCACCCAACGGTGTTCACATGGACACAAGAAAAATGGATACTATCACCAAATGGCCGTCTCCGACTTCGGTAAAAGGAGTACAGAGCATGTTGGGCTTCGCTAATTTTTACCGAAGGTTTATCCCCGAATTCTCTCGAATAGTCCAACCTATCACGGCTCTCCTAAAAAAGAACAAAAAATTCGAGTGGACTCCAGAGGCCGAACAAGCCTTCCAAGATTTGAAAGCCAAATTTATTTCTGCTCCAGTCCTGAAACATCCTCGTCCAGACCTTCCTTATATCGTCGAGACCGACGCATCTAGCCTTGCAATGGGGGCAGTTTTGTCACAAAGAGATCCTGAAACACACCAATTACACCCTGTGGCGTTTTGGTCCCGCAAATTTTCAGCCCCGGAAATCAATTACACAATCACGGACAAGGAACTTCTGGCAATCAAGTCTGCCTTTAAGGCCTGGCGGCATTATCTCCTAGGAGCCCGGCACACTGTCACTGTAATTACTGATCATCGTAATCTCCAATATTTGAAGTCAGCCAAGGCCCAATCTTCAAGACAACTCCGTTGGGCTTTATTTTTCGCGGAATATGATTTTGTGATAACGTTTCGGCCGGGCGTCAAAAACGGAAAAGCGGATGCCCTTTCACGAATAGGTGTTAACGAACTCGCAGCTAATCCAGAACCAGTACCCATAATCCCCGAACAAAAGATTTTGGGAGTCATCAACACAATGTCTCTTGACGACATAAAAAAGAAGATCAAGCAAGTAATAACTCCCGAAGATTCCTTGACTTGGCTGCAGAAAGGAAAGGATTTTACGATAGAACAAGATCTATTATACTTCCAAGGCAGACTTTATTTACCGTGTGATGACTTACAGAAACAGGTCATCACTTGCTATCATGATTCCTTAATAGAGGGACATCCGGGTGTAGCCAAAACCTCCGAAAAAATTAAAAGACATTTCTAGTGGCCGTCCTGGAGAAAGGATATCAAAGACTTTGTGGCCTCATGCGGCATTTGTGAACAAAACAAGAGCCAGAGAGAAAAACCAGCCGGGCTACTGCATCCGATAGACATTCCACCGTGCCCTTGGCACACCCTCTCAATGGATTTTATCACGGATTTACCCCCTTGTTCCGGATATAATACAATTCTAGTAATTGTCGATCTTTTTTCAAAGATGGCTCATTTTGTTCCACTGAAAGGATTACCCACAGCTTCCATTCTAGCCCGAGAATTCCTTGAAAACATCGTTCGCTTGCACGGGTTTCCTTCAGTCCTAATCTCTGATCGAGGGAGCCAATTCATTTCCCATTTCTGGAGGAGTTGTTGTCGTCTTGCACAAATTGACGTGCGTCTCTCTACCAGCCACCACCCTCAAACTGACGGACAGACTGAGAGGACTAACCAAACTCTGGAACAGTATCTTCGTTGCATGTTACAACAGTCAGAGGGTACTTGGAGGGACATTATTTGGATTGCTGAATATGCGTACAACAACTCAATACATACCGGAACAGGTAAAACCCCTTTCTTCCTGTTGTATGGGGTTCATCCTCGGACCTCTAATTTAGATCCGCCTCAAGATCTAGGAACACTCGCTGTGGACCATCTACATGCGACCAAAACTCAAACATTTAAGGAAGCCATCGCACACCTTCAACGAGCCAAAGAATCTTATAAGAAAGGTGCTGATCAACATCGGAAAGAGGCTCCTCAGTACCAAGTAGGAGACCAAGTCTGGCTGTCTACTAAACATCTATCTCTAAAAGGACCATGCACCTTTAACCCAAAGTACTTAGGACCCTACGCGATCACGGCTGTGATAAATCCTGTGGCAGTTAAATTAGAATTGCCCACTCGGATGAAAATACACCCTGTATTCCATGTTTCACTCCTGAAACCTATGCAACCCGGAACCCGTCTGACTAAACCTCCAGAGCCAATCCAAGTAGACGGAGAAACCGAATACGAGGTTCAGAACATCTTGGATTCTAAATTTTTCAAGTCAAAACTGTATTACCTGATTGATTGGAAAGGGTATGGCCCCCAGGAGAGATCTTGGGAACCTTCAGAAAATGTCCATGCTCCTCGTCTAATCAGAAAATTTCATCGGACCTTCCCCAACAAACCAAAGCCTCCGGGGAAGACCAATTTGGGAGGGGCCTTGAGGGGGGGTGCTGTCATGACCACTGGCCCCAAGGTGTCAGACCTAGTCCAACATCCTTGGAAGCAGAGTCATGATCCTCATTCCAGGCACCAGCCGGCCCCCGTAGGGGCCTTTTGGACCTTGTCCTGGTGCCAGTGGCGCCAGGCTCATGCTCATAAAGGGACCCAATCCCGGCACTGGAAGCGCCGGGCTCATATAAAAGGGATTGGTGCTTGGGTGAACTTACCTGCTGCAGACCATGCTGCCTTCTTACCTGCAGGATGAACTCTTCATCCAATCCTGCTGGGACTACTTTAACTGCTGGGTGGGGCCAGCACCACTCCCAAGAACCACATACTGGAACTCTTTTCTTACCTCTGGAGGCTGTGGAAGAAGACGCCTAAGCACTACTGAAGGCTATTTAAACCACACCCGATTGGTTTCACGTGCTTTGCGTTATTCTGCAATAGCAGCAGGACGCTCACCGTGTCGGCTCCAGCTGATCTTCTTCTTCTGCACCTGAAAACAGGACAATCTTCAACTTACCTTCCTGAAATCCAGCTGCAGCCTTCCGTGACATCTGAAAAGGAAAACGAGAACATTAGAGTAGCACGAGAAAATACCAGCGCTGCTCTTACCACCCGTCGGTGCCTTCCAAGGCCTCGTGCCGCGATTCTTCGTTCTCCAGCCATCTGCAACAACAAAGAATACAGGTTAGCGATAACTCCATGATATCTGCTTACCTGTGCCACGGTCTCCGCGAGCTCCGTTCTGCGCCATTTGTCCGCACCTGTAAAATACAAGAAGGACATTTTTAGAGCTCAGGACTCCATTTCTACTCACGTGCCTCAAGTGGTCCTCCGGCACGATCCTTCGGCATCAGTCTTCATCGCCGGTTGCACCGCGACCTGAAAGAAAAGGGGAAAAAGACATTTAAAAGTGCATTTAACTTCAGATGAACCTTTTGCTTGCCTGCAAAAAACTCTGGACTTTTCCACTTACCGGATCAACATACCGGACCTGCAAAGAGGCAAGATTCTGAAAGGACAATAAAAGACCCAAATAAGGCACTTACCGTTCGTGCAGCTAACGACGTTCTTGGCTTCTGGACTCTACCTCCGCAATAAAAGACTGAACTATCGTCCAGTGAAGTAACTGGCTACAGCGCCCCCGCACAGACGCAGGATGGAGAGTGCCGCATTTACTTACCTAAGGTGAGCACGTGCGGCCTAAGGGAGTCGTAGGAGTGTCAGGAAGGGGAAAGGGCCGAAACCCCGTCAGGCAGACGTTAACCCCTGTTTCCTCTCTGCCCGCAGACATCTCACTCTCCAGATTAAGATCACAGTAAGGAGGGGGCCCTTCCAGGGTGGTGCCAAAGACCTGCGAGTGACTCTGGAAGGTTCGGAGAACGCCCAGACCAGACCCGCGCCTCCGAGGGATTCAGGTGAGCGTTACAAGAACTTTGTTCTTTGGATCCTGTTAATGTTTCAAGATATTTTCAACATCGCTTCATTGCTATGCTACATTTAATTTGTAATAAAACTGTTCCTCCCCTTGGAGAAGTGCAACACTTCTTTTGGAGAAAAGAATACCAAGCCAGAGGAGCACCACATATCCACATGCTTTTATGGATTAAAGATGCTCCTAAATTTGGTCAAGACAGTGATGCCACTGTTTTACAGTTTATTGAAAAATATGTCACTTGTGAAATTCCATCAGAAGCCACAAATAGTGATCTTCATGCACAAATTTTACAATTTCAAAGACACAAATGTGGAAAATATTGTCGTCGCAAATACAAAAACAAAGGCAAATACTACACCAAATGCCGATTTGGTTTCCCTAGACCAGTTACAAATACAGATCAAGTAAACAACCTCATGTCTTCAGTTAGACATAGGGCCTCATTACGACCCTGGCGGAGTGGGTTTACGCCAGCGTTATTCGCGGCGGACCCGTCCGCCCTACTACGAGTTCCCGTAGCGCCATGGAGCGTTTATCGCCTGGTTTTTCCGGGCGGAGAAATCCATGGCGCTACGGGACCTTGTTGTTAATTACGCCACCGTATTTTGCGGTGGCGTAATTAACGCCTTCCCCACTCCCATTATACCCTATGGGGCAAAAATGGGAATGGGGAAGGGTAAAATGAGGGATGGGAATTTACCGCCCCGCCAAGGTCGGAATGGGGCGGAAAATCCGCCAACCCCCATGGCGCTATCGGCAGCTTTCCGCCGTGCTCCATGGTGCATTTTGCACCGCGATTTCCGCCAGGGTCGTAATGAGGGCCAAAGTGTTAAAGGTAAGTCACCTAAAAATACATATTACATAAAAAGAAAAGAAGAATAAAAATATATCAATGATTATAATGCAATCATTGCCAACATATGGAATGCAAACATAGATGTGCAGTACATTGCAGACAATTCTACTGCAGTTGCACGATATGTCACAGCATACTTAACTAAAGCAGAAAAGACAGAGCTCCAAGACCTCTGGAATGACCTGTCATCAGATAAAACAGTATCTCAGAAATTATACAGCTTGGGCATAAAAATGCTCACCCATAGAGAATGTGGATCTTATGAAGCAGCTGATCGTTTAACTGGTACTTCATTATATGGTAAATCTGAAAATATAGTATGGCTAAGTCTTGGTCCAGCTAAATCTAGAAAATGAGTTCTAAAATCATATGAAGATATAGAAACAATAGCCAAACATGATCCCAACAGCCAAGACATTTTAAAAAACAATTTATTGGACACATACTACCCAAACAGAAGTAATACTTTGGAAAACATGTGTCTATACCAAATAGCTCAAAACTACACATACAAAAATAATATGAAACCTGATGAAAAAAAAGGTAAATATAGAGTGACAGACTGTGAAGGCAGCTTAGTTAAACTCACTAAACCAAATTTAATTAATCATATCAACTTGTCATTGAAGACTCCTCAACATAAAGACGTATATTACATGTCCCTGCTACAACTCTTCAAACCATGGAGAAAAGAAGAACAATTACTAGATAACTATGACTCATATGAGGATGCTTTCAAAGCAAATGAAAGCACTATAACTGATGTAAACTTTACACAGTACAAAACAATGTTGCACAATGAACAGCAACATGAAGAAGAACTCCAAGCCCAATTAGATAAGGATACTCCTGACAGTAGTCAACCTTCTGTAACAGGAAGGCACGAACCACTGGGAGAACCACTAATAACAAATGAGGCAGAATTAGCTATGATAGAAGTAGAAAACACCATGTGTCAGTATGAAGATAAGGAAGACTTAACTATACTACAATCAAAACTAAACAATGAGCAAAGTAGCATTTTTCAAGAAGTAACAAAACAAATTGCACATGGTGTAAAACATGAAAATAAAGAATGTTCCTGCCCCCACAGGTTTAGCTGCCTACAACATAGGTGGTGTTACATTACACCGATTACTACTATTACCAGTAGAACACCAGAACAAATTAGACTATTTCAAACTTTCTGCAGAAGCTGCAATGGAATTACGCAAAGTATTGAAACAAATGAAAATGCTACTAATAGATGAAGTGAGCATGGTCTCCAACCTGATGTTAGCTTTGATTCACCTCAGATTACAAGAAGTACTCAAAACAGACTATGAAGAGCTCTTTGCAGGAAAACACATTATTGTTTTTGGAGATCTGCTTCAATTAACACCAGTAAAAGGTGAACCTATTTTTAAAACATTAGGGCACAAACTCTGCCGTAAAACTGTCGGCAGCATTGGAAATGTCAACCTTTGGCAACATTTCCAATACAGAGAATTAACAGAAAACATGCGCCAATCTGCAGATCTAACTTATGCCAACATTTTAAAAAGTTTGAGAGTTGGTATACTTTCTAAAGAAGCAGAAGCAACATTGAAAACCCGGCACATTAATGCACTTTATGGCGATAATGCATGTGCTACAGATGTTATGGAACAATTAGCCCACAAAAATGTCAATTGTATGGCCTTAATGCCAACTCTTGCAAGCTGTCTCAAATTCAATGAAATAATGTTAAGTAAAGAAATGCAACCAATAATGGAAATTAGCGCCACAGACAAACTAGATGTACATGGTATGACACTACCCATGTGTGACCAAGCCACAAGACTAAATAATTTTGAAAAATCATTCTCAAACACAGCTGCTTAGAAAAGATGTTAGCATTATCCTTCAATTGCAGAATAATGCTTAAACGTAACCTTGACGTGGAGCAAGGACTAGTTAATGGAGCACTGGGTACAGTTGTTGGCTTTCAAACATACCCACGTGACAACAAAATTCAGTTTGTCAATATACTCTTTGACAAACTTTAAGAAGTAAAACGGATAGGACGCTCAACAGCTAGATTCCTTCTCTTCAAAGATATGTGTGTACGCAGAGAACAATTTTCTCTAACTCTTGCATACGCAGTCACAATTCATAAATCACAAGGTCTTACCCTAGACAAAGCAATGATAGATATTGGTAACACAGTCTTTAAAGAAGGCATGAGCTACGTAGCACTATCATGCTTACGTACACTTGACGGTCTATTTCTAATCAACTTTGATGCAAGTAAAGTAAACGCTGATATTCCTTGCATTTTAGAATATAATAGACTTCGCTCACTATACACTCCCCATCTAAACACATATTCTGTTCCACAAAAACTAAAACGTTGTAAAAGAAAACTAAATCAAACAGAAATGCAACAGGACGTCACTGCAAATCCTCCAAAGAGAGTAAAAGAAACTAATACTTCATCAAGTACCACAAACAAAAAAGAATCAATTAGAGAAAGTAAACCAGGTACTTCTTTAAAGAAGGAAGATAAACTCCAAAAAAAGCAGTTAGATACAGAATTACCTGGACCATTTAAATTCTCAAATATAGTTGGTGTAAGTTGCTATGCAAATGTAGCAATGAATATTCTATTTCAATTACCACCAATTGTTGACAACATTTAGTTACACTTTAGAGACCCATTGTGTATGCAAATGTTAGTACTTCATAGAAACGCAAAAAACAATCCTGACAACACATTAACAGGCCGATTCATGGAATAATTAGCGCGGCACAAGTGGCCAAAAACGTGCGATTCGCAGTGGAATAGCGAAAATCGCAGTGCAAGTGTGAAAATCGCACGAAAAGCAGCGCACATCGATTCATGGAAGGCCGTGCGCGAGAAAACCATCGGATGTGCGCTAAAAAAGTGCGCGGCGCACGTTGGCGCACAGGCCATCTAACGGCGTGCGCCAGGTCACAGCGAAAATCGCACAGGCCACAGCGAAAATCGCACATAGCGCGGCGCACACAACAAAAGTAGGCAGAACACGGGGCGTAACACTCGGAATGGGGAACAACTTGCCAAAATGTGGGCGTCACGGGGGAAGTACAGGGTGCAAGTGCGCGGAACGCCCACATGCTTGCCTACAACACGTATTCATGGAATCGAATAGGGCAAAAAAGCGCACGGTCAAACCAGCGCACAGGCACAAACACGACCGCCACAAGAAAGCAGGCGGTAGCGTCTCTGCGCCTGTAATAAATGTGCGCCAAAAGGTGCGCCAACAAATAGCACCTATATACAGCCATGATGAATGTCCTTTACTGTAGCCCTCCAGGACAAATGACGTGCATAGGGGTACCCACAAACACGGACACCCGCTGACTGAAAAATAATGTGTGCGTGTATTCCGGGGTGCGCGGGAACTTTCACACGCGATTTGGCGGGAAGTTCCACATGCGATTTGGCCGGGTACGTGCGCGGGAATTTCCACACGCGACTTGGCTGGGTACGTGGATCTCAGGGGTGCACGGGAAGTCCCACACGCGATTTGGCAGGGTACGTGGATTTCAGGCGTGCGCAGGAAGTTCTACACGCGATTTGGCAGGGTACGTGGACTTCAGGGGTGCGCGGGAAGTTCCACATGCGATTTGGCCGGGGTACGTGCGTGTGAATTTCCACACACGATTTGGCTGGGTATGTGTATTTCAGGGGTACGCGGGAAATTCTACACGCGATTTGGCTGTGTGCTCCCAGGTATTCCCTGTACACCCTCCACGGCCCCTGCAGGCAGCCGACACCACAGGGGACTACCCTGCACACCTGCTCATGTCACCCCCACCCCCCAGCATCCAGGGGCACCCTCCACCAGGCCCCCACACATGGCCCCTATCACCCCCACCACCCAGCAGTGCAGGGGCAGCACCACCAGGCCCCCACTCACGGCCCCTATCACGCCCACCCCCCAGCAGTGCAGGGGCAGCACCACCAGGCCCCCACTCATGTCCAACTCATGTCTCCCACCACCCCCACCCCCCAGCAGTGCAGGGGCACCCTCCACCAGGCCCCCACTCATGTCTCCCAACACCCCCAGCATCCAGGGGCACCCTCCACCAGGCCCCCACTCATGGCCCCTATCACCCCCCACCCCCCAGCAGTGCAGGGGCAGCACCACCAGGCCCTCACTCATGTACCCCTGCACCCCCACCCCCCAGCATCCAGGGGCACCCCCCACCAGGCCCCCACTCATGTCCCCCTGCACCCCCTGCACCCCCACCCCCAGCATCCAGGGGCACCCTCCACCAGGCCCCCACTTATGGCCCCTATCACCCCCACCCCCCAGAAGTGCAGGGGCAGCATCACCAGGCCCCCACTCATGGCCCCTATGACCCCCACCCCCCAGCATCCAGGGGCACCCTCCACCAGGCCCCCACTCATGGCCCCTATCACCCCCACCCCCCAGCAGTGCAGGGGAACCCTCCACCAGGCCCCCACTCATGGCCCCCTGCACCCCCACCCCCCAGCATCCAGGGGCACCCTCCACCAGGCCCCCACTCATGTCCCCCTGCACCCCCACCCCCCAGCATCCAGGGGCACCCTCCACCAGGCCCCCACTCATGGCCCCTATCACCCCCACCCCCCAGCAGTGCAGGGGCAGCACAACCAGGCCCCCACTCATGTCCAACTCATGTCTCCCACCACCCCCACCCCCCAGCAGTGCAGGGGCACCCTCCACCAGGCCCCCACTCATGTCCCCCTGCACCCCCACCCCCCAGCATCCAAGGGCACCCTCCACCAGGCCCCCACTCATGGCCCCTATCACCCCCACCCCCCAGCAGTGCAGGGGCAGCACCACCAGGCCCCCACTCATGTCCAACTCATGTCTCCCACCACCCCCACCCCCCAGCAGTGCAGGGGCACCCTCCACCAGGCCCCCACTCATGTCCCCCTGCACCCCCACCCCCAGCATCCAGGGGCACCCTCCACCAGGCCCCCACTCATGGCCCCTATAACCCCCAGCCCCCGGCAGTGCAGGGGCAGCACCACCAGGCCCCCACTCATGTCTCCCACCACCCCCACCCCGCAGCAGTGCAGGGGCACCCTCCACCAGGCCCCCACTCATGTCTCCCACCACCCCCACCCCCCAGCATCCAGGGGCACCCTCAACCAGGCCCCCACTCATGGCCCCTATCACCCCCACCCCCAGCAGTGCAGGGGCAGCACCACCAGGCCCCCACTCATGTCCAACTCATGTCTCCCACCACCCCCACCCCCCAGCAGTGCAGGGACACCCTCCACCAGGCCCCCACTCATGTCCAACTCATGTCTCCCACCACCCCCACCCCCCAGCAGTGCAGGGGCACCCTCCACCAGGCCCCCACTCATGGCCCCCTGCACCCCCACCCCTAGCATCCAGGGGCACCCTCCACCAGGCCCCCACTCATGTCCCCCTGCACCCCCACCCCCCAGCATCCAGGGGCACCCTTCACCAGGCCCCCACTCATGGCCCCTATCACCCCCACACCCCAGCATCCAGGGGCACCCTCCACCAGGCCCCCACTTATGGCCCCTATCACCCCCACCCCCCAGCAGTGCAGGGGCAGCACCACCAGGCCCCCACTCATGGCCCCCATCTCCCCCACCCCCCAGCATCCAGGGGCACCCTCCACCAGGCCCCCACTCATGGCCCCTATCACCCCCACCCCCCAGCAGTGCAGGGGCACCCTCCACCAGGCCCCCACTCATGCCCCCCTGCACCCAGGTCCTCAAAATCCCCAATCATGTGCGTTATGGTCAGCCTCCACAGCCAAAAGGCCCTACCAAGTAACCCATTCACCCACATGGAAATGGAAATTACATGTTAAACCCCCAATGTTCATAAAGCAAATGAACCCATGTCCGTCACACACAATGGTTGCAATTGAATGGGAAAACACCCAACATGACATGCATGAAACCAATGAGATGATACCACACAGTGAAGTATGAAAACACAATTGTATTAAAAAAAATTGAATGCAAATGAAATGAAACAAACTACAATGGCAATGAAAAAAAGATAAGCTGCATGTCCGTCCAAAAAAATCAAAACTACAAATCCGAATCCAAAAAAATGTTGTCCAAAGTCACATTAAAAATAAAATCATTCTGAGAGAGAAAAATAAATGCAAAGACCATTGCTCCATGGTGAATAAATAAAAATAAAAAAAAAAAAACAATCCAATGAAGAACTATGTACAAAACATCCAAGGGTCCATGAGCCCAACTGAACAAAGGAAACCTACAAAAAACCCTAACTAAAATGCAACTATATACAAAGGGTCCATGAGCCCAACTGAACAAAGGAAACCTACAAAAAACCCTAACTAAAATGCAACTATATACAAAAAGTGGAGCAGTGTCCGTCGACTCCAAATCATAAGAAGAAACAAAGGAAACCTAAAACTAAAGAACTATATACAAAGGCGGCGGGCAAGTCCAGCGGCTCACTCCGTGGTGTTCCGGGCCAGGGCATCATCAAACTCCTCGTCTATGTCCCGGAGGCAGTCCTGTTCCATGGCCCCAAGGGTCCGCAGGGACGACGCCATCTGCTTCTCCAACCCCCTGCGGATTGCCTCGAGGCACTCGGCCCGAATCAGGGCCCTCCGCATGGAGTTCTCCACCCTGACCATTGTGAGCCGCGCCTCTTCCGCCCGCCGCCGCTCCGCACCTATCTGCTGGCCCAACCGCAGCCACACGGAAGACACTTCCTGTCCTGGGTCCTCCTGCCCTCCGGCCGATGCCTGCCCCTCCGATGTTGATGGCCCCGAGCCATGATGCCTCCCACGTTGACTCTGCTGCTGCCTCCGACGCAACTGCCTCTACCAGCACGACGGCATCCAGGCTGATGGAATCCACCGACGCCGTCGTGCACGTGCCCTGCCTGATGATGCCGGCACATCCTCCATCTGCTGGGGTACAGTTGCTGTGGTGTCCACCCCTGCTGGACCTCCAACTCCCGACTGTGGCAGGGATGGGATCCCCACCGAGCTGGCTGCATTGGTCAGGGCAGGTCCACAGATGGCCCTGGTGGCATTTGGGCCGGAAGACGGCAAGGAGAACGACCGGCTATAGCCTCCACAGAGGAGGAGAGGGCCGCCAGATTGGCCGACACATGTAGGAAACCCCCGAACATGGAAGATCCCAATTGGGCCATGTCGGCACGGTGCTCTTCGTGATGACGTGCGTGCTCCTCCCGGGAAGCACGCACGTCATCACGAACTGCACCCGCGCACATCGCGACCCCAATCAGGACCTTCTCCATACGGCCACGGGTCCCCTCGTCCGCAGGTGGAGTGGAGTCAGGTGACATGGACATCCCCTCTACCTGCGGACGGGCCTGGGACGGGGCATCCCTGCTGGTGCATGGTGGTGCACTCACAGGGTCAGGGACAGCGACATGCACAGGCCCCTCCACGGTGACCTGTGCTGCCTCCTGCCCCTGCTCCTGGACTGCACCACTTGCACCAGCAGGGATGCCCCCACCAGGCCCCATGTGTGCCTCAGTGGCGGCCTCCTCCTCCTCTGTGGAAACCACCAACCTGGATGTCTCCTCACAGTCTTCCGCTGTAGCAGGCCCCTTTGGGGGCTCACCCACCCCTTCCGCTGCAGCCGTGGGGGCACTAGCCGCTGCGTAGAGGGAGACATAGAACACAAGCATCAGGGTACTGTTCAATGGTCCCCTAGACAGGAAGCAATAGCAGATGAGTACCACTGTCAAAGTACACTTCCATCATGTCCCTCCACAACACATGGGTCAGTCCAGGCAAAACACACACAGTAACAGGCATGGTGCATGCCATGGACATTTCCATACATGTCCAATGGACTCTTGAATCATACAATGATATGGAACTCACATGCATCATGGGTCATGCCTATCACATGCACACACTTCACCTCAGTCACATCCATCTGGCCTCATACACCCCAAACACAGCGGATACAAGGATAACTAGGCTGCATCAGTGAATCTGTGCATTGTCACACACATGTGTCATGCATCCATGGCATTCACAAGTCACAGACACGCAGGTCAGGCACACAGACATGGCTACCATATATGTACCTGGCATCAGCACCCATCCCTCACCCCCACCCATGTCCAGGAACAGAGACTGGCATGCTCTCATGTGTAAAATCTGCATAGGGCTCCCCATGTCGCATTTAAACACATGCAACAACCATGTGGTTCACACATCACTGGTTGCACATGCATTACCATGATGTCCCTGCACACATACTTGCATACATGGCCTATGTCACACATACAGGCAAGTATCAGACAACCAGCACACCGCAACATGCCCTGTCTCACACAGCAATGCTTGGCCACTTACCGCTCAACTCCAGACGGGTCTCCCTCTCAAGGATCTGGGCGTGGAGCGCTGGGCGTACGCGTTCCAGGACCCTCATCTGGATGGAACTCATGCGGCCCCGGCCCCCCTCCACGAGGCGCCGGGCCTTCACGAGGGTCCTGGACCTCAAGTCCTCCCAGCGCTTCTTGATCTTCTGGATGTCGCGGGTTGCCACCCCCTCCGCGTGGATGGCAACCACACAGTCGGCCCAGATCCTCTCCCATCCTTCCTTGCTGGCGCGGGACGATCCAAAGAGGGCATCATACTGCCCCAGGACATGCTCCACCAGGACACCAACTTCGGTGGCAGTGAAGCTGGTGCCCCTCTGCTCCTCTGGCCTGGGGTTGCCACTGGTGCCAGATGTGGAAGTGCCCGACATGGCAACCCCAGAGGCAGGAGTGGGTGGGCAACTGGGTCCTGGGGCTGGGCTGTGGAGCGATGTTATCCAGTCAGGAGTCTTCTGTTCCAGCAGGGGTGGACACAGCAACTGGACCCCTGCAGATGGCTGATGTGCAGGCACCAAATGGCAGGGCACGGTGGCAGCAGGCAGGCAGGCAGCAGCAGCAGATGGCACGTGGGAGGCTGCTCGGGGCACTGAGGGGCAGTAATTCGGCCTTCTGGGCAGGAGCGTGGTCTTCCGTGTGTTTTCGCATGGCCAGCTTGATACGGAGTGATTTGGCACGTGAAAATCCTGCACGTCAGCGTGAAATTCGAGGAAAGGCCCGTAGCGCGTAAGCATGTCAGCACGCATACGCGATTCTATTGGACCAAAGGCCCTCAGCGCGTAAGCGCGTCTGTGACGTGACCCGCACGGGTGTTTCCCTCATAGCACGTGATGACGGAGCACACGTGGAAAGACTGCACATCAGAGTGTCATTGCGTGTAATTGGACAAAAGTGTGCGTACACGCGATTGGCCTATGTACGTGTATTTCAGGGGTGCGCGGGCACTTACACACGCGAGTACATCAGCGCACGTGTATTCCGGGGTGCGCGGGAATTTCAACACGCTATTGGCCTGGGTACTGGATTTCAGGGGTGCGCGGGAAGTTTCACACGCGAGTACATCAGCGCACGTGTATTCCGGGGTGCGCAGGAATTTCCACACACTATTGGCCTGGGTACTGGATTTCAGGGGTGCACGAGAAGTTTCACACGCTCGCCTACAACACGCGCAAAGAAACACGTACGCCAGTAGGAAGCAGGCATACGTCGTCCCGCGACACATAAATTTGCGCGCAAAAAACTAACAAGCTCAGACGCCAGGATGAATATACCGTTCCTAGCAGCAGTGGCCGTGGGCTACCAAAGGAGGAGGATAGTCAGGGCCAGAATATTCACACCCAGAACCAGCCTTTTCGGGATGCCTAATGACCAGGTGTATGGGAGGTACAGGTTTCCACCACACATAATACTGGACCTGGTGAGTGAGTGGGAGGATGACCTCACATCACCCACCCTGTGCTCCCAAGCACTCAGCCCCCTGGAGAAGGCCCTCAATGTACTACACTTCTTAGCCACTGGATCATTTCAGCGGACAAGTGCCATAGTGGGTGGGGTGTCACAGGCCACGCAGTCACGCTGCCTACACCAGGTCTTGAACATCATCACTGCACGCCCATCAGTCCGCAGGCACATATACCTGCCCAGAACACCTGCAGAAAGGCATGCTGCCGCCCTGGATTTTTACGGTGTGGCACGATTCCCCAAAGTGCTAGGTGCCATCGACTGCACCCATGTGGCTCTACGTCCCCCCAGGGCATCTGAGCACATCTATAGGAACCGCAAGCACTGGCATTCCATCAACGTGCAGGTAGTATGTAATGCCAAGGGAATCATCACCTCAGTATATGCCAACTATCCCGGGTCCACCCACTACAGCTTCATTACCGAATGTCCACCCTAAGCCGGGACCTAGAAGCTGGGCGGCATGGCGATACATGGCTGCTTGGTGAGTATGGATGACACTGCACATGCATGCATGTCAGATACTGAGCAAGGTCACAACCCCACCAATGATACCAATCACCACCTCCACAGGGGACAGTGCCTACCCTCTCAGCCCCCACATGATGACGCCAATTCGGAGCCCCACCACGCCACCCGAGGTAAGATATAACACAGCCCACATTGGAACCCGGGGCATAGTGGAGCGCACATTCGCAGTGCTTAAGTCACGCTTTCGCTCCCTTGACCGTTCTGGCGGGCAGCTGTTATACGCTCCCCCAGTAGTGTGCAGGATCATAGTGGCAGCATGTGTCCTGCACAACGTTGCAACACGCCGGGGCCTGGCCGTGGACATGGTGGTGCCCCCACATCCCCAACCACATGCATGCCCGCTGCGCATGGGAGGGGAAAGGGCACGTGGGGAGGCAGCCCGTACACAGCTAGTGGCTAATTACTTCACATAGAAATCACACCCCTGTGGAGTGCACACTGCCCTGGCACATACCATCTGACAATCAATGATGACTCAACCTGACACTGATCCTGAATGTCTGGAGAATCAACCGTCAAAACCATATCAGCCTGAGATTGTTCACCTGGAAGTGTTACAATGTGTGCATCCCTACCTACACAGACACCACCAATGCAGTTTCGTGAAAAAAACACATTCATGCAGCTTAAATGAATACCCACTTGCAAAATGCAACATGAGGACAGTGCCATGTCACCCAACCCATCCCCAGCACCGCCACACGACACACCATGCCATGTCATGCTATGTGCAGGTAAACAAAGTAATCCCCACAACATGACACAAGTGTCACAATGTACAGTGTCCCTAATTGAAACTCGCGACACCTGAAATGCTCACAGTAATGCAGGACCAACAACACACTTGAGCAGGTATTTAGCAATAACACTTATCAGCTACTGACCCTCAAAACTACCATTAACATGACATTACGAATGTAAGGAATTAGTAGTCTCACCACCTGGAAATGCCTGCACTCCCACCACTTCCAACTGTACAGTTTTGCCGCCATGTAGAGTTGTAGGTGCACTGCTGCCAACATGGACCCCATCTCCAAAGTAGAGGGCCTTGTGTAGACATGAGGAAAGGACCTGCAAATTAGGAGGTAGACACGGATGATGAGTTACACATCAATGCAACATGCAGTGTACAACACAACAGCAATATGCACTAGGAATGTATACACAGTATTGACTAGACTACCCACACATGTAGTGGGAGTCCAATGTCACCATGTACGTCAATGTCACTTGGGCACACCCTTTGCAAGCCCATGGAAACGGGAAGCAGGAGGGGTGTGTGTGACAAAAACCCAAGCATCTGAACCAAATACATGACAAGCCTGCATGTGCCCAGCCACAATGCAGCGTATGCCCACGGGAACACATTGTCCCAAAAAAATAAATAAATGAATTTAAAAAAAAATAAAAAAAATAAATAAAAAATTGCCATTAATGGGCCCGGGGGCGTTGGGGAGGCCACCCAGAAGGTCCGAGGACAGGGTGCACACCAAAACCCACCTGTGTGGATCTTGGGAAAAAAAAACACCTCCATGGGCTCATGGCCCACATGGCTACCCTATTGTGGGAGTATCACTGCTGTCGCTATTATCACCGTGTGCAGCTGCATCCGGAGATGGTGGCACTATGGGAGGCAGCCCACGGAAGGCCCTAGTCTGTTCCTCCATGGCTGCAAGCATGCGGGTGTGGTAGGTCTCGTTCTGGAGGATGAGTGTGCGGAGGTCCCCATGCAACAACTCACGGGATGCCCGGACCTCCGCCCTAGTTGCCTGCATCTCAGCTGAGAGCGTACTGGTGAGACGCTCCAGCTGCTGTTCTGTCCTTCGGTTTGTTGAAGCCTCAAGCTCAACAAGAGTCGTCCTGAGGTGAAGGAGTTCCAGCCACAGGGCTTCCCTGTGGCCCTGAGACTCTATGGAGATGGCTTCCTGCAGAGTCGCCAGTGCCCCCCGCCTGTCCCTGTTGGACGCCAACATGTCCTCCCTGTGTGACTGGCAGATGGAGTTGGTTGCCTGCTGTAGTCGCTCCATCAGACTTTCGGGGGGGACAATGAAAGTGGCCACCCTATCCATGGCCTGAGCCATCATCTCTGATGATGCTGCCTGTTGGGTTGCCATACCGTAAATGGATTGCTCCCATGCGGTATTGCCAGGTGGTGTACGGCCACCACGTCGGCGGGCACCACACCTGTCTGGGGCAAGGCGAACTGCGCCTTGCTGTGCCGGCACTGCCTGAGGCTGCAGGACTGCATTCCCCCTCTGATCTGCTGGCCCAGGAACAGGATCAGATGTCGCGGAGTGTGACCCTGCATCCGTAACCACCAAAGGCATAGCTGCCAACACTGACATCCCCATTGAGGGGTCTGACCCTGGTGCAGGTGGGTGGGACAGAACAGAATCCCTCCCAGGAACACTCACCTGCGACGGCACGTAGGTCTCATCATCCGAATCAACAACTGAGTACAGCTCGGGGGAGGTGCAGCCAGAGACACCCCTTGAGAGCACGACCTGCAGCAGTTGTGGGTTCTCACCCACCACCACACCACGTCCCTCACTGGTGGTCGGTCGGCCCTCGGACCCCTCCTGGGTCTGCACCATCTCCACAATCCCAGCAGTACCAGGTGCGTCTTCCCCTGCAAAGACATAAAAGCAAACAAATGGAAACATGCATTAGCACCATGGCACACAATGAGGGCTGAGAAGCAACAGAACCAGTACTTGATTGACACATGACCCACATGACTAAAACCCTCCCATGCATGCACCCTCACTGCGTATGAAGGGTAGGCAAATGGCACACACTGATGACACCAAGATGAAAGATGAACACATTTTCTGCATGCTGCCTGGCAGTGGCATCACACATTGGCCTGTGATTGCCAGGTGAAATACACATGCCATCACACAGATGGCATGTACCATTGCTATTGAGTGAAGATGGAGAGGAGGGCAGCACTTATTCATTCAGTCCAGTTCCCTCATGTAATAGCTTTTCTAATTCAAACAGGTCTGATTTTTCACCTGGAGCTGCCAGTCCAAAATGGTCCGATTGCACAGGGACATGTCTAAACAAATGATATCCAGGTAACAAAGTCACTCCACTTTACCATAGCCATGTCAGACATGTGACTAGAGGACTGAGAAATGCCTAGTAAAAGTGGTGGAATGCAAACAATCTGCCTGAATGAACAGAGAAAAATAAGCAACAATGTTGTGGCAAGGTGACACTTCAAGGGCAACTGGCGTGCTGTTGGGCTAGATGTCTACTGTTGGCAGAAAGGATACTGCTATGGCCAAATGCTGCTGCGCAGAATGTATTGCATGAAGCACATGGGTGACCCAAACGACTCAGGCGCACACACCCTCACCTGGCACACAAACAGAAGCCCTCACACACACACACCATGCACATGGATGACACACACATGCATGTGCACTCACCGGACAATGCCTCATAATCAGGCAGATCTCCCACGCCTTGGATCTGTTCCTCCGTGACGTAGGTCCCAGCGACTGACTCATGTGGAGTGAGTTCCATGTCTTCTACTGGAGACCCACCTCCAGTCACTAGAGTTGCGGCATGACTTGAGGCCAGCTTATTCTTTGCCCTGCGTTTTAGGTCATTCCAGCGCTTATAGCAATCATTGGCTGTGCGCCTCACGATTCCAAGGGCACTTACGATGTCCGCAACGGTCTGCCAGTGTGCCTGGCGTTGTGCAGGTGTGGTCTTGGATCCTGCAACAATGACCATCTCGTTATCATGTGCGGACACATACTCGACAAGTGCATTCAGTTCGGCATCCGTGAAGCTGGGCTTCCTCGACGGGCCGGACTGTGTAGCCGTGTCTGGGGCATCAGCCTGTGCCGGACGAGCACTCTTCCTCTTCCGCTTGGAAGGTGGTGGTGATCCTGAGTGTCCTACGCCGCTCTGGACACTAGGGGCAGGAGCCCTGGTGGACTCTGTATCAGGAGTGTGGGATTGCACACTCAACATGGGAGTTGGTGCAGGCATTGGCTCAAGTGTAATGGTGTCAGGGGAAATGTCAGCAGGATGGACTAGGACCGACACTGTCCTGGCTGGGTGTGTGAGAGCTGGGGTGGATGGAGCCGCAGCTGCCCCTGCAGCCTCTCCACCCTGCCTACTTGGGGCAGCAGATGACCTTGCTGCCCCTGATCCACGTGGCCTGATGACATCAACGTGCACCAGCGCACGTGTCATAGGCCTGCTGACCTGGAAGTCAGCCATGGAGTCAGCCAGGTCTGGTGCCACAATGGGCTGGTCCAACAAGGGCTGAGCATGGATGGTGTCAGCCACATCAGCCTCAAGCAGGGGGGGGGGATTGTGGGTGCCCTTGACTGGTCCTCCACACATGGGGGGACAGGGTCACCCTACAAGTAACGACCACGTCCCCTACCGGATCCACCACGGCCACCACTTGTGGCTCGTCCACCTTTGCCACCCTTACGGATTCCTCGCCTCCCAACCATGGCACTGATATTAATGTGCGTATGGGAGTGGCTGTAAACTATTGTCCTGGGCAATAGGGGGTCAAAGGGGTTGGGTACCAGATGGTAATTGTACCCTAGTGCTCTAGCAAGGCTAAATGTGACCCCTGGGGAAAGATGACGGGTCACGCAACGCACAGGAAGCCCAAAAAAGGGGGATGACGTGCACGCAACCCCTCCTAGACCACGTGTGTGGAAAAAAAAACCTGCACTACGCTGTGGCACCCAGTAACACAAGAATGAATGTATGCGTGTCACACGCAGCCTAGAATGACCTCTGAAGGGGTAGGCTACACACGGGGCAAGCACAGATGTTAGATACGTGCGTGACTCACCGTCTGCCAGGAAAAAGAGCGTGAAAAAGAAGCACGTTTGCGCGTTGGCAACACCCCCGCCAAAAGAAGAATTTTACGCTGTCTGAGGAGACAGGACAACAGTAGAAGGGAACGCTGTTTGAGGGAACAGGCCCAGGAAAACCAGAAAAAGAGAAAAAAGAGAAAAAGCTGTCAGAGGTAACAGGGAGTACGAACTTGAAACGCCGTGAAGTAAATCGCGTGTGAAACGACAAGAAGTACAGATTTCACCCACTCGCTCTCCACGAAAAGCACGTACAAGGAAATGGTGTTCTACACGTACCTTTTATGCAGGCCCACACGTCCAGCGTCACTTCCGCGTGTACGCGCTAGGGCCATTTCCACCAATTACATGCTTTGTCACTTCCGCGTGTACCCGCTAAGGCCATTTCCACCAATTACATGCTTTGACATTCGGACGTGTCTTTCATTTTTTTAACATGCAACATTTCAAACGTGTGCCATATTCAACGTGCACGTGACTTCATAGACGCGCATACGCTGGTGGCCTTTGGGCCAATGAATGTACAGACGTGTGCTGACGCGCTTACGAGCTAAGGGCCTTTCCTAGAATTACACGCAGGCGTGCTGCATTTTCACGTGCAAAATCACTCCGTATCAAGCTGGCCACGCGTTCACACACGGAAGACCACGCTCCTGCCCAGAAGGCCGAATTACTGCCCCCCAGAGCCCTGAGCACGCTCCCACCTGCCATCTGCTGCTGCCTGACTGCCTGCTGCCCACGTGCCCTGCCATTTGCTGCCTGCACATCAGCCAGGGGTGCTGTTGCTGTGACCACCCCTGCTGGAACCGAAGACTCCCGACTGCTTTTCCATCACCCCACAGCCCAGCCCCAGGAACCAGTTGCCCACCCACTCCTGCCTCTGGGGTTGCCATGTCGGGCACTGCAACATCTGGCACCAGTGGCAACCCCCGGCCAAGGAGGCAGAGGGGCACCAGCTTCACTGCCACCGAAGTTGGTGTCCTGGTGGAGCATGTCCTGGGGCAGTATGATGCCCTCTTCGGAAGGTTGCGTGCCGACAAGGAAGGACAGACTTGGATCTGGATGGACATCGTGACTGCCATCAACGCGGAGGAGGTGGCAGTCCGCGACTACGAACGTGTCAGGAAGCGCTGGGAGGACTTCAGGTCCAGGACCCTCAACAAGGCCCGGCGCCTCCTGAAGGCAGCAGATGCTAAGGGGCGCCGGGGCCACTTGTCGGAAGATCAGATGAGGGTCCTGGAACGCATATCCCCAGCACTCCACGTCCAGGTCCTTGAGAGGCAGACCCGTCTGGAGTCGAGCAGTAAGTGTACATGCATACTGATTGTAAGTTGTGCGTGTGGTGTGCCAGGAGTGTGCAGGTTGAACATGTATTTTTATGTGGGCAAGTAGGGGGGGGGGTGTACAGGGCCGTGAGGGTGACACATGCGAGGGGTCTCATGTGTGACACATGGATGGTGCTTGTGTGTGTGGGCTTGCATGGCACCGGATGTGGAGGAATGATTGTCAGGTGTGACATGGATGTCGATCGGAACACTGCGACAGTTGGCGGAGGTGTACACATGCATGCAAGTTTGGTGGTGTGTGTGTATGTGTAGTGTACTCCCTATGTTGCATGTGATGTGTGGATGACCTTTGGCTGCTCATGCTGTTGTATGTGAATGGATGGTGCTGGCTGTTGCAATATGCCTGTGGTATGGCTCATGTGTGCAAGTTGAAATGACATGTGTGTTGGGGATTGTGATGCCATGTCTGAGGTTTACCAATGCCACTCATGTATGACTGTCATGTGTGTATGAGTCCATTGGACAGTGCCCTGATGCCTGTGTTTTCTTTCTCCCTGTCTGCAGCGTCAACTGATGAAGAGGGCGGAGAAGGTGCTGTGGAGCACCTCGGCAGGGGTCGCACCACCAGCCGGAGACACAAGGCCCGGATCCCCTCCCAGGTTCTGATCTCGTCAGGGAGTGAGGAGTCCGGTGCCGTGTCCCAGGCCGCAGCTGCCGAGGGGAGGTCCAAGAGGTGGAGGTTGGAGTTGGACTCCTCGGCAGCAGAAGGGGCAGCTGGGACCCCACAGGGCCCAACGGAGGAAGATGGCACGGAGTCATCCAGGTTGGTGGGGGGTTTGGAGGAGGAGGAGGCCGTGCAAGCGACAGAGGCGGGGTCTGGAGGTGGGGATTCCACTGGTGCTAGTGGTGCAGTGCAGGATCTGGGACAGGAGGCGGCACAGGCCGCCGCGGAGGTGCCTGTGTGCAATCCTGTCCCTGCTCCTGTCACTGCATCATCTTGCACCAGCGGGGATGCCTACCTCCAGACCCGTTCTCAGGGAGGGGATTGGCTTACAACACCTGGCCTTCCTCTCCCTGCAGATGTGGCTATCCTGCACCAGGTTGAGCCTGTCCAGGGTGGGGTGGCGTTGCGTCAACGGGCCATGCGAGCTGACCTGCAGTCTTTTCATGATGAGTCTGCACGTCTTCTTGCATGGCTCATTGACTGCGTTGACCCACTGGGACAGCTCACCAGGGCTGGATTCCTCTGTTTCCTGGACCTTGTTCCGACTCCCTCCTCCACGGAACCCCCTATGCCCCAGTTGTCCTCCATGCCATCTTCCCACCCATGTGTCACCTGGGTGCCCTGTGGAGCTGCCTCCGACCGTGCGGCCAGGCTGGTGGACAACAGATCTGGGAGTCGGACGTCCAGCAGGGGTGGCCACATCAACGACTGCACCCCAGCTGGAGGAGGATGTGCAGGCACCATCGGACAGGGCACATGGACAGCAGCAGCTGCAGCAGCAGGAGACTGTAGGTGGGAGCCACGATAGCTCGGGGCCTTCAACATCGGAGGGGCAGGCATCGGCCGCAGGGCAGGAGGACCCTGGACGGGAAGTGTCTTCCGTGTGGCAGCGGTTGGGCCACGCCATAGATGCGGAGCGGCGGCGGGCAGAAGAGGCGCGGCTCACGATGGTCAGGGCGGAGAACTCCATGCGGAGGGCCCTGAGGAGGGCCGAGTGCCTCGAGGCAATCCGCAGGGAGTTGGAGGTGAACATGTCGGCGTCCCTGCGGACCCTCGGGCCATGGAACAGGACTGCCTCCGGGACATAGACGAGGAGTTCGATGATGCCCTGGCCCGGAACACCACTAAGTGAGCCGCTGGACTGGCCCGCCGCCATTGTATATAGTTATTTAGTGATAGGTTTCCTTTATAGTTTATTTTTATTTGGAGTCGACGGACACTGCTCCACCTTTTGTATATAGTTCCATTTTACATAGTTGGACTTTGGATTTGGACATTTTTTTTACTATGAATATTTTTCCCATGGAGCAATGTTTTTCTATTTCTTTTTTCCCTTCATTTCCTTTTTACGGACTTGAACTTTGGAAGACATTTTTTTGGATTATCATTTATTGATTTTAATTTGAAAAGGGACAGCCAGCTTCATTTTGTTTTTTTCTTACTTGTGTATTTTGTTTAATTTTGATTGCCATTACTGTTGTTATTAATACATTATTTGGATTTTTTCATTCTTCAATGTGTTGTTTCATCTCATTGTTATCATGCATGTCATGATATGAGTTTTCAGGTTCACTTGCAACCATTGTGTGTGTGTGAGACACATGTGTTGATTTACATTGTTTCCATTGGAGTAGTATCATGGGCGCATGTAATACTTGGTTGTGTCTGTGGGCTGTGGTGGCTGGCCATGAGGCCCATGCTTGAGGATTGTCAGGGCCTGTGGGCAGGGGAACATGAGTGGGGGCCTGGTGGAGGCTGCCCATGGTGGCTGGGGGGTGGGGGTGGTGGGAGACATGAGTGGGGGCCTGGTGGGGGCTGCCCATGGTAGCTGGGGGGTCGGGTGGTGGGAGACATGAGTGGGGGCATGGTGGGGGCTGCCCCTGCACTGCTGGGGTGATGGGGGTGGGTGGGAGACATGAGTGGGGGCCTGGTGGGGGCTGCCCATGGTAGCTGGGGGGTGGGGTGGTGGGAGACATGAGTCGGGGCATGGTGGGGGCTGCCCCTGCACTGCTGGGGGGATGGGGGTGGGTGGGAGACATGAGCAGGTGTGCAGGGTAGTCCCCTGTTTTGTGGGCTGCCTGCAGGGACCGTGGAGGGTGTACAGGGTATACCTGTGAGGACCCACCCAGTATCATGGGCGCATGTAATACTTGGTTGTGTCTTTGGGCTGTGGTGGCTGGCCATGAGGCCCATGCTTGAGGATTGTACGGGCCTGTGGGCAGGGGGACATGAGTGGGGGCCTGGTGGAGGCTGCCCATGGTGGCTGGGGGGTGGGGGTGGGTGGGAGACATGAGTGGGGGCCTGGTGGAGGCTGCCCATGGTGGCTGGGCGGTGGGGGTGGTGGGAGACATGAGTGGGGGCCTGGTGGGGACTGGCCATGGTAGCTGGGGGGTGGGGGTGGGTGGGAGACATGAGTGGGGGCCTGGTGGGGGCTGCCCATGGTGGCTGGGGGGTGGGGGTGGGTGGGAGACATGAGTGGGGGCCTGGTGGGGGCTGCCCATGGTGGCTGGGTGGTGGGGGTGGTGGGAGACATGGGTGGGGGCCTGGTGGAGGGTGCCCCACACTGCTGGGAGGGTGGGGGGTGGGAGACATGAGCAGGTGTGCAGGGTAGTCCCCTGTTTTGTGGGCTGCCTGCAGGGACCGTGGAGGGTGTACAGGGTACACCTGTGAGGACCCACCCAGCCTAATCGCGTGTGATTATTCCCGCGCACCCTGTAATACACGTACCCAGCCAAATCGCGTGTGATAATTCCCGCGCACCCCTGTAATACACGTACCCAGCCAAATCGGGTGTGATTATTCCCGCGCACCTCTGTAATACACGTACCCTGGCTAATCGCGTGTAAAACTTCACGCGTACCCCTGTCATACACGTACCCTGGCTAATCGCATGTAAAACCTCCCACGTACCCCTGATATGAACGTTACCCGCTTTGTGTTCCTTGTTTGGCAGCCCTGTAAACTGGTCCAGGGTTAGCGCAGCCCTTTGCGATGATTTAGCGATTTTGATGGCTTTTCCTTGCGCGAGGGCGTTCCTGGGGGCGTTACTGGCGCTGCTGCAGGGTCGCTGCGATACTCTGCGCCACGGCTGGTTTGGGAGCCTAAAATCCATGAATACGCTGTGCGCGGAAATCGGTTTTGGCGCACGCGCCTGGCGCAGACAATCGCACGCGGACACTCTGCGCTAGCCGCTTGTGACACTTTTCTCCGAAATTCTATGAATTACCCTGATAGTGTTTATGGAATAAGACAAGAATTGGACTACTGTGCTGGAATGGTGAAATTCACTATAAACTCACAGGAAGATCCACAAGATTTTTTAATGTACTTACTACAAGTACTGGAAAACAAAAACATACCTATAATGGAAAATTTCCAGATTTCATACATGTGGAAACATACATGCACTCTGTGCAACAATGTGACACAAGAAGAAATTCCCAATGAATGCTTCATATATATATATATCAATACCAAATTGTGAATCCATTCCATTTCAGCAACTTCTACAAAATGCAAACCATGGTAGATTATGCCCTACCTGCAATTCAGATAATCGCTCCACGTTAGTAATACAAACACATAGTAAATACGTAATACTAATGCTTCTACGTTACAATGCAGATGGTACCAAAAACAACTGCAAGCTCACTGGATTCACACATAGTCAAATATCACTTGGTAAGAAAACCTTCACAATAGGTATAATCTACCACACAGGAGCCACAACCAATTCAGGGCACTACATGGCATATATAAAAAAGAAATGTGGATGGTTTGAATGTAATGATAGTACCATTACTCTAAAGCAGAGATTACCAGCAAATCTTACAAACGCTTATTTGATGTTCTTAAAACCAAAATTTGATAAATAAACTGTATTTAAACCTTTAAGTAAATTTGTGTTAAAAAAATATAAACTGTTAGAATACTCCAAAAGCTATCTAACTGCTCAAAGATTCTACAACAACTAATCAGATAAATGAATACCACTAAATTAGACCAAAAAATACACAGTTAGAATACGGCAATTGGTATTTAACTGTACCAAAATTATAAATTTGTGCTAAAATAATATAAACTGTTAGAATACTCCAAAAGCTATCTAACAGCTCAAAGATTCTACAACAACTAATCAGATAAATGAATACCACTAAATTAGGCAAAAAAAATACACAGTTAGAATACGCCAATTGGTATCTAACTGTCTCAAAATTTAACAATATCCAAATAGATAAATCAAAACCACTAAAATATATTAAAAAAATAGACAGTTAGAATACGCCAATTGGTATCTAACTGCTCCAAAATTTTACAATATGAAAACAAATGAAGAATCTGTTACTGCTCCAAAAAAAATACAACAAAGCAAAGTATAAAGCATTAACCAGAAACAACAAGTGAACACTGAAAACAAACAAACAAATAAACTGTAGAATAACAGAAAAAGGTTTTTTTTTTTAATCCAACATGGATTTTTTTTTCTCCCACAGACCCAATGATTTTAGCAACAAATACACAAACTGAGCAAATTGCACAGCACTCTGATTTGTACTCTACTAAATATGAAGGTCGAAAAAAAATAAAAGTATATTGCTTATACAATGTGATAAGTCATTACAAAATACTAATACTAACATGCCATTTTCTTTTATCACAGAAATGAAGAAGAAAAACATGGACTCCCATTACTAGACCAAACAGTAAGTATACAATAATAAGGACAACCATAGCAGCATATCACATCCATAGTATCTAATACCTTTGTTCCTTATACATTTGTTTTTCACCCAAAGTTATAAGCAAATATGAATGTGATATGCTGCGGTGGTTGTTGCCAGGGCATACAGTCTTGGGTGCATGGCCAAATGGCCATGCACCCAAGACTCTATGCCCTGGCAACAACCACCGCAGCATATCACATCCATAGAGTCAAACATTTCAACTATGATCTATGGGAAACTTTTAATGTCCGCGAACAATGTGAGTGTTCTTAGAACACTTTGAACTTGCCAGCGAACAGGGGCGTTGCTAGGGGGGGGCTAAGGGGGCTATCGCCCCTGATCTTTTGGTTGTAGCCCCGGATAGAATCTCTGGAGCTACAGCCAAAAGACTAGCTAGCCCCCAGTCCCAACAGTTCCGACATCAGCTTAGCCCCGGGTCTTTTCCAGACCTAGCAACTCCCCTGCCAGCGAACAATACGGACACCGTTTTCAGGACACCCCCTACGGACATTTCAGAACAACGCGATAGTTCTTAGAACACTTTCAACTTAACAACGAACAATATGGACAGCGTCCTAAGGACACCCCCTACGAACATTCCAGGACACCGGGAGTGTACTCAAAAACGTCTTCAGAACACCCCCATTTTGTTTATTTGCGAACATTTCAGGACACCGCGGGTGTTCTTAGGACACATTCAACTTGACAGAGAACAATACGGACAGCGTCCTCAGGACACCCCCTATGAACACTCCCTGGACACCGCGAGTGTTCTTAGAAGCGTCTTCAGAACACCACCATCTTGTTTATTTGCGAACATTTCAGGACACCGCAAGTGTTCTTAGGACACATTCAACTTGACAGAGAACAATACGGACAGCGTCCTCAGGACACCCCCTACGAACATTCCAGGACACCGGGAATGTTCTTAGAAGCTTCTTCAGAACACCACCATCTTGTTTATTTGCTAACATTTCAGGACACCGCGAGTGTTCTTAGGACACATTCAACTTCACAGAGAACAATAAGGACAGCGTCCTCAGGACACCCCCTACGAACACTCCCCGGACACAGCGAGTGTTCTTAGAAGCGTCTTCAGAACACCACCATCTTGTTTATTTGCGAACATTTCAGGACACCGCGAGTGTTCTTAGGACACATTCAACTTGACAGAGAACCATAAATGTGTTTTTCACCCAAAGTTATAAGGAAATATGAATGTGATATGCTGTGGGGCTTGTTGCCAGATGGCCATGCACCCAAGACTGTATGCCCTGGCAACAACCACCGCAGCATATCACATCCATAGAGTCAAACATTTCAACTATGATCTATGGGAAACTTTTAATGTCCGCGAACAATGTGAGTGTTCTTAGAACACTTTGAACTTGCCAGCGAACAATACGGACACCGTTTTCAGGACACCCCCTACAAACATTTCAGAACAGCGCGATAGTTCTTAGAACACTTTCAACTTAACAACGAACAATACGGACAGCGTCCTAAGGACACCCCCTACGAACATTCCAGGACACTGAGAGTGTTCTCAAAAACGTCTTCAGAACACCCCCATTTTGTTTATTTGCGAACATTTCAGGACACCGCGGGTGTTCTTAGAACACATTCAACTTGACAGAGAACAATACAGACAGCGTCCACAGGACACCCCCTACGAACACTCCCCGGACACCGCAAGTGTTCTTAGAAGCTTCTTCAGAACACCACCATCTTGTTTATTTGCGAACATTTCAGGACACCGCGAGTGTTCTTAGGACACATTCAACTTGACAGAGAACAATACGGACAGCGTCCTCAGGACACCCCCTACGAACACTCCCCGGACACCGCGAGTGTTCTTAGAAGCGTCTTCAGAACACCACCATCTTGTTTATTTGCAAACATTTCAGGACACCGCGAGTGTTCTCAGGACACATTCAACTTGACAAAGAACAATACGGACAGCGTCCTCAGGAAACCCCCTACGAACACTCCCCGGACACCGCGAGTGTTCTTAGAAGCGTCTTCAGAACACCCCCATTTTGTTTATTTGCGAACATTTCAGGACACCGCGGGTGTTCTTAGAACACATTCAACTTGACAGAGAACAATACGGACAGCATCCTCAGGACACCCCCTACGAACATTCCAGGACACCGGGAGTGTTCTTAGAAGCGTCTTCAGAACACCACCATCTTGTTTATTTGCGAACATTTCAAGACACCGCAAGTGTTCTTAGGACACATTCAACTTGACAGAGAACAATACGGACAGCGTCCTCAGGATACCCCCTACGAACACTCCCCAGACACCGCAAGTGTTCTTAGAAGCGTCTTCAGAACACCCCCATTTTGTTTATTTGCGAACATTCCAGGACACCGCGAGTGTTCTTAGGACACATTCAACTTGACAGAGAACAATACGGACAGCGTCCTCAGGACACCCCCTACAAACACTCCCCGGACACCGTGAGTGTTCTTAGAAGCGTCTTCAGAACACCCCCATTTTGTTTATTTGCGAACATTTCAGGACACTGCGGGTGTTCTTAGAACACATTCAACTTGACAGAGAACAATACGGACAGCGTCCTCAGGACACCCCCTACGAACATTTCAGGACACCGGGAGTGTTCTCAAAAACGTCTTCAGAACACTCCCATTTTGTTTATTTGCGAACATTTCAGGACACGCGGGTGTTCTTAGAACACATTCAACTTGACAGAGAACAATACGGACAGCGTCCTCAGGACACCCCCTACGAACACTCCCCGGACACCGCGAGTGTTCTTAGAACAGTTTCACTTTGCTTGCAAACAAAACGGACACATATTGAGTCCTTAGAACACCCCCCAGTCGGTTTATTTAGAACATTTCAGAACACCCGTGATGTCCGCAAACAAATCGAACACAAAAAGAACGTCTAACACATAAAAAACACAACTTTCATCCTATCTCATACCCTCCCACCGTCCCCAAACACTCCTACACACCAACACACTCTACTAAATACACATTTTGAACAAAGTTTCACCGTGCTGTCCGCGGACGTCCATGAATCCAAGATGGCGGGCGCTACCGAAAAATCTGATGCGCTTCACGCTCCACGCCGTCCAATCAGCGAACACGTTGCATGTCCGCGAACATCACTCAAGACGATTGGCCAATCAGGACACTGTCCGCGGTGCGAACAGGGAAGTGTGTCCGCGAACCGAACACAGATATCACAAATTTTTTTTACCTACTTTTTGGTCATTTTAAAAAAAACTACTGGACGGATTTTCACCAAATTTGCAAAAGCACGCTTTCGGGACCAAGCCGCTGCTCCTGGTCCAAATTTGGTGGAAATCCGTCCAGCGGTTTGGGCTGTAGGCGCGAGCAAAACATTTTTCCCATTCAGTCTATGGGAAAAAAAAAGTTTTGGGACCCCCCCTATAACTTTGCCCCCCCTGGACGAATCCTCACCAAACTTTGCAAAAAATTCAGAGTGACCCAAATACTTTTTTTGCAAAGTTTGGTGAGGATCCGTCCAGGGAGAGCGAAGTTATGAGCCACCCAAAAAGTGCTCTTCCTATGGAAACAGCAACTTAACCATAACTACATGGCCACTACCGTGGCCATGTAATTCAAGGAATAAACTTTAGTTGCAGGGACATTAAGGTAAGAACTTAACACAACAATACTCCTAACATTCTGCTAAAGCCACCTTAACTTCGTGCCCCCTGTTGAACAGCCCATGACCACAATACTGGCATCCCAGATAACATCACTGATGACATCACTAATTACATTACAACAGTTACTGGCATTAAGCATGGCCTTCACCCATGGTCAGCATTCATGGGAAAATATATTTGAACACATGAATGGGTACTAGTTATGCCCTTTAAAACACTAAGAGATGTAATTAGTTATATACAATGTAATTAGTGGTGTCACCACTGATGTCATCAGTGATGTGATTTGTAATGTCATCAGGTTTCTCATATAACATGTAATTAGTGATGTCATCAGTGATGTGATCTGTGATGTCATCAGTGTGGTCATAGGCTGTGCAACAGGGGTCACAAAGTTAAGGTGGCTGTAGCTGAAATTCAGGGGTTTTGTTAACCTTAACCTTAACCTTAACCTTAACCTTAACATCCTTGCAACTAATGATTTTTCCTTGAATTTCAAAAGTGTTTTTACAATGTATTGTTCACCTTAATGTACCTGCAGCTAAAGATTTTTCTTTGAATTTCAACGATGTTCTTAGTTCATAGATTTTTAGAATGCTTCCAGACCACTAACATGGTCTTTGGCCATGGTCAGTAAAAATGATACCAGACCACTAGCTGGCTGGTGGGCACAGCCGAACACTACCAAATCACTAGCCATGGCCTTCGGCAATGGCCAGTGTGCATGGCCACTCTATATTTTGAAACACTTGAAACCCATCGCTCAAAGATGTTCATCAATCACAAAGTGATGTTGTCCTGTTTTGACAGTGGTATTGTTATGTATAAAAGATTGCAGGCTTTGAGTATTCAAAATGTTTTTAGGCATTGTGCAGTGAGATGAAACACCAGAAAAATAACCTCAGAGAGGAAATCTTCCAATACATATGCTGGCAAGGTATACAAGGTGCTCATCTTTTGAACCCAGCCATCTGTAGTGAAATATTCTACAAAATCCCAATACAAAACAAGTGCTTGTGGTCTTCTGGGTAGGCGGCTGCACTGGGAACATGACAACCTGAGTAAATTCCTGGTATTCACAAACTTGACCAAGCTTGCCAACCTCAAAAATACCCCATGGGGTGCGTACACCTTCTGAAAAAGTTACACTGTCTAAACACATGGGTCCTTTAGTGGTGCCCTCAAAACAGCCACAATCAGGGGAAAATAGCTTCACCAGTGTCCAGGATTGCAAACTCTCTTGCCACATTGTGCGCAAATACTAATGACTTACTTGCCATCTCATCAATTCCCCACATCCCCACCATGTCTGGCTTTCAACAATACTCTTCTTTATAAATCTAACTTGAAAAGTACACATACCATAGTGTCACTCAAATATATAACTTCTTTTAGAACTATGTTAGGCAAAAAGTGTGCAAATGTGGCATTATTCCTGCCATCTTCACTGTGAGACTACAGATACCAGAATCAAATTATGCAAAAAAGGCAAACAAATGGTCTCTGAGTGCAAATCATTCAAGGACTGTCATGTGTCGTGAGATATTTAAAACTAAGAAAACAAACAGCATTAGGAACTGGTGACAGTCTCCCACCCATGCACTAACCAGGACCGACCCTGCTTAGTTTCAAAGAAAGGAAGGATCCAGCCCCCTTAGGCAATGTTTCTCTAAGTGGTCTTGTAAAGTGGGCTCATTTATAAGGGAACATGGTCTTAAAGGGCTAACCCCCTCCTTGCTTTGAGGCTAAGCAGGTTTCATCCCAGTTACTGCTGAGATAAGAAACCCAGTGTTGATGTAAAAAAAAATGTATTATTGAGGAATAAAAGTATCAGAATGCAATTCAGCAAAAGCAAAACATTGTCTCTGAGTGCAAAACTTTCAGGGACTGACAGTAGTACATTTAAAAAGAATAATAATAATCCGGGTGCCCATTCGGTCACCCATCCATGCAGTAACCGGGACTGACCCTGCTTAGCTTCAAAACAGGACTGACCCTTCTTAGCATAAAAACAAGGGAAAGGCTGGCTTGTTTCTCTAAGTTGTCTTGTAACCTTTGCTCATTTATCGAGCAGCATGGCCTGAGAAGGCTGGCCCATTCCTCGCTTTCAAGCTAAGCATTGTCTCTCCTGGTTACTGCATGGATGGGCTATTAAACATGTTTGTTTAAATTATTTACATATGTATACATGTGTGTATTCAGTAGTCCTTGTAAGATGTATTTTGAAATATATATATATATACTACCTAGCTCGCGGAGAGTGCGGCCCCTCCTTTCCTCTTTTTTCTGTTGATATATATATATATAACAATTTAGCTAAAAACTGGCGCTTTGCCTCAAAAGGTGGCTGGTGCTAGGAATACAAATTCAGCCAAATTCGTTAAAAATCAAAAACACACAAGCCCCTACGCGGTTGTAGCACTACAAAAAACCACATAGGCAAGTACAAAAAGATCCCAGCACACAAAACCTTGCTACTTTAAAATGACATCTTTATTATAACATTTCACAGCACATCATAAAAGACAGAGGCGCAAGAAATCACCTATGTGACATTTATCCACCCTTGGGGTGAGTGACTTTTTTACAACCTTATGGCTGTCACAAAGTCAGGGTGTTGGTGTTTGGAGATATGTTTGTCGATGGTTTACAGCAGTATGCTCAATGCAGGCATGTAGCAAACAATTCCGATGTTAAAGTAGTCGACGATGTGTGGAGCGCTGTGCCTGATTGCAATGTAGAGGGAATTCTACAAGTTTGTGAACATATGGGTAGGATGAACAGTCCCCATCTGGTAGTTTTGCACTATGGTGCTTTCCATTTGGGCTACGTGAGTGCCCCTACTTTGTTGGCAGCGTTGGGACAGTTGGTTCAAGCAGTAATGAATATCCTTCCAAATGCAAAAGTAATTTTTTCTGGATTACTACCTAGGGCAATATGGGACAATAGTTCTGTTTTTTGTCCTCAGCAATACATTGCTAGGTGTGCAATCAATCGAGGCATATGGGCTTTCATGCTTAGAGCTTGTATGTTTTTCTGTAATAATGAGAATATTTATTTTAGTAATGCTGTTTATTTTGAAGAATATGGTATTTTTTAAAATCTTTTTTGGGAAATGCCATGTTGTTTTGAAATGTAAGGGTTGCTTTGGAAAAGGTTATGTGAAGATCTTAGTAGTAAAGTAAGAAGAAAATAAAACAAAAAAATACAAAATAACAGGTGTCTGTCAGGCATCTGCAAAAAAAAAACCTAAAAAATGGCTCTTTTCAGAGCCCACCTCAAAGGGGAAATAGGGCACACTATTTACACGTACATTCACCACGATCAGATCTTCGATATGCCCTCAGACATGGCGGTAGTCTGCGGACAGCGCGTATTACATGTGGGGATTCTGGGGTGGAGAGGTATGCAAATGAGAATGAGCGGAGCTAGGGATTTGTCAGTAAAGTTTAGTGGGTGTGTTGTGTAAGGAGAGATATTGTGAGAACGTCTTACTCCAGAGAGAAGAACAGATAGCTATGGCTGTTTGTTTTCGAAAACAGATTATCTGGAATTTGGGAGACGCATGGATACATTGGTTGGAGGTGCCTGCAGAATGTTGTGGAGTAGCTGCAGATCTTGGCTTCCCATATGTGGAAGTGCACTGGTATGGAGTGCGTGGAATGAGGTGGCTGGACTTGGTACGTCTCTGTGCTACTTTAGAGACAGAGCATCATCCGGACATAATTATAACTCATTGTGGAGGGAACAGTTTAGGACATGTGTCTGGAATTTGTTTGTGATTTGCAATGAAAGAAGGACTTGAGAAGGTCATGGACATGTTTCCAAATTCCCAAGTAATTTTTTCTCGTATTGCGCAGACAAATGTGGCTGCGTTCTTCTTTATTTGATCCACAAATGGAGAAAGCGAGGCGCAATGTCAATAAGGCTGTTTGTACCTTTCTAAGAGATGTTGGCATGTCCTCTTTTCACAATGAAAATATTATGTTTCATAGCACATACATCTTTCGCAGAGATGGAATCCATCTTACTTATGCTGGCAATCACATTTTTCAGAGAAATGTACAAAATGCATTGCGACCTTTTTTGGAATCAGAGTGACCTATTTTGCAGTATATGTTGACGATTTCAAGTTTTTCAAACACACAAAAACACCACTAAAAGGTTCTTTTCAGAGCCACCACTTCTTCACAGAGAAAAATGCATTGGTTTTGCTAGGGCAGCGCCCTAACATTTTATATGTCCTAGGACTTTCCGCGGACTTTCAAAAAATGCACAGGGCCCTGCACTGTTTATTTGCCACTTCTATTTTTAAACTGTGAAAGGCGGATCTGAAAAGAGCCTTTTTTTTTATGTTTGTTGTTTTATATTTTTGGGGGTTTTTTACACACAACACCGTAGGAGAGGAGGAGAAAGGAGGTTAAGGAAGGGACACAAACCATGGGGATAAGAAAGGGCAGGTGGAGAGAGGAAGATGTAGGGTGGGCCTTATTTAGGTAGTTAGCAGGTCTTTTGGTGGTCTGTGACCGTAGTCTCGAAAGCACTTTAAAGACTCTCCCCCCTGCAGAGTACTGCGTCGCAGTACATACACAATATTGTGATCGTCGAAAGGTAAGGGTCAACAGCATCGCAAATGGCCTATGAAGCAGCTGGAGGGATGTGCTCTCCCACAGGAGTGTCTCTTCTGGTGAGTGGAGCGGAAACGGAGGATGCTGTAGAGGAACTCAACCTACTACGTTTATCACAAGGTACAACCTTGCAAATGTCCGCACTGTGAAATGAAGTTAGGTGTCGTTTCATGGATGTCGTACCAAATCTGTACGAACCACGTTGCCCACGACTCAGCATCAATTTGCACTGGTTACAGGTCACCTTGTTTGCACGTGCTTTTGGTACATTACCATAAACGGTAAACAACCGCCACACCCAAGACTCCTGGCGAGTGTTGGTAGTAGGGAGTTCCTCTACTTCATTCTCTTCATCCTCATTCTCTACATACTCACGGTGTGCCCCTCTGCAGGCCCTTGGGGAGGTGGTGGTGGTGGAGGGTTTGGGGGTGGTGCTGAGGCAGATGTAGCAACAGCAGCCATGGATGCCATTAGGGTTGAAGAGATAATCTCAGCAAGAGCAGCAAAGGCAGCAAAAGTCAATCTGCACTAGCCAGAAGTACAATGAAGATCAGCTCTGGGGTGTGGCCTTTTGTAGGGGGCAAGGGGTGCGTCTCGCGAACATATCAAACACCCAAAAAGGTTAAAATAGTTACAAAAAGTATGTGGAAAGCCAGGACCATTGTCTAGGAAATGTGAAATGGTAAATTTTTACTGTCAAATAATTTGGATTGTCTGAATAAGTTCTTTTAAAATGTTGGGGAACCGGACAGAGTGCGCAAATTAGGACACACGCTCAGCGTGGGTGTGGTCACATAATGATGACAGGAACACGTCTGCGAAGAGAACGGGTGTCCGCAGGACACCAAATGCATTTGAACGGTCATGCGCATGCGCGCGGGTGTTCTACAGACGGTGTTAGGGTCCTGAAGCTAATTAAAAGTGTGACACAAGTGAGACGGACAGTTACAGAGAGGCACGATGTTTGCAGGACTGACGGGTGTGGTGCGCATGTGCGTAGATGTTCTGCAGACTGTACGGCCAGGTATAGTGTCCTTAGGACACCTCCATTTTGTTTGACTACGGACATCCCGGACACCGTGCATGTTCTTAGGACAGTTTCAACTTGGCTGCGGACGGTATGGACAGGTATAGTGTCCTTAGGATTAGTCCATTTTGTTCACTTACGGATATCTCGGACAGCAGGTGTGTTCTACGAACAGTTCCATCTTGGTTGCGAACGGTACGGACAGGTATAGTGTCCTTAGGACAACCCCATTTTGTTCATTTACGGAAATCCCAGACACCTGGTGTGTTCTAAGAACAGTTCCATCTTGGTTGCGAATGGTATGGACAGGAGTAGTGTCCTTAGGACATCCACATTTTGTTAATTATGGACAGGCCGGACAGGCGCGTTGTCCGCTAACATTTTAACTGCTTTAAAAAAAAAAATAGACACAAAGAATTTCATTAAAAGAAACATAACATTTTCTTTTTTTATCATATTCATATACACAATTTATGAAAGAGGGGGAAGCAGAAACTGATACAACTACAGGAGAATTAGGGGTTTGGAGAGGATGGATGGGAGGGGATGAAGGGATGGAAGTCTCATCAAAATGTTTATCTTGGTGTGAAGGTTTGAGGATAGTTCACTGGGACATGGTGAGGGGGCACAGGTACAGGTGGGACAATGGTATTTATTTTTTTCTTGTATGTGGTCCTCCACTAACTGTTTCAAACCATTGAAATTTTCCTTGAGCATGTCTATTTTCTTTTCCATGTGTTGCAGAGTGTTTTCCAATGTGTCTTTTGGTGTAATATTTTCAATGTTTGTATGGTCTGTTAAAATATATATATATATATATGTTAAGTACACAAAAAGTAATGATTATTAATTTGCTTATATAGAGAAGTGTCTACCATTATTATCACTGTCTTCAGACATGTCGTCACATGGAACATTTGCTTCAAGCCACTCCAAAGTACTGCACATTTCTGTATGAAAAACAAAAATATATTAATTATACTGTACCTTATACAAAAAGTTTAGAAATATATAAGAAAAATGAAGTTTACTTACTAGCTTCTGGTAAGTTGTATTCGTAGTGTTGTGTAGGTCTACTGTTGCTTCTAGCTCTGCAGTTTCTGTGAGGTAAATATCTTGGAGGCATATCTTTTTTGTTATGGTATAATCCATTTTATTACATATGGTATTTAAATGGATGGTTGATGTGTTAGATATGTATGTTCCACTGCTTATTAATTATTACATATAATGTGTTTATGTGCTGCTTTTTGAACTTGTGCAGTGTTTATATGGTATGATAGAACAATTCTCAGAACCCCTCAGTGTTTGGGTAGAGTTGATGTCATCCACAACCGTCCGCGGACAACAAAATCATTAGCGAGGTGTTCGGTATGTTCTATGTTACATGTATATAAAGTAAGGGAATCCTAGTAAACATTTATCAAATTTACACTATGAAAATGTATATTCAATAAAAAAAAAACTTTGTTAAAGGGACGTAGGGATGTTATGGTTAAGTTGCGCTACTAAAAACCTATGAAATTCAGTAAACAAACTTTGTTAAAGGGACGTTATGGTTAAGTTGCGCTACTAAAAACATATGAAATACAGTAAAAAAAAAGGGGGAGCCAGACATGTGATGTCATCAATGACATTTGTGATGCGAGTTATGGTTGCTTAGCTTACCATAACTGGTGAATTTCAGGGGTTTTTCGGTTTTACTTGGAACCATAAGGTCCCTTTAACAAAGTTTTTTTACTGAATTTCATAGGTTTTTAGTAGCGCAACTTACATCATATCGTCCGTTTTTTTACTGAATATTATATATACATATAACAACAGGTTATTCTGATTTGCCTCGCACATGCAAGCTGCATTTTCAATTCTCCATGTATTTGCATCTCTATACCCAGAGATACGTGCGGTTTTCATGTGGCCCTCAACACAGATGAACCTTTAGAGTGCAATACTTTCAAAATCTATGTTGATGCTTTCAAAAATTATGTGGATGCTGATGTTTTCTTAGTGAGGTATGACATATTTAAACCTAAGAAGACACATGGCACCCAGGACTGTGGACTGTCACCCATATGTGCAGTGACTGGGACAGACCCTGCTTAGCTTCAAAGCAAAGAGTATGTTTCTCTAAGTGATTGCGTAACTTGTGCACATTTATTAGTCAACATGGCTTGTGGGGGCTGGCCGATTATGCTTTGACGCTAAGCAGGGTCAGTACTGGTTACTGCATGGATGGGATGATTTTACACCCCAACATCACTGTAAATGATAAACTATCTATTTATATTTTTGTTTATTTTTTTTATATAGCCATGGGTACTACACTCAGCTATTTGTAGTCATTATAGGTGTGCATATCAGAACAGCAGAAGAACAGGCTCAGAAAAAAATGCTTTCCTGACCCCAACCCTTATCAAGTGTCCCTCTCCTCTGTGTCTCTCTCCTCTGTGCCTGCTCGCCACACACCCGTGATAGCCTCCTCAAATCCCCTGAACTCTCCCATTCCCTCACAACACACACTGTTTCCATGATGCAGTTTGCTATGAAATATTGGCTATTTACGGCTATATCTGAGTTTACATAAAAGCTTTATGTTTCAAACTCAGTCTCTAGAAAAAAGAAAATAGCATACTAGCCCTGACGATATTTCTCCTAGTGCAGGAACATGAAGTAGAACAGTTGAGACAAAGCTCAGGAGAGGGAGACAGGAAGAAAAGAAACGACGTTGGTGGATGTGGGGGTTGATGGACAAACAAACTGGTCCTAGTACATTTAGGTCATTTTTACATACAGACAGAGGTAGAGACGGGGATGAGGGCGAACAAAGGGTCTGACTAGCAGGGCCCTGGGTTAAGCGCAGAGACAAATATCAGGAGGTAGAAGGGGGCACCCAGCCGCTCTCCTAAGGGTCTGGGTCCTTCAGAGTCAAACAGGCAGGGGAGGCACACCTATGCTGCCCCCCAGGAGGCAGTGGCTGCCGCCGCAGCCACTTCTTGTCCTCCAGGGGGCAGCTGGCTGCAGGCCTGAGTAGGAGGCAGTGGTCAACCCCTGCAGCAGCCCCCAAGACCAAGACCACAGCTCATGGCCAAGGCTCGGGCCAAGGCAGTGTGGGACTCGGAGGAGCGGGCAGTGAGTGCGCTGAGTGCCCAGAGCTTTAAGTCCAGTCCCGCCCAGTACCCCACCTACCCCTAGCCCCCAGCCAGTGGGCTACAGGGGTTGTTGGCGCCTCCGTCTGGCCTTCTTCGGCACCCCGCTGGGCCTCTACCGCAGGGTCAGCAGCACAGCCCCGGGGCCAAGGGGCCGCCAGACCAGGTTAAGTGGGGGCCGCTTCCCTTTACTCCCCTGCTGGCTGCCAGTCGCCCCCCCCAGCAGGGTCAGACTGGGTCCACACTTGGAAATGGCAATCCATTCTTTTTGTGACACTATTTCAATGGTACCCAAGGGGGAGTTTTCTGATAGACGTGACACAGGGTTTTTTGACACCAGGAATGATGTAGGCCTATCTTTCTGGGGTCCCAGGGGATGTGGTGTGCCTGGCTTTCTGGGGTCCCAGGGAAAGTGGTGTGCCTGTCTTTCTGGGGTCCCGGGGGTTGTGGTGTGCCTGTATTTTTGGGGTCCGGGCAATGTGGTGTGCCTGGCTTTCTGGGGTGCTGGGGATGTGGTGGGCCTGTCTTTCTGGTGTCCCGGGGGATGTGGTGTGCCTGCCTTTCTGGGGTCCCGAAGAATGTGGTGTGCCTGGCTTTCTGGAGTATCAGGCGATGTGGTATGCCTGGCTTTCTGGGGTCCAAGGGGATGTGGTGGGCCTGTCTTTCTGGGGTCCCAGGAGATGTGGAGTGCCTGTCTTTCTGAGGCCCTGGGGGATGTGGTGTGCCTGTCCTTATAGGGTCCTGGGGGATGTGGTGTGCCTGGATTTCTTGGGTCCCGGGGGATGTGGTGGGCCTGTCTTTCTGGGGTCCCGCGGATGTGGTGGGACTGGCTTTCTGTGGTCCTGGGGGATGTGGTGTGCCTGGCTTTCTGGGGTCCCAGGGGAAGTGATGTGCCTGGCTTTCTGGGGTCCCGGGGGATGTGTTGTGCCTGGCTCTCTGGGGTACTAGGGGATGTGGTGAGCCTGTCTTTCTGGGGTCCCGGGGGATGTGGTGTGCCTGGATTTCTGGGGTCCCGCGGATGCGGTGGACTTGGCTTTCTGATGTCCTGGGGGATGTGGTGGGCCTGCCTTTCTGGGGTCCCGGGGGAATGTGGTGGGCCTGTCTTTCTGGGGTCCCGGGGGTATAGTTTCTGTAATTTGATGAGAGCCAGGCTGACTGAAGTAACACAGCACGCCAAGTCAGATGGAAAAAGCACAAACCCAGCACACACTGTGTTTCATAAACTGCCAGGATTGCAATAAGCATGAAATGTGCGAAACATATGAAAGAATCCATCACTAATATATATGTAACTAAGTGAATTATTAACGTTATAATAATGCACTTAGTTCACATACACGTACATATTCGTGATAAAAGAATCTCCTTAACAGACGTCATGATAAAGGAATCTCCTTAACAGACGCCACCATACAGCAAGAAATTGCATTACACTGGACAGAGGAAAGCAGTGGTGACAGAGGAGGGGCGCTGACGGCACTGTCCACACACCTCAGCCACCCTCCCCCCCATCACTTTTTTGCATGCGCTTCTCCCTTTGCTCCAGCCTTTGAGGGAGGAAAGCAGTTAGGGGGGATGGGACGGGGGAGGGGGACGGGGAAACGTCCACTTCAATTCAATGTGCAGCCGAAAATAGATTTGCAATCTTGTACTCTGCTATCTCATGGAAAGCTTGATGCCTCAACAACGCTTGTACCTGCACCCTTTCTGTGTACATTGTGCAGTAAAAATGTGAGTAGTGCACAGCAGGCCACCCTAAAAATAAATTGAAAAATGTGGTCAGAGCTTCAGGTCACCATGATACCATTGTGACGTGCAAGTCTGTATTTTTCCTGTGATGTTGTGTGTGGCCCCCAGCCTCTCTTGCCCCCTGTGATGTTTGTGTGTGCCCCACCCCCTCTTGCCCCCATGATGTTTTTGTCCCCACCCCCTCTTGCCACCCATGATGTGTGTGCCCCATCCCCTCTTGCACCTGAGATGCTTGTTTGTGCCCCCACCCCCTATTGCCCCCTGTGATGCTTGTGTGTGCCCCCAGCCTTTCATGCCCTATGTGATGCTTGTGTGTGTCCCCACTCCCTCGTGCCCCCCACAATGTTGTGTGACCCCACTCACTCCTGCCCCCTGTGATGTTTGTGTGTGCCCCATACCCCCTCTTGCCCCTGAGAAGTTTGGGTGCCCCCATCCCCTCTTGCCCCATGGATGTTTGTGTGCCCCCACCCCCTCTTACCCCCAAGATGTTTGTGCCCCATTCCCTCTTGCCCCTGAGATGTTTTTGTGTGCCCACAGCCCCTCTTGCCCCTGTGATGTTTGTGTGTTTCCCCAGCCTCTCTTGCCCCCAAGATGTTTGTGTGTGCACCCCAGCCCCTCTTGCCCCCGTGATGTTGTGTGCGTCCCCACCCTCTCTTGCTCACCACAATGTTGTACCCCCACCCCCTCTTGCCCCCCACAATGTGTGTGTGCCCCACCCCCTCTTGCCCCCGAGATGTTGTATGCCCCTCTTCCCCCCTGTGATGTTTGTGTGTGCCCCCACCCCCTCTTACCCATTGAGATGTGTGTGCCCCCAGCCCCTATTGCCCCCTTTGATGCTTGAGTGCGCGCCCCACCCCATCTTGCCCCCATGATGCTAGTGTGTGCCCCCACTACCCTCTTGTCCCCCTAGATGTTGTGTATGCCCCACACCCCCTCGGGCCCCCGCGATGTTGAGTGTGCCCCCACCCCCTCTTGGCCCCTGTGATGTTGTGTGCCCCCTCAGCCCCTCTTGCCCCCTGTGATGTTTTTGTGCCCCCCAGCCCCTCTTGCCCCTGAGATGGTTGTGTGTTCCCGCAGCCCCTCTTGCCCCCCGTGATGTTAATGTGTGCAGCCCCACCCCCTCTTGCCTCCCGTGATGTTTGTGTGTGCAACACCAGCCCCTCTTCCGCCCAGTGATATTTTTGTGCACTGCCCGCAACCCCTTCTGCCCCTGTGATGTTTTTGTGCCCCCATCCCTTCTTGTCCCCTGTGATCTTTGTGTTCCCCCACCCCCTTTTGCCCCCGCAATGTTGTGTGTGCCCTCACCCCCTCTTGTGCCCAAGATGTGTTTTTGCCCCCAGCCCCTCATGCCCCTTGTGATGTTTGTGCGTGCCCCCACCCCCTCTTGCCACTGAGAGGTGTGTGTGTGTTCCACCCCACTCCCTCTTGTCCCTCATTGTTGTGTGCCACCCTCCTCTTACGCCCTGTGATATTTTTGTGTGCCCCCAACCCTTCTGCCCCTGTGATGTTTGTGTGCCTCCACCTCCTCTTGCCCCTGAGATGTTTGTGTGTGCCCCCACCCCCTCTTGCCCCTGAGATGTTTGTGTGCCCCAACCACTTCCTTTCTTCCCACCCATCACCTACCTCCCAGCCTGCACCCCTCTCCTGATTGGGTGTCACAGACCCACTTAGAACACACTTCCACTGCAGCCCCTGCCCATGCAGCCCCCATGGTGAAGGAACTGAGGTAAAGAACAGCAGCTCCAGAAGAAAAAAAGCTCCAGACCTTGTTGGCCCGTGGTGCCTGCAGCCATCCACCAGCAGCGACCAACAAGATAGGAGACCAGCACCTGCTGCTCCCCAGTAAATTGTCCAAATTCATCAAAATTGAATTTAAGCCCATCTGTTGAGTCCTATCACACTTAGATTCAGCCCAAAGCCAAAAAGCTCCTAGTCATTCAGATTACTGACTGCCTCTTGAGTTACTGTTACTACCACTATTGCATTTACTGTTGTTCCCCCGTGTTATGCCCTTTCTCCCTCTATCCAGGTGTCTCAAACCTAGGTGCTGCTCTTGCATCCACTGTTAATGCATCTACTGTTGTTCCCCTGTGTTAGGCCCTGTCTCCCTCTATCCAGGTGTCTCAATCCTAGGTGCTGTTATTGCATTCACTGTTATTGCATATACTGTTGTTCCCTGTGTTAGACCCTTTCTTCCTCTAGCCAGATGTCCCAATTATAGGCGCTGCTATTGCATTTACTGTTGTTCCCCCGTGTTAGGCCCTTTCTCCATCTATCTAGGTGTCCCAATCCTAGGTGCTGTTATTGCAGTCAGTGTTATTGCATTTACTGTTGTTCCCCCTTGTTAGGCCCTTTCATCCTCTATCCAGGTGTCCCAATCCTAGGTGCTGTTATTGCACTCACTGTTATTACATCTACTGTTGTACCCCCTTGTTAGGCCCTTTCTCCCGGTATCCAGGTGTCCCAATTCTATGTGCTGTTATTGCATTCACTGTTATTGCATTTATTGTTGCTCCCCATTTAGGCCCTTTCTCCCTCTATCCCAGTGTCCCAAACCGAAGTGCTGCTATTGCACTATAGCTCAGTACACTTCCTGCTATCTTATTTATAGGTGCCTCAACCCAAACTTGACTCCTTCGGTCCTAGCCCTCTGCTCATTCAGCTACTCTCTGACGCCCGCAACACTCAGCTGCTGATCTGCTCCATCCTACAATCATGACCGACCTCCCTTCCCTGATGCAGATACCTAGACAACAAATACCGCTGCTACGCCCCTTCTGCACCACACCCACTCGCCATAATGCACAGCCCCCAAGCGCATGCGCCCATACTAGCTCCCTCTTTCAGGAACCACCCTTCATCCCACATCAACTCACCACCTCCGACCACTGTACTTGATCGCTGATACTCTGTCGCCCCTCGCACATCACCTAATCACCATCACGCAGCTAACTCTGAGATCATAGGAGGACTCTGATGGGCCAAACACCAAGCACCTCATACCCTCATCCCACAAATTTCAGCATGACCAGCCCTCTCGTCCCCCTTCTACCTACATGCATCTACTGAGAACAACCACCTTCTCCCCTCCCTTACGCCCTGCGCAATTTCCAACTCTCAAGCCAGAGGAGCTCTCTGGCACTCCAAACACCATGTGTCCCACGCAAATAACACAGCATCTGTGCACTCACTCAGGAAGAAATCCCCCAGAGCAACCCACCCACCCCAGCACTCCTGGCCCGGCCAAAGCCCTCTTGACACCTGCACTGGCACCCACCCACTCAGCATCAACCCTCCACCAACACGCACTCCATCCACGCCCCCACATCAGCCTCACTCCTCCTCACCACCTACTCCTCTTCCTTCAAAATGCAGCATCCCCTTGACATAGAGGTCTCATGAAGGCAACCGCACCCCACAAACTCTGCACAACTCTGAACCCCCACCTCTTCACCTGCAAAACCCTATCACCCTTGTTAGGCAGAATCACATGTAGTAAATACCCTTTGGGACCACTATATGCAATTAAGACTACAAGTGTCCATACAATTTAACCTCTGGTACAAGCCGTAACTACACAGTATTGTGTCAACAGTGGCTGTGCAGCCAGACTTATCTCAAGAGTAAAGTGAGCAGTACAAGGGGTTACACAAGGGACCAACAATTACAGGGATTCAAATAACCAGGTACTCAAGGTTTCTTGGTTAAAGAATATACATGTATTTACACAGTCGTTTGGAAAACATTACACCAGCAAGAGCAGCTCAATGTCATATACCAATATACTACAAATACACAACCAATACGTTATTGAACAAGTTCAGCTCCCCTGAAGTCGGAGCAAAATGGCACTTGAATTACTTTGAAAAGGGGTAAAAAGACAAGGTTAAAAGAAATCAAGGCACAAATAATTTCATAGGCAGGGCAAAGGGTTTCAGTTCACTACAACCAGCATTTCAATTCAATAGGTCTGGGCCAAAGTCAAAGATTCAGAGTCTTGCATAGGATAGTACAGTTCTGGTAGTAAACGGTTGTCTTTGCCACGGATCTTAGAAGAATTTGGTCAGACGAAAAGTTAGATGTTGGTTTAGGGAAGGACAAGCTTTCACAAACTTTCACCGCGGCCGAAAAGATTTCCTGACCGCATTTGCACAGTACATTTAAAGTGAAGAAGAGCTGTAGCTGAGGCAGCTGTTCCTGGCAGTTCCTGCAGATCTCCCTGTTCCTGAGTTTCAGTTGTGGGGACAAGAAGGAGGACGTCGGGAGGTTCCTGCGCTGCCCAGGGAAGATGCCACAAGCTTGGCAAAACGTTGGCAAAAGGTGTGAGAGCCTTAACGACCAAAGACTGGTATCCTTCCCACTGGCAATCCGGTTTTCCACAGCACTCTGCAGAAAATTCGACCAGTGTGGGGACGGTGTCCAGGTGGGTTACGAGTTGGTTGTTCCCATCAAACCCAAGGGAAGAAGTTAACCTTGAAGGTCTTCTCTGTCGATGGAGTTCCAGGCAATTCGGACCTGCAGCAGGGCTTCACCGGTGGACGAGGAGTTGCAGCAGTCGTCTTCCGTTAGCTCATCTTCAGTTCTTTCGTTCCAGTGGTCGACTCTGGCTTTCCAAGTCCCAGAAGCCTGCTTTTAAACAGCTTAACCCCTTTCATTCGAACCTGGCTGTCATTCACACAGCAGGTTGGCTGTCCTTGCCGGCCAGCCAGCCGGCCAATCACGCCAGAGTGCATTCAGGTCTCCTAGGAGACTAAGCACAGGGAGTTCCGGGCACCTCCCTCACATCCTGTCCACCCCAGACACTCGGGCGTCAGAAGAGGGCTTCATCACTGCAGCCTGCCAAAGGCCAACGAACAAAGGGACCAAACCTGGTTTGGCGTGCAGAGTTGACACTAGAAGAACCTTTCCTAAAAGAAACGGCAAAAAAAGATGACCGGAGACTGATTTCACAGATAGGTCTTGGGCGCCAAATTGGAAAACATGGCTGACCCGAATTTTAGCTACCAGTGTTTGCGGTCGGAAAAAATCATGGTAATTTGTTGAAAATCACTACCACCAGCCATTACCCACAAAGGGTAACATCTGACTGTTACATGAGTGTTCAGACTCAGGGGATGCTAGCAACCCCTCTAGCACTCTATGGTAAGATAGTGTGTGCTGGGTCTGTAAATTTAGAGACTTATAAAGTCAATTTAACGTCACAGGCTCTGGGAGACAGTAGATAGTCCCAACAAAGGAATCTAAACCTTGGGAAGTCTGAAAGACATCCCTGTGCCACTGCAGTGAAGGTGCTGTGTGACACACAAGAAAAGGATGATGCCTATGGAGTTGTTTTAAAACTCCATATCCAAAGAACACAAAAGTAAAATACACTGACAATGAAAAGTTCAAAGTCCCAAAATATAGCAAAAGAGCTGGAGGGCACTTGGGTGAGAATTCTCCCTAACAGTCCTATCTCCCACACCGCCCTCTCCCACACTCTCAGCTCCCTTGCGATTCCCACCTATTGACCTCCCCCTTTAAACCTTTCCTTCACTCAAAATAGCACATCTTGCAATTTCTATAACCGTCGCCTCATCCTCCTTCCCCTCTGACACTACTATCCTCTCTCACACCCCCCTGATAGTCCGACCCAGAAAATGCAGAAAACGTGAATGGCCATCTCCCTCGACTCTCCATACCTCACCACTTCTTCATTGGTCCAATCTCCATCCTTCCCTCCCCTGCCATCAGGCCCTCCCCTCTCCTCTCTCCCCATCTTCACCCCCTTGAACTCGACATCTCACCCAGTACTCCTAAACCCCTAACGCCCGCCAGACTCAAACCCCAAACAACTTGCACAACCACACACACCTCACATGCACCACTCCCCACCCCCCTCCACTGGTCCACCCCACCTTTCTAACATACCGACCACTTCACGCCTTCTCTTCCCGCACCCCATCAACCTGACCCACTCCCCCTTCCCCCAAAGAGTACCTACATCCCAACCCCACACTACCTCCCCTCTGTCAGTCTCAACTAGCCAGACTAATCTGACTACTCCCAGCATCACAAAGAGTACCTATGTAGGCTGAACACTCCCTGCCATGAGCATCAAGAAAATCACTTCACCTCATGAAATTGCATGGCTCCTGTTCAATGCCCGCTCTGTGGCGAAAAACAGACACACCATCTTTGTCCTCCTATCCTCTGACAACCCTGACCTCACCTTTATCACTGAAACGTGGCTCTCCAATGATTTTGCATCAGTCGCGCACAAGGCCTTCCCCCTCTGGCTACTCACTTATCTCCCAGAACAGACCTTCCAGAATTGGCGGAGTGGCAATTCTGTATAAACCACATTTCTCTATCGCTCTCACCAGACATGCAATGCTAACTGAGAATCCCTTCTAATAAAACTCTAGCTGTCATCAACAGCTCCCTACTTGTATATATACCCCCTGGATATGACAGACATTTTGCCAACAATCTCTGTGACTCAATAGCTACCATTCAGGTAAATCACCCAACACTCACACTACTGGGAGACTTCAATATATGGTTTGATGTGCCGAACAAGATTCAATGACCTAACCCCTGGTCGACAGTCTTGAGGCACTCAACCTCTCCACTCTACATCTCCCATCATACCACAGGTCAAACTCACACAGATGGTCACACCCTTGTTACGATCTTCAGCAGTTATGACCTTGTCTCTACATCCATTCCCAAACCACTTATCTGGACAGAACACTCTGCCATCCCTTTCTCTGTCCACACACTAGCCCATCCTCCCACGGCTCCCCCTGCCCTCACCTTTGATCACAAATGCTGGAACAAAGTCAAGGTATCCCCCAAACTAGCCAAAACCCTGCTACTCTGTCCCCCAACGACGCCGACCTGTGGCAGACCCTTAACCCTTAACCATCAAATCCTTTCACTCCTGTATTAAAGAATCACTAATTCCTCTCACGCCCGCAACCTCACACAAAGGACCGTCCCCCAAATGGTTCATGCCCCACCGGAAGACTTTCAAAAGTCTCTTGAGTGCAAAAAGCGACCTTCTAAAACCGTTCTCAACAAATCTATTTTCGCCCACCATAGTAAGAAATCCGAAATCCGAAAGGCCAAAAAGACCTATTACAATAAACAAATTCGGAACTGTGGCAGCAGCAGCAAAGAACTCCACAAGATCATTTCGAATTCGTGAAACCTCATTGAACCTCTGCCCCAACCACCCACACGCAAACGCGTTGCGATTCCCTCTCGCTACACTTCTACAACACTGCACTTGACAGGACAGCAACCCTTAACACCAAACCCTCCACTCTCACTCCCTGACCCACAAATACCCTGTTAAGGATTTCAATCAGGCGACACACACCTTAGTCTCGGCCTAGTATGCAGCGCACAATTGAAATGCTTAAGTTTTAGATTAGATTCAATATTGAGATGGTACACCACTCATATCACACCCCCTTTTCAAATACCCCGGGTCACAATGGACCATGAACCAGGCTGGTTGGTAGAATATAATATTTATTTATTTATTTTATAATTCAAAATAAATCATACCATTTTTAATATGGGGCAGCAATCACCAATGGGGTGATGACAACAATGGGAATATAAGCAATACACTTAGTTAACCTTCTAGTGACACATCTACAAAACACCAGAGATTAGGAACACTTTTTGATTTTAGGCAAAATAGCACTCAAGTTAGAATTTCCCCCTGCATGTTCCCTCCACCCACAAATAATCAATTCTAAATGGAAATGAAGAAACAGCAGGTAATCAGGAATGACAAATGGAAAACAGAATTGAAATCGGACCTTCCATCCCCAAATAAGAGAGAAAAACAGATTGTAAACCCCTGGCAATGTTTGAAAATGTCACTCGGAAATGAACAATTAAATAATGAATGTGTGTAAAAACCTTGAAGCAAATATTATTTTTTACTAAAGCAACAATGCAGAAGTACAAACAATCACAAGAAATGTATAACCAAGAGCATACCGTTTGAAAATGAGTGGCAGGTTTTTAAAACATGTTGCAGCAAATGACACGTTGGAAATTTAGCAAACTTTGCAATTCCCTCCTGAAATGACCCAAACGGTTTTTAATACAAACGGGTGAAATATTGCAAATGCGGATTTTGTGTTGATTTGTAGCTATAGATCATAGGTACAATATGCAAGCAAAATTAGGTCTCTATCTGGTAAATTGAGTGAGTTATGCAAGATGTAGAAAGGTGCGTTTTGAGTAAAATGGAGCGGTGAAAAAGAAAAGGAAATCAGTTTTAACAAGAACAGGTTTACTCTACACTAAAGCATTCAGGCTAGTCTACCAAAGAGGGACACAGGAAGCTCCAGGGTTGATTTATGAATTCAACCCTTGCTTCCTAGCACCCGCCCTGACGGAACCAGTCCGATCACTCGAAATAGGATTAATAGCTTAGGATTTACACAAGGCAGAATTACTACAGAGATGGCACTAGCACAAGAAATCAAAGGCAGGGTTTCAAGAATAATTCAGCCAATATTATAAGTCATCAGGATAAGGATAGGATGACTTAGAAAGGGGAACTAAGGACAAGGCAAGGTAGGACAAGGCAAGGTAAGGAAAGGCAAGGTATACTATGGTTTTCTATGGTTCCTATTGATACTCACAGCCCACATTTTAGTTTTGGATTTTGGACAGTAAGCAGTTCTCGTCACCACACAGATCTGGTCTAACAAAGGACAGCCAGACAAAATCAGCGGGACAGGATCAGCCGGGCAGAGACCGGTTACCGGGTAGCACTTCTGGACTGACAATTCTGGTCACTGGATAATATAGGTCATCAGGGTAGTGGAATGGGAGCAGCATGCAAAGGTTGGCGGCATGCCAAGCTGGATCAGGATGCCAAAAGTACCACAGTTTTCCCCTTGTCAATGGGAAATTTAGTGGTTTTCAGAATTTAAGGCCTTGCTGGAGCAGGATCAGCAATAATTGAGTTTTGCAGTGGACCCTGGGGTAGGATCAGCAATGCTTGGCCTTGTAGTTGGGGTCTGGATCTGGAAGATGACGGGTACAGGAATGCAATGCCGGAAACCAGGAAGAGTGTCTGTGTCTTGTCAGGGACCCTTATTTATAATGCCTAGTGACATAATCCAAGTATAGGACTGGGGCAGGCTTAACTAAACACACCCCTAACAAAGGGATTGGACAAGGGTTCTAGTCTACGCCTCATTCTCAACTGGTTGGATTTCTTAGGGAATTATGTCAAGTTTATGAGGTGAGTTTTACAATATCCAAAAACTCCCACATTGACTTTACTGAAAATTTGATTTTGCCAAAAACATACATTCCTACAATTGCAATCTCATGGCAAATTACACACACAGGTTACATATTATGTGCATCACATACTAGTCCAATCCTCCAGTCTGTGTGACCTTGTTTTGCCTTTCTGATACATTTTGGTAATTCTACACATGAAAGATGTGGCCTAAAATTCCATATCTTTGTACGCAGATGCAAATTATCCCAGGGATGTATGTACACATTTTTATGTTTGCAGCATTAATACTTTCCTTGGAATCTGTCATATTTTGTAACTTCTGCTCCCCATGCGGAAAAAGAAAGCCCATAAAATTATATTTGAAACTGCAAACTTTTTAAATTTTTACTCATTCTTGCTGCAGAGATAAAAAGTCTTTAAGGTTTCTTTATACAATCGTTTTGGCACCAAAAGGCAGTCCATTGTCACCAGATCATTTTTTTTCCTTCCTCCCACTGCAACCAACTGTCATTTCATCCCTGTCTGGTTTAATTGAAGGTTTTATTGCCCCTTCACACTTCACAGGTTAGTGTCCCAGGACTTCTATTGCCCCGGCCTGAAGCACAGACGAATGTCTGACAAGCATGTGACTTTCTTTGTCCTGGCCCATTCAAAGTTTTTCAAGCTGTCAATTAGCATCTTCGTGTCCTGGAAGTTTATGGTGTCTCTCCCTTCCTTGGGTAAGTTTCATGGCTGGCAACTGGAATAACTGTTTTTTCTGAGAGCTTGCAAATCCAGCCCATGTGTTTTAAACTCTTTAATTTCTTATTTTGGGTCCTGAATTAAAACAAACCTGTGAAAGACGATAGCCTATGTGAGTATTATCACCACTAACACAATCACATTAAATTGCTAAGTAAGCAGGCTTTCATTCACAATTTATTTTTAAACAGGCCCATTTTTTTTTCAGTTAGCAAAGCCCATTTTTCTACATATGTTAAAACTGCTAGCATTTCTTTCTTTAAATTCAATTTGGCAGCTCCCTCAGATTGCCCACACTGTCTTTGCAGCTGTAGTAATTTCCTTGAATGCAGGAGTTTTATCTAAAGCATGGATACATTTGCCACTGGCCTGGCTCAGAGAGTTAAAGTCTCTTTGAACTGCTGAGCCTGGATACATTTGAAAAGAAATAAACGCGTGTTCCCGTGTGAGTGAAAGTAAAGTTGCTTATTGATTTCTCTCAGAGTTGGTATGACTAGGCCTGTCACTCAGGAATTAGCCTGGTTTTGGTGAAGCACAGTGAAATATTCTGGGCATGGCAGGGCCTTTTTAACCACGGTGGTTTCAGAATGAACATTTGGTATTGGCATCAAAACAGCATTTTAAAAGGGTGAAAATGTTTCATTTTGAATGGGATTTTGGTTTCTGCAGCAAAGCAACATTGATTTTCACTTGATTCCATTGATAGGTTTCAGAACACACTGGCATACTTTTTCACTGTGTCCCCTTGTTCCATGTTGCCTGAAGTGTGCTAGGCAGGATGGTGCAGCCATCTTTTGGTTGATGCCAAAAATGCAGTTTTGAGGTCCTGGTGCGCACAGGAGCCAGCACAGCCAGGTTGCTGTTTCTTGTGCAAATGCAACTTAGTGATGTGGGGCAATGCTGTTGAGTGGGTCATAATATCCCACAACCCCTCCCGATCCCTTTGCCCCGACAACCGCTATGCCATCCTTCGACTCTTTCCAACCCATCTCGAGAAACGAGTTGCTAGACCTATTATCTGGCAGCGAACCCTCTGGATCGCCCCTCAACCCCTGTCCCGCCTCTCTTCTGAAAGAAATATTCTCCTCTACTTGTGTAGGAGAGCATGCAAGGTCCATACTAAATGACTCCCTCACCTCTGGCACATTTCCAGAAGCCTTTAAAAGAGCACATGTCAAACCGTTTCTTAAAAAAAGGCATCCCTCGACCCCCCTGAAAGTAAGAATTACAGGCCAATCTCCCACACCAGATTTCTCTCAAAACTCATTGACCACATATTCCCAGCTCAACCACATTGTAGAATACAACAAACTACTCGACCCTGCACAATCATGCTTCAGGCTGCGCCATAGAACAGAAACCACTCTGATCTCAATCTGGGATGATCTCAAGGTTGCATCAGACTCTGAGGGCTGCACAGCGCTGATTCTCCTTGATCTGTCAGCAGCCTTTGACACTGTTAACCATGCAATATTCCTTGATCACCTCCACTCCCTAGGAATCCGTGGCTCGGCACTCAAATGGATTGCCTCCTTTCTCAGCAACATCCCTTTGCGCTGTGACACTGGAGTACACCAAGGGACCTGCCTCTTTGCTCTCCTTTTCAACCTCTATCTGACCACCCTACCAGGAATCATCCACGCGCACAACCTCTCCTGTTACAACTACGCCAATGATACCCAAATTATCCTAAGAATTCCCAAAATAAGCACCAACCCTCATCCCGACCTTGAAGCTTGCCTCACTAATATTGAGCAATGGATGACAAGAAACCACCTCCTTCTTAACCCAGAAAAAACTGAAATCATGGTGTGCGGCAATACCAGCCTTCTTCTGCACCCACTCACATGGCCCCCATCCCTTGGCACCACCCTGAACACTCCAAAATAGTCAAAAACCTTGGCTGCACTATGGGCTCTAGCCTAACCCTCTCCCGTCAGATCAATAATGTATCAAAATCCTGTCACTACCACCCAAACTCCTTATACACATTTTCCCTTACCTCACCTATCCCAACAGATTTGCAGCTGTTATGTCGATTGTTATGTCAAGAATGGACTATGCCAACTCCTTATACTTGGGAGCATCCGCATACCAACTTAACAAACTCCAAAGAACCCAAAACGCTGCCACCCAAAATGCTGCCACCCAACTACTTCTTGCCCTGGGAAACAGAGACCACATCTCTCCTTCTCTCGCCACCCTTCACTGGCTCCCTGTAGGACGAAGAGCCACCTTCAAAATCCTATGCATTGCCCACTGAGCAGTGCAAAAGACCGGCCGTAACTACAAGAGAAGATTAAACTCTACCTCTCATCATGTACCCTAAGATCAAGCACTGCTCTCTTACTAGTGATTCCAACCTCCAATTCAGCCAGGATTGGAGGATCTGCTTTCTCAACATTGGCACCAACTCTGTGGAACTCACTCCCGGCCTTCTGCAAAGCTCTAAAAACGTGCCTCTTTCCATAATCCCGAATAAGACCTTCTAAGGCTGCTGACACCTTGCAACCTCCAGACAATGTTCAAGGAGATACCGAGCAATGACACCACTGAAAGCGACTAATAAGTCACTCTGAATGCAGCTATCACAAAATTCGTAAATTAAATCCGAAACAGTGGGCTCGTAAGAATAAATCCTCCACTTAGACACTCACCTCTCCTATCACTATGCTCACTCTCTACTCTACACCAACACACAATAGAGCGCAGCTACACTCCTCGATCAATTTCAGCCTAGCTGCTCACATACAAACAATATTCCATGATCACCTCAACATCCTACGAGAACGCAGCTATATCCCACGAAAAATCGGCCTGGCTGCACACATAAGTATCTTACACAGGACTAATGCCGCCAGAATGCAGTCTCGGAGACTGCACACATTAAACTGATCTCTCAATACCACCACACCTAATGTTAGGATTCAGCTGCCATCAGGCAATCGCATCAGCTGCTCACATATTGAGTGCACGCAAGCACCCTATAATACCCTACTCTCTCAACTGACCTGGACTACGGTCCCGAAGGGCGTTCAACCCACAAGCGCTTTGAGGTCATACCAATGATATATATAGAGCGCTGTATAAATGCCAAATAACATAACATGACATAACATAACATAAAATAACATAACATAATATAACATAACTAGTCCACATCTTTCTTTTCTTAACAACTTTTTTTTTTAACAGAACTCTCCCAAATTTTGCAGTCAGGGTGTCACCACCTACAGCATCCCTTCATGCACCATTGCACTATTGTACTAGAATATAAAGATCAATGGTCCCCAACTCGGGGAGACTTTCCTCCTGAGAACACTGCCTGCAAGATTATAGTAAAAATGCAAGACCAGGGGCTGACGTGAAAAGACAGGAATAGATCAGTAACCAGCAGTCGATGCATAGAAAAACAAAGCACAAAATATGGTTATAGTACCTTCCTAAATACAATCTCTAAGATTCACTTGCTTCTTCCGTCCTCCCTTTTAATACCAACCCTACCTGGTTCTAGATGTCAATGAGTGGGAACACCTATGAAGAAGTCATGCCAGTTGAAAAAGTCCATGGATCAGAGGTGCCCGACCGAGGTGGATGCCAAAGAGTGCAAAATGTGCACAGCTGTATGTGGAGGGGCCTGACCAGGGGCGTTGCTAGGGGGGGTATTGGGGGCTATAGCCCCTGATCTTTTGGTTGTAGCCCCGGATAGAATCTCAGGAGCTACAGCCAAAAGACTAGCTAGCCCCCAGTCCCAACAGTTCCAACATCAGCTTAGCCCCGGGTCTTTTCCAGACCTAGCAACTCCCCTGGGCCTGACCCGAGCGAACGAGGACGGCAGCTAAGGAACAGTTAAACAAGGTCCTGGTAATGATGAAATGAAGTCCAGAGATCCCAAGGGTTAAAGTTATTCTGCTTCAAAAAGAGCGTAGTTGAAAATCCATACGCAATCCATAAGGAAAAAGCAAAAATAAGAAAACCCCAAAGCAAAAAATTCAGATGAGACACACGTTCTGAGGCGTTACAGCAGGTAGGGTAAACCACAAAAGCAATCCAGTAAAGAGTACAAATCTCCAAACAAGCGATCCAAGAAAAATGCCAAAAAACACCCAGCCAAAAAAACGAATACATGAGCCAATCCAAAATACACAAGCCAAAGTCATTAGAACCGGAGAATCAAAACAGGAATCACAATGCTACTCACTTGTAGGAAGAAAACACAGTTGAGGAACACCGTCGTGGAAATGGCAACAGTTTGAATAGGAGAAAAGTCCTCATGACGTAGCACAGCATAGTAATGTCCCTATCACATGATGAAGAGCATCACCTGCTGGGCGATGTCGTTCTTTTAAAGGGGGTGAAGAGTGACTGGAACGACAACAGCACACCGGAAAGCACAACATCAACACAGGCCAAACAGGGACAACCTGTGAATAGCAGGACCGGCTGCCCTGTGCATCAGGCGCCACGGCAGATGCCAACCCCCATCCACAATGGGAGCGCATCACCGAGATGAGTCCTGACATAGGGGGCACATGCATACCTCATTGTCTTCAGAATTTCGGCCAAATCTGTCACATGAGTCAAAAGTTATTATTAGCAATTCCATTTTTCAGGGTTCCAATGGATGTCCGACTCAACTTAATAATGGTGTGGTGACCGCTGCGATATAATAAATATTTAAACTGATAACACAAAGGCAAGCACACAGTGACTAACATTATACAGTTCTCAAAACAGAAACATTTATTTACACACAAAAACAGAAACGGAACTCATCAAGACAAACAAACTGATATTTTACAAAGTTCTAGACGCGTTGTTGTTTTGCCCACACTGCAAGGAGTGTGTTTCATTTGCGGGTTTTGTGCCTCTGAAGCCCTATTCTGCAAAGTCCATAGTAAGGGGCATTCAAAGCCTAAACATCCCACGAATGGCAAACTCTTGGTTTCCTCTGCATCAGTGTAAGACAGAGGTGGATCTTTTCCACCATAGACTGATTCTGCAAGATAGCCTTTGGGAACACCAAACACAATTAAGACTACAAGTGCAAGTACAAATCCACCTTTGGTACAAGCCTGTACTACATAGTAAAGTGGTAGCGATGGATGAGCAGCCAGACTTATCTCAAGAGTAAAGTGGTAGCGATGACTGAGCAGTATCAGAAGTTGCACAAAGGACAGAAATTGCTATGGTTCAAACAAACACTGACACAAGGCTTCTGAGTGAAAGAATATACATTTATTAACACTACCAGTAATAAAACAGTTCACTAATATAAAGCAGCAGAAAATCACAATCTTAATACACTACACAACACCCAATCAATTCTGATATGATATGAAATGATTGTTTATTTATATAGCGCCTATACACAATGTGTTTCAAAGCGCTTCAAGGCAAGGGAGGGAACAAGGGAAAATACAACCACATTCTTACAGGCCATGAACAGTAAGAATGTGAAATTAACTATCGTACTCAGCCTGACGACATTTCAGATAGTGCAAGAGCTAAGAAATAGATAAGGAAGGGTGGGGGAGAGTGGGAAGGAAATGGAAACAGACAGGCAACTACTGTACTAGGCCTGACGACATTTCTGTTAGAGCCGGAGAAAAACAAAAGGTGAGGGAGGGGGTACAGAAAGGGAGAGGAGGAACAAAACAAGCGACTATCATACTAGGCCTGACGACATTTCAGATAGTGCTGGAGGGGTGGTGAGGAGGAAAAAAACAGTAATGGGAGGGTGGAGGAAACAGACGAGGTTGCTATCATATTAGGTCCAGGGACAATTCTGATAGAGTAAGTGCATAGAAGAAAGTAAGGGGAGGAGACAGGAAAAAGGAGAAGGGAAAGGAGGAGAGAACAGAGAGTAAGCAGTCAAAAGGAGTGGAGAAGAAAGAGTTGAGAGTGTATACAATTGCAGAAGTCAGTAGTAACACATAATATTGCAAGCCAGGATACAAGATGAAGATGGGAATAGCATGATTCAGGGCCACCATGAGTACAAGATGCAAAGGAAGTCCAGCATGAGAGTTGAGAAAGAGTGATGCACTGTGAATGAATGAAGTCCATAAAAGTCAAATCCAGCATTGGCTACAAGACGGTGATGGTGAAGGAAGGCACCAGGTGTACGGGGCTTTCTAAGTGGTGAAAAAGCGCAGCAGGCAGGAATGCACCAGGTGGGCGGGGCTAAGGCCAGGTGACCTAGGTCCACTTGCACCTGCTCCCCATCTGCAAAGGAAAAGAAGCTGGAGGGCTCTTTAAGTAGGGAAACAGAGCAGCAAGCAGAAGGCACCAGGTGGGCGTGGCTCGCTAAGTGGTGAAAAAGAGCGGGAAGCAGGAAGGCACCAGGTGGGCGGGGCTTGCTAAGTGGTGAAAAAGAGCAGCAGGCAGGAATAAGTTAAGCTCAAAATGAAATGTGAGCAAAATGGCACTCCAGCAATTTAAAAGGAAGGGACAAGACAAGGTTATCAAAAATCAGCAACACAAACAAGTTATAGGCAGGGCAATCTAGAAAAGGCTTGCTACAACTAGGATTCAAATCAATAGGCCTGGGCCAATGTTAATGGTACAGAGTCTTTGCAGAGGATCACACAGTTCAGAGTTCTTTGCCAAGAGTTCAAAACGAAGTTGGTTGGAGGAAAAGTTATTCAAAAGAGTAGAGAAGGACAAGCCTTCAGAGAGGCGAAAGATTTAAAAAAACGTTCACCGCGGTCGGCCGAACAAACAACCGGATTTGAACAGTACCTTAGATGAAGAAAAATGCTGTAGCTGAGGCGGTAGTTCCTGACAGTTGCTGCAGGCTCACGTTTCCTGAAGCGACTGTCGGACAGACAAGAAGGAGGAAGACTGGAGGGTCCTGCACTGCTCAGGGAAGAAACCAGCAGCAGAGCAAAGCGACAAATAAAAGGTGCGCTCCTTAAAAGCACGAAGGGACTCTCTCAAGCTGGCTAACCGGTTTCCTGTGACACAGAAAGTTCAACCAGGCTGAAGAGGGAGGTCCAGGGGCTTTGTGAGCTGGTTGGTCCCACCAGGCTCAGGGGGAGAAGACTCCTTGAGGATCTCCTCTGTCGAGGAAGTTCAGGTGATTCAGACCTGCAGCAGGGCTTCAACGGGATGTCCAGTAGCTGCAGCAGTCGTCTTCCTTCAGCTTCTCGTTGGCTCTCTCGATCCAGTGGCGACTCTGACTTCCAGTCCCAGAGACCTGCTTTATAAGCAGTTTTCCCCCATTCACACAGCCTGGCTGTCAATCACACAGCAGGCTGGCTGTCCTGGAAGGACAGTCACCTAGCCAATCAAACTGGAGTGTGACTTGGGTCTCCAAGGAAACCCTGTGCAGGGGGCCTCAAACCGCTCCCTCACATCTAGCCCACCCAGACACTCAGGCACCTAAGGAGGGCTTCTGTGCAGAAGCCTGCCAAAGGATGGCGAACAAAGGAACCAAACCTGGTTTGGCGAGAAAAGGTAAAGAGAATTCAAGAAGGTGGATGCTGATGAGCTTTCTAGGGTGCAGCAATGGAAATCAACTGGCCAGAGGTTGAATGATATTGTGAGAATTGCACCAACAGCACGTGTTAGGCAGAATTACATGCAATACCCTTTGGGAACACTACATACAATTAAGACTACAGGTGTAAGCACAATCCCACCTTTGGTCCAAGCCTGTACAAACACAGTTATGTGGTAGCAGTGGCTGAGCAGCCAGACTTATCTCAAGAGGGATGTGAGCAGTACAAGATGCTACACACAGGACTTGCAATCACAGTAGTTCAAACAAAGCCTTACTCATGGTTTCTTGGTAAAAGAATATACATTTATTTACAAATTTAGTTAGAAAACCTTCCACTAGCCAGAATCAGCTCAAAATCACACTATAATACACTACAGTACACAACCAATAAGTTTCTGAACAAGTTAGGCTTCCCTGAAGTGGGAGCAAAATGGCACTTCAGTAACTTTCAAAAGGGGTAGAAAGACAAAGCTTATAAGAATCAAAACACAATTACTTTCAGAGGCAGGGCAAATAGTTAAATTCACTACAAGAGGCAATTCAGTTCAATAGGCCTGGGCCAAAGTCAATGGTTCAGTGTCTTGGATAGGATAGTGCAGTTCTTGTAGGAAACGGTTAAGTCTTTGCCAATGTTCTTAGAAGTAGTTTGCCAGGAAAAGAGTTATATGTCAGATTAGGAGTGAACAAGACTCCAAAGTTTGGAAAGTTACACAAACTTTCACCATGGCAGAAAGGATTTCCACACTGCGTTTGCACAGTACCTTATGGATGAAGAAAAGCTGTAGATGAGGCAGTTGTTCCTGGCAGTTCCTGCAGACCTCGTTGTTCCTGAGCTTCAGTCGTGGGGACAGGAAGGAGGACGTCGGGAGGTTCCTGCACTGCCCAGGGAAGAGGCCATAAGCTTGGCTAAATGTTGGTTTTAAGGTGTGAGTACCTCAAAGCCCACAAACTGGTATCCTTCTCACTGGCTATCCAGTTTTCAACAGCACTCTGAAGAAAATTCGACCAGTATCGAGACAGTGTGCAGGTGGCTTGCGAGTTGGTTGTTCCCACCAGCTCAAGGGAAGAAGTCGTCCTTGAAGGGCTTCTCTGTTGAGGGAGTTTCAGGCAATTCGGACCTGCAGCAGGGCTTCACCGGGCAAACCAACAGTCCAGGGGTTGCAGCAGTCGTCTTCCTTCAGCTAGTCTTCAGCTGTTTCGTTCCAGTGGTCAACTCTGCTTTTCAAGTCCCACAGACTTGGTTTAAACAGTTTTTTTCCCATTCATTCCAGCCTAGCTGTTGCTCACCCAGCAGGGAGGCTGTCCTTGCGGGACAGTTAGCCAGCCAATCACGCCAGAGTGCATTCAGGTCTCCTAGGAAACTAAGCACAGGGTGTTTCGGGCACATCCCTCACATCCTGTCCACCCCAGACACTCAAGCGCCAGAGGAGGGCTTCAGCACTAAAGCTCGCCAAAGGCCATCGAACAACAGGACCAAACCTGGTTTGGCATTCAAAGACAAACACTAGAAGGACCTTTCCTAAAAGAAACTGCAAAAAAAGATGACCAGAGTCTATTTTTACAGAGGGGTCTTGTGCGCCATATTGAAAAACATTGTTGACCTGATTTTTAGCTACCGGTGTTCGCAGTCGGGGAAAAATCATGGTAGTTTGTTCTAAAATCACTGCCACCAGCCATTTCAAGAGGAAAGGATAACATTTGACTGTTACATGAGTGTTTAGACATAGGGGATTTTAGCACTATAGAGGAAGATAGTGTGTGCTGGGTCTAACTATTTAAAAAGACTAGCAAAATCAATTTAACTTTACATGCTCTGGGAGACAGTAGTCAGTCCCAGAGAAGGTATTTAAACCTTGGGAAGTCTAAAAGACATCCCTCTGCCACTGCAATGAAGGTGCTGTGTACACACAATTAAAAGATTATGCCTATGGAGTTTGTCTAAAAACTCCATATCTAAAGAACACAAAAGTAAAACACACATCAAAATACACGAAAGAGTGGGAAAAAGGCTCACACTCTTTCCAGGTAAACATGAAAGTCCTAGAAATCCAGCAAAGTTGCTGGGGGTCTCAAAAGGCCAGGGACATTAGCACATTCATGAGAATTCTCCCTAACAGCACGGAAATCACATTCCAATTTCAAACTTTGGAGCATCTTAGGATGTTGATGGCTATGTTGACAAGTGCTGCTGGCCAGACAGACAGCTTTAAGAACAAATACTGCAGTGAGTTGTTGTCCTTTCCAAGCGGACATGTATTAAATATGTCGCCCAAATATGTATCCACAATCTGTGCATTAGTGTGTCTGCTACCACCTGCTGTTGTACTCTAAGGCACCGACACATTTCAGAATGTAGAATCAAGAAGTGAGTAGCTCAGGTGTGTATGAGTGTTGCAAACCCAACATTGAGTTTCCCTGTACCTGACACGGGACTTCCAGATGACTCATTTCTTACTGGCTGTTGGGGATGCTCAGGCTATGCCTGACCTTCATACCAGGTCCCTGTCTGCAAATGTTATAGCAAACAGCTCTCTAGTGTAATCTTGCATATTTGCATTATGGCTTATTGATGTGTGGTCCTACTCCTCAAAGTCAGGATACCAGAATTTTTCACCTTAAACCACGGATCAAGGAAAGATGTCAATATATTTTTCATTTCTTTTAAGCATGGCTAATCATGAAAGGTTGCTATCAGTAGTCCCACCAGTTTCACAAAAAGTGTGACTCGCCCATGTTTTCAATTACTTCTGCCTTTATTGACAGATCATGTCCAATATGTATATCAATCAAAGAACCTCATGAAGTGACAAATAGGTTATGTTATAGATCACGCAGTGTGTGCCTACTTCAAAGGGTCAAACTACACAACAGCCATTACGCTGCCACTGACCTGGTGTGAAGAAGGCCCCATCCAATATGCATCTGTGACTGTAGCTGTAGTCACAGTATTGCTTGCTCGAAAAAGGAGGTTTACATAAGCAATGATGAATTCCAGCAGGTTACCACAGCCATGTTCAGCTGGTTTTGTGGAAGTTTGTGTTGGACCTGCAACACTTGTAAAGCATTTCTTGTGCTGTAAAACTGCTTGAAATGAAATCAGAGCGTGCCAACACATGCCACAACAAGATAGGGAGCACATGAAAAGCATTGTTTGCTGCCACAAAGTCCAAAGACAATTGCCACAAAAGCCTTACATGCATAAACTGTCTTGCTGTTGAATGGCATGCATGCTTGTTTGTTTGTTTTTATTATTTATAATGCGCGAGCGTACCCAGGGGTATCAGGGCGCAGCATTTACAAGAAATTTCAAAGCTTGGTTACAATACACAGAGAATATACATGATACAAAAATAAGGTACATAGTGTTATATACAAATCATCAGTCATATTATAGGGCTGTAATGTACAAGTAAGCAAGAGGGCACATGTGGTTACAATGTGTATGGGTAGCACAGGGCACTTCATTATCTTAATGGATCTCCAATTTCAGCCAGAAGACTACCTAGATCGGAAGTTCTGATAGGGTAGGTCTGCTTTAAGGTTCGGAGGCAGCGAGTTCCAGAGCTTGGAAGCTTTTACTGGGAAACTGTTGCCCCTTATGGTGGCCCGTTTGTAGTGGGGAACAGATAAACAGTCTTTGTATACAGTTCTGATGGGTCTTAAGGAGGATTGTCTGTGGAATCTGTTGTAGGGACTTGTGGGTGAGTGATGCCGTTTTTAAGAGAATTTGATCTCTAGTGGAGAGACAGTTGTTCTGTTGGCTGAATCCTGTAATGTGCTCTCTTCTGGAAATGCCGAGAGCTGCTCTGAGAGCATTGTTCTGGAGGGATTGCAATTTACTGGTGGTGGCTTTGGTGGATCCCAAGTACATGGCATTGCAGTAGTCGAGGCGAGACAATATGAGGGCTCTGGCAAGTATCAGGCAGCTGGAGTTTGACAGGAAGGGTCTGGCTGCGCGGATTGATTTACACATATAAGCCGTGGAGGATGCAAGAGAACTCACTTGTCTTTTGAGGGAGAAAGTAGAGTCTAGGTAGAATCCCAATGTATTGACCTCCTGTCCGACTTTGATGTTGTTCCCGTCAATCATGAAGGAATTATAGGCAGGGTCAAGTTTCTTTATACTGAATGTAGTACCTAAGATGATAAGCTCTGTTTTATCATCATTCAGGCATAGTCCATGAGTGGCCATCCATGCCTGGATGATGATGTATACCCTATTTAGCAAGGCCAAATCCTTTTCATAATCTCCTGAAAGCGGAAGGAGGATCTGAGTATCATCTGCATAGTTAGTGTAGGCGATACCAAGATGATCCAAATCATCGAAAAGGGGCTTGGTAAATATGTTGTATAGTGTGGGGGAGACACAGGAGCCCTGAGGAACACCACAGGTGATGGGTATAGGGTCGGCTGCCGCTGTGGGAGAGAAGACCCTCATAGTCCTGCCGTTAAGGAAGGATGTGATCCAGGTGATGGCCTCAGTGGAAAAGTGAGCTGAAGTGTGGAGGTGTGAGCATAGGACAGAGTTGTATTAAATGACTTGCGTTCGCTACCATAAATAAAACTAGATCGGAGGGTGATCCAATGCATCATTATAGCCACATAGTCAGTGTTTTGGCTGTTGTTCACATTACAAGCTTGTTCTGAATATAAAGAAACTGAGTTTGATTACCCTTTTTATTTCATTTGATTGCAAAAGTCCTAACCAGAGGACGCTGGATAGTAGGTATATCCTGTAGAAAAAGGAGAGAGACAAACACCCGTTGAGTCTTAGATTGCTACGAGATTGAAAAAAATTTCCGTCGTGATGTCATAAACGTCTTGTGACTGGCATGAAGATAGTTCAGAGATATTGGGATTTCCTGTTGACCTTTATTAACCCAAAAAAGACAAAAAGAATCTATTTCATGCGGGTGATTGTCTACATAAAAGAATTGTTAAAATACCAAGTGATGAGAATCATCACTTCGATAGTGATTTTTTGGAAGCTATGCAATGCTCCTTATGCACTTGAGGTGCTAAAAAACCCATAAGTAACTGGGTTGTGATCTTTCGTATTAGGATCCCTCCTCTTTGTTCAGGAGTTATCTTGTGAAGTTGTGGAGAAGCCACAACTGTCAGGTCGACCGGTTTCGATGGTTAAAAGATGTTGTGAACCATCTTCTTCAGGACAAAAAGTAGTTTAGATGGTGGACTAATCAAATACCACCCTCGGGTGTAGGGCAGTTTGTGCACGCCACGGCAGGCTCTATCGTAAAAACCTGCAGAGGGGGACAAAAAGGGTAGGGGAAAAAACATTGCAGAGTGAAGTCATCAGATATCTCTTCTAGCAATGTAGTATCATACATAATGACATACCATGCTAGATCCAGTCTATATAGTTATTATTACTCAATCTAAATGCTCATTGCATAAAAGAGCATAGCCCCATCTTTGGGGGGCTGAAATGTACCGCTAGAACCCTAAATCCCAAGTTGGGAGAAGTGGATGGTGTTAAGGGAAAACCACCACATCACCAATGAATGTGGCGTGAAAGTGAAAACCACAAGGAGAATACTGTCCTGGGGGGTGTGTGTAGGGTGCCAACTCAGTCTATTGCTAGACAAGCGCTACCGGTGCTTGGGGGGCAACGGCAATGGCCTGATGGACAGACATGCCCTGCCTATGGTCAAACAATCCCCAGCACATGGCCGGAAAAACATAAAGGCAAACCGCCGTTGTGAGTTACTACGGCAGCTGGACGAACGTTTCAGGATGAAACAGAGAGTAAAGAGGGGGTCGCTCAAAACCATGCACATGGGACTGGTGTATAATATGTCCATGGAGTGCCTTCGTGTGGCCTAAAGTTAGCGGTCCTCTGAGGGAGGAAAGAAAACTGCTTACCGGGTATTCAGTATCAGAAACAGCTGTCTGCTGGCGCGGTGTTCGCCGTCTCTATGAATCGGAGGGAGTGCAAGCCGCTTCCGTGTATCTACCTGAGGGCGTGGTGTATAGACACCAATTTGATTGCAAAAGTCCTAACCAGAGGACGCTGGATAGTAGGTATATCCTATCCTACCTGAGGGCGTGGTGTATAGACACCACGCCCTCAGGTAGATACACGGAAGCGGCTTGCACTCCCTCCGATTCATAGAGACGGCGAACACCGCGCCAGCAGACAGCTGTTTCTGATACTGAATACCCGGTAAGCAGTTTTCTTTCCTCCCTCAGAGGACCGCTAACTTTAGGCCACACGAAGGCACTCCATGGACATATTATACACCAGTCCCATGTGCATGGTTTTGAGCGACCCCCTCTTTACTCTCTGTTTCATCCTGAAACGTTCGTCCAGCTGCCGTAGTAACTCACAACGGCGGTTTGCCTTTATGTTTTTCCGGCCATGTGCTGGAGATTGTTTGACCATAGGCAGGGCATGTCTGTCCATCAGGCCATTGCCGTTACCCCCCAAGCACCGGTAGCGCTTGTCTAGCAATAGACTGAGTTGGCACCCTACACACACCCCCCAGGACAGTATTCTCCTTGTGGTTTTCACTTTCACGCCACATTCATTGGTGATGTGGTGGTTTTCCCTTAACACCATCCACTTCTCCCAACTTGGGATTTAGGGTTCTAGCGGTACATTTCAGCCCCCCAAAGATGGGGCTATGCTCTTTTATGCAATGAGCATTTAGATTGAGTAATAATAACTATATAGACTGGATCTAGCATGGTATGTCATTATGTATGATACTACATTGCTAGAAGAGATATCTGATGACTTCACTCTGCAATGTTTTTTCCCCTACCCTTTTTGTCCCCCTCTGCAGGTTTTTACGATAGAGCCTGCCGTGGCGTGCACAAACTGCCCTACACCCGAGGGTGGTATTTGATTAGTCCACCATCTAAACTACTTTTTGTCCTGAAGAAGATGGTTCACAACATCTTTTAACCATCGAAACCGGTCGACCTGACAGTTGTGGCTTCTCCACAACTTCACAAGATAACTCCTGAACAAAGAGGAGGGATCCTAATACGAAAGATCACAACCCAGTTACTTATGGGTTTTTTAGCACCTCAAGTGCATAAGGAGCATTGCATAGCTTCCAAAAAATCACCATCGAAGTGATGATTCTCATCACTTGGTATTTTAACAATTCTTTTATGTAAACAATCACCCGCATGAAATAGATTCTTTTTGTCTTTTTTGGGTTAATAAAGGTCAACAGGAAATCCCAATATCTCTGAACTATCTTCATGCCAGTCACAAGACGTTTATGACATCACGACGGAAAATGTTTTCAATCTCGTAGCAATCTAAGACTCAACGGGTGTTTGTCTCTCTCCTTTTTCTACAGGATATACCTACTATCCAGCGTCCTCTGGTTAGGACTTTTGCAATCAAATGAAATAAAAAGGGTAATCAAACCCAATGTAGAATTGTTCCCCGGAGTAACCGTCTTTTGTGAACTACTATAACCCTACGGTTAGGGATGGTACGAATGCTTTACGGTCGGACGAGACCGCAATTTGCCCTGATGTATATTTATAAAGAAACTGAAACATGAAATGATGTGCATATCTTCATCTTTGCCTGGGGGTGGTGGATAAATTGTACGAGAATATACAGACATGGGAAGTAGGTGTCATTCTATGCCCTTAAAATAAATTCTTTCAGTTCTTGATGCAAGATACATCTGTCCATGTTTTCCACAGTAACTGTGTGATGACAAGTGGTCTCCGGCAGGTGTGTCAACATCAACTTCTGAGGTTGCAATGTAGACAGCCAGGGGCATGGAGACATGGCTCTTGATTCAAATGTTGTGCAGAATGGCACACATCAGACATATTCTCCTGGCCTATTCTGGTCTGTGGATTAGAGCACCTCTTGTCTGATGGAGACACTCGAACTGCCTCTTCAGCAGAACAAACAGTAAATGCAAAGCCTGATCCTAAAGTGCATGTCATTATATGCCACTTCTTGTGCTGTTGGTGGGTTCAGGACAAAGGACCTGTAAATAGAAGGTGTCACTTGCAAAAATCAAAGGGGATAGGTATTGGTATCTACGTCCCTGAAATACGCCATACCTCATTGAATGGGGGAGGGGAAGTGAAATGCTTAAGGTCACTAAGGAATACCAATGTAAAACAGCACTGACCCACTGTAGGTAATGAACATATATACATGAAGTGGATTGCTAATGGACATGTAATCTGTCGATGGTCGGTAGCGGACACTCATGCAGGTGCTCTGATCTGCTTTCTAATGATTTTGAGCACTTTTTGATAGTTATCAGGTACTTAAGAATGCAGATTCATGGGGTGCAGTCTTCCTGTCATAGCTCTCTGTCAGTGTTGTATTGTACGCTTTCACAGAGAAGTGTGCTATGTAATGTCCATGTGTGATTCCTATGCATTGTGGTGCTTGTAGTTCAATCTTTGTACATGTGGGTTTATGCACTTCTGTCATTAATTGACATTATCATGCAGGGCCTTGTCAGGTCCTGAAGAACTTTTTATGTGTGGATTCAGAGTAGTGGTGTAGCAGGGGCCCCGCATTGTCCGCAGTGCAGGGGGAGGCCACCACATGTCCTGGGGGGGCGGGGGGCTCCAACCTGAAAAAAAAATAGTTTCTTTTTGAAATCACTCCGCCTTCATAAAGAAATGATTACTGTTACGGGAAACAATTCGTTTATGGAGGCAGAGCGACTTCAGAAATAAACGATTTCTATTTGAAGTCATAGGGCTCCTCCAACCCCGTGACAAGAAGGCATCTAGGCTGGAGTAATTATGCCTTCGTACATACATTATTTCCATTACGTTTAGGTCCTGTAATGTAAATCCTTTTTATACAAAGGCAGAATGGCTTCCCCCCACCCCATGACATGGCGGCCTTCAGCTCCTCTGTGATGATAAGAACACGAGGCCTCGTACTATGGACCAAAGATTCAAACAGTAAAACAATTGTATTTTGTGTAAATGTGTGTGTGTGCATGTGTATGTCTATAATGCAATGTGTGTGAATCAGTGAGTGCATGATGTATGGGTGGCTGTTTGGGTGGGGTGCGTGAGTGTATGGTGAAAGGGTGCACATGGAAATGTATGGGTGGTTGGATGTGTGTGTGATTATACGTTGAATGGTGTGTGAGTGTGTGTGGGTGTGTGCTTGTGTTTAATGCCTGGATTAAATATTGGTAATATTCATTACTCATAGGTCTGCTCTTCCTCCTCCCAGTACATGTGTAAGAGGTATATTGCCTCATACACAAGTCAAGGGATGAGGTAGAGGGATATGGAGGTAATGCCTGGCTAAGTTAACTGTAATTTTCATTACTCCTAGTCCAACTCTTCTTTGTCCCAGTACTTACCTATGAGGCAAGGTGCCTAATATGTAAGTACTGGGTGAGGAAAAGGGAGCTGGAGGTAATTCTGTGGAGAGGAGCTGATTTCAGGGGTGGGCAGGAGAAGGGAGAGGTGGGGGCTGAGGGTTGTGCACTACATTGTAATACATTGGCATATGTAAACCCCCCTCTTTGATCCATTCCTACCCTTCTCACTTGGGACCCCTGTATGAGTTCTTTGTTCGTGTTTCTACTTAACCACGATCCAGGTCTGTAGCTCTCTGCAGAATAAAATATCAGAAACCAAGGGTACCAGTATACCAAAACGATCCTTCCGATAAACAACATCTATATAATCAAAACATGGATCGTGGTGTACAGCCTGGATTAAATCACTACTATGAAAATTCTTTATAAAATATTTACTTTACAGAAATGTAATTCAGAAAAATATTTTGTCATACAATTTATGAATAGTGTACAAAACAATTCTGTTTCACACATCTACTATTTCCCACCTGTCATACCCATTTGTACCAACATGCATACACATTTGCACCAGTGTTTCTAGTGAACAAAAAATCAGCTCTTAATGCAGTCATTCTTGTCACTCTGTCTCCATTACTATATTCTTCTTTTGCAGCCCTCTTTCTTCAAGATGTGCACATAAGTCCAATGGTGTTCTCATATAGACTATGCTTGTCTACATATGTTCTAAATTCATCCCTCCGTGATGGTGATATATTGAATAGCCCAACAGGGCTCCCAGAATATACTTTAAAATTGCAGCAGGCGAACGAGGTTGCCACCACAGCCAGCCCTGTTGGGCCTCTCCATGTGTTACCAGCTGCACCTCCACCTTTAAAGATGGCTGCCGCCATAAGGGAGGATGACTCCAAGCCTGGAGGCCTGCAGAATGGCCCTCCTCTGCTTGGCAGGATTGGCCACTGGTTGCTAACATCAGCCCTGACACTAGGAGTAGGCAGGCGAAGCCGGCTCCACACAAATGCCTCTCACTAGGGCCTATCGTCCCTGTCCGTGCCACGACACAGACTCATTCCTGACCACCAAGCTCTCTTGTGTTTTTTATGCCATATGTATTATGCCAACATGTATTGTTGTTCCCAGGCCACTGCCCTCTACTGTCTTCCTACCCCCTCTTCTCTATACTAACACTACAGAATCCAAAACGTGTAGCTCATTCACACGTGCCATGGCTCTCATAGCTCTGCCTACTCGCATGCCTATGCTGTACACCTTCAGCTCCCACTTCCTGCACCACTACCTCTATGACCTACAACCTACCACCAATACCACCCCCCTTTGTAACAACACTCTGACCATACTTTCCCCACCAGGCAATAAAGTTTAATGTATCACAACTCCCAGCTCACACTCCCCAGACTCTTCGGACAGATCACCAACTCCAGCCAATGTAGTAATAATGCATCACACTCACCTCCCAGGCTCATACCTTCCCTGCATTTTCCTGTTGGCCCACAGCTACACACCATCATCCTATCTTAGCCCCCCACCATCCCCGCGCCCATGCCCTCTACTTTCCTCCAACCTCTACACCCATGGCCACTGCCTTCCCCCCATACCCCAATACACGCAGAAATGACAGCAACAGCTCCAGACCTGCGAAGACAAATTACTGCACTGCTCCTCGTGACCACTTCTCCATGCATCACTCAGCCATGCATATTACGCCAATTTCTGCCAAGCTCGCCTATCCACATCACCATGCCACAATTAGGACTTCACCCTGCGTAGGCTTCCCAGATGTGAGCCTCTATGCTCAGACATCCCAACTGTCACTCACCATGCTGTGGGCCAAACAGAAATGAACACCTATGTGCCCGCACCTGCCCTCCACCATCTCCTCAAGCACAACGTCCACCCCCCAAACCTCTCCCATCTGTCAGAAACCCTTACTCACTGTGCCTCTACCCCCACCTTCACAACCCAACACCCCCTTGTCATTAAAGCATGCACTCAATGTTTTCAACCTATTATTGGGACATGACCTTGACATACTTACCTTCACTGAAACGTGGCTGCAAAATGCTGCCAGCCCTTTGCTTTCTTTCTCTTGACACCCCCCTTGGGTATACTTTGCTGAGAACCAACAGAACTACCCAACATGACGGCAGAGTCACCATCATTACCAACTCCTCTATACACATCAGATCATCCCCCTTTCAGACTCTGTCAGGCTATGAACTCCTGCTCGCTAAATTAGAACTCTGTCCCGAATTATCATCAACCTCCTCCTCCTCTATCACCAACCTGGCTAAGCTACCTCCCCGTACACTGACACCCCCCTCCTCCTCACTCAAACCCAAAACCAAATGTCCACTTCTTAGAGACTTCAACCTTGGTCTCAATGATTTGACTGACACTGAAGCTACTGCCCTTGCTACCTCTTTAAAAAAGATAAGCTTTGCTCAAGCCATTAGTTTTCTCACTCATGTCAAGGCCCAGACCATCGACTGGGTCATGCACCTTAACCTGCCCATCACAGTCAGAATCATAGTCCATGTCCCCTGGACTGACCACTCCTGTATCCTTTTCCTTTTACCTCTAGAGCTCTCTAAGTCCTGCAATGATCCCATTAATCTTCCCATTACCTCCAGACTCAAACGCAAACTCACTGCTGAGTTGCTTGAACCAACATGTCCTCCTTTCTTGCCACTCTACCTGACTACAATGATCCTGATACCATCCTCATTGCCCACAACTCCCTGATACTAAACATAGTTGACTCCAACACACCTCTTTTAAACTAGCATTCAAAATAAACCCTGCACCCACAACTGGCTCTCTGTTGAACTCATCTCCCTACTTAAACACAAATGTGCCAAAGAACACCTTTGGAGAAACATCCCCTCCTCCACTTTCCACAACAAAGCATTTCTCGCTGCAGCCAAAACCTACATACCTACCATTTTCACTAATTCCTCGATCTACAATACTAGAATGTGCAAGGCCAGCTCTAACACTCAAGAGTTCTTTAAAATCTTCAAAGAACTTCAAGCCCTCGCACCTCCTATCACCAACTTCCCAAAGGACAAAGTCTGGTCCACTACTGTTCAATCAGCTCTGTCTGACGATACCACCAAACTGAGGAACAAAACTATCCTCAAGAAATCCTTGCTTGCTGCCAAAGATGCCTCCCTCACTCTCCCCAAAGAACAACCACCCTCCACCTCTCCCCCTTCCAATTCACTCCTGTTTCCCCAATGGATGTCCGCTTCATCATCCAAGATCTCAAACCCTCAAATTGCAAAGGTGACTACTGCCCTACTCACATCATTAAATTGTGCACTGAGCACCTGGCACCTAATTCATGAATGCTTACTTTGAATCTAACTCTCTCCACTGGCATTCAAGAAAGCCTGTGTCAACCCCTCCTCACAAAGCCCACACTTGACCCCTCCCTCCCCTCCAACTATGGCCCCATCACTATAGTTCCTTACCTACTCAAAATATTGGACGGCACTGCATACGTCGAGCCCCAAGCCTATTTGGAAACCAATCACCTGCTAGGTTCTTGCCAATCCAGCTTCAGACCCAGGCACAGCACTGAGGCTGTCCTCCTCAACCTAAAAATCCATCTCAATTTCAATCTGTGTTGCAGATGAACCAGCCATCCTCCTCCTACCTCTCTGCAGCCTTTTATACTGTCAATCATGACATACTTTGCCTACACCTCACTTCCAAATGCAACTTCTCCAAAGAAGCCACTAGTTGGACCAAATAATTTCTCAGCATGTGATCCTCTATGGTCTTTGCCGGGTCGGAAGCCGCTGATCCCACACCTGTGCCCTATGCTGTCCCTCAGGGCTCCTGCATCTCACCCACACTGTACAACATGTACACAAAACCCCTGTTTGACCACATCAGCAATCTTGGGAACCCCCACACAAGCTTTGCAGACAATACTCAAATACTGCTAAAACTAAATGGGAATCACACCACCAATTCTGCAAAGATCAATCAAGTCTACAGCATCATTCAGCATTCATGCCAGGATGACGGAGCGCCATCTATGCCTGAATGATAACAAAACTGAACTCCTCATAGGAGGCTCCCAATACAGTCTCAAAGACCTTAACCCCACGTTTGCATCATTCTCCACTGACAGAAACCACGCCAGTGTATTAAGCCATGTGAAAACCCTAGCAATCCATTTAAATGCAGAACTATCTATGCACAACGATTTTCAATTCCATTGCCTCCTCAGCAGCATATACAACCAGGTTCACCCAACCTCAGCAGAACATTCTTCACCACAGACAACTGCCTTACCCCGCCAGAGCCATTATATGAGACACAGTAGACTATTGCAATGCCATCCTTGCAGGCAATTCCTCCCAGAAATCTTGTAAAACTGCAGCTGATCCAAAACAATGCCCTCCTGGCTGTCTGGGGTCTCAAATCCTCAGACCCCATCTCTCATGTTAGACAGGATGCCCACTGGTTACCAATCAAAGCTTGCATTGATTTCAAGATCATATCCTTAACACACAGATGCATTTATAATGCTGCACATACTATCCTAACCCAATGCATTTCGAAAAGAGCCATACCGCCCGGCCGACGTTCCTCATCTACCCTGACCTTAACCATCCCGAGATTCACAGGAGGTGTGAGCTTCAAGGTAATTGCGCCCACCTTGTGGAACACCCTACCTCCCCACATCCAAGAGCAGGCATCCTACTTAATTTTCAGAAAACAGCTAAAAACATGGTTTGTTCTACAAATGCGACTAGTATGACATTGGGGATAACCTCGCTGAACTTAACCCTACTGAAACCTCTACTTCATGCACTGTATTATGTCTGTATTATGTTGTCTGTTTTTCTCTAAGTTGTACCAGCGCTGTGATACTTATGGTGTTGGGTGTTATTAATAAATGCAATAAATAAATATAATTAATAACAACCTCTATGAAGAATGGACTTAATACCATCTATTCATGTTAAGCTTTGACATTTTCTACACTCATTTTCAATTCTGGTCATGAATGTGGACTCACCCCTAGGCCCATAGATAATGGAGGTGCCCAAAAAGCACTCAAAAACCTGAAAGTCTGAAGACAAACTCTTCCTTCGCTTTTTTAACACTAACATTTACAGTGATTATTGCTTTGGGAACTCTAGATTCTATTACAGCAACAGTCTGTAATTAGGCACCTAGCATACCTTATGTCAAGATTACAGTGTGTGCAGAACACCACTAAATGATACCTTGGGAAATTAGGATTCAGGGAACAAATTTCACCCACCCCTATCTCTACAATGGCTCTGTGTAAGTCCCCGAACAGCCTTTATGACTTGGAACCTGATGTTCAAGACTATTACGGGGTCAGGTCTTATTTTCTTTCAATCAAAACTGCACAGATACATTCCCTCATTGACCTCTTCCTCCAAACTTAAGTCGTAGTTCCTTAATATCTCTCTGGTGGGCAACACCTTCTCACTGCTAGCTCCTCAACTTTATAATTGCCTTCAAAATGAGATTAGGCTCATTTAAACATTTTCAGCATTCAAAATACCTACAAAAGGGCATCTTTTTTGTTAATGAACTAACCATAGTATTGTAGAGCATACTTTATTCATAGCTACTAGTCTTAATTATCTGCTCTCTCTGTTACCCATGCTATCAGCATTTATGTACAGAGCAAAATCCAAAATAAAGCTGAATTAAAACTGAGTTCTCCCCAACTTCCTCTATGGTAACATCCCCAGTGTTAATATAAGCAATCTGTGAGACCTTCATCAATTACATTTCTCTTGCACAATGTGCAAACCCAGGTTAGGTAGATATTGTACTATTCACTCTTGCACAGAACAAGTGTCATTCTTGTTATTTTGCTGATTATATTGCCTGTTGTGGTAGACCGAGTAATAAGATACTAGAGACCACAGAATCTCGTTCAACTTTTCTGTATTATAGATATAAGATTGTGCAAGTGTGAGAACAAGAAGTGCAAGGGAGAGAAGAGGGGAAAACAGGGCAACAATGCTCTGAATAGGTGCAGCCAGGACAGCACTGCTCTGGGCAGAGCAATAAGAAAAAGGGACTGTAGAGTTACAGTTACAGCCCCAAAGTGCGTGGTAGGCCCAGAGGCAGTGCAAGGGTAACTGATCAAGAAAGAGCCTGGTACTCAGCGAGATTCTTATTTATTGTGTATCTATATGGTGCTTATACACAGGTGTAGTGCTTCAAAGCGTTTCAATGTGGGAAGGTAACAAGGGAATACAGTCATCATTCTTAGGCCTTGAAGATTCCGAATGATCTAAACAGAAAACCTAGCATTTTAGGCCTGACAACATTTCATCTAGTGCACGTGCATGAAGTGGTACAGTTGAGACCAAGCTCTGGAGGGAGGGCGGAAAACGGTGGTGGTGGGGGCAGGACAGGTGAACTGACTAGCCAGTACACTTAAGCCATGCATACATATAGAGGTGCAGACATGTGGGGAGTGTGCAGGGTAACAAAGAGTCCATTCCAGAAGGACCCTGGGTTAAGTGCAGAGAGTTTGAAAGTGCAATAATGTTTAACAAAGTGCAGCAGCCCGAGGAAAGTGCAAAAGACTGGTGGGGGAGCCTGGGACCTGTAGGCTGTGGAAGTGAACCAGGCAACCAGTCAGCAAACACTGAACATAGTTAGGGAGGAGAAGGAGGGTGGAGGGAAAAGAAAGGAGGTTAGCAGGGGAGAGGGAGAGAGAAAGAGAAAGAGAAAAGGAACTTCTTGAGGAGTTTCCAGAACTTAAGGTGCTCTAGCTCAAGACGGAGAGAGTCACAGAGGTTTTTAGGGTAGCCAAGCAACCAGTCAGTACTGCAGACAGGTAGGTCAGGTAGGTCAGAAGGGGAGGGAGAGAGAGAAAGCAGAGGAGAAGAGGAAGGTTTTGAACTGCTTCTGGAAATTCAGATCGTCCGGCTCAAGTTTGACTGGGGCAGGGAGGCCGTCCAAAGGGAAGTACTTGCAGAGGAGAGAGATATATGGCCCACTCACTGCCTGGAGAAGTGTCTAACCCTAAGAGAGTTGGAGGTATCTGAGCAGAGGGCTCGAGAAGGAAGGTGTTTTGGAAGAGAGTGTTGTATGTAGCGCAGGACCCGGCCCCAGATAACATTGTGGATAACGCAAAAGGTTTTGAATTTGATCCTTGCAGCCTCCGGCAGCCAGTGGAGAGGTTTCAGTGCTGGAGATATTCAGCCCTTGGACTTGAGGCCAAGGATAAGTGTAGAATTCCTGTGCTGGATTAGTTGCAGAGAGTAGAGAGTAGACGGAGGCAGATGGAGAAAGAGGCTGTTGCAGTAGTCTGCCCTAGCAAGAACCAGGGCTATGGAGACACAGTGAGCTTCTGGGGGAAAGTGAAGAATCCCTATGAGGAGGTGTATCTGTTAGTGGGACTTCTTGGCGCCATCTGAGAGAGAGAGAGTGGAGTCGTAGATGACACCAAGGTGTTTTGTCTCGCAGAAAGACAAAGTCAGAGGGCCCAAACCTGGTGGCCAGAGTGAGAGAGGAAAAGCAGGGGCAGGGGTGCCAATGAGAAGGATCTCTATTTTACTGGAATTAAGGCAGAGATCATTGGAGGCGCACCAATCCTGAATCGTGGATAGACAGTCAGGAATGAGCGAGAGAGGAGAGAATGCTGATTGGAGCCTGAAAGTGTCATCTACATAACACTGAAAGTTAGAGGAGAAGATAGAGAACAGGTCAGCCAAGGGGCCAAGTAAAGGTTGAAAAACCAGCATGAGAGGATAGAGCCGGGGGAATGCCACAGGTAGAGAGAGAGGTGGCATAGAGAAAGGGACCTAGTTGGAAATGGGAGGGGTGGTCCAAGAGTAAGAACGTCAGCCACTCCAGTGCCTGATCCGTGATTTCCAGGTTATCATGTCGATTGATCAGGATGACGTGGTTGACCATGTCAAAAGCAGAGGAAAGATTGAGGAGGATTAAGACAGAAGAAATGCTGGAATCAATGTTAGAGAGAAGATCTTCACTGATGTGTCCCAGAGAGCAGTTTCCATTCCTCTGGGAGCTCTGAAGCCAGACTGAGGGTCATGGAGACAACCAACAGATTCAATGTGGTGAGTAAGTTGGAAGATGGCCAGCTTTTCCAAGAGTTTGCCCAGGAAAGTGGTGATGGGGATTGGATGATAGTGTGTCTGGAAGGTAGGATCGATAGATGGCTTCTTGAGCAAGGGATGCACAAGGGAGTGCTTAAGGGGAAAGGGGAATTTCCAGTGGCAAAGGAGAGGTTTCAGAAATTGGCTAAAGCAGGAGCTAGGGTGTTAATACGGTCCTTCATGGTTCTGAAGGAGCAGGGGAGCACCTGGTAGGACAACACTTTCATAGATCAGACTTGTCTAGAATCCTCATCAGGCGTTGTCAGAGAGAAAGAGGAGAAAGCAGGAGAAGAGGGAAAGATGGTCAAATGGGGTGCTGAGAGAGGAAGAGGGAGAGGACAAGGAGATAGATGACAGGATGCCCTGAGTTTTAGCTGAGAATTAAGAGCCAAGAGCCGTAAAGAGGGCCTGGGAGGGAACAGGAGAGGTAGAGACTGCAACAGGATTGGCCTGTTTTTTCCACAGTTGTTTATTTCACCGAACTTCAACCTCAAAAGGGAAGCACTTACAAATATATAAAACACAGGTGCCAGCATTGGAACTGTTTTTTATGTGCAGTTCCAATATATCCGAACTTAAAAACTGCAATGTTCACCCAGTGGGTCTGCATCACTGTTCTCATCTGATGCTGCTCATCCTGTTTGGCTCTGGTCAGGTCTGAGCATCCGCAGTAGCTGGCAGGATGAGGTCCCTTGCAGTTGGTGCAGGTTGCTGATTTGGTTTGATCTTGGGGCAGTATTAACACAGAGTAGCTGGAGAAAATGCCTATGTAATCCTAGGGTTAACACTAGAACCAATATCCTTTATAATGTGATCCTCTTTTGGTAGTTGACTACTCCCTCCCCTTGCTGGTGTAAACTTCTGTATCTTTAGAGGGTCCTTGTCACCCTATTCCACCATGTATGATTGCAACAAGGGTAATCCAACAAAAACTCTGAAACCTAATCTTAATAAACCCTCATTCTGATAGCTTCCCTACGCTATAACACAATGTTCCAAGGTGTTGATGCAATCACAAGATCACAAATTCCTGACTCTTCAGAAGTCCATCCCTAACATAGGTTTCATCAACTTCTTCTGTGGGTTACTCACAGTCTGGTGTCCTCCTCATCCCCTCTGTGTTCACCCATTGTCTCCTGCTGTGGACACCTCCCTGGAACTCTCGTTGAATGTTCAATACTTCCTTGTTGCAAACTCTTTTTCTTGGATTCTTGCCTCCCACTTTCCTCTGCTGGTGAGCAGGTGTTCTTTGGGACCTCCACATGGCCCTGCAGAACACACTGGTTGCAGCTCCTATACGATGTTAAGACTTACTCATCTCTTACTGCTTCATTTCACAGTTGTGGTCCTCTTTGGACCTCTTCAGTCTCTCACAATACATTTATATGTCCTGCTCCCTTTCCCCCTGTCTGTGAGTTATTGTCAGGAAGTCCATATTCCCTGCTTTTCCATTTGTGTAGCAGTCTCCCACACAGCATAGCACGGTTTCACCAGCAACAGCCTCCAGCTGTTCTTGCTTTCTCAAGTTCTCCCCTAGTATCAAGGGAGCATGGCACACTACTTGCACATCCCTCATCATCTACATTGCACCTTTCCCAGTCCTTTTTATCCTTCTACCTCTGGGTCTGGGACTCGCTCTTTACCTCCATTGTTCATTTCTGTTGGGAGTTTGAATCTGGGAGGTTGATTGGTTCCCTAGGAAACTTCCCTGGGTTTCGCTATTTTGAGTCTGCACAGATTTAAAGGCTGAGGCATCACTGGCTGCCATCACTTTACTAATCAGATGGCAGAAAGCGCCCTGGTGCGGTTGTATGTCTCCCCTCGCTTGCTCTCTCTGCTACTACTCCAGATACCCTAATCCAGCAAGCAGGTTTGATTATGCGTCTTGTTCTATATGCAGGTAACACACACGTGCTTTCAGACCAAGTATTATGGGTTCACTTTGTAACCCAAACCATGTCTATTTAAGTGGTTGAGCTAGCTGTGCAGGTGTGATGTTATCTTTACACTCTCTCATTTGAGAGTGTCATGATGCAGGTAGCCCCTTAATTCTTTCTCCTGCGCTGGAACATCTTTGTAAAGATTACCATGTTCTATGAGGGTTAGCGGGCCGCACATGATCCCACCTCAAACACTCTCAGTGAGGAATTTTAAGTAGCAGCCGTGACAAACCTGTCCATAATGGCCCTCCCTGCAAGTTATTATATGGGGAGTTCACAGAGCTCATCAAACAGTGTAGATTTGGTATGTATTATAATACATACATATGCACTTATTTAACTGCCATATATTCAATGTTACTGTTTATGTTGCATGGGCTAATAATAAACACTGTCCTAGACCATATACACAAACATTGTCCTATATGATTCTCTCTCAGGAACATCCTTCTGTAATGACGTCAGTAAGCAGATCGTTTTCATTATAAACCTCTGGACACATCTCTCAGAGCCTTAATACAGGATCTGCACAAGAGAATTCTGAAGATGGTGTTGCATTATACTGAATAGATGTCATGCTGTAGAGCTTTCCTTATAAGAATATTACTTCGCCTGATATGCATTACCGTATATAACACCATTACCTCTAAGTTAATCCCTCAAAGTTTTTGTCCACTTTGATCTATAGTATTTGTTTAATAAAGTACATTTCACAATTCCATTTCAACACATCATATGGTCATTCGTGCATGGCACGCCGGGGGAGTGGTCCACATACCTTAACCCTCTTCTCCTTCTGTATACAGCACACTAACCTTGTACGCTGCCCTCTCCGGGCTCTTTCACTTCAAACAGTTGGCTGGGCAATTTGAGGTTTCCGTTAGGTACCGGATAGGTTACAGTAATACCTAATTAACACGGGAACACACAGCATTTCGTACGGCTCATCATCCAATCACGAATAGACGAATTGTATTACCTCATCTAAACTGCCAGAAAATGCCTGAATGGGCTATACTGTTTTTCTAAGGAGCTTTAACTGTTAACCCTTTTTCTGATCAATGGTACGCTTCGATCACTTCACACTGATGCTAGAGGTAAGCAAACTGACACAATCCTGTCCTACCTTTCATCCCTTCTACCTTTACATGTAATTCATGTTCATCTAATTCTGGTCGTCCCTCACTACCCTTTTCCATTTCTTTGCAGATTAATGTCTGGATACACCACTTTCTGCAGCACTGTTAGACCACTCGTGTGATGAATGGTGCAGTATAACTAACTCTTGAAACAACAATGCTTTACATCTCTGTTATTTGTTTTTGTTTCTTAATTGAATATTTTAAATGCAGTTTTTCACTGTCGGAAACAGCATATTTTGGCCGACGGATAACTTTGGGCCCACTGGACGAATCCTCACCAAACCTTGCGTCAGAATGATTGTGTGAAGTTTGGTGCGGTTTTATCCAGAGAAGGCAAAGTTAAAGGAGGGGTCCCAACATTTGTAGAAATCCTCATATATCCAATGGATATATAGCCCAAACCGCTGGATGGATTTTCACCAAATTTGCATCAGGAGCGGTGGCTTGGTCCCAAAAACGTGCTTTTGTAAATTTGCTGCAAATCCATCCAGTAGTCTTTTTAAAAATGGCCAAAAAGGAGGTAAAACAAAATGAGTGATATCTGGGTCTGGTCCATGGACTCATTTTCTGATTCAGAGTCCACAGGCACCTCTGGACCAATCATCGTCTGGTGTGATGTCCGCAGACATTGCACATACCCACTGATTGGATGGTGAAAAATGTGAGCTGTGTCATATTTTTGGAAACGGTCGCCATGTCGGATCTGTGGACAGCCCCGGTGTCTACCAATGGCACAGTGAGGAAAACGTGTGGAAAGCAACACATTTGGGGTTATTTGGTGGCAGAAAAAGGGTCTGGAAAGGTTGGGGAGTGAAGTAAAGTTGACATGGGGCTGTTTTGATAGATGAAAAAATGTTTGCAGGTGCCGCTGGGTCTGCGGACATAGCAGCTGACCATGGATAGAGAGGTGAGAAAAAAGTGAGGAAAACACATTTGGGATTATTTTGTGGCCTTAAGAGGAGCTGAGAAGGGTAGAGAAGTGGACACAAGTTATGATGGAGACATTTTTGTCAGTGAAGAAAAAGGGTGCAGCTTTGATTTTATTGTGGTAGTTATGACCAGTATAGGTAGAAGGGCTGTCTTGTGCTGTTTTGTCTGCGGACATACCAGTAGTCCACAATCTGCACAACAGTAGTGCCATCCGAGTCTTTTAAGGAAGCCTGGCATGGAAAGGGGACTGCAGTGACTGCAGACAGTCATGGTTGTCCACGGCCATCAGGAGGATCAGCCAGTCATCTTCTGTGTTATGTTATGTTATATGCATTTTTAGAATGCACAGATGCCCAAAGGCACCCTGGCGCTAGAATGTGAAAAGAGCAACTTAATAACCAGAATTAAAAAACAAATGTTTTTTAAAAATGTATTTTAATAATTTTTATTGCTTAAGCTACAAATAATAACACATATGTTAGCAAGTTACAGACTTTGAGCGGAACAGGTAACAATAAAAGATGAACAGAAATTAAAAATCTTAAAAAGCAAGAACTTGATCTATACCAAAAACATTCATTAATTGAATTGAATAAATATACATATTTGAACAAGAATATAAATTGGAAGAAGTACCAATTGATCATGGATTATTTGTCTGTAAAGAATAACTTAATGGGGAAAATAATAGACATTTGGGGAGACATACTGGGAGACAAACAGGCGACATACAAGAAACAGATGGGAGCAGGGAAAGGGGGGAAGATGGGTAAAATAAGTTATATGATTACACTGATATTTCCATTTCTATAATAATATAAAACAGGCATTTGAATATAAATATAATCATCTGGCTAATAAATTAAATATGAGAATATAGGTTAAGGAACCATGGGCAGTTGCATTGAAACAGTTGGGATAACGGATGAAAAAGTACCATTCAGCATTGTATTTAGGAATTGTATTTTGATTATTAGCCTTGCACATTTCCATTTTATGAGTATGACAGAGAGCGTTCCACCATCCTCTGATAGAAAGAGATCGAAAGTCTTTCCAGTTAGCTGTGATACATTTTAAGGCTATACAGATGAATAAATTGTGTAATCTGGTTGAGTCTGGTGAAATATATGTTGTTATGGCCAGACTTCCTAGAAATATATTTACAAAAGAAAACGGAACATCCATAGAAAAGATGAGCTTAATGAACTTCCAGATGTCTTGCCAAAATCTGAAAATAAATGAACATTCAAAGAACATATGCATATTTGTGGCGGGAGATAATCCACATGACCAACATTTAGCATCATAATTTGGGTTAGTCTTAGCTAATTTAGCCGGAGTAATAAATGCTCTATGAATGAAGAAGAAATAATGTTGTGTAATATTTGCTGAGACCGATAAGTGTTTCATTTTGGAAAACAGGCGGAGCAAAATATGATCTTCAAACATACATCCTAAATCCAAATTCCCATTTCAGACGAATTAAAGAAACATTAAATGTTGATGTGAGCATATTATCAGGGTAATTCATAGAATTTCGCACACAAAAGTGGCGCACGCGGCTGGCACACAGTGTGCGCGTGCGAATGTCTGACCCAGCCGCGTGCGCTAAAATCGATTTCCGCGCACACAGCGTATTCATGGATTTTAGCCTCAAAAACCAGCCGTGGCGCAGAGGGGCCAGCGACCCTGCAGCAGCGCCAGTTACACCCCCAAGAACGCCCTCGCGCAAGGAAAAGCCATCCAAATTCCCAATCCAGCTCAAAGGGCTGCGCTAACCCTGGACCAGTTTACAGGGCTGCCAAACAGCAAACGCCAAGCAGGGAACGTGTATTACTGGGGTTCGCGGGAAGTTTCACACGCGATTTCAGCAGGGTACGTGTATTACGGGGTTCGCGGGAACTTTCACACGTGAAAGGGCCTGTGCGAGTGGGGTACGTGTATTACGGGGGTGCGCGGGAAGTTTCACACACGAAAGGGCCTGTGTGAGTGGGGTACGTGTATTACGGGGGTGCGCGGGAAGTTTCACACGCGATTGGCCTGGGTACGTGTATTTCAGGGGTGCGCGGGAAGTTTAACACGCAATTAGGCTGGTTACGTGTATTTCAGGGGTGCGCGGGAAGTTTCACATGCGATTGGGCTGGGTACGTGTATTTCAGGGGTGCGCGAGAAGTTTCACACGCGATTGGGCTGGGTACGTGTATTTCAGGGGTGCGCGGGAAGTTTCACACGCGATTGGGCTGGGTATGTGTATTTCAGGGGTGCACGGGAAGTTTCACACGCGATTGGCCTGGGTACGTGTATTTCAGGGGTGCGCGGGAAGTTTCACACGGAATTGGCCTGGGTACGTGTATTTAAGGGGTGCGTGGGAAGTTTCACATGTGATTGGGCTGAGTACATGTATTTCAGGGGTGCGTGGTAAGTTTCACACGCGATTGGGCTTGGTACGTATATTTCAGGGGTGCACGGTAAGTTTCACACGCGATTGGCCTGGGTACGTGTATTTCGGGGGTGCGTGGGAAGTTTCACACGTGATTGGGCTTGGTAGTGTATTTCAGGGGTGCGCAGGAAGTTTCACACGCCATTGGGCTGGGTACGTGTATTTCAGGGGTGTGCGGTAAGTTTCACACGTGATTGGCCTGGGTACGTGTATTTCAGGGGTGCGCGGGAAGTTTCACATGCTATTGGCCTGGGTACGTGTATTTCAGGGTGCGCAGTAAGTTTCACAAGCGATTGGAGTAGGGTACGTGTATTACTGGACTGCACATGCGATTTTACTGTCTGAGCGGGGAACGTGTATTTCGGGGTTGCGCGGGGAGTCCAACACGTGAATTGGCAGTGTGGGACCTCCCAGGTGTCCCCTCTACCCCCTCCACGGCCCCTGCAGGCAGCCCACACCACAGGGTACTACCCTGCACCCATGGTCATGCCCGCAGGCAGCCCATCCACCATGGGCATGCCCCCCAGCCAAGTCACATGTCACGTTGCAAACCAAACTCATGTCTCCCAGCACCCCCACCCCCCAGCAGGGCCGGGCACCTGTCAGCAGGCCCCCACACATGTCCTCCAGCACCCCCAGCAGTCAGGGGCACCTGCCAGCAGGCCCCCACACATGTCCCCCAGCACCCCCACCCCCCAGAAGTCAGGGGCACCTGCCAGCAGGCCCCCACACATGTCCCCCATAACCCCCAACCCCCAGCAATCAGGGGCACCTGCCAGCAGGTCCAACACACATGTCCCCATGCACCCCCACCCCCCAGAAGTCAGGGGCACCTGCCAGCAGGCCCCCACTCATGTCCCACACATGTCCCACACATGTCCCCATGTTCCCCCACCCCCCAGCAGTCAGGGGCACCTGCCAGCAGGCAACCACACATGTCGCACACATGTCCCCCTGCACCCCCACCCCCAGCAGTCAGGGGCACCTGCCAGCAGGCCCCCACACATGTCCCCCAGCACCTCCACCCCCCAGCAGTCAGGGGCACCTGCCAGCAGGCCCCCACTCATGTCCCACACATGTCCCCCTGCACCCCCACCCCCCAGCAGCCAGGGGCACCTGCCGCAGGCCCCCACACATGTCCCCCTGCACCCCCACCCCCCAGCATTCAGGGGCACCTGCCAGCAGGCTCCCACACATGTCCCCCTGCACCCCCACCCCCCAGAAGTCAGGGGCACCTGCCAGCAGGCCCCCACACATGTCCCCCAGCACCTCCACCCCCCAGCAGTCAGGGGCACCTGCCAGCAGGCCCCCACTCATGTCCCACACATGTCCCCCTGCACCCCCACCCCCCAGCAGCCAGGGGCACCTGCCGCAGGCCCCCACACATGTCCCCCTGCACCCCCACCCCCCAGCATTCAGGGGCACCTGCCAGCAGGCTCCCACACATGTCCCCCTGCACCCCCACCCCCCAGAAGTCAGGGGCACCTGCCGCAGGCCCCCACACATGTCCCCCTGCACCCCCACCCCCCAGCATTCAGGGGCACCTGCCAGCAGGCTCCCACACATGTCCCCCTGCACCCCCACCCCCCAGCATTCAGGGGCACCTGCCAGCAGGCTCCCACACATGTCCTCCTGAACCCCCTCCCACCAGCAGTCAGGGGCACCTGCCAGTAGGCCCACACATGTCTCCCTGCACCCCCACCCCCCAGAAGTCAGGGGCACCTGCCAGCATGCCCCCACTCATGTCCCACACATGTCCCCCTGCACCCCCACCCCCCAGCAGTCAGGGGCACCTGCCAGCAGGCCCCCACACATGTCCCACACATGTCCCACTGCTCCCACACTCCCCAGGAGTCAGGGGCACCTGCCAGCAGGCCCCCACACATGTCCCCCAGCACCCCCACCCCCCAGCAGTCAGGGGCACCTGCCAGCCTTCCCCCACTCATGTCCCACACATGTCCTCCTGCACCCCCACCCCCCAGCAGCCAGGGGCACCTGCCAGCAGGCCCCCACACATGTCCCACACATGTCCCCCTGCACCCCCACCCCCCAGCAGTCAGGGGCACCTGCCAGCAGGCCCCCACACATGTCTCCCTGCACCCCCACCCCCCAGAAGTCAGGGGCACCTTTCAGCAGGCCCCCACTCATATCCCACACATGTCCCCCTGCACCCCCACTCCCCAGCAGTCAGGGGCACCTGCCAGCAGACCCCCACACATGTCCCCCAGCACCCCCACCCCCCAGCAGTCAGGGGCACCTGCCAGCAGGCCCCCACTCATGTCCCACACATGTCCCCCTGCACCCCCACCCCCCAGCAGCCAGGGGCACCTGCCAGCAGGCCCCCACACATGTCCCACACATGTCCCCCTGCACCCCCATCCCCCAGCAGTCAGGGGCACCTGCCAGCAGTCTCCCACACATGTCCCCCTGCACCCCCTCCCCCCAGCAGTCAGGGGCACCTGCCAGCATACCCCCACACATGTCCCCCAGCACCCCCACCCCCCAGCAGTCAGGGGCACCTGCCAGCAGGCCCCCACTCATGTCCCACACATGTCCCCCTGCACCCCCACCCCCCAGCAGCCAGGGGCACCTGCAAGCAGGCCCCCACACATGTCCCACTCATGTCCCCCTGCACCCCCTCCCCCCAGCAGTCAGGGGCACCTGCCAGCAGTCTCCCACACATGTCCCCCTGCACCCCCTCCCCCCAGCAGTCAGGGGCACCTGCCAGCATACCCCCACACATGTCCCCCAGCACCCCCACCCCCCAGCAGTCAGGGGCACCTGCCAGCAGGCCCCCACTCATGTCCCACACATGTCCCCCTGCACCCCCACCCCCCAGCAGCCAGGGGCACCTGCAAGCAGGCCCCCACACATGTCCCACTCATGTCCCCCTGCACCCCCTCCCCCCAGCAGTCAGGGGCACCTGCCAGTAGGCCCCCACATATGTCTCCCTGCACCCCACCCCCCAGAAGTCAGGGGCACCTGCCAGCAGGCCCCCACTCATGTCCCACACATGTCCCCCTGCACCCCCAACCCCCAGCAGTCAGGGGCACCTGCCAGCAGGCCCCCACACATGTCACACACATGTCCCCCTGCACCCCCACCCCCCAGCAGTCAGGGGCACCTGCCAGCAGGCCCCCACGCATGTCCCCCTGCACCCCCACCCCCCAGCAGTGCAGGGCCCCACACATGTCCCCCTGCACCCCCACCCCCCAGCAGTCAGGGGCACCTGCCAGCAGGCCCCCACACATGTCCCCCTGCACCCCCACCCCCCAGCAGTCAGGGGCACCTGCCAGCAGGCCCCCACACATGTCCCCCAGCAACCCCACCCCCCAGCAGACAGGGGCACCTGCCAGCAGGCCCCCACTCATGTCCCACCCATGTCCCCCTGTACCCCCACCCCCCAGCAGCCAGGGGCACCTGCCAGCAGGCCCCCACACATATCCCACACATGTCCCCCTGCCCCCCACCCCCCAGCAGTCAGGGGCACCTGCCAGCAGGCTCCCATACATGTCTCCCTGCACCCCCAGCAGTCAGGGGCACCTTTCAGCAGGCCCCCACTCATGTCCCACACATGTCCCCCTGCACCCCCACTCCCCAGCAGTCAGGGGCACCTGCCAGCAGACCCCCACACATGTCCCCCAGGACTCCCACCCCCCAGCAGTCAGGGGCACCTGCCAGCAGGCCCCCACTCATGTCCCACACATGTCTCCCTGCACCCCCACCCCCCAGCAGCCAGGGGCACCTGCCAGCAGGCCCCCACACATGTCCCACACATGTCCCCCTGCACCCCCACCCCCCAGCAGTCAGGGGCACCTGCCAGCAGGCTCCCACACATGTCCCCCTGCACCCCCACCCCCCAGCAGTCAGGGGCACCTGCCAGCAGGCCCCCACACATGTCTTTCTGCACCCCCACCCCCCAGCAGTCAGGGGCACCTTTCAGCAGGCCCCCACTCATGTCCCACACATGTCCCCCTGCACCCCCACCCCCCAGCAGTCAGGGGCACCTGCCAGCAGGCCCCCACACATGTCCCCCAGCACCCCCACACCCCAGAAGTGCAGGGCACCTGCCAGCAGACCCCCACACATGTCCCCCTGCACCCGCACCCCCCAGCAGTCAGGGGCACCTGCCAGCAGGCCCCCACACATGTCCCACACATGTTCCCCTGCACCCCCACCCCCCAGCAGTCAGGGGCACCTGCCAGCAGGCCCCCACACATGTCCTCCAGCACCCCCACCCCCCAGCAGTTAGGGGCACCTGCGAGCAGGCCCCCACTCATGTCCACCACATGTCCCCCTGCACCCCCACCCCCCAGCAGCCAGGGGCACCTGCCAGCAGGCCCCCACACATGTCCCACACAAGTCCCCCTGCACCCCACCCCCCAGCAGTCAGGGGCACCTGCCAGCAGGCTCCCACGCATGTCCCCCTGCACCCCCACCCCCCAGCAGTCAGGGGCACCTGCCAGCAGGCCCCCACACATGTCCCCCAGCACCCCCACACCCCAGAAGTGCAGGGCACCTGCCAGCAGACCCCCACACATGTCCCCCTGCACCCGCACCCCCCAGAAGTCAGGGGCACCTGCCAGCAGGCCCCCACACATGTCCCCCTGCACCCCCACCCCCCAGCAGTCAGGGGCACCTGCCAGCAGGCCCCCACACATGTCCTCCAGCACCCCCACCCCCCGGCAGTTAGGGACACCTGCGAGCAGGCCCCCACTCATGTCCCACACATGTCCCCCTGCACCCCCACCCCCCAGCAGTCAGGGGCACCTGCCAGCAGGCCCCCACACATGTCCCCCTGCACCCCCACCCCCCAGCAGTGCAGGGCCCCACACATGTCCCCCTGCACCCCCACCCCCCAGCAGTCAGGGGCACCTGCCAGCAGGCCCCCACACATGTCCCACACATGTCCCCCTGCACCCCCACCCCCCAGCAGTCAGGGGCACCTGCCAGCAGGCCCCCACACATGTCCCCCAGCACCCCCACACCGCAGAAGTGCAGGGCACGTGCCAGCAGACCCCCACACATGTCCCCCTGCACCCGCACCCCCCAGCAGTCAGGGGCACCTGCCAGCAGGCCCCCACACATGTCCCACACATGTCCCCCTGCACCCCCACCCCCCAGCAGTCAGGGGCACCTGCCAGCAGGCTCCCACGCATGTCCCCCTGCACCCCCACCCCCCAGCAGTCAGGGGCACCTGCCAGCAGGCCCCCACACATGTCTCCCTGCACCTCCACCCCCCAGCAGTCAGGGGCACCTTTCAGCAGGCCCCCACTCATGTCCCACACATGTCCCCCTGCACCCCCACTCCCCAGCAGTCAGGGGAACCTGCCAGCAGACCCCCACACATGTCCTCCAGCACCCCCACCCCCCAGCAGTCAGGGGCACCTGCCAGCAGGCCCCCACACATGTCTTTCTGCACCCCCACCCCCCAGCAGTCAGGGGCACCTTTCAGCAGGCCCCCACTCATGTCCCACACATGTCCCCCTGCACCCCCACCCCCCAGCAGTCAGGGGCACCTGCCAGCAGGCCCCCACACATGTCCCCCAGCACCCCCACACCCCAGAAGTGCAGGGCACCTGCCAGCAGACCCCCACACATGTCCCCCTGCACCCGCACCCCCCAGCAGTCAGGGGCACCTGCCAGCAGGCCCCCACACATGTCCCACACATGTTCCCCTGCACCCCCACCCCCCAGCAGTCAGGGGCACCTGCCAGCAGGCCCCCACACATGTCCTCCAGCACCCCCACCCCCCAGCAGTTAGGGGCACCTGCGAGCAGGCCCCCACTCATGTCCACCACATGTCCCCCTGCACCCCCACCCCCCAGCAGCCAGGGGCACCTGCCAGCAGGCCCCCACACATGTCCCACACAAGTCCCCCTGCACCCCACCCCCCAGCAGTCAGGGGCACCTGCCAGCAGGCTCCCACGCATGTCCCCCTGCACCCCCACCCCCCAGCAGTCAGGGGCACCTGCCAGCAGGCCCCCACACATGTCCCCCAGCACCCCCACACCCCAGAAGTGCAGGGCACCTGCCAGCAGACCCCCACACATGTCCCCCTGCACCCGCACCCCCCAGAAGTCAGGGGCACCTGCCAGCAGGCCCCCACACATGTCCCCCTGCACCCCCACCCCCCAGCAGTCAGGGGCACCTGCCAGCAGGCCCCCACACATGTCCTCCAGCACCCCCACCCCCCGGCAGTTAGGGACACCTGCGAGCAGGCCCCCACTCATGTCCCACACATGTCCCCCTGCACCCCCACCCCCCAGCAGTCAGGGGCACCTGCCAGCAGGCCCCCACACATGTCCCCCTGCACCCCCACCCCCCAGCAGTGCAGGGCCCCACACATGTCCCCCTGCACCCCCACCCCCCAGCAGTCAGGGGCACCTGCCAGCAGGCCCCCACACATGTCCCACACATGTCCCCCTGCACCCCCACCCCCCAGCAGTCAGGGGCACCTGCCAGCAGGCCCCCACACATGTCCCCCAGCACCCCCACACCGCAGAAGTGCAGGGCACCTGCCAGCAGACCCCCACACATGTCCCCCTGCACCCGCACCCCCCAGCAGTCAGGGGCACCTGCCAGCAGGCCCCCACACATGTCCCACACATGTCCCCCTGCACCCCCACCCCCCAGCAGTCAGGGGCACCTGCCAGCAGGCTCCCACGCATGTCCCCCTGCACCCCCACCCCCCAGCAGTCAGGGGCACCTGCCAGCAGGCCCCCACACATGTCTCCCTGCACCTCCACCCCCCAGCAGTCAGGGGCACCTTTCAGCAGGCCCCCACTCATGTCCCACACATGTCCCCCTGCACCCCCACTCCCCAGCAGTCAGGGGAACCTGCCAGCAGACCCCCACACATGTCCTCCAGCACCCCCACCCCCCAGCAGTCAGGGGCACCTGCCAGCAGGCCCCCACTCATGTCCCACACATGTCCCCCTGCACCCCCACCCCCCAGCAGTCAGGGGCACCTGCCAGCAGGCCCCCACACATGTCCCCCAGCATCCCCACACCCCAGAAGTGCAGGGCACCTGCCAGCAGACCCCCACACATGTCCCCCTGCACCCGCACCCCCCAGCAGTCAGGGGCACCTGCCAGCAGGCCCCCACACATGTCCCACACATGTCCCCCTGCACCCCCACCCCCCAGAAGTCAGGGGCACCTGCCTGCAGGCCCTCACACATGTCCTCCAGCACCCCCACCCCCCAACAGTTAGGGGCACCTGCGAGCAGGCCCCCACTCATGTCCCACACATGTCCCCCTGCACCCCCACCCCCCAGCAGCCAGGGGCACCTGCCAGCAGGCCCCCACACATGTCCCACACATGTCCCCCTGCACCCCCACCCCCCAGCAGTCAGGGGCACCTGCCAGCAGGCTCCCACGCATGTCCCCCTGCACCCCCACCCCCCAGCAGTCAGGGGCACCTGCCAGCAGGCCCCCACACATGTCTCCCTGCACCTCCACCCCCCAGCAGTCAGGGGCACCTTTCAGCAGGCCCCCACTCATGTCCCACACATGTCCCCCTGCACCCCCACTCCCCAGCAGTCAGGGGCACCTGCCAGCAGACCCCCACACATGTCCCCCAGCACCCCCACCCCCCAGCAGTCAGGGGCACCTACCAGCAGGCCCCCACTCATGTCCCACACATGTCCCCCTGCACCCCCACCCCCCAGCAGTCAGGGGCACCTGCCAGCAGGCTCCCACACATGTCCCCCTGCACCCCCACCCCCCAGCAGTCAGGGGCACCTGCCAGCAGGCCCCCACACATGTCCCCCTGCACCCCCACTCCCCAGAAGTCAGGGGCACCTACCAGCAGGCCCCACACATGTCCCCCTGTACCCTCACCCCCCATCAGTCAGGGGCACCTGCCAGCAAGTCCCCACACATGTCCCCCAGCACCCCCACACCCCAGCAGTGCAGGGCACCTGCCAGCAGGCCCCCACACATGTCCCCCTCCACCCCCACCCCCCAGCAGTCAGGGGCACCTGCCAGCAGGCCCCCACACATGTCCCCCTGCACCCCCACCCCCCATCATTAACTGGCACTTGCCCGCAGGCCTTGACACATGTCCACCAGCCAACACGTCATCACAATCCAGATCCCTGGCTCTTATGGCCACACAAATCACACCCCACAGCACCCCAGTCCAAACACCCAACCAAGCTTTACATCCACTCCAAATTGAAATCCCCATTACATGATAGATCACAAATAAGCAGTATGCGCATGAGTACAAGTGTGTCCGACCCACACAATGGCAACACATGACTGAGAAAACCCACATTGTGACATGCATGAAACCAATGAGAGAAGACCACACATTGAAGTAAGAAACAAAAGTGTAATCAAGTCAAAATGAAGGGAATGAAATAAAAACACACAATAATGCCAATAATAATGAAAATGCAGCATGGCCCAAAAAATTATAAATAAAAAAAATGAGAATCCAAATTAATACAAATGAAAATGTGTCCAAAGTCACCGTCCAACAAAGCAAATCCAAAGGGAAAGAAAAGCATAATGTCCATTGCTCCATGGTGAAGAAAAATAAAGATGAAGGAGAAAAATCCACTGTAAAACTATGTACAAATAGCAAATCCAGGGTCCATGAGCCCAACGACATAAATGAAACCTACAATGAAACCTACCTAATTATTTACTATATACAAAAATGTGGGGCATAGTCCATGCGCCCCAAAATGAAAGAAAAAAGAAAAGTCAACTTAACACTAATGAACTATATACAATGGCGGCGGGTAAATCCAACGGCTCACTTGTTGATGTCATGGGCCAGGGCATCATCGAACTCCTGTTCAATGTCTTGGAGGCGGGCCTTTTCTCTGGCCCCGAGGTCTCGCAGGGATAACGCCATGTCCACCTCCAACTCCCTGCGAATTCCCTCGAGGCACTCAGCCCGCCTCAGCACCCTGCGCATGGAGTTCTCTGCCCTGACCATCGTGAGCCGTGCCTCCTCTGCCCGCCGCCGCTCCGCACCTATCTGCTGGCCCAACCGCTGCCACACGGAAGACACTCCCATTCCAGGGTCCTCCTGCCCTCCGGCCGATGCCTGCCCCTCTGATATAGATTGCCCCAAGCCATGATGCCTCCCACATTGAGCCTGCCACTGCCTCCGACGCAACTGCCTCTGCCAGCATGACGGCATCCAGGCTTATGGAATCCACCAATGCCGTCGTGCACGTGCCCTCTCGATGATGCTGGCACATCCTCCATCTGTAGGGGTCCAGTTGCTGTGGTGTCCACCCCTGCTGGACCTCCGACTCCCGACTGTGGCAGGGATGGGATCCCCACCGAGCTGGCTGCGTTGGTCAGGGCAGGTCCACAGGCGGCCCTGGTGGCATCTGGGCCAGAAGACGGCATGGAAAACGAATGGCGCATAGTCTCCACAGAGGAGGAGAGGGCTGCCAGAGTGGCTGACACATGTACAAAACCCCTGACCATGGACACTCCCAACTGGGCCACGTTGGCACGCTGCTCTTCGTGATGACGTGCGTGCTCCCCCCGGGAAGCACGCACGTCATCACAAATGACACGCGTTCACAACGCGACACCAATCAGGACCTTCTCCATACGGCCAGCGGTCCCCTCGTCCACAGGTAGAGGAGTGTCAGATGACATGGACATCCCCCCTACCTGCGGACTGGCCTGGGATGGGGCATCCCTGCTGGTGCATGGTGGTGCAGTCACATGGTCAGGGACAGCGACATGCACAGGCCCCTCCGTGGTGACCTGTGCTGCCTCCTGCTCCTGGCCCTGGACTGCACCACTTGCACCAGTGGTACCACCCCCACCAGGCCCCATGTGCGGCTCAGTAGCGGCCTCCTCCTCCTCTGTGGAGACCACCAATCTGGATGGCTCCACAACGTCTTCCGCCGTTGCAATCCCCTGTGGGGGCTCACCCACTCCTTCCGCTGCAGCCATAGTGGCAGACGCAGCACCATCCCCTCACTCCCGGACAATGGTAAATTCTGGGAGGGTGACTGGGCCTTGCGTCGCCGGCCGGTGGGGGCATCCCTGCCGCTTTGCCATTGGCCCAATGGAATTGCGTGCGTGCGCTGACGCACTCACGCACTAAGGTCCTTTCCTCGAATTACACACTGACATGCAATTTTTTCACGTGCCAAATCACTCCGTATCAAGCTGGCCACGCGAATACACACAGAAGACCACGCTCCTGCCCTGAAGGCCTTTTTCCTGCCCCCAAGAGCCCCGAGCACGCTCCCACCCGCCATCTGCTGCTGCCTGCCTGCTGCCCATGTGCCCTGCTATTTGCTGCCTGCACATCAGCCATCTGCAGGGGTGCAGTTGCTGTGACCACCCCTGCTGGAATTGAAGACTCCCGACTGGGATACCATCGCTCCACAGCCCAGCCCCAGGACCCAGTTGCCCACCCACGCCTGCCTCTGGGGTTGCCATGTCGGGCACACCACCATCTGAGACCACTGGCAACTCCCAGCCAGAGAGGCAGAGGGCCAACAGCTTCACTGCCACCGAAGTTGGTGTCCTGGTGGAGCAAGTCCTGGGGCAGTATGATGCCCTCTTCGGAAGTTCGCGCGCCGACAAGGAAGGATGGACCAGGATCTGGACGGACATCGTGACTACCATCACCGCAGAGGGGGTAGCAGTCCGAAGATTCCAACATGTCAAGAAGCACTGGGAGGACTTCAGGTCCAGGACCCTCAACAAGGCCTGGTGCCTCTTGAAGGCAGCGGATGCTAAGGGGCACCGGGGCCACCTATCGGAACATCAAATGAGGGTCCTGGAACGCATATCCCCAGCGCTCCACGTCCAGGTCCTTGAGAGGCAGACCCGTCTGGAGTCGAGCGGTAAGTGTACATGCATACTGATTGTAAGCTGTGCGTGTGGTGGTGTGCCAGTAGTGTGCAGGTTGCACATGTGGTTTTGTAGGGCCATGTATGGATGTGTATGTACAGGGCCATGAGGCTAACACATGCGAGTCCTATCATGTGTGAGACACATGGATGGTGCATGTGTGTGTAAGCTTGCATGTCAAATGCAGATGTGTGAGCACACGTGCTTGAATGACTGTGTATGTAAGTTGGCATGGTTGTAGTGTCACACATGGATGTCGGTTCCAGCTGCATGTATCTGCACCGTGTACATGTGCATGTGTGTGTATTGTGGGATGATTTTACCCATGCATCCGAGCCCTACCTCAAAAACTGTGCAGTACTGGCATTGAAAACATCATGATGGCCAGAGATTCCCAGAAAATTCCCAGGGAAGTGCATGAAGAATAGGCTGCCACCCATTTTGCCGATGTTATGGGCACAGAAGGGAACTGCCTAAAACCACCATTGGACTACCCACACAGTAGCCTGAAACCATTGGGAATGGCAATGCTGATTGCCAAAAGCAACCTAGAATTGTGGGGAATTCATTTTCTTAAATCCCAAAAATGGGTGCATTACCAGTACTCACCACTATCAGAAAGCCGGCGTTTTAAAACAACACCAGACTTTTTCTCTTTTTGTGTAAAACTGAATAAATGAACCCAAAGCAGGCCAAAGAAAGACTGACTGAGAGGTGGATACAATCTAAAGTTATATTCTGAAGTGACTTGAAGGTTTATAACAAGACTGGCTGAGCTGTGGATTTCAACAGTTTAAGTAAATTTGGACTGAAAGACACTAAAAATCTAAATGTTTAAAAGAAATGAGTGACCTACTTTTGAGTGTCACATAGGTTGCAATTGTTTAAATGTCATAGTTTAAACTTAGAATCAGAATTCTAGCTGCATATGTAAAAATGGTTAGTTTTATTTGCATGCAGAAAACTGGGTAACTAAAAGTGACATTAGCTGGGGCCTGGCTTAAGGAACTGAATTCTGCCCACCAGCTACCCCCGACAGGAGATGAGACTTGCACTACAGCTGTGTTCCCAGGCCAGCTGCCTTTTGCTGTTCCCACCAAAAGGGATCTGACACTTCTCTGATTGAATTACCTGGGCTCTGCAGGAAATTGAACAAAGCCCTGTCCTGACTCAGGCACCTGTTTTATTGCTGGGAGTCGTAAATGTGGTTTCCTCCTGGAAGGAAAGGGGAGGAGCACTGCATGTGAGAGCAAGCTGGCTTGGCAGAAACTGGGAGAGGGAGAAACTGGAGACAGAGGCTGAGCTTGAAGAAAGTGGAAAAACTGGTTTCTGTACCATGTGACCTGAAAAGACACACCCCTGTAGCCAGAATATGGTTTTAGAAAAAGATGAATAACTCATAGTACGGACTTGTCATAATTATTTAAATGATACCATAATTCTTGTGATTTTTCTGCCCACATTTTAAGAGGTTTTTAGAACCGGTGGCATGATCTGGGGGCAAGCTAGCAGTTAAGAGGGTATTACTTAAAATGTATGCATGTTAAAAGTCTGATACCATCAATCAATGCCTGCATGCCTTGCACACATTTGGGTAAATTTGAGTAAGAATCTGATATTGGTAACTTGACCAAAAAGTGAAATATGTTGCCATTTCTCAATGCAAGCTCCCAGGAAGAGCAGATTTGAACAGGGTATACCTCCTGTGATACGTGATGGGTGCATGTAATTTTAAACAAATGTGTACCTGTGCAAATATGTCTTTTGGGTCAAAATATAGATTGTGTGTAATTTGACAGGGGTGGGTTCTCTGTATCATAAACAGACCTCATCATGATGACACTTCATTTCATTCCCCCAATCAAGGGGAAGAGGAGGAAGTGGCCAATGACAAGTGGAGAGGGGTAGGGCCTAGGAAGCTCGCCTTTCCACCCATTTTCAAAACACATAAAAGCAGACAGTCAGGACAGATAGGGACATTCAATTCCATTTGCTGCGGAGCATGCTGCCGGATCATACAACATCCAGAGATCCAGACTTCAAATCCATCAATCTCCAGAATCCAGAGAGGCTAGACCAGCAGAGCAGAGCTGACCCAGACCGCTATTAGCAGAACCAGAGAGCTGACCCAGATCACTGTGAAGAGACCCAGACCAGACCGGAGTCCAGTCCAAAACCTGACCAGATCCGTGGCGAGGCCCATTCTATTTCTAAATATATTGTGAGTACCTAGCAGAACTGTGCAGAACCAATCTCTTAGTTAAAATAATATAATTCAATCTATTTTAATCTAAGTAGAACTGCCTAAAAGCTGTCACCTGTCATTTTCTAGCTGCTAGCTGTCACTTGTCACTTTGAACTTTTAAAATTTCAAATCTGAAAAACGACCTTTACCATATCGCTCATATCTCTGTGACCGTTTGTCTTAGAGACTTGCAGTAACTTTCCTCTGAAAGCTGGGAATCTTGGCTTTTCAAAGAACCTAGAACCGCATTCCTATCCCATACACTTTTGCCGCAATCGTGAAAAACGCACTAGCGAATTTACCGCGATTTGCAAATTTCTCCACGTGTGAAAACCGCAGCTTCATTGCTTTCCTTGCTAAAAATTCGTTTGCCTCTTAAGAACCATCTCTGAATCATTGCTAGAGTGAGCCTGGACTAATATTAACTAGATACCACTCACCCTGAACCTCTAGAGGGAATTAAAAGCATTTTAGCATATTTTTCACTTCATTGCCAGCACATATAAAAGTATTTTAGCACATTTTCCAATATAGTGCTATCACACATCAAAGCATTTTGGGCCTGTGTTTCAAACTTCTGTATTCTAAGCTTGCTGGGGTGAACTGAATTACATTTGATTGCATTTCTGAGAACTGTGTGCTTTCCTTCCATTTCCTTGCATTGCATAAAAGGGGGAGTGGATTGCCAGAGAAAAGTGATTACATTGTTTTGTTGAAATCATATTGAGTATTTTCTGTATTGCATTTTCATTCGACATTACATCCATCTGAACATATATAGAGCATTCTCTACCACCTTATTCTTCTGTTCCTATTCACAAGTGTGCTAGTGCCAGACTATCCATTATTGATTACTGCTCAGATTCAGTGTGATATTCAATTATTAATTTATTATAAAGCGTGATATATATATATATATATATTGTTTAAATTATCAAATAAACCTTTAAACTTGCGAAACAGAACTACTTCTTGGCTCAGTGGGGTCAGGGGGATTCCAAGAGAGGGGTGTTATATAGGGGTAGTCATCCAGAACGCATGAACTGGACATAAAGATATATTAATAAGGGTTTCCATTCAGTATCCCAGACTAGGCATTGACTTAGCTGTAGTGTTGAATTGAATCCTCTTACAAATTGGGGGCTCGAGCGGGACGTTTGGGTTAGATCTACCATTTGTGCAGATTAATACAGCGTGCCAGCTGACCAGATACACATATCCGGTCGGAGCACACGCTGTGTTACGCTGTAAAGCACTCCTCAAAGGAACGCTCTAAGGAAAAGGTCTGTTTTGCAAAAATAAAATACAAACTTCTGTATGTCAGGAAGGAACTCAAATCTCTAGAATGACGACCTTAGTAGACATGAAAATAGCCAGAGAGCACTTCTTACATAAGTTATTTGTGAGAGGTGAGTGGACTCATCAGGACCAGACGGTCTGGTTGCAAGCAATCGCACTCCAGATCACGGAAACAGGGTCGGATACATGGAGAGACCAGGGTCCCTTACATGTGGCCCTGAGTGAACTATATATGTCCTCTGAGGCCAAGGATGAGCACAACAAGATTGCCTGGGTAGCGGCATATTTATATTTACATATGAGAGCCATGCAGGACAAATGTGCTGAAGGCCAAGATCTGGCGAGTAGGCAACTGCTGGCATTACAGAAGGCCCAATCTGATCTGGACTCTTCTGAGCAGAGGCTGCAGAGGAGCCAGGAGTCAGAAAATGATAGTAGGCAGTATATCATTAAAATAAAAGAGGACATGGATATACTGCAACAGGAAAAGGCTGACCAGGATACTAGATTCCTGGCCCTGCAGAAGGAGCACCAAGACAGTTTGGACTCCTTACTGCAGAGCCAGAAAAAGCTGGAGCAACAATTAGACTTTAACAGGGCATGCACGGAGCAGGTAGCCACCCTGCAAAGTCATCTAGATAGAATGAAGGCAGAGAGCAACAAGCTGATTTTGAAAGACCTGGATACCCAGGCAGAGTTTGATGAAGAACGCCAGAAAGCTGGTGCCTTTCAAAGGCAGAGGGACGACCTGGCGGCACAAATGCAGGCTCTTAGCCAGGAAAGAGACGCCTTAGGCCAGGAACTCTGCCATTTAAAAAGAAAAACAGAAGAAAATCACTTGGCCCTCCAGGGGCTGGGTGACCTCCAAAAAGAACGCCAGAACTTGTTAGAACACACCAGGAGGGTGGAGGATGCTCTGGCAAGAAAGGAGCAGGCCAATAGGGACACAGCTCAGGAGGTAACCCTCCTGCAGCAAAGACTGGCCCAGTGCTCCAGGACCAATCAGGAGGCACAGAGAGAGAATGAGGCTCTCTGCCAGCACAATGATAGACTCCAACAACAGGTAGCGATGCAGGAGAGACTGATAGAGTCTAGTAAGGCCTTAACTGAGGAACTGAAGGCGCAGGCTCTTGCATTGCAACAGGGAGCAGGGGCGGATAGAGATGAGGTTCGCTGGGAAAGAGAAACTCCTGAGCATAACCCCAGGAGCCCTAGTACCAGAGGCCTTTATTTCTCTCAGTCCCTGGACTCTGCCACCCCCATGTCCCCTGGCGCACATGAGCACAGGGCCACAGGGATGGCAGATTACTATCCAGCCAGAAGCATGGGGCTAATAGGTCAGTACCACCCAGGAATGGAGGGGCGGGCATCCGGGTATGCGCACCCAAGCACAGTGCAATTTGATGGGGAAACCCAGGAGAGTAGGCCCATTAAGGGCATCCTGAAAACCTCTGCCCAGTTAGGTCAGTGGGGGGGTACCCATCAAATCCTGGCAGCAAGGAGGGATCTGAAGACTCCTCTGAGCGGTACAGGACACAGGAGACCAGGTCCCCACGTTCTGCCAGCCATTCCCAGGCTCGCAGAATCCGGGAAAACCTGGAAGAACAGACGGGAACCTCTGGGAGCAGTGCCTCTGAGTCAGAAGATGAATGGACCAAGGTTACCCGGACCAAAAGGGCCAATAAGACAAAAAGGGCCTTGATTAAGGACCCCTTAAGGCAGATTAAGGCAATCAGGAGCGTCATCACGCCTTATCATAAGAACGCTAAGTATTCTGTTTGGGAGCACTTAGAGTTGTTTGAGCAAATGATGGAGACTTTCCATTTCAAGGACAGCCAGAGCTGTATTCAATATGTAAAGTGGACCTTCTCCCCGGAATACTCCAGTTTCTTTGCGGGGCTGGAGGACCAAAATCATTTAAGATGGTCCACCTATAAGGCGGCCATCTTGAAACATTTTTCTACTCATAGAAATGCTCAAGAGGCTCGCAAGGCAGCCTACAATTTACAATGTGGGGAGGATCAGGCCCCACAAGAATTTGTGCAGGAGTTAAAGCGTGCTTTTGCACAGACCACAAGAAGGGTGCGCACGGATAGCAGAGAATTTATTAATACGTTTTTCCATGCCTTGCCCAAATACATAATGACCCAGCTCGTGAGGGATTTTCACGAGAAAAGATCTTTAGACTGGGTCATTGAACAGGCGACCCGGATCTATGAGGTGCAGAAGCCAATATAAAATAAAAATAATGCGCCCAAAAACCCCAAAGCCAACAACACCCCTGCTGCTGCCAAGGTGGCAGAGGTAAAGGTCACCCCCGTTTTAGATTTGGAGATGGGGGGCCTAAAAACCTACCTGCACCTAATAATGCTAGGCCCAGAAGGTCCTCGGGCCAGTCACAGACAGGGAGCCAGGGAGGCAGCCCCACAAATGGGGTCCCTCGCTCTCCTCATTATGTAAGCCCCCGTTACAAGGGAAACAGACCCATCCTGGGTTATGTGTGGACTCCTCCAGCCCGAGGGGGGGGATCCAGCCAAGCACCTAACCAAGAGAACTTCCCTCCCAACTTCTCACAGGAGGGCAGAAACTCACCAAACCCTGGGCAGAACTTCTTCCCCAGGTATCCACCCAACTTCCAGCCCCAAAATCCTCCACCCTTCTTTCCCCAATTCCCTGAGCCCAGACAACCGAATCCGGGAGAGGGGAGGCCAAGGGTGGAGGGGTATCCAAATCTTCCCAACCAGGGGTACTACCAAAGAAGGGATAGCTACCCTTCCCTGGATCAGCCCAGGGGAGAAAACAGGGCCCCGTATCAGCCTGAGCGGGTTTCCCAGTTAGAGCGCCAGGTTCAAAACATGGCGCGGGATCTGGGTCACATACTGAGGGCTCAGCAGAACCCTCAGATCGGCATGCCGGCGGAGAACGTACCCAACTCTGGACCTGGTGCTCCAGAACAATGACGGGGGCAGCACCCCGATAACTCACCGGTTCCCAGGGAGGAGGCACAAGGGGAGGGGGGTGTAAAGCCTTGGAGGAAGCTTCCTTCCTCACTTGTAAACAGCCCCTGGAAACCCAGGAACCGGAAACAAAATCTCCTGCCCCTGAAAGTCTTCCTCCTAAGGAGCAGAGGGGGGGTAGGAGAAACAAAAGACCCAAACAGAAACAGTTTGAGGAGGAGGTACAGATCTTCCAATTTGAGGGAGAGGGATCCTCAGAGGATCCTGGGAAAAGGATCTTCTCCTTCAGAGAGGGGGGGACTCCTCCCAAAGAAAAATGGGTCCCTAGGGATGCAAATCCAGACTGGGGAGATGTGGAGACTGAGCTACCGCCGCCCACCATCTCATCCCAGAACCAACAGCAAGAAAATCCCCTGGTTCAAACCCATCCTGATGACTGCCTCCAAAAAGGGGGGGGCGGCCCAGAACCGGAGCCAGGGGGACCACAATGGCTCTGATCTTCAGTTGCCAACTTTTTCTTTCAGATTCCCAAGGCTCTCCACAGAATTCTGCCCAAATCTCTTCGCTAGCGATGTCCAAAACTAGAAAGTTAGCCCACCAGTTTTCCAAAAATGTGCATTATCTGTGCCCCCTTGAGGAGAAGGAGGGAAGATACTATGCCCCGGTACAAGTACAGGGGCAGGGTACAATTTTGGCACTGGTGGACACTGGATCTCAAACTACCCTTCTGTCCAGAAGGGCCTTTGACGAACTGAATGCAGGAAGGGGAGAGAATTACCAAATTCCTCTCACCTCTCTGCGTGGACAACTGCAGAACTTTGACGGGAAGGAAATTCCCGTTGAGGGGACTGCAGACTTGGACAATAAGATCGGGCGACACAAGGTGAAACACCCGGTCATAGTAGTGACTCCAGAGGGCACCCCTTGTTTACTGGGGAATGACCTCCTGAGGAGGTTGTCACCCTTAATAGATTGCGTAAACAAGGTCCTCTGGACACAGACTAGCCGACCAATAAAATTAAAACAGAGTGTCAACCATGTTAGTTTAAACGGCACCTGCCACATGGTTGAACAAAAATCTGACCAAGTAGAATTTCACTTCCAGAACAACCAAATTCCAGACGTGACAGTAATAGCAGTAGGACAACAGACTGGTGATGGAGGGTCCTCTCTATTTCTGAAAATCAACCATCCTTCCAGTTTAAGGTGGTATTCCACACTGGAAGGAAACACCCTGAAATTCTTTACTAATCCACAACCAGAAACTCCCACTCCTCTAGTCCAGAAAGATGTGAAATCAGCTGAGAGCCTGGCTGATATTCAGCAAATTGGAGAGCAGTTGTTCATCCCTGTTCAGTTAAATGATGGGAAGGACTCTGTTCTCGCTCGAGTGTGCGTGAACAATGGTAAGAGCTTCATCAGCGAAGCCATGTTTCGCCAACTCCCAAAAGATCCAGCCATTCCCACATTCAAACTGAGGGAAATGGACCTGGAAGCACCTAATTCCAAACATCTCCTGCCAAGCAGGTGTATGCTCAAAATCTCCATTGGCAACAAGAGCATAGTCCACAATTGTTGGGTCGTGCGAGACGTCCCTGCCGCCTTTTACTTAGGCAGTGACATTCTCAATCGCTTTGCCATTAGTTTGGACCTAATAAACTTCAAAGCTTGGTCCCGATTAGCGGATAATCCCATGGGCTTTGATGATCCAGAAAAAGCATTTAGGTCAGCTCAATTGCTACCTTATGCAGTTGAAATTCAGATCAAAGAGGAAGTCACCATTCCAGAAAGGACCCGACAATTCTCCCTGGAAGTGAAAGCTAAAAGAGGACAACATTTGAAAAACCCTGATTCTTACATACATCTAAACGCTTCTCTCCAACAGCAAGGGTTGGGGGTAAACCCAACACCATTAGTCAACATAGAACATGACACCATTCTAATAGAGGTGGATAACAGCGACTTAAAGAGTATTACTCTAGCCGCAGGCACCATTATTGGAATGGCGGTTGATGACCGACATTTTTCCATTGATTTAGGTAATGAACTGTTAGGGCCAATCCCCAAGGACTGCTTTGACAGTGACAGTGATGACAATACAACACCAGTCAGGATTTTTACCCGGCATGGGGGGAACTTCCTTGTGTACACTTCTTGCCCTTATGGTAAGGAAGATGTGACTTGTGACTTCAGGAGGGATGAGGTTATTTTCCAAGTCCATGAGGGCTGCCTTTCCCACCTGAAGCCCCCAGTCCAAAACAGCACTCTGACCAGGGACTTCGCCACCCAGCTGGAGGAGGCCGCTGAAATAGCCAAACCAGAAGTCTTTCCAGGCTTCAGGCAGATGGTGGAAGAGAGAGTCAACCTAGCTGATGCCTGTGTGACTCTGGAACAAAAGCAAAAGTTGAAACAAGTTTTCTTGGATTTCCAAGATCTCTTTGCGGTAGACTCATATGACTGTGGTCGCACTGACATCCACACAACAACAATCCCCACGGACCCTGGCATGACTCCTGTGTTTGTGAAGCAATATCGCTTGCCTCTCGCATCAATGGAGTCCCTTACTGAAATAATTAAGAACCTTGAGTCCCGGGGAATAATCCGTCCAGTTCACAGCACCTTCAATAATCCGGTGCTGGGAATATTGAAGCCAAACGGCCAGTGGAGACTCTGCGCCGACCTCAGGGAGCTCAACAAACGGGTCCATACTTCCCGATGGCCTCTGCCCTACATTGACCAAGGGCTGGCCCAGATCCAGGGGTCACAGGGATTCATGGCAATAGACCTGACCAATGGATACTGGACCGTGCTGGTCAGTAGGGAGGACCAATACAAGCTGGCTTTTACCTTTGGGGGCCAGCAGTATACATGGACCCGGACTCCCTTCGGATACCTCAACTCCGGCAATGAATTCAACATTTTCCTACACAAGGCCATGCCCGACCTGGGTGCAAGGGGTAACCTGGCTTATGTAGATGATGTCCTCATCAAAAGTTCATCTGTGGAGGAACACATAGCGGAGATCTGTTATGTTCTGACCCAGTTGAGGGCCGCCGGAGCAAAACTTTCCTTTCAGAAAGCACAGTGGTGTAGAACCCGTGTTAATTTCTTGGGGCATGAGATTACTCCTCAGGGTCTCTGTCCCCAGGAAAAGAAAGTGGAAGCACTTCAGAAACTGAAAGACCCCACAACTCTGTGGGAACTAAGGAGCCTCCTTGGACTGACTAATTACAGAAGAAAGTTCATTGAGGGCTACGCAGAGATCACCAGACCCCTGATTCATCTCCTGAAGGGGGGGGCCAAGTAGGAATGGGGTCCAGAACAAGCCGAGGCAGTAAAACAACTCAAAAGAAGCCTCTCAAAAGCGCCTTGCCTAGCTTACCCTGTCAGAAACAAGGAGTTCTTCCTGGAGACGGGGTTCTCTAATACGTGCTTGACGGCAGTATTATACCAAAAGCATGACAAGGTCAATAAAGTAATCTCCTATGCGAGCAAAACTTTATCCTCTGTGGAGGAAAAATTCAACGATTGTGAGAAGGCACTCCTGGCAACGGTGTGGGCATTGAAGAATTACCGCCCGTTTATCCAGGGGGAACACATCATAGTGGAGACTCCACACCAGCCTCTGCAATATCTCCAAAGTGACAGAATCCGGGCCGGAAATGTGAGTAATTCCCGAATTACTTCCTGGATTCTGTCAATGCAAGGCTTTCCTGTGGAGGTCAGATATGGCCAAAACAAGAAGAGTCCCCTCGCGCAAGGTCTGGCTGACTTGCATGATTGTGCCAGAGAAAACTGTCTCGAGGACGAAAGTCTACAAATCAAGGACAACATGGAGGCATACCTTAATTCCCCACACAAAGTCTTTGAAGAGGACAAGTGTGAGGGAATGCCCACTGTTTATGTGGATGGATGCTCTTACCATGTTGACAACAACGGGGAGAAAGAACTGGTGGCCGGCGTAGGGAATGCATGGGTGAAGGAGTTCCCAGAACCCTCCGCTGGATACAAAATTGGTCCCGAAGAAGTCAGGTGGCAGAATTGATGGCTGTGCATCAGGCCATCCTCACTGCTGTCCAGCATCAACTCCACGAACTGGTCATAATCACAGATTCGGATTATGTACGGAAGGGTTCGTGGAGCACCTGGTTAATTGGAAAACCAGAGGCATGTTATGTGCTAATAACAAACCCTTGAAACATGGGAAGTTGATCCAAAACATTGATGATCTGGTCACCTCGAATGAGATGACCATCTATTGGAAAAAGATCAAGGGTCATTCCAAAGTAGAGGGACGAGACAAAACTGGAAATGACTTAGCTGATCAGCTGGCCAAAACCGGGGCCATCCAAGGGGATCTAATTGAGATTGAGTCCCTGTTGGGGGAAATCCAGGTCACTGCTATCACTAGGTCCCAGACAAATGCTCACAACGACCTTTCAATTGCACAATGGAGTAAGGAGACCCCTGATGCTGATTTGATTACCGCTCAGAAGGGGGATCCAATCATTGGTAAGTTTTACCAACACCTTGAGGACCCTGAGAACTTTCCCCTGACGGATACCGATTATATTGGGAAAGAGGACCTAAGAGTGTTGATGAAATGTCCAAAAATGTTCCGAATCCAAGACGGTTTGCTTGTAAGGAAATCCAAAGCTGGCCACGATCAGTGGGTGGTTCCTACCTCATTCCGAAGCCTGATGTTAAGTCACGCCCATGATGCGGCCACCGCCGGTCATAGGGGGTTTCACAAAACATTGGAAATCTTAAGAGAGGTTGCATACTGGCCACACATGGGGCAGGACCTCGACCAATACTTGAAGGGGTGTCTTTTGTGTGCACAATTTCAGCCATCATCCCTCATGCACCGTGCGCCTCTCCAAAAGAGGGGGATGACACTGCCATGGTCAGATTTACAAATCGACTTTGTAGGCCCCGTGATTCGCTCTGCTAGGGGGAATAAGTACATGTTGACTGTGACATGCTTGTTTACCAAGTGGGTGGAATGTCTCCCAGCCCCAAATTGCAAGGCAGAAACTGCAGCTGCCCTGATGATTAACCACATCTTTTCCCGTTTTGGTCTACCTCAAAGGATTGAGTCAGACAGAGGTAGCCACTTCACCAGTGAAGTGATGACAAAGATGTGGGAGATACTGGGGGTCAAAAGGAAGTTGCATATTGCTTACCGGCCAGCTTCCTCTGGGGCAGTAGAGAGATATAACCGAACCATTGTGAGCATATTAAAGAAGTTTGTGGCAGATTCTGGGCCAAGTTGGGATATCCGATTACCTCTGGTCCTAATGGCCATCAGATCTACCCCTTCATCTGCAACCAAAATGTCACCATTTGAGTTGATGACTGGGCGCAAGATGGTGCTTCCTCAGCATTTGCTCTACAGGACCCAAGAGCAGACACTGATAAATGCCTCCACAACTCATGAGTATGTGGAGAATTTAAGGAAACACCTTCAACATGCTTTTGCTTTTGCTCAGCGGAATCTAGAAAGATCAGCTGATAGCATGAAGACCCACTATGACCTGAAAACTTCCAGGAAGGAATATCAGGTGGGGGACCGGGTCTATCTATACAATTTCCAAAGGAACCAGGCCAAACAGCGAAAATGTTTGCCTACATGGAAGGGACCCTTTGAGATTATAGACAGAATCTCCCCTGTGGCCTACAAGATCCGCATCCCCAAAGGCGGTTTGGCAGAGGGGGAAGACAAGTGGGTCCACATAAACCAGTTGAAGTGTTGCCATCCCAGGCACACTCTGCAACAACTGGAGGAATCCTCTGGAATCCTAGAGGGTACTGTCTCAGATTAATTCAATTCTAACTTAAAATATCCTACATATCGCCTATCAAATTCTGAGTTTCTCAATGTGGGTGTTTTCGTTTTTGAATGCAAAAAAAATTGTGCATAACCATATGTTTTGACTATAAATTTATATGCCACCCCACTATATCAATGGTTGGGGAAAAATGTCTATGAATAGGTATTGCCGCTCTTCCTTTGTCATCCTAGGAGAAAGAAAACCTGGAGAAGGCCAAGGAGGACGATCCGGAGACCGGGAGCAGAGACGCAAGGGGCCCGGGGTACCACCCAATCTTCCCATCAGGACCGGCGAGGAGAACCGATCGATCCGACCGGATGGAGAAAAAGATGCTGAACTGTGCCATCTATTGGAAGAAGATGAGGAAACATCCCAGGTCTTGCGAGTTCCATCAGTGAAACAGAATGGCCATCGCAAGAGGGGGGCTTGTGGGATTTTTTACCCATGCATCCGAGCCCTACCTCAAAAACTGTGCAGTACTGGCATTGAAAACATCATGATGGCCAGAGATTCCCAGAAAATGCCCAGGGAAGTGCATGAAGAATAGGCTGCCACCCATTTTGCTGATGTTATGGGCACAGAAGGGAACTGCCTAAAACCACCATTGGACTACCCACACAGTAGCCTGAATCCATTGGGAATGGCAATGCTGATTGCCAAAAGCAACCTAGAATTGTGGGGAATTCATTTTCTTAAATCCCAAAAATGGGTGCATTACCAGTACTCACCACTATCAGAAAGCCGGCGTTTGAAAACAACACCAGACTTTTTCTCTTTTTGTGTAAAACTGAATAAATGAACCCAAAGCAAGCCAAAGAAAGACTTACTGAGAGGTGGATACAATCTAAAGTTATATTCTGAAGTGACTTGAAGGTTTATAACAAGACTGGCTGAGCTGTGGATTTCAGCAGTTTAAGTAAATTTGGACTGAAAGACACTAAAAATCTAAATGTTTAAAAGAAATGAGTGACCTACATAGGTTGCAATTGTTTAAATGTCATAGTTTAAACTTAGAATCAGAATTCTAGCTGCATATGTAAAAATGGTTAGTTTTATTTGAATGCAGAAAACTGGGTAACTAAAAGTGACATTAGCTGGGGCCTGGCTTAAGGAACTGAATTCTGCCCACCAGCTACCCCCGACAGGAGATGAGACTTGCACTACAGCTGTGTTCCCAGGCCAGCTGCCTTTTGCTGTTCCCACCAAAAGGGATCTGACACTTCTCTGATTGAATTACCTGGGCTCTGCAGGAAATTGAACAAAGCCCTGTCCTGACTCAGGCAAATGTTTTATTGGTGGGAGTCGTAAATGTGGTTTCCTCCTGGAAGGAAAGGGGAGGAGCACTGCATGTGAGAGCAAGCTGGCTTGGCAGAAACTGGGAGGGGGAGAAACTGGAGACAGAGGCTGAGCTTGAAGAAAGTGGAAAAACTGGTTTCTGTACCATGTGACCTGAAAAGACACACCCCTGTAGCCAGAATATGGTTTTAGAAAAAGATGAATAACTCATAGTACGGACTTGTCATAATTATTTAAATGATACCATAATTCTTGTGATTTTTCTGCCCACATTTTAAGAGGTTTTTGTTAGGGAGAATTCTCTGTTTAGGCTGAATTCCCTAACCTAGTGAGTCCCCCAGCAGCTTTGCTGGATTGCTGGAGTTTGTTTTTTCCATCCTGCAAAGAGTGTGACCCTTTTCCTCTCACTCTTGGACATGTATGTGTGGAATTCCTTTGAATTGTCAATGTGTTCGATGGGCTATGGGGTCTTTTACTCCATAGGGTCTCATAAGTTTTTCTATGTGTGTCACCCCGCACCTTACGTGTCGTGACACGGGGGCACCCTAGCTGGTCCCCCCACCATAGACTCCATACCCGGGGACTGACTACCGTCTCCCCGGGCATGTAAAGTCACCATTGGCTTTACTAGACCTTAATTTGCTAACAGAACTAGTACCAACCATCTTATTGTGGACGTGCTAGTAGGGGTAATTCGATTACTCCTGGATCTGTTACTCGAGGGGGCACTGTCCCGTCCCTCCTCGTCGAGTTTTGGCTGGTGGCAGTGGAAACTACTTGTTATGTTCGACCCCGAGCATAACCCTATGGGATCCGTCCCATTGTTGAAGATTAATACTGTTTTTCGTTAATCTCCAACGTACCACCGATCTACTTATCTTAAATAGGTTTATCGAGTGGTATTTTCTGCCAGAACTCGGGTTGTAAAATGGCGTCTGTGTTTTTCTCTGTGACTCCTAAACCAAAGGTTGAGCCCTTTGTTCCACTTTTGGCGGGCCTCTGGACAGAGACCCTCCAAAGTGGTGCCATTCTGTCTGGGTTACCTCAGGGGTGTGGGAGGGGGTTTAGACACCCTGGACCGAGTTGCCTTGCCAACTCAGGTCGCACTCTGAAGTGATTGGCCCAGGTGGTGAGCCTTCCCGCTCACCACTTAGCATGTGTTGATTGACAAGCTAGGCTGAATGAATGGGGGACGTCTGCATAAAAGCAGGGCTTTGGGACTGGATCTTCAGGAAGTCGCCACTGGACCTAAAGAATCCGACGAGGGTAACGCTGAGCTGACCTGCACGACAAAACCTCCGGTGGAGCCCTGCGGAATCGTCTCACAATCTCCCGACGACAGAAGAGATCTCCCTGCCGGAGAGGCTCTTTCCCTGGCTGGTGGGAACAACCAGTCTTCTTCTTCTTTGTGCTTTTTGGTCGCCCAGGACGCAGTGGTCGAATTGCCCGTGCAGAGCACCCGGCAACCGGATAGCCACTACTCCTGCATCGTGATCGAAAGGTGGTGCCTTGTGACGGAGCACTCCGCGGCTGGTTTCTTCCCTGGTGGTGCACCGGACATCTTCTCTTCGACGACGAGAGCATCTCTTCTCTTGGCCAAGACCCGTCGTGCATCCACCACCAGGAACAACTGCCCCCGTCGGAGCTGTCTTCCCCAACAAGGTACCGTAACCGCCTGGCTTCCCTTTTCGATCGGTTCGTGTGAGGTATCTGATTCCTCTCCGTTCCGTTGGATTGCCTCCAAGCTTTATTCACTCTTTGTTCTGAACTGGTTCAACCTGTCGCTAAACAATTTGCTAAACAAGACTTGAGTGCATCATCCGTAGAGACTTTCCAGGACATCGTGCCTTGCCTCTCACCGAGTGGGCCTGGCCGCCGAACTGTATGATCTAGTGTGATTAATGCTTTCTTGCCTTGCATTTTTACCCGCTTCAGTACGAACCGTGTTGACTTCATTACCTGCCTTTCTCTTCTCTCCCTTCCTCACTAAAAAAAATATTCGAGTGTCATCTGGGTTTAGGTATACACCTCTGTCTGAAAATAAGTGGTGCCGTAGAACCTAGAGTTGTCGATATTGTGTTTCGGGGGGGTTGAGCTTTATTCCATTCTGCAGAGTAATTGTATTTTGATTTGTTTGCCGTGGTTCACTTTAGTATTTTTCGTAGACATTCTGTTATTAATAAATAACTTACTATCTTTATACTAAAGCCTGGTTGCGTGTTTACTCGTTTTGCTGCGAAGAATTACCCTATCTTGTATACTCCCTATACTGACCAACTTTTCTTGAGAGAAGTCTGACTGCTCAGCCACAGCTACCAATTGGATCTGTGTGGTACAGACTGCTACCAAGTGGGTTCATCGCAACACCTGTGGTCCTAAATCTTTTGCAGTGGTCCCAGAGGGAACTGCACAGGTTTCCGCCTAACACTGGTGTACAGCGGTGGGATTAGTATCGAGTATACAGTTTAGAGTGTTTTTCGACGCTGTAGGACGACTAACCACAAAACTTTACAAAAGCAACTTTCAAAAAACATGTCTACGATGGAAATGTACAGCCAAGAGTCTTTGTCGGATAAAAATACTGAGAGTCTGCGAGCTCTCTGTAGACAAGAGAATCTTCCTGTAAAAGGCAAGAAGTTAGAACTGATAGAGAGATTGCTGGCGAACCAAAGTCTGGGTACTGGTTCAGAGGAACCAAACTCTCCAGCAACTGTAGATAACAGTAATGGTGTTGATCTGAATCGTAATTCTGATGATAGCGATGAAGAGGCTGATGAGGACGGCGAGGCTAACGAAACTGTCTCACCTGTTCCTCTACCTGCCTTACCAACTGTGCCTACGGGGCCAATACCAGGTCCCACAAGTAACCCTGCTTATTTTGAACTTGAAAAAATGAAGCTCGAATTAGAATATAAACGGTTTTTGGCTCAATCTGAACGAAACCAAGAGCTCGAGTTCAGACGAATGAATGCCCAGGCTGAGCAGAAACAAGCTGAGTTAAGACTCAGGGAAATAGAGCTTAATCATGAGTTACAAATGAAAAAGTTGTCTATGGAAAATGCTTCTCTCTCCTCTGGTTCCTCTAGGAGCTCCAGTCCCAAAAGACCCCGGATGCCGAAGGAATTAGTGGGTATGTACGAACCGAGATTGGATGTGTTGGATTGGTTGAAACTGTTTGAATACAATCATGGGCTCCAGGACATCACCGGGAATGCGTTGCTTCCCTGGTTGTTCTCTAGGCTTCCTCCTGTTGCGACTGATGTGGTAATGGAATTGGGGGAGGTGGATAAGACGGATTACGAAAGTGTGAAACTAGCTTTGATAGCTAGATTCGGGAAGACCCCTTCCCAGTATCTTAAGAGGTTTAGAACCCTCAAAAAGCATGATGGTACCCCTTGGGCTACCTGGGTGAGTGAAGGGTTGAAAAACTTAGAGGGATGGATTAAGGGTTACAAAGTTGACACTTACGAGGGTATGCAAAATCTTTTTATGTTGGAGTCGATTTATGATGCCTGTTCTCCTGAGCTCAGACAGCACTTGGCTGATTCGAAGGAATTAGATTCCAGGGCTCTAGCTAAGGCTGCTGACTTGTGGGTTGCCAACAGGGCTACTCACAAGGATTCTGGGGTAACTCAGAAAAAGGATGAGGGAAAACAGCCTAAAAAAGACTCAAAGGAGAATTCGAATAACTCACATTCCAAAGAGGGCCCCAAACAAAACCAGAAGGGTAAGCCACCGGGAAAACCACAGCAGAATAGTGTGTCTTCTGGTGCCAAACCGGAAGGAGGTCAGAACAAGCCACCATTCCAGAAAGCATTCGGGAAATGCTTTGTTTGTGGCTCGACTGATCACGTGAAAGGAGATCCCAGATGTAAGGGTAAACCTTCAGGGGTCCAGCTTGTCTCCTTAGCCTTCGCTCCAGAGGAGGAAGTCCAAATGGCAAGTGGAAACTTTCTACTGCTAGCTGACGAACCCATTGGAGTCTCAGCCAGCGTCTCTTTAGTATCTCTGGGGTTGTGGGAACAACAGAATTTAGACGTCTATAATTCTATCCCCGATAATACTAAAGAGTATTATAAGGACAGTGTCCAGGTGAATGGTCAGGAGACGCCTGCCATTAGGGACACTGGGGCCAGCATAACTGTGGTGGATAAATCGTTTTTTCAGGCTGAGGATGTTGCTAAGGCACCCAAACGCCTCACCAAGTTAGCTGGAGGGCCTGCGCAGATGCTTCCCCAATTACCAGTTCTCATCCAGTGTAACGACATGACTGTAAAGATACCTGTCAGCATACAGAGTGAGGTACCAGGACGCGTACTGTTGGGTAACGATTTGAAAACTCTCGGAGTTGTATCGCATACTCCCAGACCTCCTAGTAAACGGTTACAGGAGCTAACCAGACCTGCAAGAGAGAGGACCCTGCGCGGTACTCTCGGGGAGATGATGAAGAAAGAAATCACTCCTGCTCCATTGGAAATGGCGGCCGCTGTCTCTAGGAACACAGAAGTCAAAGGGAAACCTAAAACTTCTAAACCGAAACCAACAGCCCACATTCCGATGCAGCCGACACGGACTTCCCCGCGGTTGTCCAATGTCACACCCGTAACTCCACCTCCAGCTGAGGCTGAGGGGGAAGTACAACCCTGTATGGTAGAATTAGACTCTGAAGAAGAGCTAATGGAAGGCCAGGAACTCATTGGAGATCTGGATCCTGTTGACCATCCTGAGCTGCAGTCGTTACTGGCAGAAGGTGGACCCAGCAGGGCAGACTTCAGTAAGGGACAGAGAGAATGTCCAACTCTGGAAGGTCTTCGCCGTCAGGCAGTAACTCAGGCTGAAGGGCAAGAGACAGGGAAACATAGGTTGCACTGGGAAGATGGCCTCTTCTATAGTGAACCGACCGAGTCTACACCTGGAGACTACAAACGCCTTGTAGTACCCCAAGAGAACAGACCACAGTTCTTGCAGTTAGCCCACGAGATTCCTTTGGCTGGTCACTTGAGTTTCAAGAAGACTAAGGAAAGGCTCTCACTCTACTTCTATTGGCCAAAAATGGGGGCCGAAGTAGAAAAACACTGCAGAAGCTGCCATACCTGCCAGATCTCTGGTAAGGTTGGGTCCAAGAATGTGGCACCGTTAGTGCCTCTTCCCGTTGTGGGAGTCCCATTTGAGAGAGTAGGGATTGATATCGTTGGTCCCCTTGATCCTCCAACCTCCTCAGGCAACAGGTTTATACTTGTTGTAGTAGACCATGCTACTAGGTATCCTGAGGCAATTCCTATGAGGACTGTTACAGCTCCGGCTGTGGCTAAGGCCCTCCTTGGTATTTTTACTAGGGTCGGATTTCCTAAGGAAGTTATCTCTGACAGGGGGTCAAATTTTATGTCCCACTACATGGAAGCCATGTGGAAAACCTGCGGGGTAACTTACAAGTTCTCAACGGCTTACCACCCACAAACCAATGGGTTGGTAGAACGGTTCAACCGAACCATGAAGAGCATGATAGGTGCTCTAGAAGAACCCCTTAAGCGTAAGTGGGACCTTCTATTGCCATGCCTTCTTTTTGCTTATAGAGAAGTCCCTCAGGAGGGAGTAGGCTACTCTCCCTTCGAACTGCTCTATGGTCATCCCGTCAGAGGTCCATTGGCCCTGATTAAGGAGGGGTTGGAGAGTGCTCCTTCCCCCAAGCCAGTCAGAGTGACTGACTACGTGATAGGTCTCCGGAGGAGAATGTCGCACCTGATGACAGAAGCAAGCGATAACTTGAAAGCTGGACAAGCATTGGTCAAGCACTGGCACGATCAAAAGGCTAACATGGTTGAGTTCGCTCAAAACCAGCTTGTTCTTGTCATGATCCCCACAAGGCAGAGGGCCTTGCAAGATAAATGGATGGGACCCTACCGAGTAGTGGGTAAGCTCGGTGAGGTTAACTATCTGGTGGACTTGGGCACCCCCAAGGAGGCTCCAACAGTCTTTCACACCAACCGACTTAAAGCGTATGTCTCACGACCTGACGTAGGAGCGTTGCTTCTAGCATCAGCCGAGGAAGAAGAAGAGAGTGAAACTCTTCCGGATCTCCTCAGAGGCTTACCTTTAGATGAAAACATTGAAGGAGTAAATCTCTCCTCCAATCTGACACCCGAGCAACAAGAAGAGTGCAAGTCTATGTTGAATCAGTTTGCCTCTCTGTTCTCGCTCTCACCAGGCTTGACCCCTTGGGGCCAGCACGAGATACTCACTGGTGACTGTCTGCCTGTCAAAAGCAGAGGATATTGCATGTCAGAAAACGTAAGAACCCACATCAAAGGTGAGGTCAGCAAGATGCTTGATCTCGGGGTAATAGAGCCCTCTACTAGTCCATGGTCTAGCCCAGTTGTGTTAGTACCAAAGGCCGGATCTAAAGAACTTAGATTCTGCGTGGATTATAGAGCTCTTAACGCTGTCACCACGACTGATGCCCATCCTTTGCCAAGAACAGATGAGTTGGTGGATAAACTTGGCGCCGCCAAGTTCCTCAGCACATTTGACTTGACGTCAGGCTATTGGCAAATAGCCCTGACCAACCATGCCAAGGAGAAAACTGCATTTTCTACCCCCGTTGGTTTATACCAGTTTACGGTAATGCCTTTCGGACTAAAAAATGCACCTGCTACGTTTCAACGGATGGTAAACCAGGTTCTAACCGGGATGGAGGACTTCTGCATGGCATACTTGGATGACATAGCAGTGTTCAGCAATACCTGGGACGAACATGTAACCCACCTGAGAGATGTTTTGCAGGCTCTTGGACGAGCCAATCTGACCATAAAGGCGAGTAAATGCCAAATTGGACAGAGTAAGGTAGTCTACCTTGGGCATGAGGTAGGCGGTGGAGAAATAAGGCCTTTGCTCAGTAAGATTGAAGCTGTGCAAAATTGGACAACACCGACTACTCAGACTCAGGTGAGAGCCTTCCTAGGCCTCACCGGGTATTACAGGAATTTCATAGAGAACTATGGGACCATAGCTTCTCCACTGAATGTCATCTCCTCGGCCAAATTCCCTAAAAAGGTTAAATGGAACGAGGGGTGCAATCAGGCTTTTGAAAACCTGAAAAAGGCTCTTTGCCAAGCCCCAGTACTCAGAGCTCCTGATTACCGCCAACACTTCATTGTGCAGACAGACGCTTCCAATGTAGGGATAGGTGCCGTACTCAGTCAACTGGATGGGAAAGGTAGGGAGCACCCCGTTTGCTACATCAGCCGCAAGCTGAAGTATCCTGAAACAAGGTGGGCAACAATCGAAAGAGAATGCTTTGCTATCGTGTGGGCTCTGAAGAAGTTTAGGCCGTACTTGTATGGTTCTACTTTTGTTATTCAGACTGACCACCAACCCTTGAGATGGTTAATGCAAATGAAAGGGGAAAACCCAAAACTACTGAGATGGTCGATCTGCCTACAAGGGTTCGATTTCACCATTGAGCACAGGTCAGGGTGTCACCACCAAAATGCTGATGGTCTCTCTAGGATGTATATCATCGACTAGAGGTATGAGATTCATCCAGGAGTGGATTAAATCCTCCTGTCCCTTAGTCTGGGGGGGGCGAGTGTTAGGGAGAATTCTCTGTTTAGGCTGAATTCCCTAACCTAGTGAGTCCCCCAGCAGCTTTGCTGGATTGCTGGAGTTTGTTTTTTCCATCCTGCAAAGAGTGTGACCCTTTTCCTCTCACTCTTGGACATGTATGTGTGGAATTCCTTTGAATTGTCAATGTGTTCGATGGGCTATGGGGTCTTTTACTCCATAGGGTCTCATAAGTTTTTCTATGTGTGTCACCCCGCACCTTACGTGTCGTGACACGGGGGCACCCTAGCTGGTCCCCCCACCATAGACTCCATACCCGGGGACTGACTACCGTCTCCCCGGGCATGTAAAGTCACCATTGGCTTTACTAGACCTAAATTTGCTAACAGAACTAGTACCAACCATCTTATTGTGGACGTGCTAGTAGGGGTAATTCGATTACTCCTGGATCTGTTACTCGAGGGGGCACTGTCCCGTCCCTCCTCGTCGAGTTTTGGCTGGTGGCAGTGGAAACTACTTGTTATGTTCGACCCCGAGCATAACCCTATGGGATCCGTCCCATTGTTGAAGATTAATACTGTTTTTCGTTAATCTCCAACGTACCACCGATCTACTTATCTTAAATAGGTTTATCGAGTGGTATTTTCTGCCAGAACTCGGGTTGTAAAATGGCGTCTGTGTTTTTCTCTGTGACTCCTAAACCAAAGGTTGAGCCCTTTGTTCCACTTTTGGCGGGCCTCTGGACAGAGACCCTCCAAAGTTGTGCCATTCTGTCTGGGTTACCTCAGGGGTGTGGGAGGGGGTTTAGACACCCTGGACCGAGTTGCCTTGCCAACTCAGGTCGCACTCTGAAGTGATTGGCCCAGGTGGTGAGCCTTCCCGCTCACCACTTAGCATGTGTTGATTGACAAGCTAGGCTGAATGAATGGGGGACGTCTGCATAAAAGCAGGGCTTTGGGACTGGATCTTCAGGAAGTCGCCACTGGACCTAAAGAATCCGACGAGGGTAACGCTGAGCCGACCTGCACGACAAAACCTCCGGTGGAGCCCTGCGGAATCGTCTCACAATCTCCCGACGACAGAAGAGATCTCCCTGCCGGAGAGGCTCTTTCCCTGGCTGGTGGGAACAACCAGTCTTCTTCTTCTTTGTGCTTTTTGGTCGCCCAGGACGCAGTGGTCGAATTGCCCGTGCAGAGCACCCGGCAACCGGATAGCCACTACTCCTGCATCGTGATCGAAAGGTGGTGCCTTGTGACGGAGCACTCCGCGGCTGGTTTCTTCCCTGGTGGTGCACCGGACATCTTCTCTTCGACGACGAGAGCATCTCTTCTCTTGGCCAAGACCCGTCGTGCATCCAACACCAGGAACAACTGCCCCCGTCGGAGCTGTCTTCCCCAACAAGGTACCGTAACCGCCTGGCTTCCCTTTTCGATCGGTTCGTGTGAGGTATCTGATTCCTCTCCGTTCCGTTGGATTGCCTCCAAGCTTTATTCACTCTTTGTTCTGAACTGGTTCAACCTGTCGCTAAACAATTTGCTAAACAAGACTTGAGTGCATCATCCGTAGAGACGTTCCAGGACATCGTGCCTTGCCTCTCACCGAGTGGGCCTGGCCGCCGAACTGTATGATCTAGTGTGATTAATGCTTTCTTGCCTTGCATTTTTACCCGCTTCAGTACGAACCGTGTGGACTTCATTACCTGCCTTTCTCTTCTCTCCCTTCCTCACTAAAAAAAATATTCGAGTGTCATCTGGGTTTAGGTATACACCTCTGTCTGAAAATAAGTGGTGCCGTAGAACCTAGAGTTGTCGATATTGTGTTTCGGGGGGGTTGAGCTTTATTCCATTCTGCAGAGTAATTGTATTTTGATTTGTTTGCCGTGGTTCACTTTAGTATTTTTCGTAGACATTCTGTTATTAATAAATAACTTACTATCTTTATACTAAAGCCTGGTTGCGTGTTTACTCGTTTTGCTGCGAAGAATTACCCTATCTTGTATACTCCCTATACTGACCAACTTTTCTTGAGAGAAGTCTGACTGCTCAGCCACAGCTACCAATTGGATCTGTGTGGTACAGACTGCTACCAAGTGGGTTCATCGCAACACCTGTGGTCCTAAATCTTTTGCAGTGGTCCCAGAGGGAACTGCACAGGTTTCCGCCTAACAGTTTTTAGAACCGGTGGCATTATCTGGGGGCAAGCTAGCAGTTAAGAGGGTATTACTTAAAATGTATGCATGTTAAAAGTCTGATACTTCATCAATCAATGCCTGCATGCCTTGCACACATTTGGGTAAATTTGAGTAAGAATCTGATATTGGTAACTTGACCAAAAAGTGAAATATGTTGCCATTTCTCAATGCAAGCTCCCAGGAAGAGCAGATTTGAACAGGGTATACCTCCTGTGATATGTGATGGGTGCATGTAATTTTAAACAAATGTGTACCTGTGCAAATATGTCTTTTGGGTCAAAATATAGATTGTGTGTAATTTGACAGGGGTGGGTTCTCTGTATCATAAACAGACCTCATCATGATGACACTTCATTTCATTCCCCCAATCAAGGGGAAGAGAAGGAAGTGGCCAATGACAAGTGGAGAGGGGTAGGGCCTAGGAAGCTAGCCTTTCCACCCATTTTCAAAACACATAAAAGCAGACAGTCAGGACAGATAGGGACATTCAATTCCATTTGCTGCGGAGCATGCTGCCGGACCATACAACATCCAGAGATCCAGACTTCAAATCCATCAATCTCCAGAATCCAGAGAGGCTAGACCAGCAGAGCAGAGCTGACCCAGACCGCTGTTAGCAGAACCAGAGAGCTGACCCAGATCACTGTGAAGAGACCCAGACCAGACCGGAGTCCAGTCCAAAACCTGACCAGATCCGTGGCGAGGCCCATTCTATTTCTAAATATATTGTGAGTACCTAGCAGAACTGTGCAGAACCAATCTCTTAGTTAAAATGATATAATTCAATCTATTTTAATCTAAGTAGAACTGCCTAAAAGCTGTCACCTGTCATTTTCTAGCTGCTAGCTGTCACTTGTCACTTTGAACTTTTAAAATTTCAAATCTGAAAAACGACCTTTACCACATATGTCTCTGCAATTGCTCAGGTGTGTGAGTTGACATGCCATGTGTGTTGGGGATGGTGATGCCATGTCTGAAGTTTGACACTGCCACTCATGTGCAACTGGCATGTGTGTATCAGTCCATTGTACAGTGTCCTGATGCCTGTCTCCTATCTCTCCCTGTCTGCAGCGTCAACTGATGAAGAGGGTGGATAGGGTGCTGTGGAGCACAGCGGCGGGGATCACACCACCAGCCGGAGACACAAGGCCCGGCTCCCCTCCGAGGTTGTGATCTCGTCAGGGAGTGAGGAGTCCGGTGCCGTGTCCCAGGCCGCAGCTACCGAGGGTAAGTCCAAGAGGCGGAAGTCAGAGTTGGACTCCTCGGCAGCAGAAGGGGCAGCTGAGACCCCACAGGGTCTGATGAAGGAAGATGGCACGGAGTCATCCAGGTTGGTGGGGGGTTTGGTGGAGGAGGAGGCTGCGCAAGGGACAGAGATGGGGTCTGGAGGTGGGGATTCCACTGGTGCCAGTGGTGCAGTACAGGGGCAGGGACAGGAGGCAGCACAGGCTGCCGCGGAGATGCCTGAGATGCCCCCGATCCTGTGACTGCATCATCCCGCACCAGCAGGGATGCCTACATCCAGACCCATTTTCAGGGAGGGGATCAGCTTACAACAACTGGCCTTCCTCTCCCTGCGGACGTGGCTATCCGGGACCGGGTTGAGCCTGTCCTGGGTGGGGTGGCGTTGTGTCAACGGGACATGCAAGGTGACCTGCAGTCTTTTCATGGGGAGACTGCACGTCATCTCGAATGGCTCGTTGACCACATCAGCCTACTGGGACAGGTCACCCAGGCCGGATTCCTCCGTTTGCTGAACCTTGCTTCGACCCCCTCCTCACCCGTACCCCATATCCGCCAGTCGTCCTCCGTGCCATCTTCCCACCTATGTTTCACCTGGGTACCCTGTGGAGCTGCCTCTGACCGTGCAGCCAGGCTAGTGGAGGACACATCCCTGCCACAGTCGGGAGTCGGACGTCCAGCAGGGGTGGCCACCTCAACAACTGCACCCCAGCCGGAGGAGGATGTGCAGGCAGCAGGAGCCAGGGCACAGGCACAGCAGCAGCAGCAACAAGGTGGGAGGCATGATGGCTTGGGGCCTTCGACATCGGAGGGGCAGGCATCGGCCGGAGGGCAGGAGGACTCAGGACGGGAAGTGTCTTCCGTGTGGCAGCGGTTAGGCCATGCTATAGATGCGGAGCGGCAGTGGGTGGAAGAGGCATGGCTCACGATGGTCAGGGCGGAGAACTCCATGCAAAGGGCTCTGAGGCGGGCCGAGTGCTTCGAGGCAATTCGCCGGGACCGGGAGGTCTGGATGTCATCATTCCTGCGAACCCCTCTTGGAACCCATTTGCTTTTGGATTGATTTGGATTCTGATTTCACACATTTTTTTTTTAATAGTTTGGACATGCAGCTTTTTCTTCATTTTTTCCATTATTGTGTGATTTTCTTTATTCATTTGATTAATTATTGAATACACATTTATTATATACTTTACTGATGTGGTCTTATCTCATTTGTTTTGTGCATGTCACAATGTTAATCTTTTCAAAGTTATGTGTCACCATTACGTGGGTCTGAGGGACATTTATTCGTGGCAATGCTGGTTATGTATTTTCTATCATGACTTTGGGAATTCAATGTGGGGTGTTTGGACTGGGGTGGGATTTGGGTGGCCATGAGGGGCATGGGTCTGGAGTGTGATGACCTGTCGGGGGGGACATGTGTGGGGCCTGCTGGCAGGTGTCCCTGACTGCTGGGAGGTGGGGGTGCTGGGGGACATGTGTGGGGGCCTGCTGGCAGGTGCCCCTGACTGCTGGGGTTTGAGAGTGCTGGGGACATGTGTGGGGGCCTGCTGGCAGGTGCCCCTGACTGCTGGGGGATGGGGTGCTGGGGGACATGAGTGGGGGCCTGCTGGCAGGTGCCCCTGACTGCTTGAGGGTGGGGGTGCTGGGGGACATGTGTGGGGGCCTGCTGGCAGGTGCCCTGCACTGCTGGGGGGTGGGGGTGCAGGGGGACATGTGTGGGACATGAGTGGGGGCCTGCTGGCAGGTGCCCCTGACTGCTGGGGGGTGGGGGTGCTGTGGAACATGAGTGGGACATGTGTGGGGCCTGCTGGCAGGTGCCCTGCTCTGCTGGGGGGTGGGGGTGCAGGGGGATCTTGTGGGACATGAGTGGGGGCCTGTTGGCAGGTGCCCCTGACTGCTGGGGGGTGGGGGTGCAGGGGGACATGAGTGGGACATGAGTGGGGGCCTGCTGGCAGGTGCCCCTGACTGCTGGGGGTGGGGTTGCTGGGGGACATGTGTGGGGGCCTGCTGGCAGGTGCCCTGCACTGCTGGGGGATGGGGGTGCAGGGGGTCATGCTTGGTGATCAGTAGTGCAATGTGACATATGGCTTGGCTGGGGGGCATGCCCTTGGTGTATGGGCTGCCTGCGGGACATGACCAGGAGTGCAGGGTAGTGCCCTGTGGTGTGGGCTGCCTGCAGCGGCCATGGAGGGTGTAGAGGGAACACATGGGAGGACCCACACTGCCAATTCACGTGTAGGACTCCCGGCACCCCCGAAATACACGTACTCTGCTGAAATCGCATGTGAGACTTCCCCAAACCCCAGGAATACACGTACCCCACTCGCACAGGGCCTGTCGCATGTGTAACTCCACGCGTACCCCAGAAATACACGTACCCCACTCGCACAGGCCCTTTCGCATGTGAAACTTCCCGCGCACCCCAGAAATACATGTACCCCACTCGCACAGGCCCTTTCGCATGTGAAACTTCATGCGCACCCCAGACATACACATACCCGGATCCAATCGCGTATGAAACTCCATGCGAACCCCAGTTATACATGTACCCCACTCGCCCAAGGCCTATCGTGTGTGAAACTTCCCGCGCACCCCCGAAATACACGCACACGCTATTTTTCACACAGCAGGTGTCCGTGTTTGTCGTGTACTCCTTTGCACGTCATTTGTCCTAGAGGGACACAGTATGGGACATTCATCATAGCTGTATGTACGTGATTTTTGTTAGCGCACATTTTATTCATGCGCAGGGCCGCTACCGCCTGCCTTTGTGTGGCGGACGTGTTTAGGCATGTGCGTGTCTTTGCCCGTGCGCTGGTTTGCCCTATTCGATTCCATGAATACGTGTTGTAGGCGAGCGTGTGGGCGTTCCGAGCACTTGCCTCCTGTACTTCCCCGTTGACGCCCACATTTTCACGAGTTGCTCCCCATTAGGCGTGTCACGCCCCCTGTTCCTCCTAATTTTGTTGTGTGCGCCGCACTATGTGCGATTTCGCTGTGCGCTTAGCACACGCTGTTTGGAGACGTGTGTGCCAGCGTGCGCCACGCAGAATTTTGGCGCACGTCCTGGAATTTCCTCGCGCACGGAGTTCCATGTATCGCTGTGCACGGGTTTCGCTGCTATTTTCGCACTGGCACTGCGATTTGCACGCTTTCGCACGCTTGCGCTGAAAATTTCAGCACACATTAATTCCATGAATCCGCTCCTATATATTTTTGAAGCTCTAACCTCACCGGTCATGGTTAGCCGTAGTAGTCTGAGGGCGTCTGGAGAAAGAATCTCATAGGAAAAGTGATTAAGTGCATCAAGACAGGAATTGATTAAATTATTGTAATACTGAAAATCAGCTTTGGGTATGGTAAATATGGATGAGAATTGCTGGAAGGAGAGAATGGAAGGCCCATCTATAATGTGTTGGATGAATCTGATTCCTTTTTTGATCCATTCTTTATGAGTAAGGACCTAGTTATTTATTACTATATTCTTGTTGTGCCATATGAAAGTGGAAAGGTACTTATTGGGAGTTTTGATATGAAGAAAGAGAAAGGTTTGTAGGGCTGAAACAGATGCTTTAATAGAGTCCAAGATGTTCTTGGGGGTATGTTTAAATGTGTATATATAATCAGTAATGTTGAGTGGATGAACTGAGTGTTTTTCTAATGTGCACCATGTAGCAGTATCGGCAAATTCGGGATCTGTGAACCATTGACAAGACTGCTCTATGAGAAATGCAGAGTGATACAGCTTAAAGTAAGGAAATCTGACACCTCCCATTTCATAAGGTGCTTTGAGTTTGGTTAGCACCATTCTTTTACTTTTTCCAGCTCCCGACAGAAAGTTTAGTAGTATGGAATGTATAGATTTGAAAAAGGAAAGGGATAGAGGAACGCAAAGAAGCTGAAGGTAATATAATACAATATTTCAAAATGCCCCCACCAGGAGAGGTAAAGGAGGGACCATCTATATGTTAGGTCCTTAAGAGTGTCCAGTAACAATTTATTGTTGAGCTTGATGGTTTCTTGTATTGTAGGGGCAAAACGAAGTCCTAAATATTTGATGGAGCTACTGCACCATTTAAGACCAAAAATATCAATGTCATGCTTGAGACAGTAGGGATTTAAGGGCATCATTTCGGATTTTTGTCTGTTTAGTTTATATCCTGATACATGACCAAACTGAGTGCGTTAAGGAGATTAGGTATATGAAGTTTGGGGTTTTTGATTATTTGATTAAGATACGAATATTGTCAGCATATGCTGCTATTTTGGTAATTGAGGTACCTGCTTGAATCCCTGGGATATTTTTGTTAGATCTTATTATTTCTAGTAACGGTTCAAGTGAGTGAATATATAATAATGGTGAGAAGGGGCAGCCCTGCCGCGTACCCCTGAGCCAGGGAAAAATTGAAGATGTTTGGCCGTTTAAATAGATAGAGGATTTAGGGGTTGTATAAAGGAGTTTAACAAGTGAAATACAGTTTTCACCACATCCATGCCAGCGCAGGGTTTGGAACATGAAGTTCCAATCCACACGATCAAAAGCTTTCTCTGCATCCAATTCAATGGCAGCATAGCCTTGTCTGTCTTTTTTGTCTTTAGCTGCTAGGTTGATGGCATTGAGTAGAAGTCTAGCATTAGAGGATATGTTGTGTCCTTTTACATACCCAGTTTGATCTGCTTTAACCAGAATTGGGAGTGAGGATTCAATTCTATTAGCTAGTATTTTATCAAAAATATTACTTTCTATGTTGATAAGGGAAATGGGTCGATAGTTACTGGGGAGGGAATGGTCTTTGTCAGGTGTAGGGAAAATGATAAGTAAAGCTTCTGAGAATGAGCCAGAAGAATATTTTTGTGATATAAAGTATAAAAATAGTGTTTTAAGTTTTGGGGTTAATACTTGAGATAAATTGATGCAAAATTTGGTGGATAGTCCATCTGGGCCGGGTGCTTTTCGTTTAGCCTGGCTGTGAATGGCTTTAGTGATCTCTGAGGAAGTAATATCATTGTCAATGTGGGAAAGGTCTATTCTGGGGTATGTGGTACGACTGATACTTTAAAGAAAGGATTCAATATTATCATTGGGAATAGAGCTTTCTGGAGTATAAAGATCAGTATAAAATTTCCTGAAGCATTCAAGTATTTCATGAGAACGGTGATGAGATATGCCCTGAGTATCTTTAATATGGGAAATATGAAATTTTTCCTATTTGGTTTTTAAATAAGAAGCAAGCATTTTGCCGGCTTTATTTGAAGTTTGATATATCTTTGTTTTGTATTTAAGTATATTACCTGCCACAAGTTCTGTGATTTCTTTATTAATTTCAAAACATAGTTTTATTACTTGTCGTAAGTTTGTCGAGCTAGTGTCTAAATAGTAGCATTGCTCCGCTTGGGTGAGTTTGGAATGAAGGTCGTCTAGGTGTTTTTTCCTACGTTCTTTGTTCCTACCGGAGAGGGGCATAATGTGACCTCTTAAATCACCTTTGAATGCATCCCAGTTGTTGACCACAGAGGTATCACAGTCCTGATTGTTAGTGAAATATTGTTGGATGAAAGCTTGAACAGATTGATTAAACTGTGGATCATTTAGAAGGAAGTTATTAAGTTTCCATCTAGTAGCAGTTTTGTTCGCTTTTGCGAGGCAGAAGGATGTGATAACAGGTGCGTGAGCTGATATAATAATATTGGAGATTTTAGAATCTATAAAGGATCCAGAGAGGGTTTTGATTGCAAAAATATAGTCTAGGTGTGATAGAGCATTGTGTGGGGGTGAATGGAAGGTATAGTGTAATTGTGTAGGATGGGATAGTCTCCATGTATCAATTAATCCCGTCTCCGGTAGGCAATTAACAAAGGACTAATGAGTTTTTTTTTATTTGAACATACAGCTGGACTTTTGGTCTAAAAAAGGGTCGAGGACCTGATTAACATCTCCGCACATAATAAAATTGGTTATTTTTGAGTATCATTTGTTTGTTTGTTATCCAAATGGGGGGGTCTGGTAGTGTGGGACCATAGATGTTAAGGATAGATACTTGCGTAGAATCAATTAAAGGTTTTACCCAAACCCATCTACCATTTGTATCAGCATCTTGCTCAAGAATTTTTAAGGGTTGTTTTTTACTTATTAATATAGCAACTCCATTTTTCTTGGATATAGCAGGACTGGAAATAACCTCCTTAACCCAAAGACACTTAGGGCCTCATTACACGGATGGCGGAGAACCATGGCGCTATTAGCGCCATGGTTCATGCCGGTAAAATACCGGCACCGCCTTGGCAGAAAGGGGAATTACCGCCCCATTCCAAGGTTGGTGAGGCAGTAATTCCCCCTTCCACCATTGCCCTTCCCCATTCCCATTTTTGCCCCATAGGGCATAATGGGAATGGGGAAGGCGGTAATTATGGTACCGCAAATTCCGGTACCGTAATTAGCTCCCTGGGTCCCTTTGCGGGTTGGTTTTTAATGCCTGCAAAAAGCAGCCGTTAAATCCCCCAACCCGCAAAGGGACCTCGTAGTACGGCGGTAAGGATTTACCGGTACCAGTATTTTACCGGTACCGGTAAATCCTTACCGCCATCCGTGTAATGAGGCCCTTAAGATTCATTGATTCTTTGTTGGATGAATTAGTTTCTTGTAGGCAAGCAACCGTTGGCTTAAATGTGTTCAAATGAGAAATAACTTTGCATCTTTTAATGGGATTCTTACATCCTTTGATGTTCCATGTTATGCACTTAAAGATCATTTAGTCAGAAACATAATGATAGACATGCCATGTATGGCTGTAGTGCGATAATAGAATCAGATCCTTAGTAATGTGGTTTAAAACATATATACCCAAAATGTGATACAGGAGGATAGAACATTGAGGATCAGGGAGGGGAGAAAGGGGTTTGATCATATATTGAGAGGACTCAGACAATGAAATACAAAAGGTTTTAGAGATCAAACAGGACATAGGAGAAGGATGCGGGAGGAAAGAAATACCGGGGATAGGTAACGCCAACTGGGTCACCAAAAGGAGAAGAATGACCATCAGTGGAAGAGTGACACCAAAAGAGCACCCGAACCAATCTATTAAAGTGATTGGATAATAATTGCATTAGGTAAATGATAATGTAAACAAACAGATAATAAAACAAATTATACAAGATATGAGGTCAAGATTTCAGGTAGTAGATGATGTTGCGGCAATTGCAGGAGAGGAGGTGTCCATGCTGTCACTTTTTAAGGATTGTATGAAGGACCTCAAATCGACTGTTTCATCAAACACTGCTCTGCGACCTTCATGTATTACCTTAAAGGAGCATGGGTGGTATAAACCATAGCGGATATTTAGTTGCTTTAGAGCAGGATGGAAGGATAGAAAAACTTTAATTCTTTGAGCCGTGCTTCTGGCCACATCCTGTGAGATAAATAGTTTGGTGCCATGCCAGATGAGTGATTTACGTTCTCTTGCTGTTGAAACAATAAGTTGTAGTTGAGAGTATTCCAATAGGTAAAATATGAGAGTTCTAGACAGTGGACGAGATGTGGAAGAGACTGAAGGTTGACCTATTCAATATGCCCATTGTATGTTAAATGTTGTTTCCAATGGCAAATGTAGAATGGCTGATAAGAATTTTTGTAGGAAGACAATGGGGTCAGTTCCCTCAGATCCCTCTGGTAAGCGTGAGATGCGTAGGTTATTGCACCTAATGCGATTTTCCAAGTCTTCGTTATGCCTTTGGAGTTCTTTAATAGATTTTTCTAATTGTGCAACTCTAGGGGATATATCTTCAAGAACACCTACACTTTTCTCTATCTCCTCCACTCTATTGTTGACACCCATCAACCTTTCATCTAATTGCAGTAGTTTCAATGAAGGGTTTAAGTGCCCTGATTTCTGCAAGAATGGCTTCGATGGCAGGATCAGAAATACCTAGTGGAGGCTGTGAGTCACTTTTTGGTCTTTTAAGATTTGTTGAAGAGGAGGTGGCATCTTTAGCAGAGGATGCATTTTTTTGATTAGCTTTGTTAGCTGCCATATTTGGAGATTGTTGACTGAAACTTGTTATTGGGGCGTTTAACTAATGTGAAGAATTGAAGATATTTATATATCAGAACAATATTAAGCTTGCATTCAATTATGTGACCACCTTATTGTAAAATGTTAGAGTGACTTTTTAACTCAGAAGGGTTTGGCAATTCCTCTTTATAAATATTTTCTATGAAGTCTCATAGTATACAATTATTACATCCATATTATTCATACTCTATTACTCTTAGGTGAAGAGACCAAAATGGAAAGACAGAGAATAATAAGGCGTATACTATGAAAGTTTAAAAGTTTGAAGAGATCCTGTAGGTATTTATGATATTGTTAAGGGATCCAAAAGTAATCCTCCAGTGCAGTGTATAATAAGGAGAGGAGCCAAAATGTAGAGCTGTGGAGGTGAGGAGGTTGGGGGTTAATAATCCAAGCCGTATGGTAAGCAGATAAAGATTGTTGGAGAGATAACGTGGCAATTATTTATAATATTTAGAGGAGAGGAGTATTTAGGCGATAAGTATTCGATGTATAGTGCAGAGGTCTTAGTTTTCAACAGCATATCTCATTATATATATATATATGAATATTTTTTTTCTTTCACTATAACATGAATTTTGTTGCAATTTTAGTTAATATCTTTGGTTATTTCTGCCTTTTCCCTTCACCTCTTATTCCTCTCTCCCCTTCATACATCCCCCTCCTCCTCCTTCTCTCACATTTTTCTCTTTCCTTTTCCGTTTCGGTGTCTCTCTCTTCTTACAGGCCGATTCATGTAATTCCTCTCAAAAGTGTCGCACGCGGCTGGCGCACAGCGTGCCCGTGCGAATGTCTGCGCCAGCCGCCAGCGATAAAATCAATTTCCGCGCACAGCATATTCATGGATTCTCACCTCCAAAAGCAGACGTGGCGCAGAGTGGCGCAGCGACCCTGCAGGAGCGCCAGTTACGCCCCCAGGAACGCCCTCGCGCAAGGAAAAGCCATCAAGATTGCAAAACCATCGCAAAGGGCTGCGCCAACCCTGTACCAGTTTACCGGACTGGCAAACAGCAAACGAAAAGCGGGGAACGTGTATTACGGATGTCGGGAACACGCCTGCGCGAGAAGTTTCACACTCGATCTGGCCTGGGGGAGCGTGTGCGTGTATTTCAGGGGTCCGCGAGAAGTATCACACGCGAATGGCCTGGGTGCGTGTATTTCAGGGGTGCGCGAGAAGTTCCACACGCGAATGGCCTGGGCGCGTGTATTTCAGGGGTGCGCGAGAAGTTCCACACGCGAATGGCCTGGGCGCGTGTTTTTCAGGGGTGCGCGAGAAGTTCTACACGCAAATGGCCTGGGTGCGTGTATTTCAGGGGCGCGCGAGAAGTTCCACATGCGATTGGCCTGGGTGCGTGTATCTCAGGGGTGCGCGAGAAGTTCCACACGCGATTGGCCTGGGCGCGTGTATCTCAAAGGTGCGCAAGAAGTTCCACACGCGATTGGCCTGTGCGCGTGTATTTCAGGGGTGCGCGAGAAGTTCCACACGCGATTGCCCTGGGCGTGTGTATTTCAGGGGTGCGAGGGAAGTTTCACACGCGATTGCCCTGGGCGCGTGTATTTCAGGGGTGCGCGGGAAGTTCCACACGCGATTGGCCTGGGTGCATGTATTTCAGGGGTGCGCGAGAAGTTCCACACGCGATTGGCCTGGGCGGGTGTACCTCAGGGGTGCGCAAGAAGTTCCACGCGCGATTGGCCTGGGTGCGTGTATTTCAGAGGTGCGCGAGAAGTTCCACACGCGATTGGCCTAGGCGCGTGTATCTCAGGGGTGCGCGAGAAGTTCCACACGCGATTGGCCTGGGCGCGTGTATTTCAGAGGTGCGCGGGAAGTTCCACATGCGATTGGCCTGTGAGCGTGTATTTCAGGGGTGCGCGAGAAGTTCCACACGCGATCTGGCCTGGGGGAGCGTGTGCGTGTATATCAGAGGTGAGCGAGAAGTTTCACACGCGATTGGCCTGTGTACGCGATTCCATTGGACCAAAGGCCCTGACAGCGCAGGCGCGTCTGTGACGTGACACGCGCGGGCATGTCCCTGTACCCGGGGGAATGTTACAAGACCAAAAACTGCACGTCCGAGTGTCAACCCGCGTAATTGGAGGATAGTGCCTCAGTGCGTATACGCGGAAGTGACGTTGGACGTGTGGTGCGGTTTAAAAGGTGCGTGTAGTACGTCATTTCCTTGTACGTGCTTCCCGTGGAGAGCGAGTGGGTGAAATCTGTACTTCTTGTCGGTTCACACGCGATTTACTTCACATCGTTTCTAGTTCGTACTCCCTGTTACCTCTGTCAGTATTTTTCTGATTTTCTCTTCGACCTGTTTCCTCAAACAGCGTTGACTTCTCCTTTTGTCCTGTCTCCTCAGACAGTGTACAATTCTTCTTTTGGCGGGGGTGTTGCTAACGCGCACATGCGCGTATTTTTCACGCTCTTTTCCCAGGCAGACGGTGAGTCGTGCACGTATTTACCAACTGTGCTAGCCCCGTGTGTAGCGTACCCCTTCAGAGGTCATTGTAGGCTGCGTGTGACACGCATACGTTCATTTTTGTGTTTCTGGGTGCCACAGCGTAGTGTAGGTTCCTTTTCCCACGCACGTGGTCTACGAGGGGTCGTGTGCACGTCATTTTCTGTTTTAGGGGTGCCTGTGCGTTGCGTGACCCATCATCTTTCCCCAGGGGTTCCATACAGCCTTGCTAGAGCACTTGGGTACGGATTCCATCTAGTACCCTACCCCTTTGACCCCCAATTGCCCAGGACAATTGTCCACTGCAACTCCCATACGCACAACTCCATCAGTGCCATGGCTGGGAGGCGAGCAAGTGGTAAGGGTGGCAAAGGTGGCCGAGCCTCAAGAGGTGGGCATGGTGGGCGCGGTAGGGGATGTGGCCAGGATTTGCAGACTCCCCCTAGCCCCCCACGTGTGGAGGACCAGTCAGGGACACACACCCCCCCCCAATGGTTGTGGGAAACGTGGCTGACACCATCCCTGCTCAGCCCTTGTTGGACCGGCCAGTTGTGGCACCTGACCTAGCACAGGGTGACTCCCAGGCTGACTTCCAGGTCGCCAAGTCTAGGCCACGGGTGGCGGCGCAAGCCAGTGTCACCAGGCCACGTGGTACAGGGGCAGCCATGTCATCTGCTGCCCCGAGTAGGCGGGGTGGGGAGGCTGCAGGGGCAGCTGCAGCTCCGTCCACCCCAGCTCTGACTCTCCCAGCAAGGGCAGTGTTGGTCCCGGTACATCAGACTGAGGTTCCCTCTGCCATCATCACACTTCAGCTAATGCCTGCAGAAAGTCATGTGGTCAGTGTGCCATCGCACACTACTACTACTACACAGTCCACCGGTGCTCCTGCCTCTAGTGTCCAGAGCGGCGTAGGGCACTCCGGATCCCCACCACCCACAGTTCAGGCTGATGACCCCACCACCCACAGTCCAGGCTGATGACCCCGACACGGCTACACGGTCCGGCACGCCAAGGAAGCCTAGCTTCAATGATGCCGAACTGGATGCACTTGTGCAGTATGTGTCCGAACATGACGCAGAAATATTGGTCACTTCAGGGTATAGAATTACACCTGCTCGACGTCAGGCACACTGGCAGTCCACTGGCAGTCCATCGCGGACAGCATAAGTGCCCTTGGGTTTATGAGGCGCACAGCTGTTGAGTGCTACAAGCGCTGGAACGACCTTAAGCGTAGGGCAAAGAAAAAGCTGGCCTCAAGTCATGCCGCAACTCTGGTAACTGGAGGTGGGTCTCCACAAGAGGACATAGAACTCACTCTACATGAGCATGTTGCTGGGACCTACGTCACAGAGGAGCAGATCCAAGGTGTGGGAGAACTGCCAGATTACGAGGCATTGTCCGGTGAGTGCACATGCATGTGTGTGTGATCCATGTGTATGTTGTTTGTGGGAGGGGTTCTGGTTGAGTGCCAGGTCAGGGTGTGTGTGCCTGAGTGTTTTGGCCCACCCATGTGCTTCATCCAGTGCATTCAGCGCCCCGGGATTTGGGTATTACAGTATCCCTTCTGGCCACAGTAGGCGTTTTGCACTACATCGCGCCAGTTGCCCTTGAAGTGGCATCTTGCTACAACATTGTTCCGTATTTAGCTGTGTTAATTCGGGCTGATTGTAGGAATTCACCTGGTTCTACTGTGCATCACTCTGCCCTTTGGTCACATATATGACATGCCTATGGTACATGCCATCTGTGTGATGGCATGTGTCATGTATGTGTATTGGACATGCCACTCACAGGCCAATGTGTGATGGCACTGCTAGACAGCATGCAGCTGATGTGTTGCTCTCCCATCTTGGTGTCATCAGTGTCTGACATTTTCCTCCCCTTCCAACTCATGGACAGTGCATGCATGGGAGGGTTATAGTCATGTGGGACATGTGTAAATCAAGTACTGTTACTGTAGCTTGTCTGGCCTAATAGCGTGCCATGGTGCTAATGCCTGTTTCCATTTTTTGTCTTTCATGTTTTTGCAGAGGATGACGCACCTGATGCTGTTGAGGGAGAGGAGATGGTGCAGGCCCAGGAGGGATCTGAAGCACGACCAGGCACCAGTGGGGGACGTGGTTTGGTGGTGGGGGAGAACCCTCTCTTGCTGCAGGCCATACTGTCCAGGGGTGTCCCTGGCTGCACCTCCCCAGAACTCTTTTCAGGTGTTGATTCGGATGAGGCCTATGTGGATTCGCAGGTATGTGTTCATGGAAGGGATACTGTTCTGTCCGACCCACCTGCACCAGGGGTAGAGCCCACTATGGGGATGTCAGTGTTGGTAGGTGCGCCTGTGGTGGTTACGGATGCAGGGCCACACTCCGCAACATCTGATCCTGTTCCTGGGCCAGCAGTTCAGAGGGGAAATGCAGTCCTGCAGCCTCAGGCAGTGCCGACACAGCAAGGCGCAGTTCGCCTTGCCCCAGACAGGTGTGGTGCCCGCCAACGCGGTGGCCGTCTGCCACCAGGCAATACCGCATGGGAGCAATCCATTTACGGTATGGCCAACCAACAGGCAGCATCATCAGAAATGATGGCTCAAGCCATGGAGAGGGTGGCCACTTCCATTGTCCCCCCAGAAAGGCAGATGGAGCTACTACAGCAGGCAACAGACTCCATTTGCCAATCAGTCAGGGAGGACATGTTGGCGTCCAACAGGAACAGACAGGCGGCCCTGGACAATCTGAGGGAATCAATTTCTATAGATGCCCAGGGACAGAGGGAAGCCCTGAGGGGAGAGGTCCGGCAGCTCAGGCAGACTCTTGTGGACCTTGAGGCTTCCACTGTCACCAGGACGGAACAGCTGCTGGAGTGCGTCACCCGTACGCTCTCAGCCGAGATGCAGGCAACTCGGGCGGAGGTCCGGGCAACACGTCGGGTGTTGCATGGGGATCTCCGCACCATATCCCTCCAGAACGAGGCCTTCCAGACCCGCATGCTTGCGGCCATGGAGGGCCAAACTAGGGCTTTGCGTGGGCTGCCTCCCATAGCACCACCACCTCCTGTGGCAGCAGCAGAGGTTGAGGAGAGCGAATCCAGCAGTGAATCTCCCACTATTTAGTAGCCGTGCAGGCCATGAGCCCATGGAGGTGTTTTATTTTCACAACATTCACGCAGGTGGCTGTTGGTGGGCACCCTGTCTTCGGACCTCCTGGGTGGCCTCCCCCACACCCCCTGGCCCACACATGGCCATTTTTGATTTTTGATTTTTGATTTTTTGTTGCAGTGTGTTGCCTTGTGTGCCTCCCGTGGGCATCCACTGTATTCCGGCTGGGCACATGCAGGCTTGTCCTGAGTTTGGGTTAGATGCTTGGGTTCGTGAGACACACACCCCTCCTTCTTCCCGTTTCCATGGGCTTGCAAAGGGTGTGCCCAAGTGACAGTGAATTACACAGTGACGTTGGACTCCCATGAGCTGTGTGGGCAGTCTGTAGTCAATACTGTGTATACATTCCTAGTGCATATTGTTGTTGTATTGTGCACTGCATGGTGTATTGATGTGTGCTTGTGCATCCATGTCTCCCTCCTAATTTGCAGGTTCATTCCTCATGTCTTCACAAGGCCGTCCACTTTGGAGATGGAGCGCATGTTGTGAGCAGTGGACTTCCAGATGTGCGTGGCAACAACACTGTACTGTTGGAGGTGGTGGATGTGCTGGCATTCTCATGTTGTAAGACTGCGTATCCTTTGCCTTAGTACTGTCATGTTTATGCTATGTCGATTGTATTGTGGTAAGTATTTGGTCATGTGTGTTGTTGTTTCTACATTTATGTGGGCATATTGTGTGTGGCCAGTTTCCATTAGGGACACTGTACTTTGTGACACATGTCATGTTTGGGGGATGACTTTGTTTGCTCTCACATGGCATGTCATGCCATGGTGTGTTGGGTGGCGGTGCTGGGGAGGGGTTGGGTGACGTGGCACTGTTGTCATGTTGTGTCTTGCAAGGGGTAATGATTTTAGCAGCATAGAAGTGTGTCTTTTGAACACAGCATTGGTGGTGTTTGTGTAGGTAGGGAAGCACACAATGGAACACTTCCACATGTACAATCTCAGGCTGGTATGGTTGTGACAGTTGACACATCATAATTGTCAGTTACAATCATCATTGATTGTCAGCTGGTATGTCCCAGGGCTGTGTGCACTCCACATGGGTGTGATTTTATGTGAAGTAATTAGCCACGAGTTGCGTACGGGCTGCCTCACCCCGTGCCCTTTCCCTTCCCATGCGCAGTCGGCATGCATGTGGTTGGGGATGTGGGAGCACCACTATGTCCACGGCCAGGCCCCGGCGTGTTGCAACGTTGTGCAGGACACATGCTGCCACTATGATCCTGCACACTACTGGGGGAGCGTATAACAGCTGCCCGCCAGAACGGTCAAGGGAGCGGAAGCGTGACATGAGCACTCCGAATGTGCGCTCCACGATGCCCCGGGTTGCAATGTGGGCTGTGTTGTATCTTACCTGGGGTGGCGTGGTGGGGTTCCGAATTGGCGTCATCATGTGGGTGCTGAGAGGGTAGGCACTGTCCCCTGGGGAGGTGGTGATGGGTATCATCAGTGGGGTTGTGACATTACTCAGTATCTGACATGCATGCATGCGCAGTGGCATTTATACTCACCGAGCAGCCATGTATCGCCATGCCGCCCAGCTTCTATGTCCCAGTTTAGGGTAGACATTCTGTAGATGAAACTGTCGTGGGTGGAGCCTGGATAGTTGGCGTATACTGAGGTGATGATTCCCTTGGCATCACATACTACCTGGGCGTTGATGGAATGCCCTGGGGGGACGTAGAGCCACATGGGTGCAATCAATGGCACCTAGCACTTTGGGGAATTGTGCCACCCTGTAGAAATCCTGGGCAACAGCCTGCCTTTCTGCAGGTGTTCTGGGCAGGTATATGTGCCTGCGGACTGATGGGCGTGCAGTGATGATGGCCAAGACCTGGTGTAGGCAGCGTGACTGCATGGCCTGTGACACCCCCCCCACTATGGCACTTGTCCACTGAAATGATCCAGTGGCCAGGAAGTGCAGTACATTGAGGACCTTCTCCAGGGGACTGAGTGCTTGGGAGCACAGGGTGGTTGATGTGAGGTCATCCTCCCACTCACTGACCAGGTCGAGTATTATGTGAGGTGGAAACCTGTACTTCCCATACACATGGTCATCAGATATCCCAAAAAGGCTGGTTCTGGGTGTAAAAATTCTGGCCCGGACTATCCTCCTCCTCCTTCTGCGGTATCCCACGGCCACTGCTGCTAGGAACGGTATGTTCATCCTGGCGTCTGAGCTTGTTTGTTGTTTGCGTGCACTTTTATGCTGTGCGGGTGGACCTACGCCTACTTCCTGCTGGCGTACGTGTTTCCGGATTGGCCACGTTCGTTTCCATGAATACGTGTTGTAGGCGAGCGTGTAAAACTTCCAGCGCAGCCCTGGAATACCCGCACCCAGCCCAATCGCATGTGGAACTTCTCGCGCACCTCTGAAATACACGCACACGCTCCCCCAGGCCCAATCGCGTGTGGGACTTCTCGCGCACCTCTGAAATACACGCGCCCAGGCCAATCGCGTGTGGAACTTCTCGCGCACCTCTGAAATACACGCACATGCTCCCCCAGGCCCAATCACGTGTGGAACTTCTTTCGCACCTCTGAAATACACGCGCCCAGGCCAATCGCGTGTGGAACTTCTCGCGCACCTCTGAAATACACGCACACGCTCCCCCAGGCCCAATCGCGTGTGGAACTTCTCACGCACCCCTGAAATACACGCGGCCAGGCCAATCGAGTGTGGAACTTCTCGCGCACCTCTGAAATACACGCACACGCTCCCCCAGGCCCAATCACGTGTGGAACTTCTCGCGCACCTCTGAAATACACGCGCCCAGGCCAATCGCGTGTGGAACTTCTCGCGCACCTCTGAAATAGACGCGCCCAGGCCAATCGCGTGTGGAACTTCTCGCGCACCTCTGAAATACATGCACACACTCCCCCAGGCCCAATCGTTTGTGGAACTTCTCGCGCACCTCTGAAATACACGCGCCCAGGCCAATCGCGTGTGGAACTTCTCACGCACCTATGAAATACACGCGCCCAGGCCAATCGCGTGTGGAACTTCTTACGCACCTCTGAAATACACGCACACGCTCCCCCAGGCCCGATCGCGTGTGGGACTTCTCGCACACCTCTGAGATACACGCACACGCTCCCCCAGGCCTGATCTCGTGTGGGCCTTCTTGCGCGTGTAGGACTTTGGCGCACATTTTTTTCCTGTGCAGGGACGCTACCGCCTCCTTTCGTGTGACGGACATGTATGGGCCTGTGCGCGTCTTTGGCCGTGCGCTGTTTTTCCCTATTCGATTCCATGAATACGTGTTGTAGGCGAGCGTGTGGGCGTTCTGCGCACTTGCCTCCTGTTCTTCCCCCGTGACGCCCACATTTTCACGAGTTGTTACACATTCTGCGTGTGACGCCCCGTGTTACGCCTACTTTTGTTATGTGTGCCGCGCTATGTGCGAATTCGCTGTGGCCTTATCGCACTGCGTTCGATGACCTGTGCGCCAGCGTGCGCCGCGCACTTTTTCAGCGCACATCCCACATTTTGTGCGTGCACGGACTTCCATGAATAGATGTGCGATGTTTTCTGTGCGATAATCGCACTTGCACTGCGATTTTCGCTATTTCACTGCGAATCGCACGTTTTCGCACACGTGCGCCGTTTTTTCAGCGCACGTTGTTTACATGAATCGGCCTGTTAGTGTTCCTGAGAAAACTGTTACATTTCTTTCTTTTTTTTCCCTCCTTTTGTCCACCAGGTGGCACAATCTACTTGAAGGAGCCCTTGCTGCAAGGCCTGAGCCAGGGCATCACTTGATGCGCGGCGCCGCACCTCTCCACATGAGGGGTGGCGCGCTTCAAACTTGATCTCGGTACCTGTCTTTGGGACGCTACACGACCACCAAAGAAGCTCTTCAGCACTCCGGAGTGGCGCTGAAACACCACTGAGCCGTTCGGAGTTACTGCGTGGGATGTAACGTCCAAAAAAGGTACATTTATGAAAAAAAAAATAAAAGACCTAATGCAATATTTATATTTTATGAGGCGGAGCGGCTCGTCTAGGTGGCCATCTTTCCTGGTGCTTAGCCACGCCCCTCCCACAAATGTTTTTTGCAGACGCCGAAAGGCAAGATGATCAACAGTCATACGCAACGCCCAAGGAAGGGCGTTCCATGCCTTGGCGGCTGCCACAGAAAAGGTACGCCCGCCAGGTACGCCCGCCAGAACGGGTATTTCTGAAACGGGGTACCTTAGCAAGAAATGCGGAATGGGAACAGAGGTGCCGAGTTGGAACATAGTGATGAAATTTATCCTGAATATATTCAGGCCCCAGGCCATTAAAAGCCCAGTGCACCATGCACAAGGATTTAAACAAAATCTTTTCTACCGGAAGCCAATGGAGCTCCCTTAACAATGGGGTAATGTGGGCACCAACCGGGGGCCAGGAGATAACTCTGGCAGCAGCGTTCTGCAACAGCTGAATATAATTAATCACATAGCGAGGTTGGGCTAGATACAGTGAATTGCAGTAATCTAGACCACTCAAGACGAGTACGGCTACAACCGGAGCCTGGCATTTTTCAGGCACAAATGGGAGGACTTTCCTAAGTATGCAAAGTTTGAAATGCCAGTTCTTACATACTGCTGCCACCTGAGCATCCATGGCCAGGTAGGATGAAATAACAACCCCCAAGTTCTTCACTGTCGATAAGGGACCGGGAGAGGCAAGGTAGTGCCAACCACCAACACCTCAGTCTTACTGCCATTTAGTTTCAGCCAGTTTGACGACATCCATTCCCCTACCTCCTGGAGACACAACTTAAACCGCCTGGCCATATTGGCCTGATTTAAGTCAAGGCGAGCCAAAATGTGGGTGTCGGCATAGGAATAGTAGCAGAAGCCATGGGACTGGATGAGGGCCAGAAGATGCCTAATATACAGATTAAACAGAATCAGGGAAAGGGCAGATCCTTGCGGTACACCACAGGATAGTGAGACCTGTGGTTGTGGTATACAGGAAAAGAGGTTAGCAGGTGTTTTCTTTGTTGTATGCAGAGTGTGTGGATGGTGGGAGATTCTTGGATCCATTCATTGAAAGATTCCACTGAATATTGTGGCATTGCAGCTACTATTGGATTGAAAGAAGTGGAAGTTTTGTGATATGCAGTTGGTTTGTTAAACTGGGCTACCTTGCCATATTGTAAGAGTTTGGCTCACTTTAAATGTCCAGATATTATTGTTGTGCATTGTGGAGGCAACAGTTTGGGCTCTCTAAGTCCAGTATCCTTTCAGCTTGCCATGAAGAATATGCTGAGAAGCCTAATGGAATTGTTTCCAGCTTCAAAGATTATTTTTTCTCAAATCAATCCAAGGCAAATATGGAGATGTCCACATTTGTTTCTCACAAATGGAATAAGCCTGGCAAAAAAGGTTTATGTGCTTTTTTATATGGTTTTGGGATGGCATCTTTTGAGAATGAAAATGTGAAGTTGGATGTGTAAATACTTTGCATTGAAAAAGTTCATGTGGACACGTTAAAAGGGAAGATGTTGTATTGCTCTCCCCAGAGTGCACGGAAAAACATAAATCACCAATGCAATTATAGAGCCAATACTTTGAAAGCAGAAAGACGCAATAACTCGCAACCACACACTCTTAGAAGATAATCAGCACTTATACGGCTATTTATTCAAAGTTTAGAAGCAACCAGTGACAACATAGAAATAACTCACAGAAATAACATAGACATAAATCACAGAAGAAGCAAATAATTTAAAAGGAAATACATCACCGTGAGCGTAACTGGATTCCTCATCTCGCCCAGAAGTGGCTGGAAGACCCCGGGAACAACCAGGCCGAGAGCACCACAGCTCACAGGAGTGCCGGACGTAAGCGTCCTCCTCCGGCTGAAGTCTCATCTGACCACCTCCGGGTTTCCGCATATATACACACTCCGAAAAGGGGTGGCAGTTCTCGAACCTTCTGGAAATGGCACTTGCGCAGTTGATGAGCAGCCGTTGGTTGCCAGCTGGGTCAATCGACAGCCACCCTCAAGGAGCAGAGTGCCTCCCTCCTCTAAAAACACGCTCCACGGAGAACAGTAGAAAACCATAACAAAATTAGCTTTCCCAGCAGAAATGTCCTTGACCGCATACCAGGTCTGGAAAGCATGTTTTCTTCAACACTGTGAATCTAACATTCAGCAAAATGTATTCAGCTTTTCACTGCGGCATGAAGTAAATATCCATCATGGCTCCGAGCACTCCCAGAATACACTGCACACCAGCACCATTTTAGTTCAAGCATAACAGATGTGGAGAGTATAATAAAGCATTTCTTAGTGGGTGTAGCACATAGAAATGTGAAAATCAGAAAAAAAGGCTATTTGAAGAGCCACCATTGTAAAATAAATATTTTAAATCAGTGGTCGAAGTGTATGAAAAGAAGTAGTGGAACTATGTTCACAGCTGGCCTGCCCCTGCTCCCCACAAACCCCATTGCCACAACCCCTCCCACACACAATACACCCCCCCAAACACTTGCAACTGCTGTTTAAGGGAACATTCAGTGCAGTGCACTGAAAGTGAAGGTTTCAACTTCTTCCTTCACTTTTATTTTAAATCAAAACGATTCCGGAACAGTTTCTTTTTAAAATAAAAATATAGGAGCTGTAAAAGGTAATTCAAAAAGGTATAGGAGCACCACTTCCGACCTCTCCCCCTCACTTCACCCACTGCTTTAAATTGAGTTTAAACCTCCCCACCTCCTTAAATTGGTCTTGCTGTCTGCAAAAAAGACAGTTGTCCGCAAACAGTATTTGTTCAATCTGGGTATTTTAAGGATGCTAGGCATGGACAGGGGACTACTGGTTTTGTGGGTGTGGTGTGCAGAAAGACTGAGAAGCAAGAGTTATGGTTGTTGTGTGCAATGACATTGGCTATGGCTTTGAGAAAGCAGCGTATCTGGTTGGTGGGCGTTTCTTGGGTCCATTGGGTATAGGTCTATTGTGAGCAGTATAGATTACCTGGGAATCTTGGATTTCAAGAATGTGAAGTTACTTGGTTTGGAGTTTGAGGAATGAAATGGGTGGAATTGATCCCCTTTTGTGAGAGTATGGTTCCTTTGAAGCATCTGATCATCATTGTCGTTCAATGTGGTGGCAATAGTTTGGGCTATGTAATTGGAATTGTATTACAGTTTGTAATAAAGGATCCATTTACATAGTTGATGGAACTGTTTCCACATTTGAATATTGTTTTCTCTCGGATAGCTGAAAGACAAATGTGGAAGTGTTCAAATTTATTTTGTGCACAAATTGAGAAAGCAAGGCCCAATGTAGACAAAACTGTATGTGCTTTTGCAGGTTGCTGGAATGACACATTTTCAGAGTTAAAATATCAGGTTTCATAATGACAACATTGTTAGATAGAGTGCATTTGATGGATGTTGACATTCAGATTTGTCCTGAAAAATGTTCCAAATGCATTGAAAATTTTTCCTTGAACATATAAAATATGGATTGACATATTTTGTAGTATTTGTAGTAAACAAAAAGGAAAAACTGAAAAAAATGAGAAGCAATTATTATGAAAGTAAGAAAAAATAATGACGTTTAGTAGAACATTTGTTACTTAAGTATATACAACCAAATAATACAAAACAAGATATAGAAGTCAGAAAATTGAAAAAGCTGATTTTAAGTGGCACAATTTTTTTATGACAAACAAGTTAATTGATTTTAATTCCCCTGCCACACGTCTGGAATTGTTCAGGTGTCTGTGCACTTTAATAGTGTCTGTGGACAGTACAGGCTGAAAAAGTCCACTGATGCATTTGTTTAGTTCTATTTGTTAACTGTGAAACAATCCTTTTTGATTTTTTCTGACTTTTATGGTTTTTTGGGATTTTGCTTTTTTGTTGGAAATGTGAGGTAAAGTTGGGGCGAAGTAGGAGAGGGTAGGAATGGAAGGGGTAGCAACCATAGACACAAGGGGGAGGTTGACAAGGGAAGATGTTGGGTCGGCCTTAAATATAAGGTAGGGGCAGTGTTTCTCGTGTTCCTTGACTGTGGCTTCCAAAAACACTTTGAAACTGCTCCCACCCAAGAACGGTGTGTCGCAGTATAAACAGAGAACTGTGAACCTGTAAAGGTCAGGATCGACAGCTTCCTGTATGGCCTGTGAGGGAGCTGATGGGATCCTCTTTTCCACAGGAGAACCCTGTGTGGTGGCAAAAGTGGTTGATGAAGATGGGATAGAACTGCTTCTCCGTGACAAATGAACAGACTTTCTCCGAGCACCGAGGTGGTTGGATATGGAGTGGCGGCGCATGGAGGTGGTGCCTAAGGAGTACTGCTCAGGTTCTTCACAAGTAAGTATGACCTGCACTGAATGCATTTCACTTGGGCAGCCTGAGCCTTCGTTACTCCCCCAACGGTGGTAAAAAACAGCCACAACCATGACTATCTCTGGGTGCTGGAGGTAGGCACTTCTTCTACTTATCAGGCAATCTGCAAACTTAGAGTATGCAGAGATGCTTAGTAAGATTCATATAGGAGTTCTTGAGCAGAATGTGCAAGCAGTCTTAAAGGATTTCAAACATTTTTTAAGCAGATTTCAGTCCATCTGATGTCATCTTGACTCTTAAGGAAATAAACATTTCTTGTGTTGCTTTGCTGTGAACACGTGCAGAGTGTAACAAGTTTAACTCTACAATGCTACTTTCAGAGAAGAAAATTATTGTGTGATCAAATCTTGTGGTGTGTTATATGGTCATGTTCTGCCTTTAAAGTTGTCTAAGAGAGCAAAAGCTTGATTAGGTAAACTAGAGAATTCAATTTCTAAAACAGCAGGTCTGGAAGGAGTTTTAAAACTGTGCATCAATGCATGAGTAATGTTAAAGAGAAACTTGAATGTAGGCATTGGTCTAGTCAATGGAAGAGTGATTGCATTTCACACTTTTGCTGACATTACAAATATTGAACATGTTGAAGTTAAGTTTGATTGTGTAGAAGGAACTAATTTGATTTCTCTGATCTCTGCACGTTTCATGCTTTTTAAGGATAACTTTGTGAAAGGTTTCCATTGTGTTCTTTGTTTGCAATAACTAAAACTGAAACAGGAGTTGAATGCTATTGTAATGCAGCTTTGTGTATGTTGTTTCAAATGACTCCATTGATGCAAGAAATAGCTTCCACAGCAGAGAAGCAGTTTTGTGTGGATCTTTCATTTCTTAAAATATCTTTAGATGCAAACGGACACAGTTTACATTCGGCAATGTCAATCTGAAATGTATTAGCTGTTTTGAGGGGAAATCAACAATATTCTCAAAATGCACAGGAAGATTGTCAATAATGTTAATGACTGTCTTCAATTTATTAATGAAGGAAACTGTGTAAATAGGTAGGTAGGAATTAGTTATAAGTGGAATCATATGTGTCCACAATGTAAGAAAGGTCATTCTACTCCAGATCTTTGTAAAAAATGTTATATGCTCCTATGCCTAATCAGAAACATGTACATTTGTCTGGTCTTGTAACTAAAGCATTCCATGATATGCAATGTAGTGACTGTGGTTGTAATTTACAATCAACACTGAAAAATCTAATAATGATGTATTGATTATGTTTCAAAGATACAGTGTAGATGGTAGCAACATTTATATGTCAATAATGAATTTTAAATGTGGTGAACTTTCTGTTAGTAAGTAACGTTTAAGACGTGCAATTATTTTTCATGAAGAGGTATCCATTGAAAATGAACATTTCACGACATGGTGTTTGTTTGTAATGACTCTATAGTCACAAATCAAGCTGGATTGCCAAAGTGTTTAAAGAATGCTTAGTTAATGTTATTAGAAGCTAAATTTTCATATACATGTGTAATATTCTTTGTGAATATAAACATGTATAATACAAGTTTAAAATGGAAGAATAGGGCTATAAGTATTTTATATAATGTAGGAGATGGAATGTTACTAGGATGTACTTTAAAAACAGTATGCAATGAATGTATATGTAATAGATTGAAGAGTATGTACATTTGAAGGGAAAACGGCATTCTGCAATCTTTTACTTCTGTTTTATTGTGTAAAACACTGTATATTATAATGTGTACAAGTGTTCCCTAAAGGGCTAGGTTACATAAATTGTTCCACGTACATTATTTTGTGTGTCAGGTAGTGTAGAAGGGCATGATTGTTTGTATATGAAACAAGTAAAAAGTAGGTTGTAGATGTAAAAACCATAAAGAACAATGTTTGAAAAATAAATTAGATGTAACTACTAATAAGAGTTTTAGGGAAGAATTTAGATATACTGTGTTTACTTATTATTTGCATAGGTGTTGAAAATAAGTATGCACACATTTTTACTAAAGTATTCTAATTGAAATAAAACATGAAAATACCTTACTCAAAGAGTTAGTTTGTTCAGTCTATAAATATGTTCTTTGCGCAGTGTGAAGCTTTTAGAAAAGTCATCCAATCTATTCAATTAGTAAACCGTACATGTTTTTCCATTTCATATGGTAGGTTAAGAAAATTGTCATTCGTTTTTTAGGTGTGTAGGAGGCCAACAAAAGGACGCACACCAAATTATGAAAGAAGTTATGAAATGGCAATACAGATATCATTTTTATAATTTAGAATAAAGTTTAATATAGTAAAAACATGTATTGGACACCGCTTACAACTCTCAAAGCCAGTAGTAGATTATAACATTCATTCCTAGTTTTTAAAAATTAGAAATATGATGTTTACATTGTGAAAATTCATTATACAATTCTCTTGTGTGTACATGTATAAATGTATTTGGTAAGACATTTCATAAATATGATATATATATATATATATATCAGTGAAAAAAACTTTGTTAAAGGGACGTTATGGTTAAGTTGTGCTACTAAAAACCTATGAAATTCAGTGAAAAAACTTTGTTAAAGGGACGTTATGGTTCCAAGTAAAACCGAAAAACCCTTGAAATTCGCCAGTTATGGTAAGCTAAGCAACCATAACTCGCGCCACCACCGTGCACTGCTAAGACTAACACCCAGGACATCAAAGATGACATCACAAATGTCATTGATGACATCACTCATGACATCACATGTGTATGTACTTCTCATGAAATATGTGTAGAAGGGATTCTTATTATGTTGCGAAAAAAGTGTCAAGAATCATTGCAAGAAATATACCCTAATAAGTGCATTGAACGATGCATTGATATAAATAGCATCCTATTATGGGGTTCTATCTAGTATACTAAGCTACTCATACAGAAACATAACATTGTGTGCAGCGCACAAGATGAAGGTATGATATTCGTAATGTTAATATGTTGAATAATGAAATGATAATTGTTTTCTTAATAGATTTTTGTGTACTGTGAAATATGTAATAAGTAGCTAATAAAACCCATGTATTACATAATTGCATTACTATAGACAAAACACAAAGACACAAGAACACATACCAATATCGGTATATACAGGGAAAGTGAAGTTAGCAAAAAAGCACAAGTAGTAGCAGAAAGAATTCATAACTTAACTGATTAGTTTCATGCAAATAAATGATTGCTCTGTTTCAAAGCTGCTATTTACCCTATGTATATGTATCACTTGATGTGATTGGACCCTAAGGAAAGTAGTGTGAATACAATGTATACAAATATGACCATATACAGGGAAAGTACAGCCATAAAAAAAAAACAGAACTATCAGAAAGTGCTCATAAGTCTAGTGATTATCTTTATGCACAAAAAGGATTGCTGTCTTTCAAGCTTGTGTTTTCCCATATGTATATGTTTCATATGATGTGACTGTACTCTAAGGGAATTACTGTAAGAACCTACTAGAAGGATACGTCTACAAATAAAATAAAATTCTTAGTTTCTGACTGTTACTGAAGAAACCCATGTGGCCTAGATATGTCAGCAAAAGAAAAAATAGTGAGCCAGACATGTGATGTCATCAGTGATGTCATCAATGACATTTGTGATGTCATCTTTGATGTCCTGGGTGTTAGTCTTAGCAGAGCACGGTGGTGGCGCGAGTTATGGTTGCTTAGCTTACCATAACTGGCAAATTTCAAGGGTTTTTCGGTTTTACTTGGAACCATAACGTCCCTTTAACAAAGTTTTTTCACTGAATTTCATAGGTTTTTAGTAGCGCAACTTAACCATAACGTCCCTTTAACAAAGTTTTTTTCACTGAATTTCATAAGTTTTTGGTAGCGCAACTTAACCATAACGCCCCTTTAACAAAGTTTTTTCACTGAATTTCATAGTTTTTTAGTAGCACAATTTAACAATAATGACTTTGACTTTATATACATGTCATATGGAACTGACTAGATCTCTTCTTATGAACTTGATGTCCGCAAACTTATTTAATGTTCGCGGACATGTTCGGAGAACAGTACCACTACCTAAAAACTGTGGGGGGGGGTGGGGTATGTTTGATTGTTATATCATAATATAGGAACATTTAACAAATTCAAAAAGCAGCACACAAACACATTATATAGAGTAATACATAAGAAATGTAACCCATATATGTAACACACTAACCATTCATTTAAATACAATATGTTCTGAAATGGAATATACCACAAGAAGATAAATTGGCTTCCAACATAATTACCTCACAGACACAACAGAACTGAGAACAAGACCAGACCCACTGAATACTTAGGACTTATCTTACCAGAAATAGTAAGTGTACTTCATTTTACTCATATATTTATAAACTTTCTGTATTAGATTAAAAAATATATTATCTTTTTTTTTTTCTCACAGAAAGGTCTAGTACTCTGGAATGGCTAGAGGACAATTTCCCACATGAAGAAATGTCACAAGATAGTGAAACTAATGGTAAACACTTTATAATATAAACCATTTATTTATTATTTTTTTATATACATTTAACATATATATTATTTTTTTGTACAGAGCATACCAAAATAGAAAAAACTTCAGAAAACCCTGTTATGGATAACAGTCTTCACAATATAGAAGAAAAAATGGATGTATTGTTGGCTAATTTTAATAATTTAAAAACTTTTGTCGAAAATCCTTTCAAACCAAAAACCTCGTACCATTGTCCCACATGTACTTGTCCCTCCTCACCATATCCCAGTCAATTATCCCCAAACCCAACCCTCTCCATAATCCAAAACGTTTTGATGAGACTTCCATCCCTTCTTCACCTAATACCAATCATGTTGAAACCCCAAATTCTCCTGTTTTTGTTTCTGTTTCTGCCTCACCTTGTCTGTCATAAATTATTAATATATGTTAAATAAAGTTTAATTTTTATATTGTATTGTGAATAGTTTCCGTTTTTAAAAAAAAAAAACAATAAAAGTGTCCGCGGACAGTGCGAGTGTTCTGAAATGTTCGTACATAAACGAAAATGGAGGTGTCCTGAAGAACACCACACCTGTTCGTACTGTTCGCTAGCAAGTTGAAACTGTTCTAAGAACACACGTGGTGTCCTGAAATGTTCGTAAAGAAACAAAAATGAAAGTGTTCTAAAGAACACTATATCTGTCCGTAATGTTCGCTATCAACTTAAAACTGTCCTAAGAACACAATTGGTGTCCTGAAATGTTCGTAAATAAATGAAAATGATGTGTCCTGAACAACAGTACAACTGTTCGTAGTGTTCGCTAGCAACATGAAACTGTACTAAGAACACACGCTGTGTCCTGAATTGTTCGTAAACAAACAAAAATTAAAGTGTCCTAAAGAACACTATGGGCCTCATTACGACCCAGGCGGTAAGTTACCGCCTGGGCCGTGACTTTACCACCATGGCGTAAACTACGTTTACGCCATGGTGGTTGGCGGACTTACCGCCCCATTCCGACCTTGGCGGGGCGGTAAGTCCCCAATCCCCATTTACCCTTCCCCATTCCCATTTTTGCCCCATAGGGCATAATGGGAGAGGGGAAGGCGTTAATTACGCCACCGTAAATTACGGTGGCGTAATTAACTCCATGGTCCCTTAGCGCCATGGATTTTAACACCTGCTAAAAGCAGGTGTTAAGTCCGCCATGGCGCTAAGGGACCTCGTACTCAGGCGGTAAGGGTCGGCGCTCTTTACACCGCCGAAAAACCCTTACCGCCTGAGTCGTAATGAGGCCCTATACCTGTCCGGTACTGTTCGCTAGCAAGTTCAAACTGTTCTAAGAACGCTATTGGTGTCCTGAAATGTTCGTACGTAAACGAAAATGGAGGTGTCCTGAAGAACACTATACCTGTTCGTAGTGTTCGCTACCCAATTGAAACTGTTCTAAGAACACAATTGGTGTCCTGAAATGTTCATACATAAACAAAATTACACGTGTCCTGAAGAACACTATATCTGTCCTTACTGTTCGCTACCAAGTTTAAACTGTTCTAAGAACACACGCGGTGTCCTGAAATGTTCGTTTCACGTGTGACGCACTTTTAATTACTTCAGAACCCGAACAGTGTCCGTAGGACATCAATGCGCATGCACTAACCAATCTCCGTGCACTTGGTGTCCTGCGGACAGGCGCTTCCTTCGCGGACTATTTCGCGAATGGATCATATGACCGCGCCCACGCTCATCGTGTGTCCTGAAATGCGGACACTGTTCGTGTCCCCGAACAATTTAAAAGTACATTTTCAGTTAATCCATAATATTTTTCAATAAAATCTCACCATGGCACAAGTCCCACATAGCAATCTTGAGTTTCTATATACCTTTTGAAACTTTCCGATCCTTTTTTTGTGTTCGATCTGTCCGCGGACAGTGCGCATGTCTGCGAACCGCGCACAATACCCCTATAAAAGACCACGCCCAAGAGCTTATTCCCATTGTGTTTCTGGCTATTCTTCAGAACACAGTGATTTTTGCTGCCACCTGCAGACTACACCATCATCGAGATGGCATCCTTGGCTGCTGAACTGCCACTTGGTGCTGCACCTGCTTCAGCACCACCACCACCCCCTCCACCACCACCACCTCCCCAAGGGCCTGAAGAGGGGAACAGGACTGAGGATGCGGAGGAGGAAGAAGAGGATGATGAGAATGAGGTAGAGGAATCCCTACTACCCGCACTAGGCGTGAGTCTTGGGTGTGGCGGTTATTTACCATTCATGGGAATGGTCCTAAGGCTCGTGCGAACCATGTTACCTGCAATGAGTGCAAAATGATACTCAGTCGCGGGAAGCACGGTAACTACAGCTTTGGGACCACTACTATGAAGTGACACCTGAGGTCATTTCACTCTGGGGCTATTCGCAGGGTTGTACCTTGCGAAGAACGTAGCAGGTTGATTTCCTCTACTTCATCCTCTGTTTCTGATCCTGTCACCACAAGGACCACCTCTGTGGGACAGCGTCTTCCTCAAGCTGCCTCACAGGCCATACAGAATGCTGATGACCCTTACCTTTCGAGGGTCACAGTTGTATGTATGTACTGTGACACAGTACTCTGCAGGGGGGAGCGACTTCGGAGTGCTTTTGAGACTATCGTCTCAGAGCACGAGAAGACCTGCTCACTACCCAAATAAAACCCACTCTACATCTTCCTCTCTCAGCTCGCCCTTTCTTATCCCTGTGGTTGGTGCCCCCCCCTTTACCCTCCTTTACCCTCCTCTCCTAGTGTGTCGTGTCTGAAAAACCAAAAAAAATACAAAATTACAAAAATCAAAAAAAATAAGGCTCTTTTCAGAGCCGCCTTTCCAAGTTAAAAAATAGAAGTGAAAATAAATGAAGCAGGGCTCTTTGTATTTTTTAGAAGTCCGCGGACAGTTCGCGAACATTAAAAAAATTGGGTTGCTACTCCATCACAAACATTGTAATTTTCTCTGGAAAGAAGTGGTGGCTCTGAAAAGAGCCTTTGGGTGGTGTTTGTAAGTCAAAAATTGTAAATGCTTAACATCTACTTCAAAATCTTTGTTGTAATTCCAAAAAAGGTCGCAATGCATTTTGTACATTTCTCAGAAAAATCTGATTGCCAGCATAAGTAAGATGGACTCGATCTCTGAGAAAAATGTATGTACTACAAAACATAATATTTTCATTGTGAAAAGAAGACATGCCAAAATCTCTTAGAAATGAACAAACAGCCTTATTAACATTGCGCCTTGCTTTTTCCATTTGTGGACCAAATGAAGAAGAACGAAGCCACATTTGTCTCTGCGCAATCCGTGAAAATATCACTTGAGAATTAGGAAACATGTCCATAACCTTCTTTCATAGCAAATTGCAAAAAAAATTCCAGTCACATGTCCTAAACTGTTCCCTCCACAATGAATTACAATTATGTCTGGATGTTGCTCTGTCTCCAAAGTAGCACAGAGAGGTAGCAAGTCCAACCACTTCATTCCACGTACTCCATGCCAGTGTACTTCCACATGTGGGAATCCAAGATCTACAGCTACTCCACAGCTTTCTGCATGCACCTTCAACCAATGTATCCACAAGTCTCCTAAAATCCAAACAATCTGTTTTCTGAAACACACAGCCATAGCTATCTTTTGTTCTCTCAGCAAAAAGAGTATCTGAGAAAATCACTCCTGGCACAACACACCCACCAAACTTTCCTGACCAATCCCTTTCAGTGCTTATTCTCATTTGCATGACTTCTGAACCCAAAAATCCCCGGATGTAACTCCCGATGTCCGCGAACTACCGCCATGTCCGCGGACATATCGTAACATGAACAGCCCTTATGCCATTTACACTACACTCTCTCTGCCATTCCCTCATTGGATGTACCTCAAAAATCACATGACCATGCACCAATCACATTCAGGACCTCTACATCTAACTGCATCATCATAGATCAGCACTGCAAATGTACTCTGAATCTCTCTGAGTACAAGTGTCATATCATTGGCAAGCAGCATCTACCAGAAATACTGTACAAGTCTTCAAGATTTCTACTTGCAGCTCCATGCATATCCATATGCATGAACACAAACTTCAGGTATGCATATTTTCTGTATAGTAGATGAACACATTTTCAAACAGACTTTTACCTTGTAAAATCTGTAAAATGAATTTACTGTACTTTTTTCAATTTCCTAAAATCAACTATCACTTATAAACCTTTATACTATTTACTTTCTTTATACACACACACTCAAATCATGTTAAACTAACATTTTTTAAATGAAATATATAGACTACATATATTCAAACAAAATTGCATGCAAACACAATCTATGTTTAAACATTTATAAAAATACTTATACAATTTCATATTTTTTGTTTTTATTTATTTATTTACTTAATTACTTTAAATTAGACATGACATTGAGGCGCTATTACCTAGAACAGTTTACTTACAGAAATAGTGGTATTCACTAATATATTTTATAAATTTCACAAGACATAGTAAAGATATTTTTTTTTTGCTATAGTTAGTCATTCAATACAATTTGTTCATTAAGAACATATAATATGTACTGAACTGATGCAATGTATCTTATGTAAATAAATTAGTTTAATGGTTTTACAGAAGGCACTGAGGATTTCAATTAAAAAAATCAATACCTAAATTAAAAACAGTGCTATATACAAACAAAGTTAATAATTTGAAGCTTTTACAATTGCAGTGAAGACCAGTTTCTTGAAAAGAAGCAGCCGAATTCGAAGAAGAAAGAAAAACTAAGAAGTTACCTGTTAATTTAAAAAAAAAAGTAAGTAAAATATCACCATACAATTTGTATTATTAATCAAATATACTATAACGTTAATACGAGCTATTTCGGTTTCTAAAAATAGAGATTTTGTACCATTTTGTCCAAAAATGTCCATGTCTTAAACAGCGATTTACAGCCAGAATGGCCCACAAATTTCTATTTTTGGACACACAAATTACCCAACTGAACCACTACAATTTTCATATTATAGAACAAACTGTTTTAATTGTATACATTAGATTTACTATTTGTACTTTTCCACACCACTAGCTTACTTTTTTTTGTCATCTGAACCCCAGTTTAGTAACACATAAATTCAAGAATACCTATCCCTACTAGTTTTAGTTCCCAATGCACAATCACACACCATTACATACATCTTTATCATCTTACTCAAACACTCATGCACACAGCACACATACATTCCAGAACACCCCAACCCATATCTTCTTTATTTTTTTCAACAGACCCTAAAGAATGCCTACCAAAAGTCCAGTCCGTAGAAAGCAACGCAAAAGTAGAGCAAATGAAAATAAAGGTGTCCAACATAAGCATCCGTCTCTAGCAGAATTTGTAAAAAAAGTTGAAACAAAACAGCTAATACAATCATTTAGTGAAACACAAGAAGTTTCAAGTACAACAACTTCGCTTCCTCTATCAAAATGTAAAACAAACCAAAAAACAATTAACAGAAAATCAGCTATCAGTACAGATAAAACTACTTCTTCAAATTTTAATATAGTGCAAAGTAAGCATACCAAGAAAAGTATTTTAGCCAAAATATACCGTCACAAAGTCCTTCAAAATCTTATAAAAACAGGAGAGAAATCAGGTTCAAAGCTTAAAACCTATCGTAGGAAATTAATCTTAGAAGCATTGATGGACAGTGCAATTCTTCTCAAAAGAAATGTATTTATTTTACTGTTAAACAAAATGAAACTGTCGGGGGGAAAATTCTGCCGGGGTCGGCCGGGCCGTCCGCAGACCTCTGGGCAGGGAGGCCCCAACTCCTCCCGTATATCCCAAAAGAGATAGAGTATGAGACACACGCAAGAAGCAAGGTGACTCTGCTGTTTATTAGACAAAACGGCAGGGATGGGTCAAGGAGTGTACGCGTCCATCCTGACACACACACAATCGTGGGGCTCGCAGGCCCTTTTTACCTTAGTATGACGCGCTACTTGCGTCATCTTACAAAGTTTAATAAAAAACCTATTTCCACTCTGTATTGGTTACTCGAGTGGTAGGGTTAGTATAGCGCACATATAGAGAACGGTGTTAGTGGCTGAGGGTTAGTCAGGTGGGATACCTGGGCTGTCCCTTCAATTTGATACATGAAAATTGTTACATGAAGACCTCTGAGGATTGGTTAATGTGAATGGCGTCAGTGATAAGAACCCCATGTTCTAATTGGTCCGCTCGCAAGCCTCCCAGTCTGGGACTATCGTTGTTCCCAGCTCGCGGTGCACCTGTCATTTGCAACAATGTTTTAATATGGGTAGGTGTAAACAATGTGAGGATTCATTCATATGTTGGGAGGTCGACTACTCCCACTGCTGCAGATGTCCAATGAGTCTTTTAATTGTATCTGCCTGTGTCTTGAAACGTGGGATTCAGGGGTCTCCTTCCTTCTGGGCTTGGCATCTTGTCAGGTTTGGCTTTGTCACGTGAGGTGGGACCGTGTTTGAGGCAAAATTTAACACAATTAATATTGTTTTTCCTACCGTGTGCCTGGTTTATCTTGCAGGTGCGACCTTGGCGTTGGCTTGCAGCGTGCGAGATTGCAACATCGTGCCCTTGGCGGGTTGCCTTCGCCGGGCTCATTTTGCAGGGTCAGCAACCCAGTTCTTGCTCATTCAATGTTCATGGAAGCTTTTGCCTGCGGCCTACTTGGGCCTGGTGCATAGGTGGAACCGTTTGATGCAGGGCGCTTTAGGTTACGGTATCATATTGCTTTATCCTCAGTATCGTGTCCACGTTATATTCTTCATTATGGTACATGGCTCTTAGAAGAAGCGTGAGCAAGCCTTTTTATATAAGTTCATGATGCGTCTTGCGTTTCTGCATTTTGAGAGCCTATGTGGAAAATAATAAAGATGCACGTCCGTGGGTATGTCTGTCGCCTACGTCATAGCACTGAGTATGTTCTTCGTGTGGATTGGTGTGTGAGTGTCCGGTGTGCATGGTTGCACAGGTGTGCTGACCGTTGGCTAGGTCGTCATGGCATCTCTAACGACGTGTAGGTTTAGTCGAGTTGATCCATGCCGCAGGTGTCGGCATGGACAGGGCGGGGTGCTGGGCAGGCAGATGGACACATCCGTATGTTCCTGTACCAGGGTATTTGGTCGTCCGGTAGATAGGCAAACTCTTCTCGTGGCGGGTGTCTGGGCCGTGATCCTCTAGGCCAAGCGCGAGAGGGGAAGGGCGGGAGCCTGGTCTTCCATTCTCCCACTTCAGTCCCCCCTCTGGTCGACTTGTCGACCACAAACATATCCTTTTCGTTATCTCCTCTTACTCTCCATATCTTAGTTATTCCTCCTAAATGTCCATAGTGGTTAACATGATCTTCAATTGACCAATACATATATTTGCAGGTTCCTCCCGGAGTACAGTATACCCATTTCCCTATGTAGCTCCTGGGGTTTCTTGGGTTCTCGAGCTTCACAGATGGTGGGTCCAGGTGGTTGGTGATGATCTGGTTGCGCAACTTCTCTCTCTCTTTTATTATTGTGCCTGTGTGTTGGCCGTCATCTGTTGGCATCAAGAGGTGTATACCAACCATTTCGATCATCTCGTCTGTGGTGCGTGCCTTTCGGGCTTTCCAAAATCTTATTATGATCAGTGTAGCTCCAGCCAGAATAGTGCATCCAACTATAATCTTTAGTCCATCTGACAGCCACAATGGCATCCATGACCATAATATTGAAAACCAGCTCTCATCCTTTTTCACACATTTACTTTCATCCATCATTTTTGAGTGCATCTGGGCCAATTGTGATACAGCTTCCGTGAGTGTACCATTGTCAGCATTGTTAGCAGGAATGAATGTGCAGCATGATTGTCCTATCTTTGCGCAAACTCCTCCTTCCATTGCTGTGAGGAGGTCCAGTACATATCTGTTCTGTAGTGCAACCATTCTTACTGCTCGCAATTCCTCTTTTATTGCATTGAATCCATTTACTGTAGAGTTGATTGTCATCATTAGTTCCCACCTAGTTATCTGTAGCCATTTTGCGTTTGCGTAAGCCTGCAGTCCAGGATGTATTATTGAGGAGAAGAACATAGCTGCTCTGCTGAATAGTCTGTGTTCCGGCGGTATTGAGGTCAGTGCTGTTTCCGACCTTCCCCACAGGTAATTTCCTGTCAGAGGTTCTCCTTGTCTTTTCCTTCTGTTGAGGACAGTGTTGTTGCCGTTGCGTCTGTTCTCTGGTCCTTTCCGAGGCTGTGCAGATCTCTTCTTCCTTTTGTTTCCTTCATCCATCTTGGGGAAATTCGCCATATTCACATGCTTCTGGGGTACCACTAGTGATGGTACATTAACGTGTACTATAGTGCATACAACATTCCACAAAGGGGGCAGTGTGTGATACGCCTTGTCTCCACAGGCCCAGTAATGAACCATTACTACTGCTGTTCCTGCTCCCCCCTCAGGTAACTCCATCACACTTTCACAGTTGGTATTGTATCCTACATCCACCTCTCCTTTATGTTGGTAGCAAACCTTAGGCGCAGTTAAAGGCAGTATTGTTATTGGGTCTTCATCCTTCTCCATCCACGTGAGCATGGGTACGTACTTGATCCAAGTCATCCAACATCTATGGTTATGTCCATCAATAGTTGAAATATTTTCTCTTGTTACCATGTTGCTGCCAACCACTCCTATGTCCCATTTGTTGACCATGTACACTGTCCCTGTTATTATCATCAGTGGTCTTTCCGAACATCCGTTTTTACCAGGGACTTCAGTGGCGTACCAATCACATGGAAGGTACTGCAGTGTTACCTTCTTTGTTTCTCCTTTTTCAGGACCACTTGTTATGTATCTGAATCCTTCAGCATGTAAACTGCTCTTATGGTAACTCAAATAAGTCTTGAGGAAGTTGTTTTCATATGGATATGTATCTCGTGTTTTCCACACCAGATGCACCACTGTCCCTTGAAATCTTCCTTTCGTCTGGAACAGTGCCAGGTATATTATACATCGTGCTATTTTTCCATCTATCTCCGTAGCAACAAATGTTTGAGACGAGCTCATGGCGTATGGAATCAATGAGCAAACGTAGCAGCTGTCTCCTGTTGTCTGCTTCCCTATTTTGGTCATGTGTTGGTACCACATGTTGTTAGAGACGTGTGCTGAATCTTGTACATAGTTGTCAATGCCTTTGTTATCTGAGTATGTGCTGCGTTTAACTCTATTTTCATGGTGCGGGGTTTTACTAGTACCACCTGACATAACACCTGTTGCAGCTGGGGGTGGGGGTATATTAGGTTTGGGTACAGCAATAATATCAATAGCATAGCTGTACTGCCATACAGAGGCAGCCAAGAATCCGGTGATCATTAAAATCCCTATCAATTTTATTACAAATGCTAATTTCACCGGCATTTTGCTCTTACCTTGCTGCAGTCCGGCAGCTTATTCTTGCGACGTTACAGTTGCCCGCCTGAAAGTTCTTAATATGCTCGTTAATAAGGTTAGTTGTTGTTATTAAGCTCTCCCTATCAAGTAGTCATTCAGTGCCCAGACGAAGAGCTGTTCCCACGCCAATCTAAGCGATCTATCTCTTAGGGCAGGCAAGTATGGTTGGAGGTGGGGCATTGAATGTTCTATGGCCAAGAGGACTGCTGTGTAGTAGACACGTACCCTCCTTCCTTTCAGGTACGTTGGCCGTTTTATTTCATATACAAATTGGTGTGACAATTCTTCCAGGTAATTATCGTCTGAGGGTACCATCTACTCCTGGGCAGTGAATTAGTTAGTTATCGACTTTCTTAACAGTACAATAATACGCTTTACCTGCATGTGCGAGAGAAAAGAAAGAGAACATTCAGGTGTTTACATGGGTATATGTGCAAAAATAGTGTCCTTCAGTTCAATTGTTACTACAGTGGGCAGGGGGTTTGGGGTTCAGCTGGCGGAAGTCTCTTTACCCTTTGATCGTGTAACCATGGGGTGGGCGGTATGGGGATCACCCCTCTGTTTTCTAATAGTTGTCTCTGGGGAATCTGGGGGGTGGCAGGGTATAGGGACACTTAGGTCGTTAGTTGTGGTGGAAGTCCCTTCCTCCGTTGGTGACGCTGTCGTTGTTCTTCCAGTGGCCTTGTCGGTGGCGCTGGGGCGGGTCTGGAGTTTGTAGATCTTTACGTCGTGTAGGTGGTTCCAGGCACGCTTGTCCTGTAGCTTTACTGCTCTCGTTGATACCTCCTCTACCAGATGGGGGCCAGTGAATCGTGGACTGTTCCACTTCCTGTTGAAATTGCGAAGTAGTACGTGGTCACCTTTAGCAACTTTACACAGTCTTTCCTTTTCCAATTCTTTATCCACGTCTTCCTGATGATTGCTGTAAGACCCGCCCCGCGTGCGCTCGAGCTGTTGAGACACAAACACTACACTAGTAATCAAAGAAGACACATATTGGTACATTTCATCACCAAGAACACTCGCAGTACTCTCGTGGTCGGTAAATGCTCTTGATGTTGGCGTTAGGGGAAGGCGCATTTGACGTCCGGTAACCACATCGTGAGGGGTGAGGTGGTGGTCGGACCCTGGTCTATTCCTTAGCTCAAATAGGGCTAATGGAAGGCAATACAGCCAACTCTTCTTTGTTGTTTGCTGTATCTTTGCAATTGCCTCCTTTAATAGGCCATTGAGGCGTTCACATAGACCGTTGGCCTGTGGGTGGTATGCACATGCAAATTTATGCTTGATGTTCAGCAAGGATGTGATGTGCTGGAACATTTCGTTTGCGAAATGTGGGCCATTGTCTGACCTTAACACCTCGCACACACCCCACCTGGGGAAGACCTCCCTCACTAGGAATTTAGCTGCTCTAAATGCATCTGGGTGTGAACAGGGCCCTGCTTCAATCCACCTCGAGAATGGGCATACTACTACAATCATATACCTATTTCCTTGACATACGTTGATCATATCAACATAGTCAATATGGAGATGCCGGAAAGGTCCCTCTGGCCGGGGTATAGTACCTCTTATCACCTTCAGAGTGTGGCCGGCCGTAAACTGTTGACATGTGAGACAATTGCTGATAAAATTTGACACATGAGAATTTAACTCGGGGCAGAACCAGTCTTCCCTAATTCGTGCTGCAATTACTTCCTTGCCTGTGTGGGCTGGGTAATGTAGTTGGCTCAGGACGGTGTTCAAAAGTGCCAATGGTATTACAACCTTTCCAGTGTCACCCTGGCGCCATAGTGCGTCGGTTGGTGACATTGTGCATCCTCTTTTTACCCATATTTCTTTTTCGGCCATTGGTGCAGCCGCTTGTAGCTCCATAATCTGTGTGGCTGGGAGATGGGTGTACCCTTCTCTTATCAACATCTCCTTAGCCATTCCCCTCCCTCTGTTTTCACTCCCTTTGCTAGGGGTATATCGTTGTTCGGTTCCTTTTTTATTTCATCTGATGTATTATTCTTTTCTTCTCCCTCTTGTCCGTTCCCCGTGTTCCTTGGGTCTTCACTCCCCCTTTTCCCATCCTCTCCTTCCTCCTTAATCTCTTTTTCTTCCGGTATTTCCCCCACAGTGAACATTCCATTTGGTCCTGGTCGGGACCCTTGGAACATCCTCCATAAGTTAAACACCTCCACGTGGTTTGCCAACTTCTTCCCTTTGTATGTATTGTGCAGATGGTTTAATAGTGAATGTTGGGCATATGGATCGAAGCTACCATTAGGCGGCCATGGTGTTATCATTTTGTTGTCCGTCCCCTGTGTCCATTCTATGCTATACTTGATCAGTTTCTCCCTATGGGGTGACAGTGTTGTACATATGTGTTGTAGTGGGGTAGTGAGGGTGTTCCCCCACCCTCCCGATCCTGTCCCGTGTGACATAGTAGCGCTCCACTTGTTACCCTTCCCCTATTTGGTAGCGGTTATCTCACTAGCAGTTTACAATATACAGCCTTATATCGTTACCTGGCCCCGTAAGTTTGGGGACTTGCGATAGTCCGCTGAGGAAAATTATTAAAATATAGTATTTACATTTGTATATTTTCTTCTGTCTTTCTTCCTTTACACGACACCCTTACAGCCCCCTGCGGCCGAGGCGCACGTAGCCCCCTGCGGCTGCGTACCCCTTATGACGTTCTTATACAGTCGTCCTATTTTCACTTGCTCCTCCTCCTTCTTCTACACTTGCCGTGGCCGGCGTTCTCCGTGCGCAGCCACGTCCCCCGTTTCACCTTTCCCCGATCAACTCATTTACCGTTTATCTCCGTTTCCACTCCCTTACCACAGTTCTCTTCCCCACCACTCTCAGAAAGTAAGATGCCTTGTGCTCGGGATAGCCTATGAAAGCCCTACTGGTGACGTCACCGATCTCTTCGAGCTACTGGTAAGTTCTTCATATATTCTTTAAGTTCAAAATACACTTGCAATCTACCCCCGTTAACCTCACAGCTGTCTTCCTGTCACTCCTGGAACAAGGTAATCAATAATATAATCGGAATGTGCACGGTGGGTCGCCTCGCGTGTGATACGCCCCTCGACAGGAGGGCTTAACCAGCCAATTATCTTCCGTATTGGGCAACTAACTAGCTACCGCCTACAGGGAAAAGTCATCTACCTATCGAGTTTCTTGCTCGAACATTAGGGATCCTCATCTACTCATTGATCAATAAATGCCAAATCGTAGGAAACCACACACACACCCACCCTTACACGTAGTCGCGACCTAGGCCAATCAGTGTCTACGAGCGGCCGCACGTGATGTTTTCGTGCTCCACCCCCCTCCCGTGGCGGGTGTCTGGGCCGTGATCCTCTAGGCCAAGCGCGAGAGGGGAAGGGCGGGAGCCTGGTCTTCCATTCTCCCACTTCAAAACCACTAACAAAACTAATAACTAAATTACAAAAAAGACTTCTCAATAAGCGAAATATCAACAGAAAGAACTTCTTAAGTATCAGCGGAGGTGAATGGAATCACACTACAAGCACAGAACCATATTTTAATGAAGAAGCGTACAAACAAAAGCAAACAAATACAATTGCCATACATAGCAGTGGTCGAGGTTATGAAAAAGTGAATAATACCATAATGGAACAAGAAGTACTTCTTACAAAAATATGCCCTGAAAACTTAGAATTACCCCTCCATTCAACTGAATCAGAACGTCTAGTGTACAAATGGCCATGCACGTCAATGTGTAACATTCCCAAACAATGTTTCAAATCTTTACGCCAATTCCTCAATAAATATGTAAAAAGCAAAGACAAAATCAAAATTAAATTACTGCAAAATATACATACCTGTCCAGTGCGCAAGTACACAGGACTACAAGGACATTCATTGGCCTGCATTACAGGACCTACTTGTAAAACCACTTTCCATGATATCAAAAGGATATCAACACATCATTCAACTATAAGAAATCTAGTCTATAAACTGTACTATGCTAAAAGTCCTGCTTTAGCACTAGCAAAGTTAAATAACATCCTTCTACATGGTACAGCAAAAGACCTACTTGAAGAAATTCACTATATCCAGAAAAAATATTTTGGAAGTGAAAGCCATTTACAGAATGAAATAGCTTTAAACCAATTAAGCAACAATTCTACACATGGCAACCTTTTGCTAAACACATACAAAAAAGAAATACTAAAATTTAAAAGTACATCAACTGAAGTACCAAACCATGTATGTATATGTTGCCGTAGAATTTTTTATAAAAGTACCACAAAAACTGTGGACCTATCATACAAAATAGAAGACAATGAAGATTCTAAATGGTTTGAATTAGCTCTCTACCTTGTAGCAGAAAACAAATATGAAATAATTGAGCCCTTAATACTTTGCAGTTATTGCACTACAAAACTTGACAACAACCAAACTCCTTCACGTTCTATCACAAATAATTTGGAATTATACCCAGTACCAAAACCTCTACAACAACTTAATTTATATGAGAGCATCATAATTCAAACAGTACACCCATTTCAAGCAATAATACGCCTTCAACCAAAAACAGCAAAATTACCTCCCTCTGAATTGGTAAAAGGCATTCGTGGAAAAGTAGTTTATTTACTATTAAATCTAAAAGAAAATGTGCATACCCTAGGAGTGCAACGTCCAATGCAGCAATCTTTAATTATATTAGTAAATGGAGTACCTACAAAAGACAAAAAAATATGGCAACAGCTGGTAGATTTATATAAAGTTAGACAAGCCTTCCAATATCTTAAAGAGAATAATGAATATTACAAAGAAATTAATATTGAAGAAAACTTGAAAGATACAACTGAAATAATTCAAGAAACACAAGAAGCTGGTCAATTTGAGCTACTAGATCCTGCTACAATATCAAATACTTTAGACCATTATACAATTCATCCTTTGCACTGTAATGACACCGTACAAGATGTACTGGAAACTTACCAAATGCGTCAAACAAAAGGATCGCCAATCAGTATATGGGAAAAAAGTATAGAAGCACGTGCTTTTCCTCTACTCTTTCCTACTGGCAAAGGAGGAAGGTATGATGATAGACCTATTCAAATATCAGCTTCAGAATACCGCTCATTACGGATGTATTCTGAAGATCCCAGATTTAGACAAAATGTGGAATACATATTCCACCTACTCTTTGAAACTGAACTAGCAACTTTATGTTACGGAGTTGCACACATATTAAAATCAGGATCACACTTTCAAAATATGACAGCTACACAATTATTAGAGAAAGTGCAACAAAAGGATGGGGTTTTACAATCAAATATTACAAATCTTTTAGCAAATATGCATGGTACTAAAGAGTACTGGTTTCGACGTCATGGAGATGTACGTTGTATGATCAGAAACCTTGGCCCACCCACTTGGTTTGTTACATTAAGTTTTGCAGAATATGCATGGGAAGATTTACATGATTTCCTACGCATATCAAATAAAAACAAAACAAACATAGATATTCTAACACCTGGAGAACTTTGTTCTTTGGATCCTGTTAATGTTTCAAGATATTTTCACCATCGCTTCATTGCTATGCTACATTTTATTTGTAATAAAACTGTTCCTCCCCTTGGAGAAGTGCAACACTTCTTTTGGAGAAAAGAATACCAAGCCAGAGGAGCACCACATATCCACATGCTTTTATGGATTAAAGATGCTCCTAAATTTGGTCAAGACAGTGATGCCACTGTTTTACAGTTTATTGAAAAATATGTCACTTGTGAAATTCCATCAGAAGCCACAAATAGTGATCTTCATGCACAAATTTTACAATTTCAAAGACACAATGTGGAAAATATTGTCGTCGCAAATACAAAAACAAAGGCAAATACTACACCAAATGCTGATTTGGTTTCCCTAGACCAGTTACAAATACAGGTCAAGTAAACAACCTCATGTCTTCAGTTAGACATAGTGTTAAAGGTAAGTCACCTAAAAATACATATTACATAAAAAGAAAAGAAGAAGAAAAATATATCAATGATTATAATGCAATCATTGCCCACTTATGGAATGCAAACATAGATGTGCAGTACATTGCAGACAATTCTACTGCAGTTGCACGATATGTCACAGCATACTTAACTAAAGCAGAAAAGACAGAGCTCCAAGACCTCTGGAATGACCTGTCATCAGATAAAACAGTATCTCAGAAATTTTTTTAATTTTTTTTAATTTATTTATTTATTTGACTTATATTCAGGAAAAACCTGTAATTTTGTCAAAGGAGTGTGGCACAGTTTTGTCCTGCAATTTGTTCCTCTTGGTTTCATCGAAAATGAGTTTCTCGACAATGGCTTTTCACAGATCCGACTTATTAGAGTGCTTGTGGGAGACCTCCAAAGTCATTTGACTGGTGGTTCCCCTAGCCATGCTCTGCTTCAGTAGGTTCAGTGGGCCGGGCCTCGTTTATCTGTTTGAAAGCCATTTCGAGTAAATTTGTCATGGCTATTGTCCACCTAGTGGCTTCGCCGGCGATGAGTCTGTTCCACAAAGTTTGTTCTTGAATCATCCAATGATTCGTGATCAACGGTGATAGGTAGGTGATTCTATTCTGTTTCGTGCAGGGGCAGTTTAGAATTAGGTGTCTGATCGTTTCCACAGTGTCTGCGTTTTTACATAGTCGACATACTTGGTTTTCTGCCATATTTCGAATGGCGAGTATTTGTTTCGTTTGTAGTAAATTTAGTCTTGCTTTCATAAACAAATATCTTTTTTTCTTGTCCGGGAATTTACTCACGTATTTCATTGGAACCTTTGGTTTGTTGAACGTTGGTGGAAGATGTTGTAATAGTTTATTTTCTGTTGCTGCTTCTATTGTTTTGATCCAATCCCTTTCTTCGAGTTTCCGTTTGATTTTGTCTGGATTTTCTTTTAGGTCTGTTTCCGTGCATAGTATTTCAGACAACCTTTCCTTTCTAGATTCTGCCCACTTCTTGAATAAAATGCAATTTCCAGTATCAAGTTCTTCTTTAATCAATGCATAGATTGGCAGGGAGTCAGCAAGGATGATTTTTCTGAATAGTCTCATTGCATTAACGTCGACTATCGGAGCCAAGGATATTAATCCAAGCTCCCTTCTGATAGCCGTTATTGTGGTTGATTTGGGAAGCCTCAGAACGGTTCTCCAAACCATGCCTTCTATTTTGTTCCAGATGTTCTCCGGGATGCACAATGATGCTTCCGTTCCACATGTCAGCGCGGGCACCAATTTCATTTTATAGAAATGTATTGCCGGGGTTAGCGTAAATTTACCAAATTTCTTGTCCAACGTTCTCATTTGCGCTGTCAGTCTCTTCGCTTTATCCCAGAGTGCAACTTGCATTGCTTTGTCTGTTGGTGTGTTATCTAGTTCAAATCCCAGGTATCTGATGTTGTTTACTTTTTCGATTTTTGTATCGTCTAAAAACCAGGACTCCATTGTTGTAGTACTTTTCTGTTGTTTCTCCAGTGTCATGATTTTTGTTTTGTTTTTATTTATCTCCAAATAATTTTCCTCTAGGTATTTTGTCAAATTTGTCAATTTCCGCTGCAGGCCCACTTTCGTCTGGTCAATCAGAATCACGTCGTCTGCATATAGGAGACGAGGAATTGTGGTTTTCCCTAGTTTAGGTGGAAACGTTCTGATCTTGTTTTCTGAGTACTGCAGGTCCCCCAGATAGTCGATAAAGAGTGCAGGAGCAAGTGGACAACCCTGTTTTACACCCCTTTCCACTTGTATTTCTTCTGATAAGGTTCCCTGTTGGTTAAGCTTTACTCTTACTGTTGTGTTTGTGTGGAGCGCTATTAGTGGGTTGAGCAGTGATCTGGGGCATTTCCAGGCTTCCAATTTTTTCCATAGCATGTTTCTGTCCACTTTATCGAATGCTTTTGACAGGTCTACAAAAGCTAAGTAGATTTTTGGCGCCCCTTCTTTGACTTTTGCTTTAAAGATGTTTATTATCAAGATGTTGATTGCTATTGTTCCATTTTTTTGGAAGCCCGTTTGTAAGATGTCTTTGCACTCTGCCGATTTTTCCCATATCCTCAGATGGTCCAAGATGAGAGAGGAGAAGATCTTTCCTAGGATATCTAGCAGCGCGATCGGTCTGTAATTCACGGGATCCTCCCGGCAGCCCCTTTTATAAATCGGGACGATGATTGCTTTAGACCAAGACTCCGGAATTTCGTGGGTTTGTTCACAAATGCTAAATATCATTCCAATTAGTTCTGAAAATTCCTTCGGGATTTGCTTTAGCATTATGTTTGTGAGACCATCGGGACCTGGTGCTCTGGATGTTTTGAGGTTTCTTATTTTTGCTTCAATGTCTTCTGCGTTCGATGTCGACACCCATGTTGTGTTTTCTGTTATTTCCAGGAACTCTACCGAAGTCTTGGGTTTATCGAACTCTCTCGATAGATATTCCATCCATTTTTCTTCTGAGACTGCATTTGTCGGCGCTAGATTGGATGCCCAGTTGCTCTCTTTGATTAGGGACCAGAAGTCTCTGGATTTATTGGTTGATAATTTTCTCATCATTTCTTCTGCGTCCAACTGGTGCTGTGTTGCTTTAGATTGTTTTCGGCAGGTTGTGTATCTTTTTTTTTCACGTTTCCAATTTGCCAAGTCTTGTTCAGCTTTTGATTTCCTTGCCTTCCTTTTTAGTTGTCGGCCTAATTTCCTTTGTTCAACCAGCTCTTTGTTGTATGCATGGCTGGGTTGAAAGGCCGCTGGGTTTCTAGTTCCTATTGGTTTTTGATAGGGTGCAAGGAGAGGAAGGTAGTTTGGTTTCTCGCTTAATTTATAACGGTGGTTTGCTGTTACTTTTTCTTCCCAAGCTGATTTTATTTGTTGGATATTGGCTTCCGTTATTCGTAATCGAGTTTGTTGAACATTAGTTTCAACCCTGGTTTTGTATACAAGTTTCGTTGGTCTCTGACTGCCCCACGTACACGTGAGTAAGTTATGGTCGCTGTTGGTCGTTTTTACCACTTTAAAGCTAACTATGTTTGCTGCCAGGGCTGACGAGGTGAAAATGTAATCTAAGGTTGCTTTTGATGCTCCCCTTTCCCAAGTAGGTAAATTCTGTTGATTTGGAAACAAGTTCGCTATGTTTTGTAGGTTTCTGGAGCTGATTACTTCCAACCAGGCTTTTCCACGTTCCAGTGTTGAGGTCTTCCGCGTTCTCTCAGTTGCTTTATTGCAGTTGGCGTTGAAGTCGCCGCATATCATAATCTCAATTTCGTCAAACTCTTCATAAAGTTGATCAATGGTAGCACTCATAGAGGAACAGAAGACTTTCGCTGGCGTACGCTGCGGGTTCCAATAGCAATTTATGATTGCCAAGGCGTTCCTTTTGGCCCTCGTGCTTTTCCCCGTGGCTGGGGACCATGTGGACAAGGTCACCAGCATTTCGTATAATTCTCTCCATTTCTTTGGTGGGTCTAGACCTAGGCGTTTTTGATGGCTGTTAACAGGCCCGATGATGGTCTTCCTAGAGGACCCCTAACTGCAGCAGAGATTTCCAAACAAAATCCATCCAGCATTGGTTTCTCCAGTAACCACGTCTCTTGCAGACATAGAATGTCAAAGGCCCCCAGATTCACATCTCCGGGCGTTGTTAAGTGGTTGTGTCCTCTGGTGTTCCAGGATCCTACAATGTACTGGTCTTTGTCGGGCCGTTTCTTATAGGGCGTCGCTGCATTCTCTCCCTCGAGGCTCGGCCCTTTTTGTTGCTATTTGACAGCTTTCTTTGACCAGGTAGATGTAAACCAGTCCCACGGGCCTCTCATTGGACGAGTGTCCTTTGTTTTGTCAGCAGAATTCCTCTCTGGTGTTTCTACACTGTCGTACCTGTTTGCTTTTGATGGTTCAGCCTTTTTCCCACTGTTTCTGTTTGGTCTCGTTTCGTACGGTCGCTTGGTATATTCCGAGGCCCTTCGTGGGTGCGAGCTTGGTCTCTCGTACTTCCAGGTTCCTTCCTGGTCAAACGGTGTTGGTCTTCGGCAGTGTTTCTGGTCGTCTCGAGAAATCTCATCCTCTTTCCTTCTATTCCACCGATTCTGACAATACCGTTTTTCTGTTCTGGAATGGTAATGTATTCTGTGATTGTTGACTGTTGTTGTTTTTTGGACTTGCTCCTCTTGCTGCGGCTTTGTTAGTTCGGTCAGCCGAAATCCCATCGATGAGAGGTCTTAGAACACCGATTTGTCCATGTGTGTGATACTCTCAGCTTTTACGTGTAAGTAAGATTTCGCAATCTTGCCCTTGTGGTATGGTTCGACCAGTACCAGATCTTTTGTTCTCACGCCCTTGAGAGTCTTAGATTTTTTCAAGATCTGCAAGATGGTTGGCCGGTTTAGGGTTAAATTGGTTTTTTTGAGGTCTTGTTGCTCCAGCTTAAATAGGCGGATTGCGCCCTTTTCTGCTGGTTCGATTTTCTCCGTTACTCTTGTGGGCATTTGTTTTCTCTGACTGCTTCTGCTTCTTGAAGTTTGGCTCTGCGGCGTGTATTTGTTGTCCTTCTGAGTTTTACTAGTTCGCACGTTGGCTACTCCTTTATTGGAAGAGTTCTTTTTATCTTTTACTCCTTCCCCTTTATCCTCTTTGTCACTCATAGCTCTTATTTCTTCTGTGTTGCTTTTTTCTTCCCTCCTTATTTTGGTTGCCGGCAAGGCGGTAGCCACCTGTAATCTACTGGTTGTTTGAGTTTGTTCCTCGTATAATGAGACATTCATCAGCGATGAATCCAACAAAAAATCTTCTGCCGTCCTCGGTGACCTCTGAGCAAGAGACTTTGACGGGGACAGACCGTCCCGGGTTAAGCACTCATCTTTCTTCACCTCTGCTTTTTGTTTTAAGGTTGGCACCCGCGGTCCCAGTTGCACGTTGCTATCCCAGGAAAGTGAGCGTGATGCACTCGATGTTGCTAATTTGTTTTTGATTGATGGTTGATTTGCCATATTCTTTTCTGTGTTGGTCACCCGCATATTTAGTCCTGTGCACAGGTTCTGTGGTTTGACTGTCGCGTGCTTGCCCGCTACTAGATCTTGGGTTACTGCGGGGCCGATGTTTTGTTTCTCCAATTGTTCTATTTTTCTTTCCAGGATCTCGATTTTATTTTCCCAGAGCGTTTCCTGAATACCTTTTTGTGCTTCTACAGCTGTTATGTAACTTTCCACATGTGACAATTTTGCTATCATGTTGGTAAGGATTGCTGTGTTGTTCTGCGACTCTTCTTTTAGTGCTTCAAATAGTTTGCAGAAGGGCGCTAAGACAATGGACATTGCCGACATAATTGTTATCATATCAGGATTTTTGTTTGGAGAGTCTTTATGAATTGCCATGGCAATGTCGCTTAGCCGATGATTTTTTGATGATAATTGGGCTTTTTCCGTCCTTTTTGATGTGCCTGGGGTTTGTAGGCCTGGATAGTCCATTATGGAACTGTTGTCCTGGTCTGTTCGCTCTCGACCCAACCTGGTATCACTCGGAGTGCGTGTCGGCTCTTCGTTCCTTTTTGTTAATTCCGCCGTGTCTTGCAGATCCTTAATCAGGTGCGGTTTCGTCCATATTAACCGCTGATCTTTATCATTCATTGCTTCGAGTGGTCTTTGTGTTGCCTTTGAAAATGGGCTTGAGGTACGGTTTTCTTTTGTCATCACTGCCTCACCCCCCTTGTTGACTTCCGAAGATGGTTGTAGTTTGTTATTTTGTTCCGAGGTGGCCTTGTCAGGGTCCCATGTAGGTTTCGTGTGCATTGACTCTATGTCTCTGATCTGAGGTTGGTTCACCTCCCAGGTCGTAGTCTGCGTTTCGTTAGCTCTCTCGTTGCTGTTTTTTGCATTTTCTAAGGATTTCAGCTGGGGTTCTGGCCTCACGGTCTTTGAGGGGTTTTCATCTTTTTCTCTTAGATTCGACCCTGACGTCGAGTCTTGCATCACTTCCAGCATCTCTGCATCTGATACCTCTGAGTCCACTGTCAGTTTTCGTTTGTGTTGCTGGGCGAAGAACGCTTTTAAAGGGCAGGATAATGCAGGTAAGGATAGCTTCGTGGTAGAAAGTCTTTTTTTTTGGATGGTCTTTCTTTCCACTCTAAATTTGTAATTTCCATCTTTCATATTTTTTTTGTTTATTTGCGGTACAGTCATCTTCCTAGGGGTTTGGTTTTTCTTGGATTTCACTTTTTTCTTTCTTTGTTGAGTTCGACCTGTCTTTGTTTGCTCGTCTTCTGTTTCCTTGTTAGAGTCCTCCTGTTCACTTAGACAAGGTGATTCTTCTGATGTATAGCACTCTACGAAGACTTCGTCACTCTCCCTATCTGAGGGTGATTCACCGGAATTAATCTCAATAGGTCTCTTATTGATGTTCGTTGGAGAACGTCCCGGTTGTGTCGATTTTGATCCATTGGGCTTGATGTTCTGGTCAGTGTCCTGCACTGTATTTGAGGAATGTATCATTACTTTGATGATAGAAGACGTCTGCATAGAATCCGTTTTGGGTTCTAAGTCCAAAGATGCTGATGATAGATTTGCTTTTCTTTGCTCCATAGTAGTCTGATTTTGAAGGTTGCTTGCCTGTAATGGTTCCGCATGTTGGCTGCAGTGGTTATGTAGTCCTTGCAACGCCGGGGGATTAGGACCCAGCGAGATCTTCCTTTTGCTTGTTGAGGTTGGGCCTCTCTCATGTTCGGTGCTGAGACTTTTTACGGCTCCTTTTTGTATCGGGACCCTTAGTTCCACTGGTCTCTTTAACACCTCCAGTTCCTCGAATCCGGGCTCTGCTTGTTTTGTGCCACTTTCCCGCGGGACTGTCCCGCACGTGGTTACACCACCTCCGTCCTCCCCCACCCACTGGCCCCCCCCTCCTGCCCCGCAAACTGGGCCCCGTGAAGGGTCCGCCGCTGGCCGTCCTCCGACAGCTTTAGCGTCTTCCCCGCTCGTCACCAAGACGGTACGCGTGCCCTTTGTTGCGGCGCAGTCAGGCGGGGCGGGCGCGGCTGCTGCTTTCCTCACTCCGCACGCGTCCGTCACGTCGGACTCGCGGAATCGTGGCTCGTCCTCCCTCGGTGGCCGGGTTTCCCAGGCTCCGCTCTTGCCCACCGTGGCACCAGGTGGATCAGAGGACTTCTGGGTTAGGACCGGGGAAGATGACTTCGTCACCCACGTGATAGGTAAGCCTGTTTGTAAGAGTTTCTGCTGTGTTTTCAGTAGAGGCTTACCTCTGGGGTTTCTTGGCTTTGCTGGACGTACGTCCTCTGATGTTTTACAGGCGGCAGCCAACTATGCCTTTTCTTTGGTGGTCTGAATCAATGACAACAGTTCCTCCACCTCTGGCGTTTCCGGTTGACCCCCTGATACCCCTGATACCGGGGCTGCTTCGGAGGTTTCTGTAATCACTAAGAGCGGCCGTACTTCTGTCTCCATTGCTCGCTTGCTACGCGTCTGCAGCGAACTGCAGCAGACTGGCTCCACCTCGGCTCACACCTCCGCTCACCGCTCCGCGGTATACTGGCTTTGATAAGGACTTCCTTACACAACGATGTGGTCGGTCTGCACGACTGCAGCAGACTGGCTCCACCTCGGCTCACACCTCCGCTCACCGCTCCGCGGTATACTGGCTTTGATAAGGACTTCCTTACACAACGATGTGGTCGGTCTGCACGACTGCAGCAGACTGGCTCCACCTCGGCTCACACCTCCGCTCACCGCTCCGCGGTATACTGGCTTTGATAAGGACTTCCTTACACAACGATGTGGTCGGTCTGCACGACTGCAGCAGACTGGCTCCACCTCGGCTCACACCTCCGCTCACCGCTCCGCGGTATACTGGCTTTGATAACGACTTCCTTACACAACGATGTGGTCGGTCTGCACGACTGCAGCAGACTGGCTCCACCTCGGCTCTCAGAAATTATACAGCTTGGGCATAAAAATGCTCACCCATAGAGAATGTGGATCTTATGAAGCAGCTGATCGTTTAACTGGTACTTCATTGTATGGTAAATCTGAAAATATAGTATGACTAAGTCTTGGTCCAGCTAAATCTAGAAAAAGAGTTCTAAAATCATATGAAGATATAGAAACAATAGCCAAACATGATCCCAACAGCCAAGACATTTTAAAAAACAATTTATTGGACACATACTACCCAAACAGAAGTAATACTTTGGAAAACATGTGTCTATACCAAATAGCCCAAAACTACACATACAAAAATAATATGAAACCTGAAGAAAAAAAAGGTAAATATGGAGTGACAGACTGTGAAGGCAGCTTAGTTAAACTCACTAAACCAAATTTAATTAATCATATCAAATTGTCATTGAAGACTCCTCAACATAAAGAAGTATATTACATGTCCCTGCTACAACTCTTCAAACCATGGAGAAAAGAAGAACAATTACTAGATAACTATGACTCATATGAGGATGCTTTCAAAGCAAATGAAATCACTATAACTGATGTAAACTTTACACAGTACAAAACAATGTTGCACAATGAACAGCAACATGAAGAAGAACTCCAAGCCCAACTAGATAAGGATACTCCTGACAGTAGTCAACCTTCTGTAACAGGAAGCCAAGAACCACTGGGAGAACCACTAATAACAAATGAGGCAGAATTAGCTATGATAGAAGTAGAAAACACCATGTGTCAGTATGAAGATAAGGAAGACTTAACTATACTACAATCAAAACTAAACAATGAGCAAAGTAGCATTTTTCAAGAAGTAACAAAACAAATTGCACATGGTGTAAAACATGAAAATAAAGAATGTTCCTGCCATAATTATAAACCTATACTACTGTACGTCAGTGGTGAAGCTGGTTCTGGCAAAACATTCCTAATCAAAATCATTTGTAAGTTCCTTCAACAATTGTCAAACAACAAACTGTCAGCTGTTGTCACTGCCCCCACAGGTTTAGCTGCCTACAACATAGGTGGTGTTACATTACACCGATTACTACTATTACCAGTAGAACACCAGAACAAATTAGACTATTACAAACTTTCTGCAGAAGCTGCAATGGAATTACACAGAGTATTGAAACAAATGAAAATGCTACCAATAGATGAAGTGAGCATGGTCTCCAACCTGATGTTAGCTTTGATTCACCTCAGATTACAAGAAGTACTCAAAACAGACTATGAAGAGCTCTTTGCAGGAAAACACATTATTGTTTTTGGAGATCTGCTTCAATTAACACCAGTAAAAGGTGAACCTATTTTTAAAACATTAGGGCACAAACTCTGCCGTAAAACTGTTGGCAGCATTGGAAATGTCAACCTTTGGCAACATTTCCAATACAGAGAATTAACAGAAAACATGTGCCAATCTGCAGATCTAACTTATGCCAACATTTTAAAAAGTTGGAGAGTTGGTATACTTTCTAAAGAAGCAGAAGCAACATTGAAAACCCGGCACATTAATGCACTTCATGGCGATAATGCATGTGCTACAGATGTTATGGAACAATTAGCCCACAAAAATGTCAATTGTAGGGCCTTGATGCAAACTCTTGCAAGCTGTCTCAAATTCAATGAAATAATGTTAAGTAAAGAAATGCAACCAATAATGGAAATTAGCGCCACAGACAAACTAGATGTACATGGTATGACACTACCAATCTGTGACCAAGCCACAACAAGACTAAATAATTTAGAAAAATCAATCTCAAACACAGCAGGCTTAGAAAAGATGTTAAAATTATCCTTAAATTGCAGAGCAATGCTTAAACGTAACCTTGACGTGGACCAAGGACTAGTTAATGGAGCACTGGATACAGTTGTTGTCTTTCAAACATACCCACGTGACAACAAAATTTAGTTTGTCAATATACTCTTTGACAAACTTTCAGAAGTAAAATGGATAGGACGCTCAACAGCTAGATTCCTTCTCTTCAAAGATATGTATGTACGCGGAGAACAATTTTCTCTAACTCTTGCATACGTAGTCACGATTCATAAATCACAAGGTCTTACCCTAGACAAAGCAATGATAGATATTGGTAACACAGTCTTTAAAGAAGGCATGAGCTACGTAGCACTATCACGCTTACGTACACTTGACGGTCTATTTCTAATCAACTTTGATGCAAGTAAAGTAAACGCTGATATTCCTTGCATTTTAGAATATAATATACTTTGCTCACTATACACTCCCCATCTAAACACATATTCTGTTCCACAAAAGATAAAACGTTGTAAAAGAAAACTAAATCAAACAGAAATGCAACAGGACGTCACTGCAAATCCTCCAAAGAGAGTAAAAGAAACTAATACTTCATCAAGTACCACAAACAAAAAAGAATCAATTAGAGAAAGTAAACCAGTTACTTCTTTAAAGAAGGAAGACAAACTCCAAAAAAAGCAGTTAGATACAGAACTACCTGGACCATTTAAATTCTCAAATATAGTTGGTGTAAATTGCTATGAAAATGTAGCAATGAATATTCTATTTCAATTACCACCAATTGTTGACAACATTTACTTACACAGTACAGACCCTTTGTGTTTGCAAATGTTAGTACTTCACAGAAATGCAGCAAACAATCCTGACAACACATATAGTGTTTTTGGAATAAGACGACAATTGGACTACTGTGCCGGAATGGTGAAATTCACTATAAACTCACAGGAAGATCCACAAGAATTTCTAATGTACTTACTATTAGTACTGGAAAACAAAAACATACCTATAAATGAAATCTTCCAGATTTCATACATGTGGAAACATACATGCACTCTGTGCAACAATGTGACACAAGAAGAAATTCCCACTGAACGCTTCATATATATATCAATACCAAATTGTGAATCCATTCCATTTCAGCAACTTGTACAAAATGCAAACCATGGTAGATTATGCTCTACCTGCAATTCAGATAATCGCTCCACATTAGTAATACAAACACATAGTAAATACTTAATACTAATGCTTCTACGTTACAATGCAGATGGTACCAAAAACAACTGCAAGCTGACTGGATTCACACATAGTCAAATATCACTTGGTAAGAAAACCTTCACAACAATAGGTACAATCTACCACGCAGGAGCCACAACCAATTCAGGGCACTACACGGCATATATAAAAAAGAAATGTGGATGGTTTGAATGTAATGATAGTACCATTACTCTAAAGCAGAGATTACCAGCAAATCTTACAAACGCTTATTTGATGTTCTTAAAACCAAAATTTGATAAATAAACTGTATTTAAACCTTTAAGTAAATTTGTGTTAAAAATATGAACTGTCAGAATACTCCAAAAGCTATCTAACTGCTCAAAGATTCTACAACAACTAATCAGTTAAATGAATACCAGTAAATTAGACCAAAAAATACACAGTTAGAATACGCCAATTGGTATCTAACTGTCCCAAAATTATACATTTGTGTTAAAATAATATAAACTGTTAGAATACTCCAAAAGCTATCTAACAGCTCAAATATTCTACAACAACTAATCAGATAAATGAATACCACTAAATTAGGACAAAAAATACACAGTTAGAATACGCCAATTGGTATCTAACTGTCCCAAAATTTAAGAATATCCAAATAGATAAATCAAAACCACTAAAATATATTAAACAAATAGACAGTTAGAATACGCCAATTGGTATCTAACTGCTCCAAAATTTTATAATATCAAAACAAATGAAGAATCTGTTACTGCTCCAAAAAAATACAACAAAGCAAAGTATAAAGCATTAGCCAGAAACTACAAGTGAACACTGAAAACAAACAAACAAATAAACTGTAGCATAACAGAAAACGGGTTTTTTTTAATCCAACATGGATTTTTTTTTCTCCCACAGACCCAATGATTTTAGCAACAAATACAGAAACTGAGCAAATTGCACAGTACTTTGATTTGTACTCTACTTTTACTCAAGATTATGAGGGTCGAAAAAAAATAAAAGTATATTGCTTATACAATGTAATAAGTCATTACAAAATACTGATACTAACATGCTATTTTCTTTTATCACAGAAATGAAGAAGAAAAACATGGACTCCCATTACTAGACCAAACAGTAAGTATACAATAATAAGGACAACCATAGCAGCATATCACATCCATAGTATCTAATACCTTTGTTCCTTATACATTTGTTTTTCACCCAAAGTTATAAGCAAATATGAATGTGATATGCTGCGGTGGTTGTTGCCAGGGCATACAGTCTTGGGTGCATGGCCACATTTCAACTATGATCTATGGGAAACTTTTAATGTCCGCGAACAATGTGATTGTTCTTAGAACACTTTGAACTTGCCAGCGAACAATACGGACACCGTTTTCAGGACACCCCCTACGAACATTTCAGAACAACGCGATAGTTCTTAGAACACTTTCAACTTAACAACGAACAATACGGACAGCGTCCTAAGGACACCCCCTACGAACATTCCAGGACACCGGGAGTGTTCTCAAAAACGTCTTCAGAACACCCCCATTTTGTTTATTTGCGAACATTTCAGGACACCGCGGGTGTTCTTAGAACACATTCAACTTGACAGAGAACAATACAGACAGCGTCCTCAGGACACCCCCTACGAACACTCCCCGGACACCGCGAGTGTTCTTAGAAGCGTCTTCAGAACACCACCATCTTGTTTATTTGCGAACATTTCAGGACACCGCGAGTGCTCTTAGGACACATTCAACTTGACAGAGAACAATATGGACAGCGTCCTCAGGACACCCCCTACGAACATTCCAGGACACCGGGAGTGTTCTTAGAAGCTTCTTCAGAACACCACCATCTTGTTTATTTCCGAACATTACAGGACTCCGCTAGTGTTCTTAGGACACATTCAACTTGACAGAGAACAATACGGACAGCGTCCTCAGGACACCCCCTACGAACACTCCCCGGACACTGCGAGTGTTCTTAGAAGCGTCTTCAGAACACCACCATCTTGTTTATTTGCGAACATTTCTGGACACCGCGAGTGTTCTTAGGACACATTCAACTTGACAGAGAACAATACGGACAGCGTCCCCAGGACACCCCCTACGAACACTCCCCGCCACCGCGAGTGTTCCTAGAAGCGTCTTCAGAACACCACCATCTTGTTTATTTGCGAACATTCAGGACACAGCGAGTGTTCTTAGGACACATTCAACTTGACAGAGAACAATACGGACAGCGTCCTCAGGACACCCCCTACGGACATTCCAGGACACCGGGAGTGTTCTTAGAAGCTTCTTCAGAACACCACCATCTTGTTTATTTGCGAACATTTCAGGACACCGCGGGTGTTCTTAGGACACATTCAACTTGACAGAGAACAATACGGACAGCGTCCTCAGGACACCCCCTACGAACATTCCAGGATACCGGGAGTGTTCTTAGAAGCGTCTTCAGAACACCACCATCTTGTTTATTTGCGAACATTTCAGGACACCGCGAGTGTTCTTAGGACACATTCAACTTGACAGAGAACAATACGGACAGCGTCCTCAGGACACCCCCTACGAACACTCCCCGGACACCGCGAGTGTTCTTAGAAGCGTCTTCAGAACACCCCCATTTTGTTTATTTGCGAACATTTCAGGACACCGCGAGTGTTCTTAGGACACATTCAACTTGACAGAGAACAATACGGAAAGCGTCCTCAGGACACCCCCTATGAACACTCCCCGGACACCACGAGTGTTCTTAGAAGCGTCTTCAGAACACCCCCATTTTGTTTATTTGCGAACATTTCAGGACACCGCGGGTGTTCTTAGAACACATTCAACTTGACAGAGAACAATACGGACAGCGTCCTCAGGACACCCCCTAGGAACACTCCCCGGACACCGCGAGTGTTCTTAGAACAGTTTCACTTTGCTTGCGAACAAAACGGACACATATTGAGTCCTTAGAACACCCCCCAGTCAGTTTATTTAGAACATTTCAGAACACCCGTGATGTCCGCAAACAAATCAAACACAAAAAGAACGTCTAACACATAAAAAACACAACTTTCATCCTATCTCATACACTCCCACCCTACCCAAACACTCCTACACACCAACACACTCTACAAAATACACATTTTGAACAAAGTGTCACCGCGCTGTCCAAGATGGAGGGCGCTACCGAAAAATCTGACACGCTTCACGCTCCACGCCGTCCAATCAGCGAACACGTTGCATGTCCGCGAACATCACGCAAGACGATTGGCCAATCAGGACACTGTCCGTGGAGCAAACAGGGAAGTGTGTCCGCAAACCGAACACAGATATCACTAATATTTTTTTACCTACTTTTTGGTCATTTTAAAAAAAACTACTGGACGGATTTTCACCAAATTTGCAAAATTTGGGACGCTTTCGGGACCAAGCCGCTGCTCCTGGTCCAAATTTGGTGGAAATCCGTCCAGCGGTTTGGGCTGTAGGCGCGAGCAACATTTTTTTCCCATTCAGTCTATGGGAAAAAAAAAAGTTTTGGGACCCCCCCTATAACTTTGCCACCCCCTGGACGAATCCTCACCAAACTTTGCAAAAAAATTCAGAGTGACCCAAATACTTTTTTTGCAAAGTTTGGTGAGGATCCGTCCAGGGAGAGCGAAGTTATAAGCCACCCAAAAAGTGCTCTTCCTATGGAAACAGCAACTTAACCATAACTACATGGCCACTACCGTGGCCACTACCGTGGGACCCCCGCCACGGTAGTGGCCATGTAGTTATGGTTAAGTTGCTGTTTCCATAGGAAGAGCACTTTTTGGGCGGCTTATAACTTCGCTCCCCCTGGACGAATCCTCACCAAACTTTGCAAATTTTGCAAAGTTTGGTGAGGTTTGGTCCAGGGGGGGCAACGTTATAGGGTGGGTCCCTAAACTTTTTTTTTTCCCATAGACATAATGGGAAAAAACTTTGCTCACGCCTACAGTCCAAACCGCTGGACCAATTTACACCAAATTTGCAGCAGGAGTGGCGGCTTGGTCCCAAAAGCGTGCTTTTTTTTATTTGGTGTAAATCCATCCAGTAGTTTTTTTATAAAAGGCAAAAATGTAAGTGAAAAAAATTAGTGATATCTGTGTCCGCACACTTCTCTGTTCACTCCGCGGACAGGACAGGGATTGGGCAAGCGACTTGCGTGATGTCCGCGGACATCTCATGTGCTCTTCCATTGGCTGCAGTAAAGCGTGCAGTGCGTCTTATTTTCAGAGACGCCCGCCATCTTAGTTTATTGTTCATATATTGGCATCTGTGGCAAGCTCTGCGGTGACTTCAGACTTCACAAGTGATTATCACAACGTAACAAGCAAAAATTCTGATGCAATAAGATCAGAGGACAGCGGGGCCTCCAATGGGGCTGTGTGAGGTTCGTGTGGATTACACTTCCTGAACATCCCAGGCTGCTGCAGACTTGCAGGAGACACGCCATCGGTACACAGTGGCCTGTGGAGGACCGAGGAGCGGATATCCGGTTGCCCCCACCCCCTGCTCATTACACGTTTCTCCCTCCTGTACCCCCCCACCTCCGCTCATGCCTGTGTCTCTCTCTTGTTTCCCCCCACCCCCCGCTCATGCCCCGTGTCTCCCTTGTTCCCCTACCCCCCGCTCATGGCCCATGTCTCCCTCGTGTTCCCCCCAACCCCCGCTCATGCCCCGTGTCTCCCTCCTGATCCCCCGACCCTCCGCTCATGCCCCGTGTCTCCCCTGTTCCCCCCACCCCCCGTTCATGCACCGTGTCTCCCTCCTGTTCCCCCCACCCCCCGCTCATGCCCCGTGCATCCCTCCTGTTGCCCCCCCACCCCCCACTCATGCCCAGTGTCTCCCTCGTGTTCCCCCCACCCCCCACTCATGCCCCATGTCTCCCTCGTGTTCCCCCACCCCCTGCTCATGCCCAGTGTCTCCCTGCTGTTGCCCCCCACCGCCCGCTCATGCCCGTGTCTCTCTCCTGTTGCCCCCCACCCCACGGTCATGCCCCGTGTCTCCTTGCTGTTGCCCTCCACCCCCCGGTCATGCCCCGTATTTAGTATTTTTAGTATTTTATTTATTTCTATAGCGCACCAGGCCCAGGGGCAACCGTGTCTCCCTGCTGTTGCCCCCCACCCCCTGCTCGTGCCCCATGTCTCTCTCCTGTTACCCCCAAATCCCTCTCATGCCCTGTGTCTCCCTCGTGTTCCCCCCACCCCTCACTCATGACCCATGTCTCCCTGCTGTTGCCCCCTACCCCCTACTCATGCCCTGTGTCTCTCTCCTGTTACTCCCCACCCCCCACTCATGCCCTGTGTCTCCCTCGTGTTCCCTAACCCCCCGCTCATGCCCTGTGTCTCCCTCTTCTTGCCCCCCACCCCCGCTCATGCCCCGTGTCTCCCTTGTGTTCCCCCAACCCCCGCTCATGCCCCGTGTCTCCCTGCTGTTGCCCCCACCCCCGCTCATGCCCTGTGTCTCCCTCCTGTTGCCCCCCACCCCCCACTCATGCCCTGTGTCTCTCTGCTGTTACCCCCCACCCCCCGCTCATGCCCTGTGTCTCCCTGCTGTTGCTCCCACCCCGCGCTCATGCCCTGTGCCTCCCTGCTGTTGCCCCCCACCACCCGCTCATGCCCTGTGTCTCTCTCCTGTTACCCCCCCACCACCCCCTGCTCACGGCCCGTGTCTCCCTGCTGTTGCCCCCCACCCCCCGCTCATGCCCTGTGTCTCCCTGCTGTTGCCCCCAACCCCTGCTCATGCCACGTGTCTCTATCCTTTTGCCCCCACCCCCCGCTCATGCCCCGTGTCTCTCTCCTGTTACCCCCACCCCCCTCTCATAACATGTGTCTCCCTGCTGTTGCCCCCCACCCTCCGCTCATGCCCCGTGTCTCCCTGCTGTTGCCCCCACCCCCCGCTCCTGCCCTGTGTCTCTCTCCTGTTTCCCCCTCACCCCCTCTCATGCCCCGTGTCTCTCTCTTGTTACTCCTCACCCCCTCTCATGCCACTTTTTTCTCTCCTGTTACCCCCCACGGCCCTCTCATGCACCGTGTATCTCTCCTGTTCCCTCCCACCCCCGGTCATGCCCGTGTCTCCCTGCTGTTGCCCCCCACCCCCTGCTAATGCCTCGTGTCTCTCTCCTGTTACCCCCACTCATGCCCCGTGTCTTCCTGCTGTTGCCCCCCACCCCCGGTCATGCCCCGTGTCTCCCTGCTGTTGCCCCCCACCCCCGCTCATGCCCTGTGTCTCCCTCCTGTTACCCCCACCCCCCTCTCATGCCCTGTTTCTCTCCCCTGTTGCCCCCCACCTCCCGCTCATGCCCCTTGTCTCTCTCCTGTTGCTCCCCACCCCCCGGTCATGCCCCGTGTCTCCCTGCTGTTGCCCCCCACTCCCCTCTCATGCCCCATGTCTCTCTCCTGTTACCCCCACCCCCCGGTCATGCCCTGTGTCTCCCTGCTGTTGCCCCTCACCCCCTGCTCATGCCCCGTGTCTCCCTGCTGGTTCCCGACCCCCCACTCATGCCCTGTGTCTCTCTCCTATTACCCCCACCCCCTGCTCATGCCCCGTGTCTCTCTCCTGTTGCCCCCCACTCCCCGCTCATTCCCCGTGTCTCTCACCTGTTGCCCCCACCACCCTCATGCCCCGTGTCTCTCTCCTGTTACCCCCCACCCCCCTCTCATGCCCCGTGTCTCCTTGCTGTTGCCCCCTAACGCCCGCTTATGCCCGGTGTCTCCCTGCTGTTGCCCCCCACCCCCTGCTCATGCCCCGTGTCTCTCTCCTGTTACCCCCCACACCCCTCTCATCCCCCTGTATCTCTCCTGTTACCCCCACCCCCCTCTCATGCCCTGTGTCTCTCTCCTGTTAACCCCCACCCCCTTCTCATGCCCCGTTTCTCTCTGCTGTTGCCCCCCCACTCACGGTCATGCCCCGTGTCTTTCTGCTGTTGCCCCCCACCCCCTGCTCATGCCCTGTGTCTCTCCCCTGTTACCCCCCACCCCCCTCTCATGCCCCGTGTCTTCCTCATGTTCCCCCCACCCCCCGCTCATGCCCTGTGTCTCCCGGCTGTTGCCCCCCTCTCATGTCCCGTGTCTCTCTCCTGTTACCCCCCACCCCCCTCTCATGCCCCATGTCTCTCTCCTGTTGCCCCCCACCCCCGGTCATGCCCCGTGTCTCCCTGCTGTTGCCCCCATTCCCCGCTCATGCCCTGTGTCTCTCTCCTGTTACCCCCCATCCCCGGTCATGCCCCGTGTCTCCCTGCTGTTAACCCCCCACACCCCGCTCATGCCCTGTGTCGCTCTCCTGTTACCCCCCACCCCCAGTCATGCCCGGTGTCTCCCTGCTGTTGCCCCCCACCCCCCGCTCATGCCCCGTGTCTCTCTCCTGTTACCCCCCACCCCCCTCTCATCCCCCTGTATATCTCCTGTTACCCCCACCCCCCTCTCATGCCCTGTGTCTCTCTCCTGTTAACCCCCACCCCCTTCTCATGCCCCGTGTCTCTCTGCTGTTGCCCCCCCACCCACGGTCATGCCCCGTGTCTCTCTGCTGTTAGACCCCACCCCCTGCTCATGCCCTGTGTCTCTCCCCTGTTACCCTCCACCCCCCTCTCATGCCCCGTGTCTTCCTCATGTTCCCCCCACCCCCCGCTCATGCCCCGTGTCTCCCGGCTGTTGCCCCCCTCTCATGCCCCGTGTCTCTCTCCTGTTACCCCCCACCCCCCTCTCATGCCCCATGTCTCTCTCCTGTTGCCCCCCACCCCCCGGTCATGCCCCGTGTCTCCCTGCTGTTGCCCCCATTCCCCGCTCATGCCCTGTGTCTCTCTCCTGTTACCCCCCATCCCCGGTCATGCCCCGTGTCTCCCTGCTGTTAACCCCCCACACCCCGCTCATGCCCTGTGTCGCTCTCCTGTTACCCCCCACCCCCAGTCATGCCCCATGTCTCCATGCTGTTGACCCAGCCCCCGCTCATGCCCCGTGTCTCCCCTGTTCCCCTCCACCCCCCGCTTATGCCCCGTGTCTCCCTGCTGTTGCCCCCCACCCCCGGATCATGCCCTGTGTTTCTCTCCTGTTACCGCCTACCCCGTCTCATGCCCTGTGTCTCCCTCCTGTTGCCCCCCACCCACCGCTCATGCCCCGTGTCTCTCTCCTGTTACTCCCCACCCCCTGGTCATGCCTCGTGTCTCCCTGCTGTTGCCCCCCTCCCCCCGCTCATGCTCCGTGTCTCTCTCCTGTTGCCCTTAGCCCCCGGTCATGCCCCGTGTCTCCCTGCTGTTGCCCCCCACCACCCGCTCATGCCCATGTCTTTCTCCTGTTGCCCCCCACCACCAGTCATGCCCCGTGTCTCCCTGCTGTTGCCCACCATCCCCCGGTCATGCCCTGTGTCTCCATGCTGTTGCCCCCCACCCCCGGCTCATTCCCCTTTTCTCTCTCCTGTTCCAACTACCCCCCGCTTGTGCCTCGTGTCTCCCCTGTTCCCCCCCCACCCCCTGCTTATGCCCCGTGTCTCCCTGCTGTTGCCCCCCACCCCCCGCTCATGCCCTGTGTTTCTATCCTGTTACCGCCCACCCCCTCTCATGCCCCGTGACTCCCACCTGTTGCCCCCCACCCCCCGCTCATGCCCTGTGTCTCTCTCCTGTTATTCCCCACTCCCGTTCATGCCCTGTGTCTCCCTGCTGTTGCCCCCCACCCCCCGCTCATGCCCCATGTCTCCCTGCTGTTGCCCCCCACCCCACACTCATGCTCCGTGTCTCTCTCCTGTTGCCCCCAGCCCCCAGTCATGCCCCGTGTCTCCCTGCTGTTGCTCCCCACCCCCGGCTCATGCCCCATGTCTTTCTCCTGTTCCCCCACCCCCCACTTATGCCTCTTGTCTCTCCTGTTACCCCCCGCCCCCCTCATGCCCCGTGTATTTCTCCTGTTGCCCCCCGCTCATGCCCTGTGTCTCCCTGCTGTTTCCCCTCACCCCCTGCTCATGCCCTGTGTCTCTCTCTTGTTACCCCCCACCCCCCTCTCATGCCCGGTGTCTCCCTGCTGTTGCCCCCACCCCCGCTCATGCCCGGTGTCTCCCTGCTGTTGCCCCCCACCCCCCGCTCATGCCCCGTGTCTCTCTCCTGTTACCGCACACCCCCCTCTCATGCCCCGTGTCTCTCTCCTGTTACCCCCACTCCCCTCTCATGCCCCGTGTCTCTCTCCTGTTGTCCCCCCACCCCCGGTCATGCCCCATGTCTCCCTGCTGTTGCCCCCCACCCCCCGCTCATGCCCCGTGTCTCTCTCTTGTTACCCCCATCCCCCTCTCATGCCCCGTGTCTCCCTGCTGTTGCCCCCACCCCCGCTCATGCCCGGTGTCTCCCTGCTGTTGCCCCCCACCCCCCGCTCATGCCCCGTGTCTCTCCCCTGTTACCCCCCACCCCCTCTCATGCCCTGTGTCTTCCTCATGTTCCCCCCACCCCCGCTCATGCCCCGTGTCTCCCTGCTGTTGCCTCCCTCTCATGCCCCGTGTCTCTCTCCTGTTACCCCCCACCCCCTCTCATGCACCATGTCTCTCTCCTGTTGCCCCCCATCCCTCGGTCATGCCCCGTGTCTCCCTGCTGTTGCCCCCAACCCCCCGCTCATGCCCTGTGTTACTCTCCTGTTACCCCCCACCCCCAGTCATGCCCCGTGTCTCCATGCTGTTGCCCCCCGCCCTCCGCTCATGCCCCGTGTCTCTCTGCTGTTCCAACCACCCCCTGCTCATGCCTTGTGTCTCCCCTGTTCCCCCCCAACCCCCGCTTATGCACCGTGTCTCCCTGCTGTTGCCCCCCGCCCCCCGCTCATGCCCCGTGTTTCTCTTCTGTTACCGCCCACCCCCCTCTCATGCCCCGTGTCTCCCTCCTGTTGCCCCCCACCCCCTGCTCATGCCCCGTGTCTCTCTCCTTTTACTCCCCACCCCCCGGTCATGCCCCGTGTCTCCTTGCTGTTGCCCCCCACCCCCACTCATGCCCCGTGTCTCCCTCCTGTTGCCCCCCACTCATGCTCTGTGTCTCTCTCCTGTTGCCCCCAGCCCCCGGTCATGCCCCGTGTCTCCCTGCTGTTGCCCCCCACCCCCTACTCATGCCCCATGTCTTTCTCCTGTTCCCCCCAACCCCCGCTTATGCCTCGTGTCTCTCCTGTTACCCCCCACCCCCCCACCCCCCTCATGCCCCGTGTCTTTCTCCTGTTGCCCCCCGCTCATGCCCCATGTCTCCCAGCTGTTGCCCCTCACCCACCGCTCATGCCCCGTGTCTCTCTCCTGTTACCCCCACCCCCTCTCATTCCCCGTGCCTCCCTTGTGTTCCCCCTACCCCCCGATCATGCCCCATGTCTCCCTGCTGTTGCCCCCACCCCCCGCTCATGCTCCCTGTCTCCCTGCTGTTGACCCCCACCCCCAATCATGCCCCGTGTCTCCCTGCTGTTTCCCCCCACCCCCCACTCATGCCCGTGTCTCTCTCTTGTTACCCCCCACCCCCCTCTCATGCCCCGTGTCTCACTCCTGTTGCCCCCACCCCCAATCATGCCCCGTGTCTCCCTGCTGTTTCCCCCCACCCCCCACTCATGCCCGTGTCTCTCTCTTGTTACCCCCCACCCCCCTCTCATGCCCCGTGTCTCTCTCTTGTTACCCCCCACCCCCCTCTCATGCCCCGTGTCTCTCTCCTGTTGCCCCCCACCCCCAGGTCATGCCCTGTGTCTCCCTTCTGTTGCCCCCCACCCCCCTGGTCATGCACCGTGTTTCTCTCCTGTTACCCCCCACCCCCCTCTCATGCCCCACGTCTCTCTCCTGTTACCCCACACCCCCTCTCATGCCCCGTGTCTCTCTCCTGTTGCCCCCACCCCCAATCATGCCCTGTGTCTCCCTGCTGTTTCCCCCCACCCCCTGCTCATGCCCGTGTCTCTCTCTTGTTACCCCCCACCCCCCTCTCATGCCCCGTGTCTCTCTCTTGTTACCCCCCACCCCCCTCTCATGCCCCGTGTCTCTCTCCTGTTGCCCCCCACCCCTAGATCATGCCCTGTGTCTCCCTTCTGTTGCCCTCCACCCCCCTGATCATGCCCCGTGTCTCCCTGCTGTTGCCCCCCACCCCCGCTCATGCCCTGTGTCTCTCTCCTGTTACCCCCACCTCCCTCTCATGCCCCGTGTCTCCCTCGTGTTCCCCCCACCCCCCACTCATGCCCCATGTCTACCTGCTGTTGCCCCGTGTCTCTCTTATGTTGCCCCCCACCCCCCGCTCAAACCCGTGCCTCTCGCCTGTTACCACCCACCCCTCTCTCATGCCCCGTGTCTTTCTCCTGTTGCCCCCCACCCCCCAGTCATGCCCCGTGTCTCTCTCCTGTAGCCCCCCACCCCCTGCTCATGCTCTGTGTTTCTCTCCTGTTACCCCCCACCCCCCTCTCATGCCCCATGTCTATTTCCTGTTAGCCCCACCCCCTCTCATGCCCTGTGTCTCTCTCCTGTTGCCCCCACCCCCAATCATGCCCCGTGTCTCCCTGCTGTTTCCCCCCACCCCCCGCTCATGCCTGTGTCTCTCTCTTGTTACCCCCCGCCCCCCTCTCATGCCCCGTGTCTCTCTCTTGTTACCCCCCACCCCCCTCTCATGCCCCGTGTCTCTCTCCTGTTGCCCCCCACCCCCAGGTCATGCCCTGTGTCTCCCTTCTGTTGCCCCCCACCCCCCTGGTCATGCCCCGTGTCTCCCTGCTGTTGCCCCCCACCCCCCGCTCATGCCCCGTGTCTCTCTCCTGTTACCCCCACCTCCCTCTCATGCCCCGTGTCTCCCTCGTGTTCCCCCCACCCCCCACTCATGCCCCATGTCTACCTGCTGTTGCCCCGTGTCTCTCTTATGTTGCCCCCCACCCCCGCTCAAACCTGTGCCTCTCGCCTGTTACCACCCACCCCTCTCTCATGCCCCGTGTCTATCTCCTGTAGCCCCCCACCCCCCGGTCATGCCCCGTGTCTCCATCCTGTTGCCCCCCACCCCCGGTCATGCCCCGTGTCTCCCTCCTGTTGCCCCCCACCCCCTGCTCATGCCCTGTGTCTCTCTTCTGTTACCTACCACCCCCTTATCATGCCCCGTGTCTCCCTCATGTTCCCCCATTCCCCGCTCATGCCCCGTGTCTCCCTGCTGTTGCCCCCCACCCCCACTCATGCCCCGTGTTTCTCTTCTGTTACCGCCCACCCCCCTCTCATGCCCCGTGTCTCCCTCCTGTTGCCCCCCACCCCCTGCTCATGCCCCGTGTCTCTCTCCTTTTACTCCCCACACCCCGGTCATGCCCCGTGTCTCCCTGCTGTTGCCCCCCACCCCCACTCATGCCCCGTGTCTCCCTGCTGTTGCCCCCCACTCATGCTCTGTGTCTCTCTCCTGTTGCCCCCAGCCCCCGGTCATGCCCCGTGTCTCCCTGCTGTTGCCCCCCACCCCCTGCTCATGCCCCATGTCTTTCTCCTGTTCCCCCCAACCCCCGCTTATGCCTCGTGTCTCTCCTGTTACCCCCCACCCCCCACCCCCCTCATGCCCCGTGTCTTTCTCCTGTTGCCCCCCGCTCATGCCCCATGTCTCCCAGCTGTTGCCCCTCACCCACCACTCATGCCCCGTGTCTCTCTCCTGTTACCCCTACCCCCTCTCATTCCCCGTGCCTCCCTTGTGTTCCCCCTACCCCCCGGTCATGCCCCATGTCTCCCTGCTGTTGCCCCCACCCCCCGCTCATGCTCCCTGTCTCCCTGCTGTTGCCCCCCACACCCTGCTCATGCACCGTGTTTCTCTCCTGTTACCCCCCACCCCCCTCTCATGCCCCATGTCTCTCTCCTGTTACCCCACACCCCCTCTCATGCCCCGTGTCTCACTCCTGTTGCCCCCACCCCCAATCATGCCCCGTGTCTCCCTGCTGTTTCCCCCCACCCCCCACTCATGCCCGTGTCTCTCTCTTGTTACCCCCCACCCCCCTCTCATGCCCCGTGTCTCTCTCTTGTTACCCCCCACCCCCCTCTCATGCCCCGTGTCTCTCTCTTGTTACCCCCCACCCCCCTCTCATGCCCCGTGTCTCTCTCCTTTTACCCCCTACCCCCTCTCATGCCCCGTGCCTCCCTTGTGTTCCCCCTACCCCCGGTCATGCCCCGTGTCTCCCTGCTGTTGCCCCCGCTCATGCCTCATGCCCCCTGTCTCCCTGCTGTTGCCCGCCACCCCCTGCTCATGCCACGTGCCTCTCTCCTGTTACCCCCACCCCCTCTCATGCCCCGTGTCTCTCTCCTGTTGCCCCCACCCCGATCAGGTCCCGTGTCTCCCTGCTGTTTCCCCCATGCCCCACTCATGCCCCATGTCTCTCTCCTGTTACCCCCCCACAAGCCTCTCATGCCCCGTGTCTCGCTCGTGTTCCCCCCACCCTCCGCTCCTGCCCCATGTCTACCTGCTGTTGCCCCTCACCCCCCGCGAATGCCCCGTGTCTCTCTTATGTTGCCCCCCACCCCCCGCTCAAACCCATGCCTCTCGCCTGTTACCACCCACCACTCTCTCATGCCCCGTGTCTCTCTCCTGTTGCCCCCCCAACCCCGGTCATGCCCCGTGTCTCTCTCCTGTTGCCCCCCAGTCATGCCCCGTGTCTCCATCCTGTTGCCCCCCACCCCCAGTAATGCCCCTTGGCTCTCTCCTGTTGCCCCCCAGCCCCGCTCATGCCCCGTGTCTCTCTTCTGTTACCCCCCACCCCCTTATCATGCCCCGTGTCTCCCTCATGTTCCCCCATCCCCCGCTCATGCCCCGTGTCTCCCTGCTGTTGCCCCCACCCATGTCTCCCTGCTGTTGCCCCCCACCCCCGCTCATGCCTGTGTCTCTCTCCTGTTTAACCCCCACCCCCCGCTCATGCCCCGTGTCACACATTGAGTATAGGCGCTATATAAATAAACTATCATACTCTCCTGTTACCCCCCACCCCTCTCTCATGCCCCATGTCTCCCTTGTGTTCCCCCCACCCCCCGCTCATGCCCCGTGTCTCCCTGCTGTTGCCCTTCACCCCCCGCTCATGCCCCGTGTCTCTCTTATGTTGCCCCCCGCTCAAACCCGTGCCTCTCGCCTGTTACCACCCACCACTCTCTCATGCCCCGTGACTCTCTCCTGTTGCCCCCCCACCCCCGGTCATGCCCCGTGTCTCTCTCCTGTTGCCCCCCAGTCATGCCCCGTGTCTCCATCCTGTTGCCCCCCACCCCAGTCATGCCCCTTGGCTCCCTCCTGTTGCCCCCCAGCCCCGCTCATGCCCTGTGTCTCTCTTCTGTTACCCCCCACCCCCTTATCATGCCCCGTGTCTCCCTCATGTTCCCCCATCCCCCGCTCATGCCCCGTGTCTCCCTGCTGTTGCCCCCACCCATGTCTCCCTGCTGTTGCCCCCCACCCCCGCTCATGCCTGTGTCTCTCTCCTGTTTAACCCCCACCCCCCGCTCATGCCCCGTGTCACACATTGAGTATAGGCGCTATATAAATAAACTATCATACTCTCCTGTTACCCCCCACCCCCCTCTCATGCCCCATGTCTCCCTTGTGTTCCCCCCACCCCCCGCTCATGCCCCGTGTCTCCCTGCTGTTGCCCCTCACCACCCGCTCATGCCCCGTGTCTCTCTTATGTTGCCCCCCACCCCCCGCTCATGCCCCGTGTCTCTCTCCTGTTGCCTCCCACCCCCCGATCATGCCCCGTGCCTCTCTCCTGTTGCCCCCCATCCCCCGGTCATGTCCCGTGTCTCCATCCTGTTGCCCCCCATCCCCAGTCATGCCCCGTGTCTCCCTCCTGTTGCCCCCCACCCCCTGCTCATGCCCCGTGTCTCTCTTCTGTTACCCCCCACCCCCTTCTCATGCCCTGTGTCTCCCTCGTGTTCCCCCATCCCCCACTCATGCCCCGTGTCTCCCTGCTGTTGCCCCCACCCATGCCCCGTGTCTCCCTGCTGTTGCTCCCCACCCCACGCTCATGCCTGTGTCTCTCTCCTGTTTAACCCCCACCCCCTCTCATGCCCCGTGTCTCTCTCCTGTTACCCCCCACACCCGCTCCTGCCCAGTGTATCTCTCATGTTGCCCCCCACCCCCCGCCCATGCCCCATGTCTCTCTCCTGTTACCCCCACCCCCTCTCATGCCCCGTGTCTCTCTCCTGTTGCCCCCCACCCCCCGGTCATGCCCCGTGTCTCCCTTCTGTTGCCCCCCACCTCCTGGTCATGCCCCGTGTCTCTCTCCGGTACCCCCCACCCCCCTCTTATGCCCCGTGTCTCCCTCATGTTCCCCCCACCCCCTGCTCATGCCTTGTGTCTCCCTGCTGTTGCCCCACACCCCCGCTCATGCCCTGTGTCTCTCTCATGTTGCCCCCCACCCCCGCTCATGCCCAATGTCTCTCTCCTGTTACCCCCACCCCCCTCTCATGCCCCGTGTCTCTCTCCTGTTGCCCTCCAGCCCCCGGTCATGCCCCGTGTCTCTCTCCTGTTGCCTCCCACCCCCCGGTCATGCCCCGTGTCTCCCTCCTGTTGCCCCCCACCCCCCGGTCATGCCCCGTGTCTCCCTCCTGTTGCCCCCCTGCTCATGCCCCGTGTCTCTCTTCTGTTACCCCCCACCCCCCTCTCATGCCCCGTGTCTCTCTCCTGTTGCCGCCCACTCCCCGGTCATGCCCGTGTCTCCCTGCTGTTGCCCCCCAGCCCCGCTCATGCCCCATGTCTCTCTCCTGTTACCCCCCACCCCCCTCTCATGCCCTGTGTCTTTCGCCTGTTACCCCCACACCCCCCTCTCATGCCCCGCGTCTCTCTCCTGTTGGCCCCCACCCTCCGGTCATGCCCCGTGTCTCTCTCCGGTTACCCCCACCCCCCTCTCATGCCCCGTGTCTCCCTCATGTTCCCCCCACCCCCTTCTCATGCCCTGTGTCTCTCTCCTGTTACCCCCCACCCCCCTCTCATGCCCCGTGTCTCCCTGCTGTTGCCCCCCACCCCCCGCTCATGTCCGGTGTCTCCCTGCTGTTGCCCTCCACCCCCCGCTCATGCCCCGTGTCTCTCTCCTGTTACCCCCCACCCCCTCTCATGCCCTGTGTCTCTCTCCTGTTCCGCCCCACCCTCCTCTCATGCCCCGTGTCTCTCTCCTGTTAACCCCCACCCCCCAGTCATGCCCTGTGTCTCTCTCCTGTTGCCCCCATCCCCGGTCATGCCCCGTGTCTCCCTGCTGTTGCCCCCCACCCCCCGCTCATGCCCAATGTCTTCCTCATGTTCCCTCCACCCCTCGCTCATGCCACGTGTCTCTCTCCTGTTTTCCCCCACCCCCCTCTCATGCCCCATGTCTTCCTCATGTTCCCCCCACCCCCCGCTCATGCCCAATGTCTTCCTCATGTTCCCTGCACCCCCCGCTCATGCCACGTGTCTCTCTCCTGTTACCCCCCACCCCCTCTCATGCCCCGTGTCTCTCTCCTGTTGCCCCCACCCCCGATCAGGTCCCATGTCACCCTGCTGTTTCCCCCATGCCCCACTCATGCCCCGTGTCTCTCTCCTGTTACCCCCCCACAAGCCTCTCATGCCCCGTGTCTCGCTCGTGTTCCCCCCACCCTCCGCTCCTGCCCCATGTCTACCTGCTGTTGCCCCTCACCCCCGCTCATGCCCCGTGTCTCTCTTATGTTGCCCCCCAACCCCCGCTCAAACCCGTGCCTCTCGCCTGTTACCACCCACCACTCTCTCATGCCCCGTGTCTCTCTCCTGTTGCCCCCCCACCCCCGGTCAAGCCCCGTGTCTCTCTCCTGTTGCCCCCCAGTCATGCCCCGTGTCTCCATCCTGTTGTCCCCCACCCCCAGTTATGCCCCTTGGCTCCCTCCTGTTGCCCCCCAGCCCCGCTCATGCCCCGTGTCTCTCTTCTGTTACCCCCCACCCCCTTATCATGCCCCGTGTCTCCCTCATGTTCCCCCATCCCCCGCTCATGCCCCGTGTCTCCCTGCTGTTGCCCCCACCCATGTCTCCCTGCTGTTGCCCCCCACCCCCGCTCATGCCTGTGTCTCTCTCCTGTTTAACCCCCACCCCCCGCTCATGCCCCGTGTCACACATTGTGTATAGGCGCTATATAAATAAACTATCATACTCTCCTGTTACCCCCCACCCCCCTCTCATGCCCCATGTCTCCCTTGTGTTCCCCCCACCCCCCGCTCATGCCCCGTGTCTCCCTGCTGTTGCTCCTCACCCCCCGCTCATGCCCCGTGTCTCTCTTATGTTGCCCCCCACACCCCGCTCATGCCCCGTGTCTCTCTCTTGTTACCACCCACCCCTCTCTCATGCCCCGTGTCTCTCTCCTGTTGCCTCCCACCCCCCGATCATGCCCCGTGTCTCTCTCCTGTTGCCCCCCACCCCCCGGTCATGTCCCGTGTCTCCATCCTGTTGCCCCCCATCCCCAGTCATGCCCCGTGTCTCCCTCCTGTTGCCCCCCACCCCCCGCTCATGCCCCGTGTCTCTCTTCTGTTACCCCCCACCCCCTTCTCATGCCCTGTGTCTCCCTCGTGTTCCCCCATCCCCCACTCATGCCCCGTGTCTCCCTGCTGTTGCCCCCACCCATGCCCCGTGTCTCCCTGCTGTTGCTCCCCACCCCCCGCTCATGCCTGTGTCTCTCTCCTGTTTAACCCCTACCCCCTCTCATGCCCCGTGTCTCTCTCCTGTTACCCCCTACACCCGCTCCTGCCCCGTGTCTCTCTCATGTTGCCCCCCACCCCCCGCCCATGCCCCATGTCTCTCTCCTGTTACCCCCACCCCCTCTCATGCCCCGTGTCTCTCTCCTGTTGCCCCCCACCCCCGGTCATGCCCCGTGTCTCCCTTCTGTTGCCCCCCACCCCCTGGTCATGCCCCGTGTCTCTCTCCGGTACCCCCCACCCCCCTCTTATGCCCCGTGTCTCCCTCATGTTCCCCCATCCCCCGCTCATGCCCCGTGTCTCCCTGCTGTTTCCCCCACCCATGTCTCCCTGCTGTTGCCCCCCACCCCTGCTCATGCCTGTGTCTCTCTCCTGTTTAACCCCCACCCCCCGCTCATGCCCCGTGTCACACATTGAGTATAGGCGCTATATAAATAAACTATCATACTCTCCTGTTACCCCCCACCCCCCTCTCATGCCCCATGTCTCCCTTGTGTTCCCCCCACCCCCCGCTCATGCCCCGTGTCTCCCTGCTGTTGCCCCTCACCCCCCGCTCATGCCCCGTGTCTCTCTTATGTTGCCCCCCACCCCCCGCTCAAACCCGTGACTCTCGCCTGTTACCACCCACCACTCTCTCATGCCCCGTGTCTCTCTCCTGTTGCCCCCCCACCCCCGGTCATGCCCCGTGTCTCTCTCCTGTTGCCCCCCAGTCATGCCCCGTGTCTCCATCCTGTTGCCCCCCAACTCCAGTCATGCTCCTTGGCTCCCTCCTGTTGCCCCCCAGCCCCGCTCATGCCCCGTGTCTCTCTTCTGTTACCCCCACCCCCTTATCATGCCCCGTGTCTCCCTCATGTTCCCCCATCCCCCGCTCATGCCCCGTGTCTCCCTGCTGTTGCCCCCACCCATGTCTCCCTGCTGTTGCCCCCCACCCCCGCTCATGCCTGTGTCTCTCTCCTGTTTAACCCCCACCCCCCGCTCATGCCCCGTGTCACACATTGAGTATAGGCGCTATATAAATAAACTATCATACTCTCCTGTTACCCCCCACCCCCCTCTCATGCCCCATGTCTCCCTTGTGTTCCCCCCACCCCCCGCTCATGCCCCGTGACTCCCTGCTGTTGCCCCTCACCCCCCGCTCATGCCCCGTGTCTCTCTTATGTTGCCCCCCACCCTCCGCTCATGCCCCGTGTCTCTCTCCTGTTACCACCCACCCCTCTCTCATGCCCCGTGTCTCTCTCCTGTTGCCTCCCACCCCCCGATAATGCCCCGTGTCTCTCTCCTGTTGCCCCCCACCCCCCGGTCATGTCCTGTGTCTCCATCCTGTTGCCCCCATCCCCAGTCATGCCCAGTGTCTCCCTCCTGTTGCCCCCCACCCCCCGCTCATGCCCCGTGTCTCTCTTCTGTTACCCCCCACCCCCTTCTCATGCCCTGTGTCTCCCTCGTGTTCCCCCATCCCCCACTCATGCCCCGTGTCTCCCTGCTGTTGCCCCCACCCATGCCCTGTGTCTCCCTGCTGTTGCTCCCCACCCCCGCTCATGCCTGTGTCTCTCTCCTGTTTAACCCCCACCCCCTCTCATGCCCCGTGTCTCTCTCCTGTTACCCCCCACACCCGCTCCTGCCCCGTGTATCTCTCATGTTGCCCCCCACCCCCCGCTCATGCCCCATGTCTCTCTCCTGTTACCCCCACCCCCTCTCATGCCCCGTGTCTCTCTCCTGTTGCCACCCACCCCCCGGTCATGCCCCGTGTCTCCCTTCTGTTGCCCCCCACCCCCTGGTCATGCCCCGTGTCTCTCTCCGGTATCCCCCACCCCCCTCTTATGCCCCGTGTCTCCCTCATGTTCCCCCCACCCCCTGCTCATGCCCTGTGTCTCCCTGCTGTTGCCCCACACCCCCGCTCATGCACTGTGTCTCTCTCATGTTGCCCCCCACCCCCGCTCATGCCCAATGTCTCTCTCCTGTTACCCCCACCCTCCTCTCATGCCCCGTGTCTCTCTCCTGTTGCCCTCCAGCCCCCGGTCATGCCCTGTGTCTCTCTCCTGTTGCCTCCCACCCCCAGGTCATGCCCCGTGTCTCCCTCCTGTTGCCCCCCACCCCCCGGTCATGCCCCGTGTCTCCCTCCTGTTGCCCCCCTGCTCATGCCCTGTGTCTCTCTTCTGTTACCCCCCACCCCCCTCTCATGCCCCGTGTCTCTCTCCTGTTACCCCCACACCCCCCTCTCATGCCCCGCGTCTCTCTCCTGTTGGCCCCCACCCTCTGGTCATGCCCCGTGTCTCTCTCCTGTTACCCCCACCCCCCTCTCATGCCCCGTGTCTCCCTCATGTTCCCCCCACCCCCTGCTCATGCCCCGTGTCTCCCTGCTGTTGCCCCACACCCCCTTCTCATGCCCTGTGTCTCTCTCCTGTTACCCCCCACCCCCCTCTCATGCCCCGTGTCTCCCTGCTGTTGCCCCCCACCCCCCGCTCATGTCCGGTGTCTCCCTGCTGTTGCCCTCCACCCCCCGCTCATGCCCCGTGTCTCTCTCCTGTTACCCCCCACCCCCTCTCATGCCCTGTGTCTCTCTCCTGTTCCGCCCCACCCTCCTCTCATGCCCCGTGTCTCTCTCCTGTTAACCCCCACCCCCCAGTCATGCCCTGTGTCTCTCTCCTGTTGCCCCCATCCCCGGTCATGCCCCGTGTCTCCCTGCTGTTGCCCCCCACCCCCGCTCATGCCCAATGTCTTCCTCATCTTCCCCCCACCCCCCGCTCATGCCACGTGTCTCTCTCCTGTTTTCCCCCACGCCCCTCTCATGCCCCATGTCTTCCTCATGTTCCCCCCACCCCCGCTCATGCCCAATGTCTTCCTCATGTTCCCTCCACCCCCCGCTCATGCCACGTGTCTCTCTCCTGTTACCCCCCACCCCCTCTCATGCCCCGTGCCTCTCTCCTGTTGCCCCCACCCCCGATCAGGTCCCGTGTCTCCCTGCTGTTTCCCCCATGCCCCACTCATGCCCCGTGTCTCTCTCCTGTTACCCCCCCACAAGCCTCTCATGCCCCGTGTCTCGCTCGTGTTCCCCCCACCCTCCGCTCCTGCCCCATGTCTACCTGCTGTTGCCCCTCACCCCCCGCTCATGCCCCGTGTCTCTCTTATGTTGCCCCCCACCCCCCGCTCAAACCCGTGCCTCTCGCCTGATACCACCCACCACTCTCTCATGCCCCGTGTCTCTCTCCTGTTGCCCCCCCACCCCCGGTCATGCCCCGTGTCTCTCTCCTGTTGCCCCCCAGTCATGCCCGTGTCTCCATCCTGTTGCCCCCCACCCCCAGTCATGCCCCTTGGCTCCCTCCTGTTGCCCCCAGCCCCGCTCATGCCCCGTGTCTCTCTTCTGTTACCCCCCACCCCCTTATCATGCCCCGTGTCTCCTTCATGTTTCCCCATCCCCCGCTCATGCCCCGTGTCTCCCTGCTGTTGCCCCCACCCATGTCTCCCTGCTGTTGCCCCCCACCCCCGCTCATGCCTGTGTCTCTCTCCTGTTTAACCCCCACCCCCCGCTCATGCCCCGTGTCACACATTGTGTATAGGCGCTATATAAATAAACTATCATACTCTCCTGTTACCCCCCACCCCCCTCTCATGCCCCATGTCTCCCTTGTGTTCCCCCCACCCCCCGCTCATGCCCCGTGTCTCCCTGCTGTTGCTCCTCACCCCCCGCTCATGCCCCGTGTCTCTCTTATGTTGCCCCCCACCCCCGCTCATGCCCCGTGTCTCTCTCTTGTTACCACCCACCCCTCTCTCATGCCCCGTGTCCCTCTCCTGTTGCCTCCCACCCCCCGATCATGCCCCGTGTCTCTCTCCTGTTGCCCCCCACCCCCCGGTCATGTCCCGTGTCTCCATCCTGTTGCCCCCAATCCCCAGTCATGCCCCGTGTCTCCCTCCTGTTGCCCCCCACCACCCGCTCATGCCCCGTGTCTCTCTTCTGTTACCCCCCACCCCTTCTCATGCCCTGTGTCTCCCTCGTATTCCCCCATCCCCCACTCATGCCCCGTGTCTCCCTGCTGTTGCCCCCACCCATGCCCCGTGTCTCCCTGCTGTTGCTCCCCACCCCCCGCTCATGCCTGTGTCTCTCTCCTGTTTAACCCCCACCCCCTCTCATGCCCCGTGTCTCTCTCCTGTTACCTCCTACACCCGCTCCTGCCCCGTGTCTCTCTCATGTTGCCCCCCACCCCCCGCCCATGCCCCATGTCTCTCTCCTGTTACCCCCACCCCCTCTCATGCCCCGTGTCTCTCTCCTGTTGCCCCCCACCCCCCGGTCATGCCCCGTGTCTCCCTTCTGTTGCCCCCCACCCCCTGGTCATGCCCCGTGTCTCTCTCCGGTACCCCCCACCCCCCTCTTATGCCCCGTGTCTCCCTCATGTTCCCCCCACCCCCTGCTCATGCCCTGTGTCTCCCTGCTGTTGCCCCACACCCCCGCTCATGCCCTGTGTCTCTCTCATGTTGCCCCCCACCCCCGCTCATGCCCAATGTCTCTCTCCTGTTACCCCCACCCCCCTCTCATGCCCCGTGTCTCTCTCCTGTTGCCCTCCAGCCCCAGGTCATGCCCCGTGTCTCTCTCCTGTTGCCTCCCACCCCCCGGTCATGCCCCGTGTCTCCCTCCTGTTGCCCCCCACCCCCCGGTCATGCCCCGTGTCTCCCTCCTGTTGCCCCCCTGCTCATGCCCTGTGTCTCTCTTCTGTTACCCCCCACCCCCCTCTCATGCCCTGTGTCTCTCTCCTGTTGTCGCCCACTCCCCGGTCATGCCCCGTGTCTCCCTGCTGTTGCCCCCCAGCCCCGCTCATGCCCCATGTCTCTCTCCTGTTACCCCCCACCCCCCTCTCATGCCCTGTGTCTTTCTCCTGTTACCCCCACACCCCCCTCTCATGCCCCGCGTCTCTCTCCTGTTTGCCCCCACCCTCCGGTCATGCCCCGTGTCTCTCTCCGGTTACCCCCACCCCCCTCTCATGCCCTGTGTCTCTCATGTTCCCCCCACCCCCTGCTCATGCCCCGTGTCTCCCTGCTGTTGCCCCACACCCCCTTCTCATGCCCTGTGTCTCTCTCCTGTTACCCCCCACCCCCTCTCATGCCCCGTGTCTCCCTGCTGTTGCCCCCCACCCCCCGCTCATGTCCGGTGTCTCCCTGCTGTTGCCCTCCACCCCCCGCTCATGCCCCGTGTCTCTCTCCTGTTACCCCCCACCCCCTCTCATGCCCTGTGTCTCTCTCCTGTTCCGCCCCACCCTCCTCTCATGCCCTGTGTCTCTCTCCTGTTAACCCCCACCCCCCAGTCATGCCCTGTGTCTCTCTCCTGTTGCCCCCATCCCCGGTCATGCCCCGTGTCTCCCTGCTGTTGCCCCCCACCCCCCGCTCATGCCCAATGTCTTCCTCATGTTCCCTCCACCCCCGCTCATGCCACGTGTCTCTCTCCTGTTACCCCCACCCCCCTCTCATGCCCCATGTCTTCCTCATGTTCCCCCCACCCCCCGCTCATGCCCCGTGTCTCCCTGCTGTTGCCCCCCTCTCATGCCCCGTGTCTCTCTCCTGTTTCACCCCACCCCCCTCTCATGCCCCATGTCTCTCTCCTGTTGCCCCCCGGTCATGCCCCGTGTCTCCCTGCTGTTGCCCCCCATTCCTCGCTCATGCCCTGTGTCTCTCTCCTGTTACCCCCCACCCGGTCATGCCCAGTGTCTCCATGCTGTTGCCCCCCACCCCCGCTCATGCCCCATGTCTCTCTCCTGTTCCAACCACCCCCCGCTCATGCCTCGTGTCTCCCCTGTTCCCCCCACCCCCTGCTTATGCCCTGTGTCTCCCTGCTGTTGACCCCCACCCCCGCTCATGCCCCGTGTTTCTCTCTTGTTACCGCCCACCCCCCTCTCATGCCCCGTGTCTCCCTCCTGTTTCCCCCCACCCCCTGCTCATGCCCTGTGTCTCTCTCCTGTTACTCCCCACCCCCTGGTCATGCCCCGTGTCTCCCTGCTCTTGCCCCCCATCCCCTGCTCATGCCCCGTGTCTCCCTGCTGTTGCCCCCCACCCCCCACTCATGCTCCCTGTCTCTCTCCTGTTGCCCCCAGCCCCCGGTCATGCCTCGTGTCTCCCTGCTGTTACCCCCCACCCCCCGCTCATGCCCGATGTCTTTCTCCTGTTCCCCCCACCCCCCTCTTATGCCTTGTGTCTCTCCTGTTACCCCCACCCCCCCTCATGCCCCGTGTCTTTCTCCTGTTGCCCCCCGCTCATGCCCCGTGTCTCCCTGCTGTTGCCCCTCACCCCCCGCTCATGCCCCGTGTCTCTCTCCTGTTACCCCCCTCTCATGCCCCATGCCCCGTGCCTCCCTCGTGTTCCCCCTACCCCCCGTTCATGCCCTGTGTCTCCCTGCTGTTGCCCCCCACCCCCCCATGCCCATGTGTCTCCCTGCTGTTGCCCCCCACCCCCTGCTCATGCCCCGTGTTTCTCTCCTGTTACACCCCACCCCCTCTCATGCCCCGTTTATCTCTCCTGTTACCCCCACCCCACTCTCATGACCTGTGTCTCTCTCCTGTTGCCCCCACCCCCGATCATGCCCCGTGTCTCCCTGCTGTTTCCCCCACCCCTGCTCATGCCCTGTGTCTGTCTCCTGTTACCCCCCACCCCCCTCTCATGCCCTGTGTCTCTCTCCTGTTACCCCCCACCCCCTCTCATGCCCCGTGTCTCTCTCGTGTTGCCCCCCAACCCCCGGTCATGCCTGTGTCTCCCTTCTGTTGCCCCCAACCCCCCTGGTCATGCCCCGTGTCTCCCTGCTGTTGCCCCCCACCCCCCACTCATGCCCCGTGTCTCTCTCCTGTTACCCCCACCCCCCTCTCATGCCCCGTGTCTCCCTCATGTTCCCCCCACCCCCTGCTCATGCCCCGTGTCTCCATGCTGTTGCCCCTCACCCCCCGCTCATGCCCTGTGTCTCTCTTATGTTGCCCTCCACCCCCCGCTCATGCCCCGTGTCCCTCTCCTGTTACCACCCACCCCTCTCTCATGCCCCGTGTCTCTCTCCTGTTGCCTCCCACCCCCGATCATGCCCCGTGTCTCTCTCCTGTTGCCCCCCACCCCCCGGTCATGTCCCGTGTCTCCATCCTGTTGCCCCCCATCCCCAGTCATGCCCCGTGTCTCCCTCCTGTTGCCCCCCACCCCCCGCTCATGCCCCGTGTCTCTCTTCTGTTACCCCCCACCCCCTTCTCATGCCCTGTGTCTCCCTCGTGTTCCCCCATCCCCCACCATGCCCCGTGTCTCCCTGCTGTTGCTCCCCACCCCCCGCTCATGCCTGTGTCTCTCTCCTGTTTAACCCCCACCCCCTCTCATGCCCCGTGTCTCTCTCCTGTTACCCCCCACACCCGCTCCTGCCCCGTGTCTCTCTCATGTTGCCCCCCACCCCCCGCCCATGCCCCATGTCTCTCTCCTGTTATCCCCACCCCCTCTCATGCCCCGTGTCTCTCTCCTGTTGCCCCCCACCCCTCGGTCATGCCCCGTGTCTCCATTCTGTTGCCCCCCACCCCCTGGTCATGCCCCGTGTCTCTCTCCGGTACCCCCCACCCCCCTCTTATGCCCCGTGTCTCCCTCATGTTCCCCCCACCCCCTGCTCATGCCCCGTGTCTCCCTGCTGTTGCCCCACACCCCCGCTCATGCCCTGTGTCTCTCTCATGTTGCCCCCCACCCCCCGCTCATGCCCCATGTCTCTCTCCTGTTATCCCCACCCCCCTCTCATGCCCCGTGTCTCTCTCCTGTTGCCCCCCAGCCCCCGGTCATGCCCCGTGTCTCTCTCCTGTTGCCTCACACCCCCGGTCATGCCCCGTGTCTCCCTCCTGTTGCCCCCCACCCCCCGGTCATGCCCCGTGTCTCCCTCCTGTTGCCCCCCTGCTCATGCCCCGTGTCTCTCTTCTGTTACCCCCCACCCCCCTCTCATGCCCCATGTCTCCCTTGTGTTCCTCCCCACCCCCCGCTCATGCCCCGTGTCTCCCTGCTGTTGCCCCCACCCCCGCTCATGCACCGTGTCTCCCTGCTATTGCCCCCCACCCCCTCTCATGCCCCGTGTCTCCCTGCTGTTGTCCCCCACCCCCTGCTCATGCCCCGTGTCTCCCTGCTGTTGCCCCCACCCCCTCTCATGCCCCGTGTCTCCCTCCTAGTCCCCCCTACCCATGCCCTGTTGTGTTCTCTTTATACACCCCGCCTTCCCTTTCCATGGTGTCCATCTTGGTAAAAGATTTTCCGTCCTACACAGGGACGCCGCAGGCCTTCCGGTTTGGGAAGAAAAATATGTTTTTTACCACCTCAGGTTCCCACTTTGAGAACCTAGGATGCTAGTGGTCTTCATCCATTGAAAAGATCGTTATGGTTACGTTGCACTATTAAAAAACTATGAAATTCTATTAAAAAAATGTGTTAAAGGGACGTTATGGTTAAGTTGCACTAATAAAAAAACTATGAAATTCAATGAAAAAACTTTGTTAAAGGGACGTTATGGTTAAGTTGCACTAATAAAAACCTATGAAACTCAATGAAAAACTTTGTTAAAGGGACATTCTGGTAAAGTTGCACTAATAGAAACCAACGAAATTCAGTGATAAAACTTTGTTAAAGGGACGTTATGGTTAAGTTGCGCTATTAAAAACCTATGAAATTCAGTGAAAAAACATTGTTAAAGGGACGTTATGGTTAAGTTGCTCTACTAAAAACCTATGAAATTCAGTGAAAAAACTTTGTTAAAGGGACGTTATGGATCCAAGTAAAACCGAATAACCCTAGAAATTCGCCAGTTATGGTAAGCTAAGCAACCAAAACTCGCACCACCACCGTGCACTGCTAAGCCTAACACCCAGGACATCAAAGATGACATCACAAATGTCATTGATGACATCACCGATGACATCACATGTGCATTTACCTTTCATGAAAAGTCTGTACAAGGGATTCTTAGTGTAATGTTCATTAAAAAAGTCTCAAAGATTATTGGAATACATATCAAGTGCTAATCAGTGCATTAAGCTATGTATTGATATAAATAGCATTCTATTATTAACTTCAATACAGTATACTAAGGTACTCATGTAGAAACATTGGCATTGTGTGCAGCATACATGATGGAGGTGCAATATTCATAAGCTTGCCATGTTGAATAGTGAAATGATAACTGTTTTCATATTAGTGTTTTGTGTACATTGAAACTTGTCATAAGTAGGTAATAAAACCCACTTACTACATAATTGCATTATTATAGACAAATCACAAAGAGACAACACCACATACAAATATGAATATATATAAGGGAATTGAAGTAAGAAAAAAAACAGCAATAGTAGCAGAAAGTGTTCATAATCTAACTGATTACCTTTATGCAGAGAAATGATTGCTCTGTTTCAAAGCTGTTACTTACCCTATCTATATATATATCACATGATGTGTCTGGACCCTAAGGAAAATAGTGTGAGTACAACATATAAAAATATGAGCATATACAGGGAAAGTACAGTAATAAAAAAACATCAAAACTATCAGAAAGTGCTGATATCTCTACTGATAATTTTAATGCACAAAAAGGATTGCTGTCTTTCAATGTTGTGTCTTCCCCTATGTATATGTTTCATATGATATGAGTGGACCATAAGGGAATTATTGTAAGAACATACTTGAAGGATAAGTCTACAAATATAGTACATTTACAATTTTTAGTTCCTGACTGTTACTGAAGAAAATCAAGTGGCCTAGATATGTCAGGAAAGGGAAAAAAGGGGCGACAGGCATTTGATGTCATCAGTGATGTCATCAATGACATTTGTGATGTCATCTTTGATGTCCTGGGTGTTAGGTTTAGCAGTGCACAGTGGTGGCGCGAGTTATGGTTGCTTAGCTTACCATAACTGGCGAATTTCAAGGGTTTTTCAGTTTTACTTGGAACCATAACGTCCCTTTAACAAAGTTTTTTCACTGAATATATATATATATATATATATATATATGAAATGCACATATGTACAGACACAGAGCTGTATATTTTTTTATATTATTAAACCAACTATGCCGATGACACGCAAATCCTGATCCCACTCTCAGGCAATTACACAGATGACTCCATTACCCTCAACAACATCTACTCTACAATTCAGGCATGGATGGCAGCTAACCATCTTAGCCTCAAAACGAAAAGATGGAAATCCTAATTGTTGGCACACCCAATGCCGGTTAGTCGCTTAAAAATCAATACACTTGCTTCCAGATCGACAAGTGTATAATTCATGTCTCAACCACAGCAAGGAGTCTATCTTGACGCCTCACTCACCATACCAGACAAGAAAGCACCATTGTTTCTTCTGCACTATATGCCACTAAGGTCTTCAATGCAGCCAGACCCTTCCTCACAACAAATTACTGCCTTGCCATTGCCCATGCTATCATTGGCTCCAAGATCGACTATTGAAACATACTATTCATAGGCACCTCAGCTGGGAATATTCATAAACTTCAAATCATACAAAATAGCAGCCCTCAATATCCCAAAACGAGAACACATCTCCAAAGCTAGAAGCCAAGCTCACTGGCTCTCCATCCAGGAGCGTATCACCTCTAAAACACTAGCCATTGCCCACAATTGTCTCTCCAGTACAGCACCCCCTTACCTCGCACAAAGAATCACTGAAGCCCATTCCTCAAAATCCAACAGGACCCTTTAAACTGCCAGACTTTGTGTGCCTAAAGTGAGGAGATGCAAAGCTGGAGGCTCCAGCTTCCCCTACCATGCTGCCAAACTCTGAAATTACACCCCCCACCCTGAGGGCTGAGAAATCCAATTGGAACTTTTGTAAAGCTCTAAATACTTAGCTCTTCTCCTAACCTGCTACCCCCTCTGCCCACCACACCCATCTCTTTTAGCTAATTAACCATACTTCACCACCATACAGTATGTTCAACGTGTATGATCATGTTATGCTTTAATGTAACCATAATGCTAACTATTCTCCCTTGTGTCTACCTGACAAAAACATGGCTATATGACTAAGCATGTCTCCTTGACTTGTACCTGCAACAGTGCCTCAATGCCTCTGGGTTACATGTGTGCGTTACAAACAAAATAAATATAAAAATGCATAAAATACATTTGTAGCCGTGGCTACAGCATCAGCCAATGAATTGCAAGATTGTGCGTGTGCGGCTAAGGCAAGCAACGACTGGAGTGCTTTTATTTGTGGCTAAACTGCTTCCCCTCTTAACAGTGTAACCATGGTTACAAACAAACAATTGGGGGGTTCGATTACAGAAACTGCATAAAATAAATTACAATAGATATTGTAATATATAATTTTACCTATTTTTGTAACTTAAAAGGTGGCCCTTAAAAGAGCTGTTTTGGGGACTGAAGCAGGGTGTGGAATTGGTGGGGAAAACAAATAAGGATGAAACATATAGCAAAGTGAATTAAAATAAAAAGCAACATATACTTTTGTATTTCGAGAAGGTGCGTACGATGGTACGCTATTTGGAAAGCACTTCTGGAGCAGCGTAATGTGACAAATAGGGAATAAAATAGGGAAGCACACAAAAACAACACATTTCACAGTAAACAGAATGCTTGTTCACGTACATTGGAGTGGGCACAAATGAAGGACATTAATATGTTAGTAAACTCTATGGTTTCAGCACAATAGATGGTGTACATGGACTAAAAGACCTATGTTTCTAGTTGTATAGTATCGGACAGTTTGGAATGTGAAAGTGCTTCTGGTTAACCATACCAAACTGGATTAAAGTATATCACAAATGCTTTAAGACCAAAAGCAACGCTCAATGTTAGCACACTGCAGTTTGTATATGGATATTCTGTATATTTATATGGTTCTGCAGTGTGTAAAGGAAGACACATGTTGTGTACTGTGTGCGGTGTAGTGCACTACTGAACCCACAGGACAGATGGCAAGACGAACATTTCAGAATAACCTTAACATTTTCCATCAGCAATTAAATTACAGGCTGGGGTTAATACACCTGTGTCCTGCAGGATAAGCGATAGCCGTCTTTAATTTATCTGCCATGTGGGCGCATCAGCAGTGATGTTTAACATGTTCGAATGCAAAGGAGAATCGCATAAACAACATTCTTGTTAAAAAGGGAATAAAAAACACCGCAAAAAGAATGTTGCTATCAGAGTATGTAACTTTAATACAATAATAACATTTCACATATACATAACCATAAACATCAGTGTTAACAGTAAAGTGCACAATGTTAGGCCTTGTTTTAAAATATCAAAGTACATAATGCAGTAAGATGCAAAATTACAAAACATCAGCAGCATGTATATTTGACAATAAAGTGCATAGCGCAGATCTGATTTTTGTGTTAATGTGCAATTGGCAGCCTGTAAACTGCAAAGTAAAGTGCATAGTGCAGATCTGTTTTTTTATGTCAATTTGCAACACTCTCATCATATAGATTGTAGAACCATTCAATGTAGATGTCTATTTAAATAATGAGATGCATTATGCTAAATCCATACTGCATAAGGGCACACAATAACATGACATCAGTGCCTGTTAATCTCATAATAAAGTGCTAATGCTTGACCCTATTTTTCAATGTTCAAAGTGCATAATGCATTAAAGTGCATACTAGTATCACATTCGCAGCATATTAAGCTTTGAATAAGATGCATGGTGCATATCTAGTTTAATACAATTATCTTAATATTATTATCTCAACATCCACATTGAAATAAAAGTTCATATTATAAAAAAGGTTTGTATATAATTTGCATCTTGCAAGACTACTGTAATGTAGTGTAGATTACTTCTCCCTAGCCAAATCAAACCTACTAATTGTAACAAAAACTGCACCAGAGGTTCCACAAGATTACGATAGTTGAGATCATCTAATGGAGGACCTTAATAATGACGAGTACCAGCAATGGTATAATCAAGGGAGATACATTCTCCAAATGTACACAAGGGAGATACATTCTCCAAATGTACACAACCTCTAAGATGTAAAAGTTTCTAAGGCTACAGTCCAATGACCATAACACTCTCTCAAATCTAGCATGAAACCATATGGATCAAGAGCCAAGTGTCCTATATGAGGTGTTGTAACCATTATGACAGAGGAGAACACATCTCTACTCCAAAACAGAGTAAATACAGCTGAATGAGAACTCCTCGAAATTTAAATGGAAGGAGATTGAAACCCAAAGTGGACACATGTAAAAATAGCAGGAACTGTGTTGCTGCTATACCTCCTAAATCAAAAAGAGAGGAGAAAATGGAACAATAGACCGCTAGAAAGCAGGAAAGAAAAAGAAAAAGGAAAAAGAAAAGAAAGCTAGAGAGCAGAGGAGACACAATGGAAGGTGGAGATGAGAAGCAACATATTGCAAGGAACCTTTCAACCAAATAACAAGGGGCCTTGCAAACACTTGATAACAAATTAGATATCTATCTGATAATTCATGTCCCGAGGAAGGTGTACAGTTCTTTGCCAAGTAATGTCCTTTGGGTTTTTTGGTCAAGTATACATTTGGTTTCCAAATGTCATAGCTGAAGTTCACGATTGCCTCCCGTTGGTGGTTCTAGGACTGTGTGTATTCCATAAAATGTGAAACCATTCAGCTTTCCTTCATATATGTTTTTGAAATGCAGAGCTATAGGATATGTGGGATATGTGTTCTTAATGGCTCGTATATGCTGGAGAATCCTCAATTTCATTTTGCCAATGGTACTGCCCACAAGCCATTTTTTACATGGGCAAAAAAGAACATATACCACATACTCAGTATTGCATGTTATCCGAGACTTAATCTTAATGTCTTTGCCCAAAACTGGATGATGATAATTTAGTAAGTTGATCGCATGTTGACAGGCTTTGCATTTCATACATTTATGAAAACTAGAAGTGCCTTTACTCAGCCAGTCATCCGTGTTGATCTTAGCTGTGGGGCTCATATAACTGGACACCAGATCATCCTGCGGAGATGTAGATTTCCAGAAAATGATGTTAATTTGCTCACCAATGGAGTCCCCCAAATGTTCATCGAGTCTCAAAACATGCCAGTGTCTATTCATTATTTGGCGGATATTGGTGGACTCTTCTCAGTATGTGAGAATGAGACGAATTACTTTGTCATCATTAGCGCTGTTTTGCTCATGCGCTTTGATGTATGCCTTTTCAAGCACCTGTTTGGGGTATCTTCAGGTACAGAGTCTTTGCACCATGTGGGCACATTCGCTGTTTAAGGTTTCAATTATTGTACATTTCCTCTGAATACCTATAAACTCACCATACGGTATACACCATTTTAATGATGTAGGATGGTTACTTGATGCATGCAGTGGAGTGTTGGAGCTGGTGGGTTTTCTATACAGTTCTGATATAAGTTCCTCTTGATCGACTTTCTCACAGACACCCAAAAAGACGATTGAATGCTGGCTATAGATTTCTGTGAACATTAGGTTGAAAATATTTACATTAAGAATGTTCACAAATGGCAGCATTTATCTGCTGTTCCCGCCATACAATGAACAGATAGTCTATATAGTGTAGCCAGAGCGCAATTTTGTCTGTGTTTTTTTTTATTGACGGGATGCCAGACTATAAACTTCCCCACCCCATGGTGAGATTAGCATACACTGGTGAAAATGTAATGCCCATGACTGTCCCTTGGAGTTGGATATAATAATCTTTATCAAACAGAAAGATGTATTGGTGAGACATAGGTGGATCATCTCAATAATAATTTTGCCGTGTTTGAGGTAGTTCATGGATCTGGCTCTATAAACTTGCTGAAAACTTTTGTTGACATTTCGTCAAATGGCAAAAAAGTTATCAGCCATCTAAAATGTTGAGACCCCCCTCTAATTTAGCCCCCTCTTGACAAAATCCCACACCAAACTTTAAAAATACATGTATATCTAGATTTAAAATCGTTTTACAAACTTTTGTGCAGATTTGTCACCACATTTATAAGCCTTTCCAATATTTTGGGACCCCCCCTCTAATTTTGTTCCCTCTTGACAAAACAGCTTTAGAATCAGGTCTAGAATAAAATTCCCAAATGTCACACAGTTTCATTGAGTGGTGCCAATGGCCCTCATTACGACCTTGGCGGAGAACCATGGTGCTATTAGCACCATGGTCCATGGCGCTAAGCTGCCAACTCCGCCATGGTGGTTGGCGGACTTACCGCCCCATTCCGACCTTGGCGGGGCGGTAAGTCCCCAATCCCCATTTACCCTTCCCCATTCCCATTTTTGCCCCATAGGGCATAATGGGAGTGGGGAAGGCGTTAATTACGCCACCGTAAATTACGGTGGCGTAATTAACAACGAGGTCCCTTAGCGCCATGGATTTTAACACCTGCTAAAAGCAGGTGTTAAATCCGCCATGGCGCTAAGGGAACTCGTACTCAGGCGGTAAGGGTCGGCGAAGTTTACGCCGGCGTAAACCCCTTACCGCCTGGGTCGTAATGAGGGCCAATGTTCTAAGCTATCCTAAAACTGCTTTTCACCAACCCAGTAATGCACAAATAGGCATAGATGTCCCCGAACATCTGAAGTGTTCACAAACATCACAGGACTATAGACACACCTCTAGACTGCTCGTGGACTTCACTGGTGAAAACATCTGTTTTTTTACTTCTTACGGCCATATCCCATCCCATCCTCCTCACCCCCCTTCACCTCCCCGGAGATTGTTTGATGAGTTTGACAAGTGCAATGTTGTCTTTTTCAATAGGTTTTTACTGTGATGTTCGTGGACAACAGCGGATGTCCGCAAATCCAACATGGTGGGCGTTTCCAAAAAAATCTAACGCACTTCACGCTTTTCACTATCCAATCAGTGGGCATGTTCGATATCCACAGACATCACGTCACCCTCTTGGCCAATCGTCCGCAGACCAAACAGGGAAGTGAGGCCGCGGACTGAAAGCAATTTTTTGTACCTACTTTTGGGCCATTTAAAAGAAAACTACCGGACGGATTTACACCAAATGTACAAAAGCATGCTTTCAGGACCAAGCCGCTGCTCCTGCCGCACATTTGGTAAAAATCCATCTAGCTGTAGACGTGAGAAAAATGTACAACTACAACTTTGTCCCCTCTAAATGAAGCCTCACCAAACTTAAAAGAAATATTCTGACATGGCCATATAATTTTTTTGCAAAGTTTGGTAAGGATTCGACCAGTGGGGGCAAAGTTACAAGCCGCCCAAAAAGTGCTCTTCCTATGGCTTGAGCAACTTAACCATAACTACAGGGCCGCTACTGCAGGCCCTGCAAAAAAAAAAAAAATATATATATATATATATATATATATTTATATATATATTACTGATCCTGAGGTAGCAGCCCTGTAGTTATGATTAAGTTGCTCAACTCATAGAAAGAGCAGAGAGCAGTTCTGGGGGGCTTGTAACCCCCCCCCCCCGATGAATCCTCCTCAAACTTTGCAAGGAAAGTAAATGGTACCCTCAGTTTGTAGTTTCGTCAAGGGAGGGAAAAGTTATAGGGGTCCCAACATTTTTTAAATACTCATAGAGACAATGGAAAAAAAAACTATGGTTGCGCCTACAACCCAAATTGCTGGACGGGGTTTGACCAAATCAACGCCAGGGGCATTGGCTTAGTCCCGAAAGTGTGCTTTTGCAAATTTGGTCTCAATCTGCCCAGTTGTTTTTTTTATAAAAATGGGCAAAAAGTAGAATTTACCTGGTGCACTAATCTGGTGCACGTGCACATGTGTTGCCAAAATAGAGGCTTTTTCTAGGCTATACACTTGATTCCTATTCTACAATTGTAAGTTCCTTCAGCTTGTTTTTCAAAATTACAAACAATTTTTGGATTCATTCAAAATTCACCTGTGAGTGAGCATCAGAAGAAAGGAACACATCCAATTGAGAGAATGGCAAGTATTGAGCCCATATTGCATACATTAAATTGCACAAAGGTCAGATCCACCAGTACTAAGAATATAGGTGCATCATATATTATGAAAACTAAGTATACAGTATATTTCCATGCCCCCCTTGCACTATGCCTTTCAGTATCCTTATGTTGTTCAAATAAACACTTTTTACCCTTGTGCAAGTTAATTGATTTGACCCCTGTGATGGGAGTCCCTTCTACTTCTCTTATCACATTCTATTAATTTGAAGAGGTGATGATAGAAAAAAAACCTCTTGGTATGATCAGTGTTGACTACAGTCAGTCAGTCTCACTCAGACAAATGCTGCTGTATACAATTTGTGTGTCTGGGAATGTTGTCCCCCCACACTTTGAGAATCCACTTGTTCTGTTAGAATGAATATAAATATCTGGTTAGTTAATGAAGGTAACATACATCCTTCACTTGTATGTCGATAGAGATGAAGTCTAGTTCTAATTACCTCTGATATCTACTTTGCTCCAACACAGTTATTTTGATGTCGTTATTCTTATCAATCAAATTCACTTGATGAGGAAACTAGAGCACTGTTTGCACCAAGGGGTAACACTAGTAACCCCTTTACGAAAACAGGGCACTATTACCAAGGCTGTTTCAGGTGTTCAGTTTTCTCCCGAATGATTGCTGAGAGTTGATCAATTACTGAACATGGCCCTACCTTCCGCTTGAAGGCAACATAGCTCAGAACACTTTTCTTATGTTGGTGCTGCATACCCTAACACTGTTCATTCTACTGCACCTTACACATTGAGGGCACATAGCTGACAATGATTTCTCAGTTAAATATGATGACATATAGACAGAATCGTGATGAGGACACTAGAGCACTATTTGCACCAAGGGGCAACACTAGTAATCCTTTTGTTGAATAGAAAATGTAGTGAGGAAACATTAAGAGGTAAGTTTGTTAAACTCAAACGCCTCTCAATAAAGGAGGTCAATATATATTATGAAAAAGCCACAATGTTGAATTATCTAGATAAAGACCAGATACCTAGAGGATTGAGAATACTAACCTTTCCAAATGTTAACAATACAGAGGACTCAGATAGCGTGGAAGAATGGGAATTGAAGTTAAACCAGAGCTCAAAGAAAATGATATCATAATCAGCAGAACACGCAGATATCAATCAATCAACCTCACACCTCTAATACACCAGAAGGGATCTGAACAGATTGAAATAACAAGAAAATTATAAACATAATTGTCCAATTGTCCTTGTCCAATTTTGGTAACTTGGACGGAACGCCAGGCTTATCTCCGATCGGTTTTGGATCGTTGGTTAGCTGCAACACAGCAAAAATAAAATGATTACCCAATGAAAAAAGGGACTGTCCAGTCAAGGTTGTATCAAACATATCTACTTTATTTATATCACAAAACACAGTTCTAGCAACACTACGAAATACAGCCCACCCTGTAAAGGAATACAGAGGATGGACATTTTCAAAGTAGGAAAAGGGATGCACTCTGGATACTGACAGGTGTGTTGTCAGTATGTTTAATAACCACAACAGTTCAAGGTTTTTTGGCTTCGGCGCAAATGGAGAAATGGGATTTAGAATGTCTTCAGGGGCCTTCTGGAAAGGGCCACGGGCCTGAACCACAATTTACATTTGCAGTAGATGTTCTTGGTGCTTGACAGGGTCGTGTCTGATTCAGGGCACTTTGCAGGTTTCTGCAACAGAGTTTGAGAGTCAGCTGCTGGTGGCAAGGCGGTTCGGCGAGCGTAGTTGGACAAAAAGCTGAAAGCTGGCCTACATTGCTGTCTCAGTGCTGATCAGTGATTCTAAAGCACTGGTTGCAAAGTCTTGTATGTCTTTAAGTGATGGTGGCTTGACAACAATCAGTGTTGCCGTCGGTTGCAATCAAGGAACTCGGCTGGCTTGAAAATATCCTTTAAGGCTGACGTTGGTAGATGCTCATTGAGGAACATCTCCCAGCTTCTTCAATGGGCTTGTGTCATCCTTTAAGGCAAATGGCCCACAGCTTTGGAGTGTGATGCAGGCAACTGCTTTGTCACTGGTTGTACATTCTGAAACTTTCTGGCACTTCCTATCCAGGAAGCTTGCTGCAGAGCCTAACAGGGCGTGCTGTGTGCTGGCTGGGTATTGGTTCTGGAGTGGCTGGATGGTCCTGTTAGTTCTGTATCTCCCTCTGTTCCCTGGGAAATGTTTAGGGGAGGGATCTTTCTTCCCTCTTCGAAGATCCTTGCCTTCCTTCACTGGCAAAAGTTGTAAAACAGACTGTACCTTCAGTCAGGGTCCAAGGTTCAGTTCTTCTTGCTGCTTTTTGCAAAGTCTTCAGATGATATCACAAAATAGGGGTACAACACTCATTTAAAGCCAAGTGGGCTGCAGTGATTGGTGTAGGCTAAGCCTACCTTAATGAACCAATCCTGCAGTCCCTACCAACAATCTCTGGTATGCGTGAGGTCATAACCAGAGTCCTTTGCAAGAGGAAAGGTAAGGGTAAACTTACAGAAACCTTCTCTTGAAAAAACGCTCAGGCAACACTCCCTTTGGGCACTAATTCCCACCCATCTTCCCATCTGTTGTTTTCTAATGGTCCTCTCTCTCTCTCTTTGTGGTCCCTGTTAAAATGGCAGGTTCCATTGAAGCTGGAACAAGTCCAGACTCTCTGGCTTCTGCAAACCTCACTCTCATACTTGGTTAATGGGGTACCCCCTAGTGGGTTGGCCGACTGTACACAGGAGTCCCAGACCTGCAGCTTACTGTCATTGACACTAAGGGCGGGATCTGGCTTCAGGTTGACACAGTTACATATGAAAAGTCGCTAAATTTCCTGTCTCCTTTCTTTACCTCTGCAGCCAGGCCTTGTGTAGGCCTGTTTGAAGTACCCTCTATTGGTATTTCAATGGCTGCCACCAGTTGAACGGCTTAACAAAAGAGCAGGGCAGATCGATGGAGCCTTTGTTAGTCAATCAGGCTGGCCATGGCAGGGGAAAGGTTTGGTCCACCCCCTTCCAGGAGAAGGCAATGTGCACTCCAGGCGGCCACATTCCAACTAAATATGAAAGGGTGGACTGTGCCTGTAGGCTGTGTACACCCATAGTGCACAGGTCTATGTCTTTGTTATGGTGCGGAAAATGTTAGATAAGTATGCCCTCATGAAGGACAAAACTGTTAAACATCTGCCTAACCACAACAAATGGTTCTCTCCTGCACTAGCTGAGTTTAAAATCAGTAAATGACAGGTGGAACACACCTGGCACAAAGACAAATCTAATGAGAATCTCTGGCATGGAAACTCATTGAGAAGCAGTACAAGACGACGATCATTGAGGCCAAGAAAACCTTTTACGATGATCAAATAAATCAGTCTGGAGACAAGACAAAGGAACTCTTCTGGCTCTTTAGAAAATGGAAGAAACCTACCGTCCATTAAACCAACATCTGACGACTGTAATAGAGTCCAGAAGGCTTTTGCTGAGAGGCTCGTAAAGGCTCAAAATAAAATTGAACAGGAGATACAAACACTCCCACTGTTAGACCTTTCTCCTAAACCTAACTCGTCTAAAACAGCCACCTGTATCAACATGTTAGCCGGTTTCAATTTTAAAGAATCCAGTCTAATTGAAATGTTGGGTTTACTTAAAAATATGCATCCTACAAACTGCCCGGGGGAAATTTTCCCTTCCAAATACATACTGGAGCATCAGGATTTGTTTGCGCCCTTTCTTTGTCGGTTTGTCAACTCCTCTTTTCATACCAGCATTATTCCTCACTCCTTTAAAAATGTGGCGGTCACCCCCCTGCTAAAAAAACAGGCCTGGACCCGCTGGATGCAACAAATTTAAGACCCATCACCAATACCCTATTTTTCCCCAAACTTATTGACAAGGCAGCTACCGTGCAGTTGCAATCTTATGTACTGGACACCGTTAAACTGCACGTGAAGCAATCGGGCTTCCGGAGCTTTCATGGCATCGAGACCGCATTGTTAGATCTGCAAACATATATGCTTTCTAAATTGGAACATAGCAAGTCGGGGCTGCTGATGTTGTTAGATCTATCGGCATCCTTCAACTTGTTGGACCATAAAATCCTGCTTGACCAGATGTCCACTGTCGGCAGACTCTCCAAAAATGCCATTACCTGGCTCAGTTCTTTCTTGGAGGGCCGCCAGTCACGTGTCTATTGGGGCGATTGTGCCTCCCAGTCACAGACCAGAACATGCGGAGTCCCGCAGGGGAAATGTCTTTCCCCCTTGCTGTTCAACATTTACATCTTTCCTCTGTGTGTTGAACTAGAACCCTTGGGGATTTTCTTTTGTAACTACGCTGATGATTTCCAGTTGGTATTGAACATTACTGGGAATCATGACGTTGACCAACAAACTCTAGCAGCAGCCTACCATGTTATAAAGCAATGGATGTCCCTGAATTGGCTTTGTTTAAATGGTGCTAAAACTGAATTAATGCTCTTAGGCCCCGAATATGCCCAATCTAAACTAGGCCACAGATATGCCCATTTACCATCGAGGGCATTCAAATTAAAATTGAGCAGAAAGTCAAGACTTTAGGTACATACATGGAGGAAAGTCTGGACTGCGAGGCACACATCACAGCAATGTCTACCAACACTAACTACCACCTAAAGGTACTTAGACAAGTGGCCCCATTAATCTCGGTGGAAAACCGTATAAAGCTTGTAAGGGCAGTGATTTTGCCACACGTGGACTATTGCAATGCCTTATTGGGAGGTGCCAATAAGGCCGACATCCAACAATTACAGAAGATACAAAATGCTGCTGTGCTGATCTTTCAGATGAAACATTCAGAACCCACTAGCGCTCCCAGATTCCACTTGTTCCCAGTGGCAGCTTGCATCCATTTTAAACTGCTCATGACTTGTCACAAATGTATCTTTGGAAACACCCGCCCTATACTTGAAGGAGCATTTACCGACCTAAGAGATTCTTAAGATCAACAGAAGGCTCTCTGCTGGTACTGCCGCAGATAAAACAATCTTGTGGTTTAGGTCGTGCCTTCCATGTTCAGGGTGCTCGAGTATGGTATGCTCTCCCTCCTCAGCTAAAGACAGAGGACCATTTCACCTTTAGCAAACAGCTGAAGACAATGCTGTTTTATTAGAATGATTCGCCCAGCTTCCTGCCCTATATCTGTCTCTTGGCGCCTGGATGCCTGCGGGCTTTGGCGCGCTACAACATAACATAACATAACATAACATGGAGTGAGCACAGGAAAATGTGTATGATCAGCCCCACACATTTTCCTGGGGTTGGACTACCATCATTCCATTTAAATAAACATGCTGTAAAAGCCCAGGCGGTAGCTCACCCACCATGCAGATGGTTGAATTACTCAAATGCCCCCAGCCCATTACTGAGTGTCTGGTTCATCATCTAGGCAAAAGTATCATTTGAGGCCATCTTCATTTCCATGCTGGGAGACTGGCTTGTGCTGGTTGTCCATATCTAATCCCTGAAGGGATGTGGCCCAACACAAAAGCTAAGGGTTCTCCCCTTTCATGGCCATTAACCATTGAAGAGGTCGGTGGTATGTTTGGATAGTAAAGTACGACCCAAAGATCTAGGGTTTAAACTTCTTCACTGCCCACAAGAACGTGTTAGCCTCTTTTTCAACAATGACCCAGTTCCTTTAACATTATGTCAATCAGCTGTTAATGTAGGCATCAGGTTGCTCTACTCCTTGAGAGTTCAGCTGCGCTAACAGTGCTCCAATCCCAAATTCCCAGGCGTCTGTCTGGATAATGAACTCTTCACCGTAGTCAGCCACTTTCTGAACTGGGGCCCTGCACAATCCATCCTTCTTATTCTGAAATGAGGTTTGCCATTTGGGTGTCCAAGTTACCTTTTTTTGTTTTGTTTTTGCTGCATTTATATAGTGCTACAAACCCTCAGGCATCTGAGCACTGCTCACCCATAGTGTGTGGTGCACATTTATCGACCTCGGAAGGACGAAAGGCTATTTTTGGCCCTGCCGGGATTTGAACATCTGTAGGCTCTGCACGGATGTCAAAGAGAGCGCTCTACTCGCTGTGCTATCTGACAGGCTTATTTAGAATTTTCTTGGAAGTTATATTATTCGGAGGCATGACAATGGTCTTATATTCCTTGTTGAATGATTCCTTGTTGAATGATTGGTAGCACCTGATGACCTAGCTAAGTCACTGTGCCATGCGCTATCTGGCACTTCGTAGCCTTGCAAGTCAGACCTGCATTCTGCAGCACTTGAAGCACTTGTTTCTGGTTGGATAAGTGATCCTCTCAGGAGTGGCTAAACACAGCAATGTCATCTAAATAGGCAATGCTGAAGTTTACCAGTCCAGACAAAGCCTAGCTAACCATCCTCTTACAATTGACAGGGGCATTCTTCAACTGGAAGGGCTTCACAGTGAACTGATAATGTACTTCTGGTGTTGAAAATGTTGACCTCTCTCTTGCTCAATCTACCAAGCCGACCTGTCAGTACCCCACAATAAGGTCAAAGGTACTCATGAACTTGACAGTGGCAAGGTTGTCAATGAGCTCATCTGCCCGAGGTATGGGGTGACCATCTGTCTTCATGACAGAATTGAGCCCCATGTAGTCCACACAAAAGCACACTTAAGTCTTAACACCATTGGTCTTTTTAGGGACCAGTACCAATGGTCAATCCCAAGGGCTGTGGGATGGCTCTATCACTCCTAGGGACAACATCTTGGAAACTTCCTCTTTGATGGTGTCTATGACCTTATCAGACATTCTGTGACTCCTGCTTTTCAGTGTGTGCATAATGGATGGACCAATCTGCTCGACCTGGAGTAAGCAAAAACAAACCAGCAAACTGTACCAGTAAACAGCGACAGTCTGGCAGTTGCTGTTCTTATAGGTCCCTTGCAAGGTTTACACTTCAACCAAATGGTCTGTGTGACTTCAGTGTGCAGGAGGTCTGGGAGGGAGTCGGTCTCCTCCTCAGTCTCTCATCTCTCACTATTTCCATGACCAAGTCATCCCATCTATAATGGGGGTTTAGTAGGTTGACGTGAAAATCCCCACATCTGTTAGGCCCTTTCATGTCAATGAGATAATTCACCTCAATGACTTTTGTAAGGAAGGTATGGTATCAACAGTAGACACAGACACAATAGATGCAAGTTTCTAAAACCTTTATTTTGTAGCTTACTGGGGTGGGAGGAATTCCTAACTGGCCCCAAATGTAAAATGGGAGTAGTCTCGACCATTAAACAAACAAGTCCAAGTCAGTCTTGTAGAAATAAAAAAGGCCTATGCTGAAAAAAAAAATGAACCTTGCCCTCCTTCTCAAATGACGAATGTGTAAAGGCAATACAAAAATCAAAAATAGTGTCTTAAAAGAATTGTCAGAATGGCTAAGGTAACAACTCCCTTACCCGTGTTTAATTTCACATCCTTACTGTTCATGGCCTGTAAGAATGTCATTGTATGTTCCCTTGTTCCTTCCCTTGTCTTGAAGTGCTTTGAAACACATTGTGTATAGGCGCTATATATCACATTCAGAATCATAGGGTCTCAGGAGTTTCTACAAAAGGGTAGGTGGATGGCACAGTTCTATCTGTCTTTCACACTCCTGCTTGCTGGTACAATTCAACATTTCAGGCTTGGGCTTCAAGCTTTTGACAGTTTAATACATTCTTTAGGCGTCGTCCGCCTTACCAGATCTACTCTTGACTTTCACTTTGCCACTATTCAACACAGGCTTCCTTCTGCCGGGCTCTAGCCTGCCTCTCTTTTAACATTCAACCTTTCACTTCATCACGTTCAGCACAGGATTCCCTCCACCGGGCTCAAGCCTGTCTTTCTCTTTGTGGCGGTTTACTTCCCCACGTTCTATCCTTCACACTTAACTTTCACTCTACCACAGTTCAGCACAGGCTTCCCTATGTCGGCTCAAGCCTGTCTTTCTATTTGTGGGGGTTCTCTCCCCCATGTTCTGTCCTTATATCTATTTACTGTCGAAGACATTTGAAACTGCAAGGATTTTGCGTACACCTCTGCATGACCACTTCAACCTCCTTTTGAACAATTTGACAATCAACAATGTTCATCAACTCACAATAACAATTCTCCTTGTTACTTGTATTTTCTAATTATCTTTACTTTTGCCCTCTTAGCAACTTTCAAAGTTCACATGCAACACCAATGTCTCTTGGTACTTGTAGTTTCATATTCTCTTTACTTTTGCCCTCTTGGCATCTTTCAAAGTTCAAGTCCTCTTTACTACTGCCCTTTTGGCATCTTTCAAAGTTCATTTAGATTGTTTTTCACTGAATCGACTCTTGTTTGGGATCCTGGTTACATTCTTGCCTTCATTTCCTGCATTCCATAACTCAGAACATTTGACAATTTCACAGAGACTTTTGAATGTGCAATCCCGCCTCACAAGAACATTCTGGTACTTTGTATACGTTTGTCACCATTCAATCATTGTCCTCTTCATTACGTGTTTTTATTGGCACACACACGCAATCTTCAATTTGTGTTACATGCCTCTTTAACTCGTAACACAAACCAGGCTTTTGTTGCCCTTAATAACTCACTGGTCGTGTTAATTTGGCTTCTTTCTTCAGCATCTTTCATGTAGCAGTTGAGGCCGTTAGCAACGCCTACTCCGCTCCTCCCTAACTCTGTTGTTCACCCAAGACGGTAGCAGGCCGCCTTGAACTACTTTGAAGATTTCTCCTTTGCGCTCACTCAGTTATAGTCGTGGAATGCTTACGGCTTCCCGAAAGTGTGGAATTCTCACATGGCTCTCTCTTGTTCTCCACGGCAGACAATCATCCCATTGGCCTTCCAACTTCTATAGCCTGGTTCGCATCAGTGCTGAAAGAGCTGTTCCTTCTCGTACCCAGCCTCGCTCAAAGTGTGTCTGTGGGCGCCACCTTTTATCCTGACAGTGAGTGTTAACAATTGCAGGTGTATGTAATTCAGATTACGTGCCTGAATCTGCCTGATCTCATTAGAGGGACAGAGCCATTGCAAGTCAGTAGAGGTAATCTTCCTGGCCTCATTCCTCATCTTCCTCGGCTCAGTAGTGTTGTCAATGTGAAGTGGGGAGGAATTATGGGAGTTCTAGCTTCCCAAAATATAACCAGGGATAGGGGTTAGATGGGTTAGGGAAAAAAGGGGGATACCATGTCTCACCATAAGGTGTTTCACCCTCATTCCCAGAGTACCCCCTACCCAGGTGAACCTCCCTTGCTTGTTCACTCCTAGGGTCAGCATCCAGAAATGATGGCCTTTCCCTGGCCCCCTGATTATGTGATCCCCGGGCACTAGTTTGTGAAACACCTTCACACTTTTCAAGCACACAGTGAAGCCTAGTCCACTTGTCCTGAAGTGCACTGGGATTGTAGGTTACATCATCCACACACACTGGCCTGGAGAATAAGCTGTCACTGTGGCCTTCTGGTCATGCCAGTGCTTTATCAGATTCTGACTGGCCTTTAGATTATGTGTTGACTGTTCCATGTACTTTGTCATTCTAGACTGAAATCCAAGTACATAGTCCACCACATATCCTGTGGGGGATGAGGGGTTGCCTTCCCGTCCCTCTTTCACTACACTGAGGGGCCATGTACAAGGTGTACAAACAGAAGCTTAAAGGGGCTGGACCCTACTCCATTCTATAGCACCTCCCTGTAGGCGAACAGCAGGCATGGCAGGAGAATATCCTGATTTATTCCTCAGGGGCTCTTCCAAGCCACCTATCATGCCTTTCAGGGTCTTGTTGAACCGCTCAACAAGCTGGTTCATTTGTGGATGGAAGGATGTAGAGAACCAGTAGCTGACTCTACACTCTTCCCATATCTTTTATATATGCTGATATGAAGTTTGTTCCCCTATCAGAAACAATTTCCTTGGGGAAATCAACATGGGAGAATATCCCAATCACAGCCTTCCCAACCACGGGTGCTTTGATACTCCTCAGAGGGACAGCTGGTGGTACCTAGTGGCATGGTGTATGGTCGCCAAGATCTATCTGTTCCCTGAACTGGTTTGGGCATCCAGAAGACACACAAAATCCTTACCTATTCTCTCGAAAAGCCACTCAACCACGAGTGGTGGACGTAAGGGGGCCTTTGTGGCACCACTTGACTTGTCAGAAGCCTGACAAGTCGGACATGACCAGACAAATTCCTTAACTTATATGTCAAACTGGGGCCAGTAAAAGTGTGCACACAACCAGTTTGATGTCTCAGCCACTTCCAAGTGACCCCCTAAAGGAATATGGAGAGCCACATTCAAAAAGGAACATTCTGTAGATTTGGGGAATCACCAACCTTCCACTACCCTCACCCTTAGAGTCTTTTGGCTCACTCTACAGGAGTACATCCTTCCATTAGACTTTAATCAGTCCAGGAGCCTCACCCTGAGCCTGCTCCTCTGCCAGAGTGGGACAATCCATCTATGCTTTGAAGAAGTCACTCTGATCTGGCCCCTGAGATGATGCAAACTCATCCAGCTTGGGCAGACTCTTCAGATCTTAACTCACCTGGTGCACTACCCGAGGTTCCTGCACTGTGCCAGGCAACACTGAAGTCACTGAGTCCCCTGCTAGCAAAGTAGGGTCCTTAGTGGAATCGGTGCTTCCCCCACAGCAGTAGGTGACTCAGCAGTCTTTTGAACTGGACCAGCGACTACCGGCCTCCAATAAGTCCTCTGGAAGCCCTCCAGGCCCTACAGCACTGAGATCCTTCAATCTGGCAGCCTCTTTGGCTCTTTATCGGGTAGCTGCTGTGACTTTCTTCGGGTCAGGAAGATCATTACCCAACAGACATGGGACAGAGATTTAGTCTTACACTTCTACACAGCGCTGGGACGTTGCATCTCACCAGCTGAACTCTACTATTGCTAAGGGCCACTTACATTTTATGTTAAACACACTGATGCTTAAATCAGGGCCATCAATATACTGGCCTAGCTTTACCCACTGTCGAGTGACAGCATTGATGCTAGCCATGGTGTCTCTGATAGTAGGAGTTGTGTGTGCATTGATATACACATGTTGAGTATTATTGGGAACTGGCATCTCTTCTGGAGACCCAGTACCGTTCCCGATCAGTGTAACCAATCCACATTCAGCCACTCCTTGACCTAGTGGGAAGTCCTCATCTAGGTGGCCCACACTACTGATGGCCTTCTCCATGAGTCCAACATTCACCATGGCTTGCTTGAGTAAGCCTTTGCAAGCTGGATCCCCTTTCCTATGGTCCAGCTCCTTACAACCGAAACAACCTTTGGGTTGTGAGAACGCAGATGCCACAGTGTTAGGGGTGCCTGCACTCTTCTTTTTGGTGTATATGGATTAACAAAAATTTGGGGATTTCCCTTCATTTTTTTAAGGGACCTGACTTAGAAGAGGATTGAGTTGGACCTTTGTCCTTCCCATACTTGTTACTTTTCTTGTCTGAGGATTTCTTGTCGTCTGGTTTGGGTGTGCTTACCTGAGACTTTTACTGGACTTGAGTACACACAAACATGTCGGCAGCCTTTGCAAGCTCCCTAGGGTCTGTAATAGTCTTGTCCACAAGATGCTGGTGTAGGTCAACCTCACAATTATTCAAGACATGGTCGCACGCAAAAACAAATTGTACATCCCTTTATATGTATCAACTTTGTTACTAGGAACCCACCCAGATATGTCTATGACAAGTGCGTGAATGCTTCAAATGTTTGTCCACTCTTCTTTCTGAGCTCTCTGAAGCTCTTGAGATACCGTTAAGGGATTTTACAGAACTTCTTTCATGCTCTTGTAAACTGGCCTTTTCCTCACAGGTTAAAGGAAGAATTGCACACGTCCCTGATGTCGGTAAGTGACTCATCAGGGCTGCACCCCACAGTACCTCTTCCACCTCCTGTAGCTGTAAAACAAGCTCAGGTGCTTCAAGCCAGTCAACAATGCTTTTTGCCACTTCATAAGTCAGCACTAAGTCTCTAGAGTTGTGGCACCGGGGCTTATCCGGGGCACCCAGGTTTGAGACACTTCTGCTCCTTTTGCTAGATGTGGACATGTTGGCTTCCTTCTTCTCTCCCAGTGCCAGCTTGCACACCTAAATCATTAACAGCCGGAACAATTAGTATACCACTTAAAGGATGTGCCGAGGCATGGGACATGCAGGATACCACACTATCCCCTGACCTCACTGACAGTCTGGAGTGTTGGGAAATCACACTTTCCCCCCTGAGGGATGTTTGGTGAGAAACACTACTCAGGTTGCCATACTCGCTATCTTCCACATCCTGGTCTGGAAGGCCTTCTTCATTCGGTTACACAGGGCCTAGCCTGACCACTGGGGTCACTTCCCTAGCCACCCTCACTTCTACCCAAGCATGGAGGCTGATCAGCAGCTCATGTTTATTAATCCTGGTGATTTGGGGAAGTCCCCTCTCCTAACATAGGACGCGCAGGACATCTTTGCTCATGCCTTTCACAGTCTCTTTATCAAGAACCATTAATGTTACAAATAGCTACCAGTGTTCTAAAAGGTAACTGCAACTGTAATTTAATTGTTGGCTGACTAAGCTGTGCACAAGGCTCAACTAGATCCGACCGTCTGCCTTCAATGTGATGAATCAACTTCCAGGGTACCACTAATTAGGGGTGAATATCAGTTTCTAAACCATCTATCAGCCCCACACATCTAATACACCAGAAGGGATCTGGACAGATTGGAATAACAGGCAAATCATAAACCTCCTTGTTCAATTTGGGTAGTGTGGATGGAACAGCAGGTATATCCGAAAGGTTGTGGATCGTTGGTTAGTTGCAACATAGTCGAAATCCAATTATTACCCAATGATAAAGAGTGTCCAGTCAAGGTTGGATCAAACATATCTAACTTATTTATATAACAACAAACACTTCTAGCAACACTACACAATACAGCCCACCCTGTCAAATAATAGCGAGGATAGACAGTGTCGAAGAAGGAAAAAGGTTGCATTCTGAATACTGACAAGAGGGTAGTCAGTATGATTAATAACCACAAAATGTTAAGGTTTCTTGGCTTCAGCACAAAGGGAGCAATGGGTCTTAAAATGTCTCTAGGGGCTGTCTGGGAAGGACCAGGGGGATAGAACCACAATGTATCTTGTGCTGTAGATGTTCTTGGTGCTCAAGAGGGTGAAGTTAGCTTCAGAGCGCTTTGCAGGTTTCTGCGACAGAGTTCAAGATGTGAGTCAGCTGTGGGTATCAGGCGGCAAGACGGTTCAGTGAGCGAAGCTGAATGAATGGCTGCAGACTGGCCCACACAGTGGCTCATGGCCAGAAATCATTGTCTAAGTGCTGATCAGCGGTTGTGATGCACTGGTTGAGATGTCTGTAAGCGAGGGCAGCTTGGCAATGGTCAGTGTTGCTGTTGGTTGCAGATCAAGGAACTCGACAGAATTCAAAATGTCCTTTAAGGAGAAGGTTGGTAGATGCCTGTCGAGGCACTTCTACCAGCTTCTTCAAGAGACATTCTGGCACTTCCTATACAGGAAGCTTGCTGTAAAGCCCAGCAGGGCATCCTGAGTGCTGGCTGGGTACTGGTTTTGGAGTGGCTGGAGGGACCTCTGATTTCTGTATCTCCCTCTGTTCCCTGGTAGATGTTTAGGGGAGGGATTTTGCTTCCTTCTTTGGAGATCCTTGCCTTCTTTCACTCGCAGAAGCTGTGAGTCAGACTGTACCTTAAACCAGGGTTTAAGGTTGAGTTCTTCTTGCTTGCTTCTTGCAAGGTCTTCAGATGATCTCCCAAAAGAAGGGCTCTGCCCACTTTTGAAACCAAGTGGCCCACAGTTATTGGTGTAAACTTAGCCTACCTTAATGAACCAATTCTGGGGTCCCTACCAACAATCTCCTGTATGTGTGAGGTCAAAACCAGAGTTCCTTGCACGAGGAAAGTTAAGGGTGTAAATATAACATGAACAAGGTGTGCCCCAGAACTAAAATGGCAGAAACCTTCTCTCAACAGAAAGCTTTGGCCACACTGCCTTGTGACACTTAGTCCCACCCATCTTCGTGTTTATTGTGTTCAAAGAGTCTATCTGGTTCCTGGTCCTCTCCATCTCTCTTTGTGGTCCCCTTGAAACTGCTGCAAGAACAGATTCTCTGGCTCCTGCAAACCTTACTCTCATAGTTTATTAACTGGGCACACTAGAATAGTGGCCTACTGTAAACAGCAACCCCAGGCCCGACAGCTCACTGTCATTGGTCCTGAAGGTGGAGCTGGCTTCAAGTTGACACAGTTACATATGAAAGGTTGTTGGGTTTCCTGCCTCCTGTCCCTGTGTGCGCCTGTTTATAGTACCCTTTGTTTATATGTTAATCACTGCCACAAACTGCAGAGGCTAACAAAAGAGCAGAGCAGACCCTTGGACCCTTTGTTAGTTAATCAGGTTGGCCATGGCAGAGGTGAAAGTTTGGTCATCCCCCTTCCTGGAGATGCACTCCTGGATGTCACATTCCAGCTAAATATGACAGAGCGACTGTGCCTGTAGGCTGAGTCCATGCATAGTACATGGGTCTATGTGTTTGTCATGTGTGATCATAGGGAAATATGCATGGATAAGCCCAACTCATTTTCCTAAGGTTGGCCTACCATAATTCCATTTAATTAAAAAATGTCAAAAAGCCCAGGCAGTAGCACGCCCACCATGTAGGTGGTCGAATTCCTCACAAATCTCAATGGCAGCAGTATCAGCTGCTCTGCTAGAGGTATATTTCAGGGTGGCACTGTAATGTTCTTCACTTCATTCTAGAGTCAGTAACTTGGTAGAGGAACACACCTTGCTTGATTTGCCAATTGTACGGTGCTCTTGTAATTAATTGCGTTTCAATATGGCCCCTTAATGAGATATAGTAGAGGGGCACTTGCTGTGCATGCATGGTCCATCCGGTTGAATATGCAAAGTGTGCTTTTTTCTTCTGAAATTATTATGCTCTTTGAGGGATCATCAGCAGATGTGACGAGAAACTGCAAAGAAGGGCCACAGCCTCAATTGGCAGAATGACCATACCCTTTTTCTTGCATATTTATTCAAAGTAAAGACCCAATTAATGGTGTAAAGAAATAAGATCGATAATAGTAAAATGTTCAAGCGTTTGCACACAAAATGTCATAAGTCAGTCTACAAAACCCAGAACAAAAAACGTGCAACCCATGGTGAAGACAATTCTTCCACAAAGGGCAGAACCTCATTTCCAAATTCAATTTTGATTGGCAGCAGTTAACGGTGACCCATCCTGCATCAAGTGGCCAGAAATTATAGCATGACATGTGTGAAAAGAGAGGTGGGGGTGATTTTGTTTGCATGTGATATGCCGAAAGAGGGGTGAAGAAGTTGAAGACATCAGAACCTGAAGTAGTCAGGTGCATGTCTGTTAAGGGGAATTCTCCAAAATGGCTAATTTTCCTTACCTACTGAGTCCCTCAGCAGCTTTGCTGGATTTCTAGGATATATTTTTTCACCTGGTAAGAGTGTGAGCCTTTTTTTCCCACTCTTACATGTGTTTTGCTGTGTGTGTTTAACATGTTTGTGTTAATAGACTGTGGAACCTCACCTACTCCACAGGTATCATCTTTTTACTGTGTGTTATACAGCACCTTCAGTCCAGTGACACAGGGTTGTCTTTTAGACTTCCCAACTCAGACTCCATTTTCTGGGACTGACTACTGTCTCCCAGAACACATAAAGTTGCCATTAACTTTATTAGCCTCTGTAAAACCACAGACACAGTACACCCTATCTTACATAGAGTACTGGAAAGGGTTACTAGTTATCCCTTTTTGTCTGTTCTCTTGGAGCATTGTTTTGCTCCCTTTTCATCAAGACTTGGCTGGTGGCAGTGGTAACTACCCTATTTTTCATACCGTTGTTATCTTAAATACCTTTGTATTGTTTTAGACTATCTTGGTAGCCTCAAACTTAAACCTGCTAGACCATATATGTTTTATTTCGGTTCCGGCTGGGTTTATTCGTCATTTCTTGTTGTAAAAGTCTTTCTCGTGTTTTACTTTGCGTGCCAAACCAGGTTTGATTCCTTTGTTCACCGTCTTTTAGCAGGCTTCCATGCAGAAGCCATCCTTAGGCGCCTGTATGTCTGGAGGACAGGATGTGAGGGAGGGGGTTAGGACTTCCTGTACAGGGTCTCCTTGGAGACCCATGTTGCACTCTGAAATGATTGGCTGTGGTGACTGTCCCAGCAGTACAGCCACCCTGCTGTGTGATTGACAGCCAGGCTGTGTGAATGGGGGAAAACTGCATAAAAATAGGTCTCTGGGACTGGAAAGGCAGAATCGCCGCTGGATGAAAGAACCAACGAGGAACTGACAAAAGAGGACCCCTACAATGACTGAACCACCCGGTGAAGCCCTGCTGCAGGTCCAAATCTTCAAGCTCCAACGACAGAGAAGATCTGCCAGGAATCTTCTTCCCCTGAGCTGGTGGAACCAACCAGTTCGCCCAAACTGCAAGCCAGGACTCCCTCCTCTGGTCGAATTTGCAGTACAGAGCTTCAGTGAACCGGATAGCCAGGAAGATCGGACCCTGCTTGGGTTATAAGGAGCGCACCTTTTATTTGTTGACTGTTGCTCTGCTGCAGGTTTTTTCCCTGGGCAGTGCAGGACCCTCCAGTTTTCATATTTCGTGTCAGTCCGACAGTCGCTTCAGGAACCGTGAGCCTGTAGGAACTGCCAGGAAATTCCACCTCAGCTACAGCGTATTTGTATTTTGTGTTTTGTATTTATTTTATTTATATAGCGCACCAGGCCCAAGGGCAACCAGGCGCATCATTTAGTTATAGGCAGGTAAAATAAAGCATTTTGAATAGAGTATACATAGTATACAAAAATTATGCATCACTTAGTTACAGCATTACAGGCATGGTAAGGTAGAGCATTAGAATAGAATACACATAATGTGCAATTTATACAGGAAATATACAATGTGCAAGAACAGGTAATATCAGTGAGTCAGTGACGCTGTTGTTGTGACCCTGGGCGCCATGAGATAGGAGTCATGGCAAGTCTTGGGCAGACAGCCAGGCTGACACTTTGCTCTTGAAGGCCAGGAAGGAGGTTTCAGCTCTAAGTGGATTGGGTAGTGAATTCCAAAGCTTAGCTGCTAGGACTGGGAAGCTGCGTCCACCAGATCTTTGCAGGTTGAAGCGCGAGACAGAGAGGCAGTTGGTTTGGGCACTTCCGAGTGGTCTCGCAGTGGTGTGTAGAGCGAATCTACTGGGTAGCTAGCTAGGGGCTTGATTGGCAAGGCTTTTGTGTGTGAGAGCAAGATCTTTGAGGGAGACTCTTTGGGAGACTGAGAGCCAGCAAAGACTTTGTCTGGAGTCGGAAATGTGGAGGTTCTTAGGAATATTGAGCACCGCTCTGATAGCGTTATTTTGGATGATTTGAAGTTTATTAATATTGCATTGGTTGGTACCCAGATAGAGGATGTTGCAATAATCAATTTTGGATAGGACCAAGGTCCTGGCTAGTGTGGTATAGTTGGCTGGTGAGAGGAAGGGGCGGCAAGCAAGGATGAGCTTGCAAGTGTATGAAGCCGATGATGATACTGCGTTGGTTTGTCTAGATAGGGAGAGCGTGGAGTCGATGTAGATAACAAGCGTTTTTGTATCCTTAGCCACTTTAATAGTGTTGCCATCAATGATGAGGATTTAAACGAGGAGTCATGTTTGCTAAGTCTTGGTGGGATCCAAGGATGATGAGCTCTGTCTTGTCATCATTTAAGCAAAGTTCATACTAAGCCATCCAGGCCTGGATAACTTGATAAATGGCGTTAATGGCAATTGAGTCAGTTTTGTGGTCACCTGTGATGGGGATAAATATCTGGGTGTCATCTGCGTAGTTGGTATACGTAATACCCAGAAGAGCTACAATATCAAATAGGGGTTTGGTAAACACATTATAGAGTGTCGGGGATACACATGGTCCTTCTTGAGGGACTCCACAAGTGACTGGGGAAGGTTCAGTGGTGGCTTTGGGGGAGAAGACTCTCATCGATCTGTTATTCAGGGAGGAGGTGATCCAGGCTGTCGCTTTGTCTGAGAATTGGGCGGCAGTTTTAAGGTGACAGCACAGGACTTGATGATTTACTAAATCGAAGGCCGCGGAGAGATCTAGGAGGAGTAGGATGGCCAGTTTGCCCTTATCTTTGAGGTCTTCAATCTGGGTTTTAAGGTCAAGGAGAGCAGTTTCAGTGCCGTATCGCAGGCAGAAGCCAGATTGCCTCAGACTCAAGAGATTATTGGTTTCTAGATAATCTTGGATCTGCAGGTATGCAGCACGATCAAGAATTTTTAAGAGGAAAGGGACTCTAGTGATCGGTCAGTAGTTAATGGGTATGTTGGCATCGAAGGTAGGATTTTTCAGGAGAGGAATAACCCAGGCATCCTTGAGGTTGTATGGGACAATCCCAGTGCTAAAGGAGGAGTTTAGGAGTGTGGTGATGAAGGGCTCTAAGTTATAAGCGGCTTCCTTGATGATGGCAGCAGGACAGGTGTCCCCCTGAAAATTGGATGGTTAAAGATTATTGATAATGTGTTCAACTTCGATGATGGAGAGAGATGAGAAGCTGAAGGGTTTCAGGGATTCAGTGTTAGGGTTGATATTAACCTGGGGGGGGTGTTTGTGTTGCAGGCTAGGTTGCAGGCTCATTTTTATATCATTGATTTTGGTTTGGAGGGTGACGATTTTTCCAAATAAGTGCTTTTTGAATGTTAGCACACCAGGTGCTGTCTTTGGAGCACGTATCGGGGGGAGTGGCAGGGGATTCCAGCTCCTTTGAGATTCTAAATAGCGTCTTCTCCATTTAAAGGTACTGTGCAAATCCGGTTGTTCGTTTCGTCCAGCCGCAGAGAAAGTGTGTGAAATCTTTCTACGATCTGAGGGCTTGTCCTTCTCTACACTTTAAACTAATTTTTCTGCTGATCAACTTCATCTGGATCTCTTGGCAAAGACTTAACCACAAACTACCCTGAACTGTGTGATCTTGAGCAAAAGACTTTTGTCCTATTGACTTTGGCCCTAAGCCTTTTTTATTTGATTCCATCACTGTAGTTCCTCTTTCTAGATTGCCCTGCTTACTTACCTGTTGGTGCTGTTCAATCTCTGCCTATGATTGTCTTTCCCTCCCTTTTAAAATTACTGGAATGCCATTTTGCTCACACTTCATTTGTGAGCTTAACTTGTCTGGAAACTATTGGGAGTGGTGTGGTGTATTGAGAGTGTGATTTTTAAACTTCTTTATTTTAGTGAGATGTTATACAACTGATGTGTAAAATAAATGTAAATTCTTTTACTCAGAAACCTTGAGTCAGTTTTTTGAATTATAGTAATTGCTGTCCTTTGTGTAACTATTGATACTGCTCACTTGCTCTTGAGATAAGTCTGGCTGCTCAGTCATTGCTACCACTTTCACTGCGTAGTACAGGCTTGTACCAAAGGTGAATTTGTACTGTTACTTGTAGTCTTAATTGTGTGTGGTGCTCCCAAAGGGTACTGCATATAATTCTGCCTAACAATGTCTGAGTAGGTGAAACAAAAAAAAGAAAACAGCCACTGTTCACTCAGCAAGACAAAAGGTCCTATAAGTAGCTAAAGGGTCCATTGTGTGTCAACCAGTAAATCCAAATCACAACGATAATTACCGAATTACTAGTAATGTGAGCATCCTAGATATCTTCATTTTAATGGTAACTCGAAGGAAATAATTTGCGAGTCATTGTGTAGGAGCACACTCTGTCACTGCGCGTTATGCAGGACTTTAAAAAAAACATACTTAGTGTGTTGCTTCATAATTTATCATTGGGTATTTTTGGACAACTTTCAGTTCTGTTCCGTAAACACATGTATAGTGCTTCCCTCCCATGGGACACCTTTTTACTGATCTGGGGTCACTAATGCAAGTGCAAAGTTGCAAGGTATTAGCATAGGACATGTCTGCATGTTTGCACCAGGGCAAACTTTGCCCCGGAGCAAAAATGCTTTAAAACATTATATATTTAGCAGTAGCACAATGTTTGCCTTAGTGCAACCTTTAATATAGTGCCAATACTGTGCAATTGCACATTTGCACCAGTGTAACGTTTCTGTAATCCGGCCCCACTGCGTTCAGATTGTGTGCCTAGTTATTATTGAATCGCCCGTCTTTTCTTGCATACTAATTGGGGGCTAATGCCACGGATCAAAACGTTCCCTCGCGCAGCGACTTAAATCATGTAGTTACAAAGCATAGCAGTGTTTTATTAGAAAACAGTCCATTTGGAACTGAATTTCCAATTAAAGTTGGAAGAGGTGAAAAAGTCAGCCCCCATTGCGGGCCTTTTTTTTTACGCTGCCAATATGCTACATGCTTCAATGTCCCCAGGTGTAATTGCAGAGAAAAATGCCACCTCAGCAGCGCTCTGGGCCACTGACAGAATGCTATGAAAAATGGAGGCCAAATGTCTTCGGGGAAGGCTGGCGGAATGAGCGGCAGGTTACACGAAGCTCTCAGAACGAGCCTGTCCCGGGCTCTTTGCAGCCTGTCCCCTGGAGAAGCCACCTGGGTCACGTTTTTGTCCTATCAACACACATTGTGAAAAGGGTAAAAAAAGAACAGCAATCCAGAAGTCAACGGAAAACTCTTTTCTTGCATTTAGTGCTTCATGAGCACAAGGAAATAATTACATTTCAAGCCCTGCCCAATAATGTTACTTGTACCCCTATATTCCCATTAATCAGTGTGTGGAAGGCACCCATCAGGCTTTATTGGTCATTAAGCATATGTGTGACACCTTGTCCGTACATAACAGTATTGGTAAGGCATTCCCCTCATACTCACCATCAGATGCAACAGGGATAGAGTTGACAGAAGCCTTTTATTAATTAGGCAATGTTCATATTCATTTTGTGCTGTAAAGAGCGAAGTCTGACCCAGACATGGCACTGAAGCTGCGGCTCTGCTCCCGTCTCCTTTTTAATTTTCCATGAGTCATCTCTCTTTCATCAACCACACACACCTCTTTGGACCACTCCTGCTCCTCTCACACATTCTGTGACATGGCACTCCATGGCCTCGTGGACCTCATTTAACATGCCAGCAGATGCCTCCTTTTGATCCAAAATGATCACCATAATCATTTTAGCAGGGATGTCATTTCAACAAAATGCCAGGGGTAGCGGAGGTGACATCACACGACCCTTGACCTCTGATGATATGACAGGAAGTGATGTCCTTTGACCCCACCCCAAAGTGACATTACAGGAAGCGATCATGGAACACAATGTTTCACCCCTTAACAAAACAGGAATTGGCATCACATAGCATTGCACCGAAGTACACTATGAAAAATATGGTTACGATATCACTGTAATGTGATATACACTTCATTGAACAATGGATTGCCATACGTATCGTTACTATCAGTGTGTATTGGCCCATATTATCAAAATACTGTGAATGCAAGCAGACGTCCAAAGCCAAATGGTAATGATGTGTATTATATACGCTTAAGGGCTTTATATAGAACACATCACCTTACCTGTGTTGGTACTCATTTAGCAACCGCAGAAGCCTGGGCGTAATTTAGGGAGGGGACAGGGGTGTTGGTCCCCCCCAACTTTCATGGCACACCATTGTGTCCCCATTCATTTGGCAGGTGCACCTTTTCTTCAGATGTCATATCCCCCCCCCAACATTTTCAGCAAAGTTACTCCACTGCTCAGAAGGATGAAAGGCTGAGTTGGCCTTGCTGGGATTCGAACCTGCAACCTGCAGATTACACACACTTCGCAGCAGCGAGCGCTCATCCCACTGAGCTATCTTATCATGTCTGAATGTTCTCAAAGTCAGAAAGCAAATTACACTCTGTGGTGGATACCATTAAACTGGTAACTGAGATTTAACTGCAGGCCAGTTCATCTTCAGGTCTGTTGCAAAGTTGGCCACATGTCAAGCCTGCGTGGATCTACTATTCAGGCTTCAGAGGTTGGCAAAATACATACCATTGGGAGGGTTCGTAGCTGTGTATTAAAGTATTTAGAGTAGTGCAGGGAAAGCAGTGCTCTCACACGGCATACCGTCCTCTGGGTACTCATTACCTCATAGATGTATTTTAATTATTGTGCATTTGTAAGGTGCTTATACATCAAGTAAATTGTGTTCCAAAGCGCCCACAGGGAAGGGAGGAAACATGGGAAATAAAATCAAATATGACAATGAAAGATAGAGGCGGACCTACTAGGCCTTGTGAGCATTCAGAACGTGCAAGTGCAAAGAGAGAGAACATATGAGGAAGTGGGGGGGTAGGAGGTAGGGGTACCAAAGAGGGAAGTACTAATTAGTAAGCAGCTGTTATGTGACTTGGTGAGAGTATTTAGCTACTAATACATAAGTGCAGGCCTGTGGTGGCATAGACCAGTGGGTGCCAAAGCAAGTGCTAGGAGCGGGTGGAGGCTGAAGGCAATTGGGTGTGGGAGGCCAGGACCTAGGAGGACAAATAAGGGCCCTGGTCACCAGTCTCAGCAACTGTGGGGTTTAGCAGAGGAGTGAGGAAGGGAAGGAGGAGGTGAAGAGGAAGGTCTTCAGTAGTTTCCATAATTTTAGGAGATCCGGCTCAAGACGAAGAGGAAGGGGGCGGCTGTTCCTTAGGAGGCAGCCACCAAGGAAAGAGCTCAGCCACCAGCTTGCTGTTTAGCGAAGCGCTTGACACACAGAGAGTTTGTGCCAGAGGAACGTAAAGATCTGGAGGTAGAGTATTTAGTGAGAGCCAGTTGTAGATAGAGTGGTCCCCGGCCCCAGACAGCCTTACGGATCCTGAACAGCATGCCATGGAGATAGGAAAGATAGACACATTACAACAAAGCATTAATTGTGGCACAATGAAATCAAGGGCCACTTTATGTGCTATTGTCAAACATTTCTACACTGTATACAAGCTTTTAGGCTAAATGATTTTGTCATGTGAGGACACCGAGATGAAATGTCTTGTGATGATCGTAACAGAGATGGCAGAAAAAAGCATGCTGTTACTGCAACTTACATAGTCCTAAATAGATGCTAATTTAAATGCTTTTTGGAAGTTTTTGTCTGCATTGTGAATTTGAGGTGTTTAAGAACAGACTCAATCAGTGACTCATGAAGTGTGCCTGAAATAAATAAACCTTTAATGAGTCTAGCAATTATTGTAAGAATTCCAGAAAGACAAATTGTCGTTCCTATTCTTTCTTACTTAACGTTACTGCTCAAAGTGTTACACTTGTGGAACCCCTTGTCTTTTTTAAGAGGCTTGAACAAGAAAGTCAGCCACGCCAGAAACAAAGAGCCACATGGCACTGGCCAGAGCCCAGTAGCTTCAAAACATTTCTTTTAAAAAGTTGTTTTAGGGGTAGCAAGAGATCACAAGGGTAGCAATGGAGACCTCAGTGGTTGCAGGTGCCATCCCTGGCAACCCCTAAAGACGTCCTTGCATCTTAGTGTTGTTACAATTAGAAGTGACTATTTAGCTGTCTTTACCTCTTCTGTGATGTAAAGGAGTGGTTAACGTTCACATTTCCAGGCTCAGGGTAGGTCAAAGTCTTCGTTTGCAGTGGGCCCCTCCTGTGTCTTGGATTTATCAGGCATCGCTCGTGCTCCAGCCAAATTAGGTTCAAAGTGTCTTGATGTTTCTGGGTCCATTTTTGCAGATGTTTAAGACACAGGCAGATTCCTTAGGAATCCATTGGAACTGCTGTCTGAGAAGTGTTATTTGCATGTAGCATTTACATTTTTAACAAAACGGGGAGTGAAAGTGAAGAGCAAAAGTAATCTCACCCTGCTTTACTCTTCAATTCTAAAATTCCCTTTGTAAATGCTTAAAATTGCATTCAGGGGATTTCAACATGTTCTCTGCATGCAATTAGCATTTGTTTGGTAAAATAACCCCCTTTGATTGTTCGTCTCAGAACAACTTTTTCAGCTGTGCAATTTGTTGATCCTACGCTTTCTGAGGGCTTACATTTTGAAACATTATGGGCCTGATTTACAAAAACATTTTCATGTTTTTTATATTTGATTTATGAAAAAACAGACGTAGAGAAAGGAAATAACCACAAAAAACTTTATCTGATATAAAGAAAAAAGTGTCAATCCCGGCTGCAAGTTGTAGCCCTATGATGTAATTAATCTTCCACTCATAGGTGGTTAAGTCAAGATTGTTCCTTACCCTCGAGTTCAACAGATGAATATTACGGTATATCCATTTGACAGCATTCCCAGCCACATTAGCAACTACTCACGGTTGAGTCAGAAATTCCCTAATACAGACCGGCAGGTCAAAGGAAACCGTCAAGATAGAGTGATCACTCCAATCATTTTTCATCACCTCAAATGACTGGCATAGGTTCATAAAATGAGGATCAACTAAAATATAGTCAATTAAAGAGGAACTTCTCCCTCTATGCCACGTATGCCAGTCTAAAGAGGTGTGTTGTTTGGTCATCCTTCCCACTAGGGCTGCAAACCACGCCCCTCAAGTCCAACCTTCCACATTCTGCCCAGAGATCTCTTTACTGAATACCCACTAGTTAGGTCTTCAAGATTCCATAGGGAGTACTGGGGATCACAATCAGCATTAAAGTCACCCAGCACCATAATTCTACCATTCAATTTTCTCTCAATCCAGACATCTATTTTATCACCTACATTTTCTACAAAGTCATTCAGAGGGGCGATACCCCTGTGCCAATAGATATTGATGATCAAGATCTTAACCTTACCATCACTGGCGCAAAGCTCAACCCAGTGCCCCAAATGGCAGGTTCACAACTTATTCCCCACTTAAACCTATTGAGTTATCGATTGTAATCATCAGACCCCCCGAAGATCTACCGCCAGTGCTTACTTTCGCTGGCTGCACAAATACACTAAAACCATCTAAGATAGGGGCAGAGGTCAGCCACGTCTCTTGGAGACAGATGCAATTAGCAAGTCTTAGGTTATTCACACATTCCCAATTTGAAAGAAGATGGACACTGCCTCCGGTATTCCAAGATTTGACAGTAGGCGAAATCTCCTCCCGGGTAGTTGCAGGACCAGTCCATTTATCACAGGACCAGTTTTTGCCACAGGGAGATTATAGTTGCCAATCCACATCTTTAATTTTCCCCCTATCAGTATTTTTTGTTATTCCCAATTTTCCAGGCATACATGGGACTACATTTGTTTTTACATCATGAGGGTCAGTTTCCCACTTCTCTCCCTCCACCCGCTAGACTTCAAATCCCATTGAGGATAATGCCTCCCTCTCTATAAGGATATGTTCCCCCACCAGAGGGGAGGCCAGATGGATAACACTGACACCCAGCTGGTCCCTCAGTGGAAATGAGATTCTCTCAAAGTCGATTGATGTAACCATTAGAGAACCAATACAAAAATTGGAGGAGCACAATCATTTTAAGAATACCAATTTTACCCGCCAGAGAGATTGGCAGCTTGGCCCACCCCATACATTTACTCACAAGGGTTGTCAAGTATGTTCCATAGTTGGCCATGTACACAAGACTTGATTGATAAGCAACCACCACTCCGAGGTAGGTGATCTAGGTCTGTGACCATGAAAAACCTAAGAGGTTGGGGGAGGTAGTGTAACATCAGTGAGCAGGAACAAAATAAATTTAGAGCAATTCACTTTGAGACCCGAAATCTCACTGAAGTGGATGACATCAGCCACTATAGGGGCAAGGTTAACTGCAGGAGAGCGAATGAAAAGGAGAGCATCATCTGCATAGGGGGAGATAATCTAAGGAGAGCCAGAGAATCTCAGCCCCCTGTGCGCATGTCTTTGACGTAGCCTGTCGGCCAGAGGCTCAATGGCTATGGCAAAAATCAGAGGTGAAAAGGGGCAGCCCTGTCGAGTGCCCCTGTATATCTGGAAAAGGGCTGAACATCTGTCCTCTGCGCGGACCCTGGCCACTGGATGGGAGTAAAGTTATTTAACCCAGGATTGAAGTTGCATTTCTCGAGGACACACCAGAGCTAGCTCTAAGAGATGCAGTCGAATGCTGTCTGCATATCAAGAGTGGCCACTACAGCCTGTACATTTGGATCAATCCGGGCGAGAATATTGAACTATTGACGTAAATTAAAGGAGGTAGAGCGTCCAGGAATAAACCCTGCTTGGTCTGGATGAATGACGTATGACATATATATGGGGCCAGTCTCAGAGCTAATACTTTAGCATACATTTTGACATCACAGTTTATGAGGGAAAGGGGCCTATATGAGTCACATTGAGTAGGGAGTTTAGTACGGAGATTATAGCCTCACGCAGGGTGGGGGAAGGACGTCCAACTGACAGGACTCCTTGACAGAGCGAATAGTTGGGGGACTAGTCGGGCATGATATTGTTTATAAAACTCTACTGGAAGGCCATCTGAACCAGGAGCCTTTGCAGAGGCTAGCGAGTCAATAGCCTTGGATATTTTGTCTTCTGTTATTGGTTCATTTATGGAGTCTCTCGTAGCAGCAGAGAGTACTGAGACGGGGAGGCTGTCCAAGTACGCCTCGACATCAGTTATATGAGTAGTGTCAGCATTAGAATAAAGGGACTAATAGAATAAACAAAATTACTCATTAATGGCCTGTGATGATTGAGCCAAGGAGCCATCAGTCCTCACTATAGCCGGGATGTGGGGTAGTCCAGTCTCGTGCCGCAGGAGCCTAGCTAGGAACCGATCACGCGCTCCCCCTCCCCATACCTGCCAGCCATGTGGGGGGCATCAAGGAATTTCCTTTCACGTTCAGCATGTAAGCGGAACGTATCCAATTCAATGCTGATGTCTGAGAGGGAATCAGGTGATTATGAAGAGGCATACCGGGCTTCAAGGGAAGAGAGTCGGGATTTGGTCTTCGCAATGTCCTTTCAAATTACCCTCAGGATCCCCAACTCCTTCGAAATAGCTACAACCCTAATGGCTGCCTTAAATGAATCCCAGAGAGTTGCATGTGTGTGAACCAAACCCATGTTCAAAGAGAAGAAGTTGTCTTTGGCAGACCCCAACCCTGTCTCAAAAGCAACATCCAGAAGGGAGTGAGTTTCAGCTTCCATGATCGGGCCTCAGTAGTATCAGTGCCCCAGGCGAGGGAGATTGTTATTGGCGAGTGATCAGACAGTGTTCTAGGAAGGATTGCCATGCGTGTGATGTTCCTAATGAGTGGATCTGAAACAAGCCATCTGTCGATCAGGGAAAATGAGTCATGAACAGAGGAGTAAAAATAATATGCTTGGGATTCTGGATGCAACAGTCTCTATGCGTCCGAGACCAACACCTGGGCCTGAACTTCTAGAATAATTGTAGCCGCCCTGGGGAGCTGACGAGGCCTAGAGCCCGATCTGTGAAGGTCAACATTCAAAATAGTATTAAAGTCTCCTCCCCAGACAATAGGAATTAGTGGGAAACCACAAGAAGGGATGCCAAGTGTGTGTAGAACTCAGGGTCGTCTGCGTTGGGATGATAAATATTGAGCAGCACAATCTCCTTATTCAACAGAGACCCCAGCACCAAGACATAGTGACCAAGAGGGTCTACATGACCCACCTCATGTTGGAATTTAAGACTCTTATGTATAAAGATCATGACCCCACGGTTCTGAGTGGAATAGTCTGTGAAATATTGCTGGGGGCCCCATGATTTAGCGAATCTCTCGCACCCACCAGTGTGTGCATGTGTTTCCTGCAAAAAAATCAGCCTCACTTTGTGACGCTCAACATACCTTGCGCATTTTAGCATAATTACCCAGGCCCCTAACATTCCAACTCATAGCAACAAGATTGTCATCAGCCATCAGAACGGAGAGTGACCATGTATAACATTAAGTAATGTGTGAAAAGTCAGTCCGTAAGTTTAATGAAACCATGGACTGTCCCCCGACTCCTATATAAGGGTCTGAGTATGTCAGGACATTGTAGCTTCCCATTGCCTGCCAAGCAATTTTCAATATAACAACCCCCACATCCCACCTCCTCCCACACAACTCCCCCAATCAGAGAGGTGATAACCCACTCAACTCCTAACAAGAGCAAGAACAGTGGCAGCATTGCCTGGGGGGCTGTGTGCTGGGCGATAGTGGCAAGCTTCTGAGTAGGGAATAGGCTAGGTAACACTGTGGTAAACTACTAGAAAAAACAGTAAATGATCAGTAGGTGAGGTACCATGGTGAAGCTGTGCTGAGAACAATAGGTTCAGTGCAGACCATAGACAGTAATGATTGCTAGCAACCGGTTCCAAGTGAATCTAAGTATAAGTGAACCACTTACAACAAACTTAATGATAAATCCTTAGCCAGAGGGAGCATGTGTGCTCATCCAGGGAAATGTTCATCAACAAATTTCGAAGTCTCCTACAGGATGGTAAAGAAGCACACTTGATTTGAGTATTCAATTCTGAGTTTCGCCAGAAAGAGCATTGAGTATTTTACCCCAAGAACTGACAGCCTCTTCTTAACCGGCAGGAAGGTTTTACGTTCCTGCTGAATAGACACCGAGAAATCAGGATACAGGTGGATTCTGCAGTAGCTGAGGAAGAGTTCCCCCTTGAGTCTCGCCGCACGAACAAGCAAGTCTCTGTCACGATAATTTAACACTCGTGCAATGATGGGACGGGGAGGTGCACCAGGTCTCGGTTTTGTTGTTAAGGCACGGTGTGCTCTCTCTATTGAAAATTGTGGGGACAGTTTTGGGGAATCTAGTAGCATAAGCAGGGTGCGTTCGACATAGTCCTCCATGGATCCATCAATTTTATCTTCTGGGACCCCGATGATGTGTAGATTGTTGAGCCTGGAGCGTGATTTGATATCATTGTTTTTTCTGCTGACATCCTGAACCTGTCTGTAGAGCCCTGTGACCTCCTCCCCAGAGGGTGGCAATATCATCCTCTGCCACTCCCACCCTCGTCTCAACCTCTGTGACACGGCCATCCGTCTTTTCCATATGAGCTTTGATGGACGAAATGGTCCCATTCATGTCATCCAGTTTGGAATGCAGGCTAGTGAACCCCTCACGCATGTAGTCCATCATCTTCTGGGATTATGTGGGCTCGGAAGGTGATGATGTGATAGGTCTGGGTTCAGGTGTAGGAGCATCATCACCAGGTTTTGGGCCGATTTCGCAAACTTATTGATGGAGCTTTGTTTTTTGTTTGCTCCCTTCGTCATGTTCCCAAAGGTTCCCACGAATGGGGGGGAACCAGTCGGTGCTCAGAGAGTCTAGGCAATGCAGGCACCAATGAGCGGTAGGAGCAGCAGCTTCGGGCTGGAGCAGGATGTGTGTATCAGAGTGGTGTGGTCTGTTGGCCCAATATGAGACCTAGAGAGACTTGAAAATGGCACGCCAGCGCTCATCAGGGACAATACGTAGAAGAATGACCAGAGGTCCCAGGATTGTATTCCAAGAGCAGTCGAGGCAGAGAGGAGATGTAATATTGGGCGAGGTAGAGCCTGATCCCAACTGACCCCCCTTGTCACATTCGTCCAGCTTTGCAGGAGTCTCCAGCTAAGTACTGGAAAGGGAGCCCCAGGGGCCATTTAAATTCAAAGAAGCCACTCGCTGGTTGGGACTGGGGCGTCAGGAAGTCCATCCCCACTTCAAAGGGGCCGGTAAACTGACCCCGGCCCGCCTGTATATGATGTCAAGGGGCTGCGAAATCAAGAGTTAGTGCAGTGATCTCTAGTTCAGAAGCAAGGGGGTCCCCCACTCCCTGCTCCACAAGTGTGTAGACTCAGTTTGCAAATCCAGCACCTAGATCAAAGAGTAGAACAAGCTCACGGTAGGGGCAATGGTAGCCCGGAGGGACCTCGTGGTGGTGGGGAGGGGTTGAAGTTCCCACGGAGTTACCCCGTCCTGTTGTGGAAGATAGGGTAGGTTACTTCCAATGTGTGAAGTTGCTCCAAGAGGGAGCAGTTTCCTCAACGGCCATAGCCACAACAGCAGCGCTTGAGCAGGCCAACCGACGTCACCACCGGGTGAGCTATGTCTTCTCCTGTGCAATGGAATATGGCGTTAAGGCACTCACCCAAAAGAATAAACACCGCAGACAAGCACATGTGGGGTCACTGGAGGATCATCTGGTGTGCCACAGGGTGCAGGGTCGAGCCATGGCCACGTGGAAATTAGGGAGCAAGTTCAATACGTGAGCGCTGGAATACTAAAATGTCAGGGTTCGATACATGTACCAGTACTCTTGACAATATCTCATCTGCAGATGGGGGCAGGCAGTAACGGTATAATCCCAGGTTTTAGGCTGGTGCAGGAAGCTGTGCCTCCCAGGCACTCCCCACAACAAGCAGGACTGGGTGGAGCAGTTGACACCTAGGGGGGTGCTTCACATGGGGGTCACCACCACTCACCTTGGCAATGAGGGATCATCAGCCCTTCAGGATTTCGGGCAAAGCAATCAGCATCGCACCCCCGGAAGGCCTCAGCAGCCGGCCTTGCGGCCCGGTGCATCACACCTCCAAGGTTGAAGGGCGCCGGGGGGCCGAGAAGGTGGATGGGGAGGCCCGCCAGGACAACAGGGTCAGTCCGCCACAGGCAGGCGCTGAAAAAAAGAGGTGCCCGTCAGCGCGAGTGGGAGTCCGATCTGCCGGGCCGGCTGCAAGCCGAAGCCACAGGTGCCTCTCACTGAGGCAGGGAGATAGACAAGATCGAGAGGATGGCGCCCCTCCCCCCAGCAGGCCTCAATGCCGCGGCACCCGCACCAACAAGGGACCGCCCCCCGTGGAAGTGAGGTCCGGGTCGCCGCAGTGGTTACTCCCGGGAAGCTGTAGAACATGGAAATCTCAGTGGCAATATCGTTCCTCAGCCCAGGAGTCAGACAGGAGCCACTGCAGGGTTGTAGGAGTCTGCAGCTAGCTTTTTGTCTAGGAATTCGGCTCACCACCAGAGTATTAAGCAATTAGGATTCCTCCTGAATCGGAGCTCTCTCCTCAAGTGGCTTTACTTCTCGGGCTCACCAGCGCCCCCTATTTATTTTTATTTAAATTATCTGTAGATTCACTGTCTCTAGACAACAACTGGTAGTATTCAATATCTGATGTGAATGTAATTGTTGATTTTTTTTGTATATGCTGCTCTAATTGTGGTATTACTAACTGCTGTGTGCACACTGAACCAATCCAAATAATAGATCTTAAGAGAGAACTTCTGTTGATGTATTGGTCTTAAATCGATTACCCTTCTCCTAATTCATTTTGTTTTCCTGTTGGGTAACTATGTGTGTACTATTTTCATTTTCTCTTAGCATCTTCTTCTGTTAATTATGTGTATTATGTGTATTATGTGATTACTTGAAATTGTTTTTTGTAAAGGTTTGAACTAATCAAACACAATAAAAAAAGATTTAAAAAAATGGATTTATGGGGATGACATAAAATGTTATTTATGTGTCTGCACTTTAGCCATGTTTGTATATTTTGATACATTTTGCAATCTACAGATCGCCTTTATGGTTCTGCTTGATGACGGTCATGAGGAAGCAGGCTGCTGGACCGGACATAGAGGCAGCAATAGCTACAGCTCCCGGAACCCAGTTAGTTAAGCCTGTAATTCTCCAATGGAATAGAGCAGGAATGTCAGCTACAAGGCAATCTCATAGATGCCGAGAATAGTGTATCCTATCAAAATTGGGAACATAGGGAAAGGATGGGCTATTTTTTTCATGCTTCTCTCTGAGTTGCACTTACACGAGTTGACTGATCTAATAGGTGTCTACCAATTGGCACTTGGCGTAGATGGTGGCATGGGAGAGATGAGACGGAAAGAGAGGTGGTATGGATGTAGTAGAGGGTATGACTCACTGCATATGGGCCAAGGAAGGAAAGACATGGGCAGATATTTCTCTGACAAAGAATACTTATTGTCCACCCATGGATTTATTAAATAAACCATTTATACTATGAAAGTCAAGGTTTGGCAGGGTTAGAGAATCCATGTGCAAATGTGTAACTTCGTTTCCAATATAAAGCTGGCAGGGAGAGGAGGGACCAGAGCTAGTGTTTTCAATCTAATTAAGGTCTGCCTTACCCATGTGAGGGTCAAGCAAAGGTGTGAGTGCTTTGTACAGACACATGGGTGTAATTTTAGGGGGGACAGGGGTGTTGTCCGCCCCAACTTTCATGGCACACAATTTTGTCCCCATTTATTTGGCTGGGGCACCTTTTCTTCAGATGCCATGTCCCCCCCAACTTTTTCAGCAAAGTTACTCCACTGTACAGACACATACTTATAAATGGCTTTTTATGCACAGTGCATGTGTACACTATTCTATTAATAGCAGAAATGGCAAGTTAAACACGACACTTTGTATATATTAGCATGGTTTATTTGATAACGTATAGGGCCTGATTCGCAGAAGTATTTTATAATGAATTAATACCAAGAAAAACGCTCTGTGAATCAGGCCCTTCGTGTTTCGTTTCAAGTAGTATACTTATAATGTTTGTTTGTATAAACATACATATGTAAACAATTAAATGTGTTTAATATTATTTTGTGATTGCACGTTGATATTATGATAGAATGTACAGTTTCATTATATTTAAGTGAAGAATGAAGGGGCGTTAGGCTTAACAAGAACGTTTGTTTATGAGTGTTATTTATTTAAAGTTGAAAAACCAGTTTGGCATGAAGGTCGAGATGCCGGCCTGTGTGCAGATTTTCAATGTCTTGCTTGGAAGTCAGTGACAAGGCCATTTTGTGTGTCTGCCACAAGGGCTTATTCTCATGCGTTTTTATATGGAGCATGGGCTTAATAGATTTAGTGTTCCCTGGAGGTTGTAAAAAAGCTTAGACTTATCTGGAAGAAGGACCCATTGGATTGTTATCCTACACACACAGTTTTTTTCATTTGCTGATGACAACATGTTTTTTTTTTCTCTTTCAAGATTGAAGCTAGAGAAGATAGTGCTCATTATGAGTTGGGCATTTACTGTTACTGCAATGGTGTCTGGTGGAATAACTGAATTATAACAAGTTGGTGGGAGTGCACACACACCATTGGTGGTAAAGGTAATTCTGTCTGGTGGAATTACTACTAAAAATGGTTCCTCCATGATAATTATGCCCAGAATTTGTGGAATTACCATTACCGCCATACAATTAGCATGAACTACACTGGTGTAATTACCGCTTACGGAAATAGCATCATCGCCCGAATGGGAAGCACACCGGTAGCCATTTTGAAAAACTCCATCCACTCTGAATCCACCCCTTCCTGTAGCCATACAGACCCAGAATGTCCCAAGAGAAAGGCAAAGGGAAGGTGTCCTATCTACACCTGAGGAAGCAGATGTTCTGTGAGGCTGGGCTGCAGGTCCTCATGGATGAGGTGGTGGCCCATGCTGACGAGCTATATGGCTCTTGGCATCACAAAATATCAGGCAGAGGAAGGCAGCAATCTGGGCGAGCATCTGTGACAATGTCACGGCTGTGGGCACAGTCCACAGGACTGTGAGGACTGCAGGAAGCCTTGGAATGACCTGAAGGCCAGGGCCCACAGCCTCCTGTTGAAACACAAGCAGGAGTCATCGGCCAAAGGAGGCTGCACTGTGGACACCCTTGTCGTGATCCCATGCGAGGAGAAGGCTAGCTCCATCCTCCACATAGAAGGGATCAAGGGGATAGGCAGCATGAAAGCAGAATCATAAAGCCAAGGGGAAGGCAGTATGTATATCAATCCCCACTCCCATGTGAATGCACTGGCAAAAAGCATGTGCCCTGCCCCCAGCATAGATGAGCACAATTGGCAGGGGAATGGGCAACTACATTGCAATCAGTACCAAGCCACAGTGACTACACGCAAATTACAGGAAAGCTGGGATACTGTATTAATGCACATGCACTGTGGGTGATATATGCATGCGATGTCATGGAACAATGAGGTGCACCCATGCATGTGTGACAGTCCATGTTGCCAAATTAACCACTAGTTCCCCCACAACAACACACAACATTGGCAGGCCAACAGGCAATGTGCACATGCATATGCTGTGTACTCCCTCAGCGGGCACTACTCCCACCTAGCAGTCACTGTACTCATTGGCCTGAAATCACCCATGGCCATCATATAAAATGTGTGTAGTATGAACAAACCACATTTTGCATATGTGTCTTGGTAGCCCACTAACATGTATGCAAGATGACTGAGAGCATAGCATTCTCAACCCAATAGGTACACAGTTCAATGACACGAAAGAGGCTGAGCTCTCCACTGCCCAGGACACCTCCACTGCTGGCAGTGCATCCACCTTCACACCTGCACAGGTCGGATATGAGAGCAGTGCGAGGAAGACCAGGAGGGAGGCAGCAATGCCACTGGAGTCAGCCACTGTGCCAGGCATGGTGACACCAACTGTCCCCACATTGCTGCCCTGTGGTCCACCACCAGCCACACAGTAGGCACAGCACATGCTGATGCGGGCACAGGCACAGCGCACCACATCCAGACCTTGTGGAGATCCCCAAGGATAACTTCCACACACCAGCATCCACCCCATCTGGCCCCTTACACCCCTTCATCACCTGCATGGGACGTACATCACCCACACCAATCTGGGGCAGACACAGGCAGCCATGGCTCTCCACATGAGGAGGAGGAGCAGGAGGAGGAAGGCATAGGCTTCCACTTGTCCTGCTATAGCCCCACCCCTCGCCAGAGCTCACTACCAGTGCCACAGCATACTATGGCAGCAATATGGGCAAGGTTGGATGCCATGGAGCAGCACTAGGCGATCATGGATCAACTGGCATGCCAACAGGTGCAGCATCTACAGTCGATGAGAGACTGCCTCTAGGGATCAAGCTGGAGAATTTCCCGGTCCCTCTGTCAGACCACTGCTGCCATCACCACACAAACTTACGGAGCGTAGCCGGCGAAAGCAGTAGCAACGCGCTGCTGTGTTGGATCCGCGAAGTGAAGTACCACGTCCGGGTGAAGGGGAGGAGCTTCGACATCCGATCCTGCCTGAATGAATGGATGGTCATACAGCACACTGGGGGCCATCTTGGGAGAGGAGGTCTGTACATTGAAAAGACAACGCCAACGTCGCCATAATGACCATCCTCGCGGCCAGGCCCGGAGACCGCTCATGACAGCAGGTGGAATTAGCACCAGGGCTAATTTCGCCATATGTTGACTGTAAATCCGCCTGCACTTATTCCGCAGGGGTTAATTCTGCCAGCAGAATTAGCACCAACTCCCTATTCAAAGGTATAGGAAAAGTGGCAGTAATTCCGTTACCACAACTTTTACTTTGTATCACCAGATTCATAATGAGGCCCATCGTGTCCTGGGCATCCACCTTGAATTTTGTCTTCTGCAATGTTTTTTCTCTAACATAGGACAAAAGGATGAAATGGACAGTGCCTACATTACAAACAGACAGATGGATAGAAAGGTTGTAACATCCTGCCTATCATGACAGCTTTACTAGATGATTGCAAGCTTGGTGAGATATGTTGAGGTGACTTGAAAAGTCCTTTTTACATATGGAAGGGGAATATTGTATTACTTATAATACATAGCCATACACCGTCATTCCCTTTAATACTGGCCTCTTGCTTATCACATTGTAAGAGGCCTTCCAATTGCTGATACTTATAATCATTGTAGAATCTAGATAAAAAGAAACATGAATAATACGCAGCGTCTACAGTGTTGTGGAGAAAAATTTAAGCAGTTTAATACAATGATTAATGTCATTATTATTATAGAATTTATTGTGCGCTGACCTAGCTTCGAGAAGCAACAGAAGCAACAGAAGCAAAGGAGTGCTTTACAGAGCTGTACAACAATCCAGATTCACAATTGGGCCTCATTACGAGGCTGGTGGTAGCCGTGCCTGTAGTACAGGCACGGCTGCCGCCAGTAGTCATTTTATTGAAGTGCCCAGAAAAGGGCATTTACCGGTTCATTATGACCGGACCCGGTAATTGCCCTTTTCTGGGTGCCGAAAAAAAAACAATTATTCCCCATTCCCATTGAGCCCTATAGAGAGGGTGGTATTTATTTATTTATTTGATTGTTTTTATTTATTTGGATTTGTATAGCACACATCTGCCCGGGGGCATCATGGCACTGAAAGTAGTCTTACTTGTTACAGAACATACATGGTGCATAGATCACAACGAGCATGGCATAGGTACATACATAATATACATGGTGTACATAATATACATGGTGTATGGATTACAACGGGCATAGCATAGGTACATACCGTTGTCATATACAGTAGAGGAGCAGGAGGGTGGAAAGGGTTAGTTGAACAGAGTGGTTTTGAGTAGTCTGCGGAAAGCATGGTATGATTACCGTTAATAATGGTACCGGTGCTACCATCATGTTCTGCTCACGGGTGCCGGTACGGCCACCAGGTCAGACCTGGTGGCTGCAAGGGCACCCGCGAGCAGAACTCGTAGTATGACGGTACGGTAGCAACGGTGCCAGTAGCGCTACCGGCACCGTTGTTGCCTTACCGCCATACTTATAATGAGGCCCAATGTTCACTTTACAGACGTATGCAACAGTACAGATCCACATCAGAGCATTTTCAGAGGTAACAGAACAGATATTTGATGTGGGTAGGATTCAGAGGGGTACAGTTGTACAGGATGGTGCGGAGAAGAAAGATGGACAGTGTCTAGCGAGTCCGGTAGTGCAGAGGGTGGGTGACGCGATGGCCTGTGTGTTGAGGAGTAAAGACCCCTTGAAGTGGTGGGTCTGGAGTTCTTTTCTGAATTGTAGGAGTGGTGGGGCAAGCCTGATGCTGATAAGGAGGAGGTGCCATAATCTTAGGGTGTAGTCAGAGAAGGCTTGTTTTATGGTTCTTTCCCTTTTTCAGCGGCAGATTTTAAATCTGCAAGTGTCCTGTCTTCTGGTGGTGTGCTGTCTGCCACAAATGCTGAGTTTCTCCGCAAGGTAACTGGGTGACTTGAGGTTGTCATGCCTACAGTGGGAGCCAGTGAGTCTCGATGAGGGCCAGGGTGATGTTTTCATATCTGTGTAGACCCTTAATGAGGTGTGCAGCCACATGTAGGACACACAGGAGGACAACAGGAGGCCTTCGAGGAGGGTATTGCCCCCATCCAGATGATGGATCTAAGGCTGTCCAGATGGAGGAAGGGCTTGACTTTCCCCAGTATGGAGGGCTGATACCAAGCTGTCTAGGTTTTCTCAGCTACTTGTGTCTTGAAGGAGAGGTGTTTATCAATGTAGAACCCGAGGGACTTCGTGCAGGAGGTGAGCTCGGGTGTGAAACCCTCAGGGTTCATTGTTGATAGACAGGTCTTTATCGCTGGGTGTTGGGTATTGTTAGTGAGGACTAAGAATTCAGTTTGGAGGGGCTGAGCTTCAAATATGCACTGGTCATTCAAGCCTGGATGCATCTAAATAATATTTTTGTTGTGTTCTTTAAAATCAGCATTATCATGCAGATGTTTACTTTCATGTGTTAATCTCCAGCAGTGCCCGAAATAAACATATTACCATCAATAGTTCCTTATTAATTCATAGCTAATTTGTGTCAAAGAAAGCAATTTTACAGAAAGGAATTTGTAAAGTTGGTCATAGCTTTAAGTGCTACAGTGGAAGCTGGAATTCTGCTTTGTGATTGCTCAAGCAGCAGTAATTGTGACATTGCAACTGGAGCATAATAATTGATTACAGAGTAATATAGTGATGCCATGTTCATAATGCATGTCAGTAGTGATGTGGCAACTAGCCTGTAATAAGAAAAGTACATGGTTTAATAATGGTATTGCAGGCAGCTTTTAGTTGTAATTGTAATTATAATTGGTTATTTATAACGTGCGTAATACCTAGAGGTTTCTAAGCCGGCACCCGGGGATCGAACCTGTGTTGCATTCACAGCGTCTTGCTTCCGAGGCAAGCACGTTGCCCCTGAGCTATCCTCCGGAGACATTTGAGATTTGATTAAGTGTGCGGGTTCCCATGAATGTTCCTCCCCACCAGAATCTCTTGTAAGAGCCATAAATCTCCAGGGAAGTTGGGGGAAGTTTGAGCAATTTGGGTTCGACTCAGGGAAAAGCAAACATACAAAAAAATGACTTAAAATGATTCAAAAAGGCAGATAACAGTTAGAGAAAAGGGAGGGTTTGGGTGAGGCTGGATATGTTGGTTATCAAGAGGAAATGGAGCTCTGAGCATTTGTGAATGTGATCCAAGCAGGACGGCCCATTAACCTCTGCAGTACAACATTGGGCCTCATTCCGAGTAGGGCGCAAAGGGATACCGGGCACCGTTAAGGACATTGGTGCCGGTAATCCCTTTGCGCCCTACTACGAGGTCCCTTAGTGGGTCCCGCTATAGGTGCCTGGTTTTACCAGGCGCCCTTAGCGGGAGTCGCAAAGGGACCAGGGAGCAAATAACGGTACCTCAAATTGTGGTACCGTTATTAGCTCCCTCCCCATTCCCATTAAGCCCTATGGGGGCTCAAATGGGAATGGGGATTGCCTTTTTCAATGGGGATTTACCGGTCCCTTCAAGGTCGGAATGGACCGGTAAGTCCCCATTGAACCAGGTCGGAGTCGGTACCGGTATTGGAGGCAGCCATGGTGCTAATAGCACCATGGCTACCTCCAAACTCGGAAAGAGGCCCATTGTGTTAGATCTGTGCACCTATGACAGAGATCTTTGTGTAAGTAAGCGATAGGTTTCAATCTGGGCAAGAAGAACTCAGCCTTTTATCCTTCTGAAGTTGATGAAATTAGTCAATTAGAAGTGGGGAATTATAAAACTGAATGGTTGATTTGTTGTGTATTATTGATGTTTATAATACTAGAATATAGGGAACTTATAAACAGACATGAAGTTATGAAAAGCCTATAGCACTTGGGAAGAGCAAATCAAGTATTAGAGTGCATGAAGTTCCATATTGCTGAGTTTGCATCTATGAGAACCATTTGGGATGTTTATTTAATAATAAGGAAAGTGCATTTGTGCAGGTCAATGACTTCAGAAAGGCCAGAAGGACAGAGGCAAAGTCAGTCACAAGCCAAGCATTCATGATGTAGTATCTGACATTGCCTAAAGAAATACCATTTAGTCAGGTAGAATTGTGTGTTACTCGCTCTGTACCTAAGAACAAAAACAAATAACATATACTTGCAGTAAGAGTCCTAAGGGTGCAGGGAGTTCCCTACATGCTCCTGACAACAATGAATACAACAGGAAATGTGCAGTCCACTTTTGTAAACAATGTGACTTGCACATTTCTCAAAGTAATGCAAATTTTAACTAACATGCAACCTCTACACATGTTTTATTCGTATTACTCTTTAAAAAAGTAAAATGTAAAATAAAAGAGTAAATTGTGGGTGCATATTAAAGAGTCAGGCACAGGCCAGGTCACTTAGACGCATGTTGATCTCTGAACATCCCTTACAGGAAATGTGCTGAACTTCTGACCAATTCCATTAACTTTATAATTTGCTTTACACATATGCTGGCAGGGAAAGGTCTGGCCTCTTCAATGCAATGTTAAAAGCAATAATTCATGAACTTGAATTATCCTAAACTTAATCATAATCTGTCACTCAAGTCGAGTAAACGTTTGGCAGAACCCGAATAACCCAAATACAGTGAACATGCATGGGATTCAGTGTTCAACTGAATTAATTTGCCCAGTGTTAGTCCTAACTCAAAACATCAGATAAATCAACAGGCTATTCACAAAACATCACATCATCAATGCAAAGATTGCAGTTTGGTCTCCCATTTAGATGCATTATATTCACTATAAGCATTGACATTTTCCAAATAGTTGTTTATAAAAATTGGTTAGTTGAATCTGTATTCTATAATTTTTAAAGTGTGCTAATGTTTGGTTACGTGAGACCATACAATTTCAATACAAACATATGGTGACAACAGGTTTTGCTATTCATCATAATGTACTCACCATTTCATTTTCAGTTGGCAATGGGCTGTTTGTGTGTGCAATATATCCAGCACATATTCAGACATTGATGCTGAAGCCTCTAAGCAACAGCTCTGAAATTCACAGAAATCTCTTTAATGTCTGTCAGTACCTCTGTCAGTACCTCCCTGTGCTCATTTGCATCCAGGAACTCACCATGGACAACCTACATATAGCACTCTCCACACCTGTTAAATCCCATGGCTTCCCATCAACCCCACCGTTCTTTCGCACACTACATAGCCACTGTCAGAAAAAACATGCAATCTACAGCTACACCTAGTATGCATAATTAGACATACCCTGCCTCCTGATGACTTCCACACTATTATTATTTATTATTATTTATTTTGTATTTGCATTTGTATAGCGCACTTGCAGCTGGGAGGCATTGAGGCGCTGTTACAGGCATTTTGTAAGAAAATTTAGAGTAGTAGGTAAATGGCGACCCGAATGTCTCTTTGTAACAGGTACAATTTACAAGGCAATTATGTCTGATAGGAGTTACAAGAGTTGATCAGCGTTACACATAGAAAAATAATACAGTGTGGGAATCATAATCAGTAAGGAATCAGACAAAAAGTTTGGTTTTGATTGCTTTGCCGAATGCTTGGTGGGACACAATCATTCTCAGGTTGGTGGGGAGTGCATTCCAATGGGTGGCTGCCAATATAGGCAAACTAGAGCCTCCAGCGTGGACTTTTTGCGTCTTGGGCGTGAGAATCATGTTGGAGTATCCCTTCCTCAAAGGTCTGATAGCAATGTGCTTGGTGATTCTTTGAACCAAGTACGGGGGGCGAGTTCATGGAGGCATTTATGTGTGAGGGCAAGGGTTTTAAAGACAATTCTTTCTTTAACAGGGAGCCAGTGAGCCTGCCTTCTAACTTCAGAGATATGGTCTTTTTTAGATGTTCCCGTGGACACCCTCAGGGCGTTGCTTTGAAACAGTTGGAGTTTGGCAACATTTTTGCACAAGGTTCCCCTGAGGAGGGCGTTTTAGTAATCCAGCCTTGATCCAATTATTGCCCTATCAATGGTGAGGCAGTTCTGGCGCAATAAGAAAGGTCTGGCTGCATTAAGGACTTTGGAATAGTAGGCTGACGAGGAGGCGATGGCATTAACCTGCCTATTCATGGTCAGATCCGAGTCTAGGTAGACTCCCAGTGTCTTGACGTTGTTGGAGACCTTAATGGGAATATTGTCAATGGTGAAACATGTGTGCTGCTGATCGAGGTTGCCCAGGGTGGTGGGTGACCCTATGAGTAACAGTTCAGTTTCTTTCAGTGTTAAGGCAGAGCCAGTTGTCTGCCATCCATGATTGGATGGTGGAGTAGATGGTGGTGAGGCTTTTTGTGTCGGCTTCATAGTCACCAGAGAGTGGGATAAGCACCTGTGTGTCATCCGCATAGTTGGTATACGAGATGCCCAAGGAGTCGAGGATGCTGCATAAAGTTCTTGTGAAGAGGTTGTAAAGCATAGGTGCGATACAAGAGCCCTGTGGAACTCCACATTTAATGTGGCTAGGCGTGGCACATGCTGAGTCGGAGAAGACTTTCATGGCCCTCTCTTGGAGAAAGGAGGTTATCCAATCTCACGCTTTAGGGGAGAAGTTGGCCTCATTGGCGAGGTGGCGGCACAAGGTGTCGTGGTCCACCAGGTCAAATGCTGCAGAGAGGTCTAAGAGCAAAAGGAACGCAGGTTTGCCTGTGTCTCTGAGATCGTCCATTTGATTCTTTAAATTTAGGAGAGCCGTTTCGGTGCCAGGTCGTGGGCAGAAGCCAGATTGCCACAGGCCAAGGAGACGGTTGTCCTCCAGGAATCTTTGGACTTGCAGGTAGGCTGCTTTGTCAAGAATTTTAAGTAAGAATGGGACAGTGGTGATAGGCCTCTACTGCCCTGGGACCGTTGGGTCAAGGGATGGTTTTTTAAGGAACAGGCATACCCATGCTTCTTTAAGTCCGGTTGGGATGTGGCCAGCCTGGAATGAAGAGTTAATGAAAGCAGTTAACATGGTGCCTGGATGGCTGCAGAGTCTTTGATGAGTTGGGCTGGGCAGGCATCCCCCTTACAGTTAGACGGTTTAATGGATTTGAGCAGGGCAATAACTTTGAGGTCTGTCATGTCCTTAAAGTCAAAGGGTGGGGAAGATCTGGCCTTACAGTGCGTGGGCGTTTTCCTGTGTGGGTTAGCTATGAGTCGTTTAAGGGCATTTTGATGGCCGCAAATTTTGTTTTTCAAACAGTTGAACTTGTCTGACATGGAAGTCTGTATGCTGTTACACCAACTTTCGTCTTTGAGGAGAGAGGGTGGTGGAGTGGATGGTTTTTCCAGCTCTCTAAAGATGGTGAAAATGTCTTTGGACCCTGATTTGGCATTGTTAATCCTTGAGTTGAAGGATGCGGCTTTGCCTCGGATGATGTTAGTTTTGTAGGCTGTGGATATGTCTTTGAAGGCACTTCTAGTGGCTTTGGAGGGGTTGGTTTTCCATGCAGAGAGGGCACGCCTCTTCAGTGAGCGTTGGTCAAGCAATTCTTTTGAGAACCAAGCATTGGAATGTTTTACTTGTTTGGCGTTCATATGGGTGAGAGGGGCAATAGCGTCCACTGCTTGGGTGATGATCAGTTTAAAGTTGTTGGCCAGGGTTTCTGGGTCACACTGCAGTCCAATCACTGGTTCTCTCTAAGCTGGACTATGGCATTGCTCTCCTCAGTGGAATCTGAAACAACACCATTGCTCCCCTGCAAGCCATACAAAACCCAGCAGCCAGACTCACCCCCCACCTACCCAAACATTCACACATAACCCCCCCTCTATGAGCCATCCACCTCAAAACTCCATCTTACCTTCATCATAAACTCATACCCATCACCCACACAAACACCAGACAAGCCAGCTAACACTGTTTACACATTCCACTCTACAAACTAACATGCACACAAAAACAAGCGTTTACTGACTGGGCATGGAATACCCTATCTCTTGATATATGCACTGCATCCTCCATCACCACTTTCAGAAAGAACATCAAAATAGACCTGCTTTCCCACACATAACCCGACCCTCCTCTTGTCTATCCTAAACTTCCTGGCCTTTCCCGAAAACATGTTGTAACTTCTTTTTTCAACTCCCACCTTTTCAATATTTGAACTAGATTAGGCGCTCTGAGATCCTCTGCGTAGGGCTAGCGCTAAACAAAGGTTCAAATGAATAAATAAATACATTCATAAATAAGTAAATAAACAAATAATGTAGTGTCTTGTTTGTGTCCTGGCAAACATTAAATGGGTGACCTTGGGGATTCCCAGAAATAGCCAGAACTCCATCAATAAAATATTCGGGCGCGTGAGAGCATCGATTTTCTCATTGACATTGCAAATAATATTTTAACTTTAACATCTGCCAAAATATAATCATCATTTTATGAAATCCCTTATAGTCGATCATTCTGTACGCTCTACTATTTTACAATGAATTTGAAACAGCACTACCTGATAACAGAACACCTAAATATTCAAGTATGCATTGCTTGCAACAGTAATTCACTGACACTTGTACTACCTGCTGGATAATAGAAAGGAAAAGGTGGCATTGCAGTACCCAGTGCAGGGAGGACACCCAATGTATCCCACTCCACTCAATATTGTCTGATAGAGGAGTAGAATACCCTAAGTGCTGATTCTTCAAGGGCCAATGTTTGATTTATTACATAATCAGGGAAAATGTAAATGCCCATTTGTTGCCCCTTTCATCCTCAGGCCGTCTTCAGACATGAAGGACACAGAGGAAAAAGGAGAGTTATTTTCAGATTACGCCTCTCATTTGGCCTCCTACTTGGGCATCGTCTCTGAATTGAAATCTAGGACAAAATATTAACATTAACATAGACGAAAGAGATATCGTTTGTATGTGCTCTTTTAGAAACGTACCATTCCGAAACTGCATTTGCAAAGTGTTCAAAGGGTCCCGAAATGTCTCTGAAGTGGGAGAATGGAACAACAGGCTCCCGCCAATCCCCTCTCGCCCTTGGCCTAGAGGATCGCGGCCTAGACACCCACCACGAGATGAGTTTGCCCATCTACCAAACGACCAAATACCTTGGTACAGGAACCTACGGATGTGCCCACCCACCTGCCCTACCTGCCCAGCAGCTCGCCCTACCCAGGCCGACACCTGCAACATGGATCAAATCGACTAAAACCAACACATCGTTAGAGATGCCATGACGACCTAGCCAACGGTCACACCTGGACGACTATGCACCCTGGACACTCACACACCAACCTACACGAAGAATATACTCAGCCCTATGACGTAGGTGACGGACACATCCACGGACGTACATCTTTATTATTTTTTACATAGGCTTTTAAGATGCAGGAACGCAAGACGCACAATGAACTTATCTAAATGGCTTGCTTACGCTTCACATAAACCCTATAACTTAAAGCGCCTGTGTACTCAACGACTCCATTTATGCACCTAATTCAAGTAGGCCGCAAGCAAGAGCTTCCATGAACATTAAAATGAACAAGAGTCCGGTTGCTGATCCTGCAGAATTAGCCCGGCGAAAGGCAGACAGTCAAGCCACAATGTTGCAATCTCGCACGCCGCACACCAACGTCAAGGTCGCACCTGCAGATTAAACAAGGCACACAGTGGGAAAAACAATATTAATTGTGCAGAATTCAGCCTCAAACACGGTCCCGCCTCACGTGACCAAGCCACACCTGAATGGATGCCAAGACGAGGAGAATGGAGGCGCCTGGATCTCTCGTTACGAGACACAAGCAGATACAAATAAAAGACTCGATGGACATCCGCGACAGTGGGAGTAATCGGCCTTCGAGCCTATGAATGAGTCCTCGCATTGTCTGCACGTACCCATAGTGAAACATTGTTGCAAATGACAGGTGCACCGCGAGCTGGGAACGGCGATGGTCCCAGGCTGGGAGGCTCGCGAATGCACCAATCAGAACATGGGGCTCTTATCACTGACACCATTAACATTGACCAATCCTCAGGAGTCTTCATGTAACAATTCTCATGTATCTAATTGTAGGGACAACCCAGGTATACCACCTGACTGACCCTTAGCCACTAACACCCTTCTCTATATGTATGCTATACTAACCCTACCACTCAAGTAACCAATCCAGAGTGGTTTTTTGCTAACTTTTCGAGGTGACGCAAGTAGCGCGTCATACCAAGGTAAAAAGGACCTGCGAGCCCCACGATTGTGTGTGTGTCAGGACGGACGCGTACGCTCCTTGATCCATTCCTGCCGTTTGTATAATAAACAGCAGAACCACCTTGCTTCTTGTGTGCGTCTCATACTCATTTTTGTGATACACAGGAGGAGTTGGGGCCTCCCTGCCCGGAGGTCCGCGGACGGCCCAGCCGACCCCGGCAGAATTCCCCCCGACAAGTTGGAGGCACTGCTGAGATCTGTTTAAGGTCTGCTTTTATTTTATTTTTCCGAGTGCTCCCGCTGCGAGGAGGCCCGGCGGCGCGGCCCCCTCTGCCGCTTCCCCCTTCTGAGGACTATAGGACCATCGCGGAACTGCGAGAAGACCGGACGGCGCAATCCGGATATTGGCCTTCGGGAGCCGGTTGAGAAGTATCCCGCCCGCGGTTGGCGAGTGTCCAGATGTGGTCCAGACGAGGGGAGGTGGCGAGCCGCTTGGAGGGGTGCACGCAGTCGAGCGGCCGCGCATCGAGAGGACTTGGTGAGTATGCCACACCCAACAAGCAATGTGAATAGTGAGGGAGGGGGGAGGAATTAAATAAGGGAGGAGGGAGGTGTTGCACAGGTGCGCGGCGAAGGGTTGACAATTTAGTGTTGCCTATGAAATGAATGGTAGCCGAACGAGTGCGAGAGCAGTTGGCCACGCTACGCGGAAGAGGGGGGCGGAGCACGAAAACATCACGTGCGGCCGCTCGTAGACACTGATTGGCCTAGGTTGCGACTACGTGTACGGGTGTGTGTGTGTGCGGTTTCCTACGATTTGGTAATTATTGATCAATGAGTAGATGAGGATCCCTATTGATCGAGCAAGAAACTCGATAGGTAGATGACGTTTCCCTGTAGGCGGTAGCTAGTTGGTTGCCCAATACGGAAGATAATTGGCTGGTTAAGCCCTCCTGTCGAGGGGCGTATCACACGCGAGGCGACGCAGCGTGCGCAGTCCGATTATATATTGTTGATTACCTTGTTCCAGGCGTGACAGGAAGACAGCTGTGGGGTTAACGGGGAGTAGGGTGTAAGTGTATCAAGACCTAACTACTAGTGTGAAGAGATCGGTGACGTCACCAGTAGGGCTTTCATAGGATATCCCGAGCACAAGGCATCTCTCTTTCGGAGGGTGGTGGGGAAGAGAGTTGTGGTAAGGGAGTGGAAACGGAGATAAACGGTAACGAGTTGATCGGGGAAAAGGCGAAACGGGGGACGTGGGGGACGTGGCTGCGCACGGAGAACGCCGGCCACGGCCAGGGTAGAAGAGGGAGGAGGAGCAAATGAAAATAGGACGACTGTATAAGAACGTCTCGAGGGGTACGCAGCCGTAGGGGGCTGCGTGCGCTTCGGCCGCAGGGGGCCGCAAGGGTGTTCTGTAAAGGAAGACAAGGAAGAACAGAATATGGAGATGTAAATACTATGTTTTAATAATTTTCTTTAGCGGATTATTGCAAGTCCCCAAAATAACGGGGCCAGGTAAAGATAAAGGTAAAGGGTTGTGTGTAACAGCTACCAAACAGGGGAAGGATAGCAAGTGGAGCGCTGCTATGTCACACGGAGCAGGATCGGGAGGATGGGGGAACACCCTCACTACCCCACTACAGCACATATGCAAAACACTGTCACCCCATCGAGAGAAATTGATCAAGTATAGCATTGAATGGACACAGGGGACGGACAACAAAATGACAACACCATGGCCGCCTAATGGTAGCTTCGATCCATATACCCAACATTCACTCTTAAACCATCTGCATAATACATACAAGGGGAAGAAATTGACAAACCATGTGGAGATGTTTAACTTATGGCGGATGTTCCAGGGGTCCCGACCAGGACCAAATGGAATGTTCACTATGGGGGAAACACAGGAAGAAAAAGAGATTAAGGAGGAAGGAGAGAGTGGGGAGAAGGAGAGTGAAGGCCCAAAGAACATGGGGAACGGACAAGAGGGAGGAGAAAAGAATAACAACCCAAAAGAAAATGAACTAAAAAAGGAACAGGGCGACGATATAACCCTAACAAAGATAGTGAAAAAAGAAGGTGGGGGGTTGTACCCTTTAAGAGAACTAGGAGAAATAGGAAGAGAACAACTAAGGGCGGCTGAGGGGTATTCGAACCCGGCATACAGCCCGCCACCATATGCAGTGACAAGTGTCAGCAAGGAAGGGGAGAGGACTAGTACTACGGGATCAGCATATAGGCAGTGGTCGAAGTGGGCGGGAGCGGTCGGGAGCGGTGCTCCTCTACTTCTTTTAATTAAGTTTTACCGTTCCTATACTTTTATTTTAAAAAGAAACCGTTCCGGAACGGTTTCGTTTTAAAATAAACGTTTAGGAAGCAGTTGAAACTTGCACTTTCCGTGTAGTGCACTAAACAGTCCCTTAAACTGCAGGCGCATGCATTTGGGGGTTTTTATTGTGCATGGGAGGGGGTGTGGCAATGGGGTTTTCAGGGAGAGGAGCAGACCAGTAGGGAACATAGCTCCACTACTTCTCTTCGTACACTTCGACCACTGCATATAGGAAGATACCAGAAGGGGAGGGGAGAACTGGAGAAGAGCAAGCTGAGGAAATAGGACATGACGAGTGGGTAGCTGCACAGATACTATTAAAATTACGAGGTACATTAACAGGAGAAGAAAGGAAGGTAGTGAGGAAAATGGACGAGGATAATGCCGGGGAGAGCGAAATAAGGGGAGAAGAGCTGGTAAGAGGAAAGGAAGAAGATTTGGAGGAACGGCTAGCAGAGCTAAGGGACGAACAGAATGAACTAATAAAACAGCTTGAGAGGGAGGAAAGAGAGAGAGCGAGGGAAAGGAAAGAAGGTAAGAACGAGTTAGAAAGAATAAGGAAACGAAATGAGGAGCAGAGGAGAGAAGGGGAAAGAGTAAAAGCTGCAGCAGAAAGGGTATCAAGAGCAGTACTACGAGAGAGGAGAAAAGAAGAAGAAGAGAAAGAAAAAGAAATGGCAATATGGAAGAAGAGATTACTATCAGAAACGACCAGGAAATACGAAGAAGGGAGGGTGATAGAGAGTATATTAGAACGGGAGAGGGTGAGACGGGAAAGGAAGGAAGAGGATGAAAGGGTATTGGGAAAAATGAGTAGTGAAGTAATGGAGGAATTAAAAAGGAAAAGGGAGGAAATTGGGAGAGAGATGGAGGAGAGAAATGGAGGAGAAAGAGGAGAAAGGAGAGAAGAGATTGAAGAAAGGAGATATGTATACAGAGATAAAGAAGTAGCAACAACATCAGCACAAGGGGGAGCGGGTAGTAAAGGAGGAAGGGGAGAGACAGACCTAATAGACTTAAAAACAGTAACTATCAAGGGGAGAAAGACAGAGTGGGGGCAGCCACATACAGATGACTTTTGTAGTGAGGAAGAAGAAGGAATGGAGAAGGAAGGAAAAAATAGTGACAGGGAAAGCCTAGATAAATTGTACACCACTCGGACCAATATAGATTCGCCATGGATATGTATGAGAAAGGATGAACTGGAGAAAAGTGAGGAGGAAGAGCGAGGAATGGCGAACAGACAGATACATGACGCCACCCCCTCACCATCTTACCCTCAGCCAACCACCACACACTCACTACGTACAACTAAACTTGCGCCTTTCACAAACGAAATGACACCTTATTTAGGTAGGCTAAGAGACCTCCCTAGACGTAGGCAAGAAGGACAAATACACACGCCCACATTAGCTACCGGAGATGATGAAAAAAGGGGAAAAGGAAGAGGAGACGGAGCTACGAGCAGGGGAATTACGGAAAGAATAGGAGAAACAAGAGAGAGGGAAGAAGAGGAGGGGTGTGAGGATTCAATTTTATGGAACCCAAGGGATATGACGAGACACAACTTAATGCCACTTCTGGAGAGGGGAGGGGTGAGACCACAATATGTTCCTTGGAAGCATGTAGACAAAGAAAATATAAAGTGCAGGCTCCCATCATTAAGTGGAGGTGCGGGTAAATGGATATACAAAATGGAAAAACATACAGCAGGACAGAAACTGGCAGTGGGGGATGTAAAGGGCCTTCTAATATCAATATTAGGGGATGCAGCGGATGACATTTGGAAAAGAGCGGGATTTACTGGGGTAACAATAACTAACACATCACACAATGGGGCACCATTCGCAAACTGCAGACATGCATTATGGCAGGCACTAAGGGTACAGTACCCAGTCACATCAGACATAGGAGCAATTACCTCACGCAAGATGCGTGAAAACGAAGATCCTGTTGATTATATCCAGGAAATTCAAGAGAAGTGGCGCATGGAAACTAGAGAACAATGGGACAAAACACCAGCAATATTTTATCATATACTAGTACAAGGGCTCCCAGAAGGAGTTCAGAAACAACTGAAGAAAGTGGTGGGAATGGAAGCAAAAGCATGGCCAGAAATACAACTAACAATAGTACATCATTGTAGGACATGGCAAGGTAAAATGAAACAAAAGGAAGAGGACAGGAAAGCGGAAGAGGCTAAACTTGTACAGAAAAAACTTACTAAATATACAATGGAAGGGGCACTAATAACTACACCCACAACAATTACCCAAAACCCCACACAAGTAGTGGCTGCACAAGACCAATCCCAAATACAACCCTCACAGACTATAACACAACTGACGCCGCCACTGCAACCTTACACGACCAGCTTGGGAGGAGGATACTCAACGCAAGGAGCTGGGTATTATAACTATAACAGGGGAAGAGGAGGAATAAGGAGAGGGAGGGGATATGGATATAACACACAACAACAGGTGGGAGGACTTAGAAATTACTACCCCACCGGTCAACCAGTATACCAGGACAACTCAGGTAGCTTTCCATGGCAAAGTAGGGAACCACCAGTATGTTGGATTTGTGGTTTGATAGGGCACATGTCACGCACGTGTAGAGTAAGACCAGGGACACCATTGTGGAACGAGCAGGGACAACTAAGGCCCACACAGGAACAGCAGGGGATACAGCAACAGCAGACGTTGCAACAGGGCAACGACCAGCAACAACTAGCAACACAACAACAGCTACAGGAATTTTCACTGGCACAACAACAGGTAGCGACAACGCAACAACCCCAAGCACAACAAACACAACTGGGTAGAGTGACAGTACTAGGAAATAACCCTTACACAGGAAACGGCCAATCGTTGTACCCTCAATAGGACAGCCCACAGACGGCCTTGGTGTGTCCCATCCTGTCGGTGACCCCTAATAGTGCGGAGGAACCACGCATAGAGGTAACGATAGGTGACAAAAAATTATCATTTCTTGTTGATACCGGGGCGACCGGGTCTTGCATAAGGGAAGGTAAGTTTAAGATGTCAGGCGAAGCCATGAACACCCAAGGATTTTCTGGGGCTAGGGGGTTGGTTCCCTTTACTGATAACGTGCCCTTATCAATAGGGGATTGCGACATGTCAATCCCACTTTTATATTCTAGGGCCTCACCAGTAAATATACTGGGAAGAGACATCATGAACAGATTGAATATGACGATCTCCTTTACAGAAAAGGCATAATTTGCTCCACTCCAGGGATCAACATGCTCACAGCACGACACATAATGCAAGCATACTGCGGACAGACAGCGATTAGGGCCGAGCCAGTTGATGGTGAACTATTTCAGTACGGGACAGACATGGCATTTGCCTGGATGCCAGGGATAGAAGGAAAGATCTGGAGGAGGCCAGCGGCCTATTTGTTCAGACCAGAAACTCCAGCCAATGAACCAGAAGGAAAGGTGATTTCAGTGAACATAGAGAGCATCATAGCAACAGCTGATTACATTGCAGTGCATGCCCAAGATAGCGAAGGAAGAGCATGGAGAGCAGTAATAGCACTAGCAGAGGGATGTAGGCTAACCCAGGTGTCAGACGAGGAGCTCTTCTCAGAAGAAAAGGAGGAAGGTGAAATGGTATTTATGATGAGTGTGGAGATATGGCTAAGAGTGGCGTATAAACAAGTGGCACAAAAAATTGCAATGGCACTTGAGGCACCGGCATCCACCCCAGTTCCCTTCTTTGAGGAAGATATGACAAAGGTACCTACATCGCTATGGACTACTAGCCCCTATGACGTAGGATGTATAAAAAGTATAGGGGGTGTAAGGATAAAATTGAAAAAAGGTGCAATACTCCCCAGAGTAAAACAGTACCCACTATCAAAAGAGGCAGATGAGGGCATATATGAAACCATAACGGCCCTCATAAATAATGGCATACTGGTCCCATCAGAATCACCATGTAACACGGCTGTATACCCAGTGCGCAAGGCTAGAGGGGGGTCTTGGCATTTCATACAGGACCTCAGGCCCTTGAACAACATAGTGGAAGCAGAATACCCCATAGCAGCAAACCCGGCCACAATATTGTGTGGCATCCCAGCAGAGGCATCACGATTTACAGTAATCGACCTTAAAAATGCTTTTTTCTCAATACCATTGCACCCAGACTCACAAGATTTGACAAGCTTCACATACAGAAACACAAAGTGGAAACACACTAGATTGCCACAAGGATATTGCGAGTCACCCTCAATATTCAACAGAGTAATACAGATGGATTTGGGTAACATTGAAGTAGAAAGCACAGTGTTGCAGTATGTAGACGACATAAAATTTTTGCAGCACAAACGAAAATAGATGCAGAGAGGACTCATTAAAGATGTTGACAATATTGGCTGAAAAAGGTTACAAGGTAGACATGGAAAAGCTACAGTACTGTCAGGAACAGGTATTGTACATTGGTCAGCTCATATCCCAACATGGAAGGAAGATTGCCCCACAAAGAGCACAGGCCATTTCAAAAACGCCACTGCCGCAAACAGTGAGGGAACTACAGCAGTTTCTAGGCCTGTGTAACTACTGTAGAGCATGGGTATTCGATTATAGCTCATACATAGGACCCCTGCTTGAGGGGTTAAAAGAAGCTAACAAAGGGGAGAAACAGTTGGGGTGGACAATGGAAATGAAAGAGGCTTTTGATGAACTAAAAGATGCAATATCAACTGCTCCAGTATTGGCCACCCCAGATTATGAGCGACAATTTTTCATATTTTCACATTGCGACTCAGCAGTAATGAAAGCAGTGTTGGCCCAAAAAACAAGCATGGGCTACAAACCAGTAGCGTTTTACAGCGGCCACTTAGATCCTGTCATGTTGGGTCATTTCCCTTGCGAACAAGGCCTCGCCGCAGCTGCTTTTGCGGTAGAGAAGGCATCTACAATAACCATGGGGTGCCCAACCACACTATTCGTGGAACACGCACTATTTGCAATATTAAATAAACCCAAGTCCACCCTAACCACGCAAAGGGCATCAGGTTATGAGATAATATTATCCAGAGCTGAACTTTCAATTGTTAGATGTAGCACAGTGAACCCTGCAAGGTTTTTAGCAGAAGTAATTGAGGAAGGAGATTATGCACATGATTGTACGCAAACCACTGAAATATACTCATGTGCTAGAAAAGTTGAAGAAAATGCACTAGAGGGAGGCGAGCCCCTGTTCATTGATGGGTCATCAACAATTGACCAAAATGATGGGATTAGGAGGACTGGGGCAGCGGTGGTGAAAATGATGGAGGTACCGGTGTGTGTGGCCATGAAATGTGTGCAATTACCACAGCATTACTCTGCTCAAGCGGCAGAGCTGATTGCTCTGATCTTGGCGTTAAAGGAAAGCTTTGATAAACGAGTGACCATATATTCTGACAGCGCATATGTTACGTCCACTGTCCACTCAGGGCTGTCAAAATGGAGAAGAAGAGGGTTTACAAGAGCTGATGGCACTCCAGTGCAACATGCTCTATTACTAGCTGAACTAATTGAAGTAATAAACAACCCCCAGGAATTAGCCTTGGTCAAATGTACCGCACATACCAATGGAGAAGATCATGTCTCAAGAGGGAATGCAGCGGCAGACGCACATGCGAAGTATGCTGCGTACTTTGGTGAGATATGGAACCCCCCAGAGTCAGAGAGAGGGAGAGGGAGGGGAATGGCTAAGGAGATGTTGATAACAGAAGGGTACGCCCATCTCCCCGCCACACAGATAATGGAGCTACAAGCGGCTGCACCAATGGCAGAAAAAGAAATATGGGTAAAAAGAGGATGCACAATGTCGCCAACTGACGCACTATGGCGCCAGGGTAACACTGGGAAAATTGTAATACCACTGGCACTATTGAATACCGCCCTGAACCAACTACACCACCCAGCCCATACAGGCAAGGAAGTAATTGCAGCACGAATTAGGGAAGAATGGTTTTGCCCCTAGTTAAATTCCCATGTGTCAAATTTCATAAGTAACTGTCTCACATGTCAACAGTTTACGGCCGGTCACACTCTGAAGGTGATAAAAGGTACTATACCCCGGCCAGAGGGACCCTTTCGACATCTCCATATTGACTATGTTGATATGATCAACGTATGTCAAGGAAACAGGTATATGATTGTAGTAGTATGCCCATTTTTGAGGTGGATTGAAGCAGGGCCATGCTCCCACCCAGATGCATTCAGAGCAGCTAAATTCCTAGTAAGGGAGGTCTTCCCCAGGTGGGGAGTGTGCGAGGTGCTGCGGTCAGACAATGGCCCGCATTTCGCAAACGAAATGTTCCAGCACATCACGTCCTTATTGAGCATCAAGCATAAATTTGCATGTGCATACCACCCCCAGGCCAACGGTGTATGTGAACGCCTGAATGGCCTACTAAAGGAGGCAATTGCAAAAATACAACAAACAACAAAAAGGAGTTGGTTATATTGCCTTCCGTTAGCCCTATTCGAACTAAGAAATAAACCGGGCTCCGACCACCACCTCACCCCACACGAGGTGGTTACCGGACGCCAGATGCGCCTTCCTCTGACCCCAACATCAAGAGCATTCACTGATCAAGATAGTACCGCCACTGTTTTTGGTGATGAAATGTACAAATATGTGTCTTCTTTGATTACTAGTGTAGTGTTTGTGTCTCAACAGCTCGAGCGCACACGGGGCGGGTCTAACAGCGATCAACAAGAAGACGCGGATAAAGGACTGGAAAAGGAAAGACTGTGTAAAATTGCTAAAGGTGACCACGTGCTACTTCGCAATTTCAATAGAAGGTGGAACAGCCCCCGTTTTACTGGCCCCCATCTGGTAGAGGAGACATCAACGAGAGCAGTAAAGCTACAGGACAAACGTGCCTGGAATCACCTACATGACGTAAAGATCTACAAACTCCTGACCCGCCCCAGCGCCACCGACAGGGCCATCGGAAGAACAACAACAGCGTCACCAACGGAGAAAGAGACTTCTGCCATTTCTGACGGCTTAAGTGTCCCCATACCCTGTCAACCCACAGATCCCCCAGAGACAATTATTGGACCCACCCACCCCATGGTCACACGATCAAAGAGTAAAGAGACTTCTGCCAGCTAAGACCCAAACCCTCTGCCCCTCTGCCCATTGACCCTCTACCCCCTGTAGTAACAACAGAACTGAAGGACATTGTTTTGCACATATACACCTGTTAACAAGTGATTGTTCTCTCTTTCTTTTCTCTCGCACATGCAGGTACTGCATATTATTGTACTGATAAGAAAGTAAGTTAACTAACAAATTCACTGCCCAGGAGTAGATGGTACCCTCAGACGATAACTACCCAGAAGAATTGTCACACCAATTTGTATATGAAGTAAGAAGGCCAACGTACCTGAACAAAAGAAGGGTACGTGTCTACTACACAGCATTCCTCTTGGCCATAGAATATTCGATGCCCCACCTCCACCCATACTTGCCTGCCCTAAGAGATAGATCACTTAGAATAGCATGGGAACAGCTCTTCGCCTGGGCACTGAATGACTATCTGATAGGGAGGGCTTGAAAATAAAAAACTACTAACACTAATAACAAGCATATTGAGAATTTTCAGGCGGGCAACTTTAACGCCGCAAGAATAAGCTGCCGGACTGCAGCAAGGTAAGAGCAAAATGCCGGTGAAATTAGCTTGTGTAATAAAATTGATAGGGATTTTCGATGATCACCGGGTTCTTGGCTGCCTCTGTATGGCAGTACAGCTATGCTATGAATTTTGTTGCTGTACCCAAACCTAACATACCCCCGCCTCCAGCTGCAACAGGTGTTACGTTAGGTGGTATTAGTATAATCCCACACAAAGATAATAAAGTTAAACGCAGCACATACTCAGATAATAAAGGTATTGACAACTCCATACAAGACTCAGCACACATCTCAATCAACACATGACCCAGATAGGTAAGCAGACAACAGAAGACAGCTGCTACGTTTGCTCATTAATCCCATATGCCATGAGCGCTTCTCGAACATTTGTTGCCACAGAAATAGATGAAAAAACAGCACGATGCATAATATACCTGGCACTGTTCCAAACGAAAGGAAGATTTCAAGGGACAGTGGTGCAACTGGTGTGGAAAACAAGAGATACATATCCATATGAAAACAACTTCCTCAAGACTTATTTAAGTTACCACAAGAAAAGTCTACACACCGAAGCCTTCAGATACATGACGAGTGGACCTGAAAAAGGAGAAACAAAGAAGGTAACACTACAGTACCTACCATGTGATTGGTACGGCCCTGAAGTTGCTGGTAAAGCAGGATGTCGGGAGAGGCCACTGGTGACGATAACAGGGAAGGTATATTTGGACAACAAATGGGAGATAGGAGTGGTTGGCAGCAACATGATAACAAAAGAAACTATTTCAACTATCGACGGGCACAACCACAGATGTTGGACGACTTGGATCAAGTACGTGCCCATGCTCACGTGGATAGAGAAGGATGAAGACCCAATAATAATACTGCCACTAACTGCGCCTAACGTATGCTACCAACATAAAGGAGAGGTGGACGTAGGATATAACATCAACTGTGCAAGCGTGATGGAGTTACCTGAGGGGGGAGCAGGAACAGCAGTGATAATGGACCACTACTGGGCCTGCGGAGACAAAGCATACCACACATTGCCCCCTCTGTGGAATGGTATATGCACAATAGTGCACGTTAATGTACCTTCACTAGTGGTACCAAAAAAACACGTGAATATGGCCAATTTCCCCAAAATGGATGAAGGGAACGAGAGGAAGAAGAGGTCGGTACAACCTCAGAAGGAGTCAGAGAACAAAACCAACAGCTATAATACTGTCCTGAATAGAAAGAAAAGACAAGGAGAACCTCTGACGGGAAATTACCTATGGGGTAGATCAGAAACAGCACTCACCTCAATTCCGCCAGAACACAGACTGTTTAGCAGAGCAGCAATGTTCTTCTCCTCGATAATACATCCGGGATTACAGGCTTACGCAAATGCAAAATGGCTGCAGATAACCAGATGGGAACTAATGATGACCATCAACTCTACAGTGAATGGATTTAATGCCATAAAAGAGGTACTGTGCGCAGTAAGAATGGTGGCACTTCAGAACAGATATGTACTGGACCTCCTCACAGCAATGGAAGGAGGAGTTTGCGCAAAGATAGGACAATCATGCTGCACATTCATCCCTGCCAATGATGCTGACAACGGTACACTGACAGAAGCAGTTTCACAATTGGCCCAGATGCATTCCAAAATGATGGATGAAAGTAAAGGTGCAACAAAGGATGGAAGCTGGTTTTCAATATTATGGTCATGGATGCCATCATGGCTGTCAGATGGACTGAAGATTATAGTTGGATGTACTATTTTGGCTGGAGCTACACTGATCATAATAAAATTTTGGAAAGCCCGGAAGGCACGCACCACAGATGAAATGATTGAAATGGCCGGTATGCACCCCTTGATGCCTGCAGAGGACGGCCAACACACGGGCATCATAATACAAGAGAGAGAGAAGCTGCGCAACCAAATAACCACCAACCACCTGGACCCACCATCTGTGAAGCTCGAAAACCCAAGAAACCCAAGGAGCTACATAGGGAAATGGGTATACTGCACTCCTGGAGGGACCTGTGCATACATGTATTGGTCATTTGAAGACCATGTCAACCACTATGGACATTTGGGAGGAATAACTAAAATATGGAGAGTGAGAGGAGATAAAGAAAAGGATATGTTTGTGGTCGACAAGTCGACCAGAGGGGGGACTGAAGTGGGAGAATGGAACAACAGGCTCCCGCCAATCCCCTCTCGCCCTTGGCCTAGAGGATTGCGGCCTAGACACCCACCACGAGATGAGTTTGCCCATCTACCAAACGACCAAATACCTTGGTACAGGAACCTACGGATGTGCCCACCCACCTGCCCTACCTGCCCAGCAGCTCGCCCTACCCAGGCCGACACCTGCAACATGGATCAAATCGACTAAAACCAACACATCGTTAGAGATGCCATGACGACCTAGCCAACGGTCACACCTGGACGACTATGCACCCTGGACACTCACACACCAACCTACACGAAGAATATACTCAGCCCTATGACGTAGGTGACGGACACATCCACGGACGTACATCTTTATTATTTTTTACATAGGCTTTTAAGATGCAGGAACGCAAGACGCACGATGAACTTATCTAAATGGCTTGCTTATGCTTCACATAAACCCTATAACTTAAAGCGCCTGTGTACTCAACGACTCCATTTATGCACCTAATTCAAGTAGGCCGCAAGCAAGAGCTTCCATGAACCTTAAAATGAACAAGAGTCCGGTTGCTGATCCTGCAGAATTAGCCCGGCGAAAGGCAGACAGTCAAGCCACAATGTTGCAATCTCGCACGCCGCACACCAACGTCAAGGTCGCACCTGCAGATTAAACAAGGCACACAGTGGGAAAAACAATATTAATTGTGCAGAATTCAGCCTCAAACACGGTCCCGCCTCACGTGACCAAGCCACACCTGAATGGATGCCAAGACGAGGAGAATGGAGGCGCCTGGATCTCTCGTTACGAGACACAAGCAGATACAAATAAAAGACTCGATGGACATCCGCGACAGTGGGAGTAATCGGCCTTCGAGCCTATGAATGAGTCCTCGCATTGTCTGCACGTACCCATAGTGAAACATTGTTGCAAATGACAGGTGCACCGCGAGCTGGGAACGGCGATGGTCCCAGGCTGGGAGGCTCGCGAATGCACCAATCAGAACATGGGGCTCTTATCACTGACGCCATTAACATTGACCAATCCTCAGGAGTCTTCATGTAATAATTCTCATGTATCTAATTGTAGGAACAACCCAGGTATACCACCTGACTGACCCTTAGCCACTAACACCCTTCTCTATATGTATGCTATACTAACCCTACCACTCAAGTAACCAATCCAGAGTGGAGATAGGTTTTTTGCTAACTTTTCGAGGTGACGCAAGTAGCGCGTCATACCAAGGTAAAAAGGGCCTGCGAGCCCCACGATTATGTGTGTGTCAGGACGGACGCGTACGCTCCTTGATCCATTCCTGCCGTTTGTATAATAAACAGCAGAACCACCTTGCTTCTTGTGTGCGTCTCATACTCATTTTTGTGATACACAGGAGGAGTTGGGGCCTCCCTGCCGGGAGGTCCGCGGACGGCCCAGCCGACCCCGGCAGAATTCCCCCCGACATCTCTCTCCCTCTCGCCCACTCTCACCTTTTAATTCCAACCCTGCACTAGGTGGGTGACTATGTGATCTTCACCCTCCTGTTCCACGACATCGTTCACTCGCCTCAGATCCCCAATTCATCACATTTCCCTAATCTACCCCTGCCTATAATTCACATACATCTCCTGCTGCTGCCTTTCACTGTATGGGGTATGCAAATACTGGTTCACAGTGGTTACGTGGTGTGAAACACGTATTGTACAATCCAGAAAGTAACACTTAGCACAACAACTACACTGCTTGACACCACCAACCAAGACACAATTAGACCCTATGAGAAACTTAATTGAGGGTGTTACTGACGACTCTTGCTAGACAGGTGTGATGATCCCCTTGACCAAAATGGATGCATTATATTTATTTCTATGGACAATGGAACATGGGATAGAAAAATGGCAAATGAGAGATTGTGTTATCCCACCTTTCTCACCAAAGAGGCACTTCTAGTTTCCTTTGCATGCTCTTTTGGATGGTGGTTTTCTCAATGGTCGAGGGAGTCTCTCCCACCCCCACCAAAAATATATATTGAAGACTCCTGCTGATCCAGGTAGGGAGTATTCATCACGTGGTCTGGCAATCCATGATTTCTGATATCCGTACAATACAAGGGATACCTCTTTAAAGACAAGGTAATGTAAGGACACCGCACCCCCATCAAGGACCTCATTTCCAGGATCACAGTTCATGGCACACCTTCAACACAAATACATGCTAGTGTGGTGATTTGTCACTGGGACATAAGCTTTAGTCACATAACTAATGTTCCTCTTCTGCATAAGATATCACACATTTTCTTTACGTTGATTGACATCACTCTATTGATTACAGGACAATAATGCAAAGTGCCACTTCCCTCCACTCCAGCTTCATACTCAGATTGCCCAGCAGTTAGAGAAGGGGTCTGCAAAATGTTGGTCTCCAGATGTTTTGCATTAAACTTCGCCATCAGGCTTAGCCACCATAGCCAATGGTGAGGGATCAGGGAGAATTAGAATATAAAACAACTGCCTAGTCACACGTGGCATGCCCCTTGGCCTAGAGAGTATGTTGCAGTCATTCTGGCTGAGGTTCTGGCAGTGGTCATTCAGGAGCATAGCCAGATCCTGATCACCTTTCTATCTAAAATGTAGGCGTAGAAAAAAGATTTCATCTAAGCCACAAATTCCATAGGACCACCCAGTCGCTGTCCCTGGAAGTTCACTTCCAGTTCAGAGCAACTGAGAAAAACATTTTGGGCATGCATATTGTCTCCAAAGCATGCTTTTTGCAACAGAAAATTATATTTGTCTTGTAGGTCAGTGCTATTTTATCCATAGCTTTATTCAACCCAAAATAGACAGCTCTCAAGGATATAGATAACTACATACTTGTCTCACCCTCACTAGGGATTATTAGTGCAGTATAGTCACACATTCTTTTAGTCACAGCACTGGGGTATATTTAACTAATACTCCAGATTCAACATCTAGGCCATAATTAAATGCCCTTCTATATTTGCATGCAACCCAACCATATGACTCTTTGAGTAACTGGAGTCTCTGACCAGTAGGGACTGGACACCATTTGGAATTTTGACCATATCTATGCTCCATAAGTTAATGCCTGCAAAACCTCACACTGCTTTAAAAGGGATCATAGCCCTACTTGAGGGCCTCATGGCCTTTAACAATGAAGGAAGTGAGCATGGTCAGGCTTCTTGGTCAAGCCCTGCTAATCCAACTTCATACATCATTACAAGTTTACTGGTCCAGGAACTACGGTACCGTAGTTCCAATACCGGCAAACTACAAGTTGTGCAGTTGGGCAGAGCGGCAACCGCGAGCACAATATACCGGCTTCCATCCGGCTTCCCCATTCCCATTGAGCCCTATGGGCTCAAATGAAATGGGGAAGAATTGTTCCCAGCGTCCAGGAATGGGCAAATACCAGGTCCGGCAAGGCACGGCTACCACCAGCCTTGTAATGAGGCCCCATATGTCATAAAGCTGAGTAGAATTTACACAAAGCAGTCATGAAAAGTTATAGATCAGCAACAGTGTATTCATTCTAGTACTATTTACAGGATTTGGTAAATCAGGAAATATGGAAATATGCAACAAAATAACGAACCTTGGCCCTTATTTATTTATTTATTTATTGGATATTTGTATGGCGCCTAAACACAAATGTTTCAGGGCACCACAAGACAAGTTGGGGGGTGGGCATGGGAAAGACGTAAAACAACAAACAGGCCTTGTGACAATCCTACCGTGCAAGTGCAAGACAAGGTGGTAAGTGCAGGGGGTGTGTGTAGAGGGAGAAGTACTTGAGTGGGGTGCCCAAAGGGAGGGGGAGGGGTCAAGTGCTGGGGGGGCCAGGGCGGCAAGCGCCAGGGGAAAGAGAGGGGGAAGGGAGGTTGAGTGCAGACAGGGGTGACCAGGAGAGGGAACAAGGAGGAGAAAAGGAAGGTCTTGAGAAGTTTCCAGAACTTAAGAAGATCTGTCTCAAGCCTAGGTGGGGCAGGGAGGCTGTTCCAGGCAGAGCAACCAGCCAATGAGAGGGATCTACCTCTCACTCTCTGCTTGGAGAAACGTTTGACCTGCATAGAGTTGGAGCTAGAGGATCGAAGGACCCTGGCAGGGAAGTATTTAGGGAAGGAAAGCTTGATGTAGAGAGGTTCCAGGCCCTAGACATCCTTGTGGATGATGCAAAGGGCATTGAATGTGATCACCGGTAGTCAGTGGAGATATTTTTGTGCTGAAGAGATGCGTGCCCTGCCTTGAGACCAAGGATACGTCTCACAGTCCTATTCTGGATAAATTGAAGGGGGCACAGAGAGGAAAGAGGTAGATTGAGGAAGAGGGTGTTGCAGTAGTCTAGCCTAGAGATAACCAGTGTTCGGGAGATGGTGAGCTTCTGTGGGAAGGTGAGGAATGGTTGCATATGCCTGAGGAGGTGAAGCTGAAAGTTGCACTTCTTGGCAAGGTCCATGATGTGTGTAAAGAAGAGAGAGAAGAGTCAAAGAGTATCCCAATGTTTTTTGCATCACTGGTGGGTGAGGGGGGCCAAATGAAGCTGGCCAGAAAGTCGGGTCGGGGGGACAAGGAGCAGGTGTTCCAATGAAAAGGATCTCTGTCTTTCTGGCATTAAGGCAGAGATCATTGGCAGAGCACCATGCCTGAACAGCAGTCAGGCAGTCATATTGAGGGAGGCGGAGGAAGAGGATGGCAGCTTGAAGGAGAGCTTTGTGTCATCTGCAGAATTCTGAAATTGAGGGGAGAAGGTTGAGATCAGTTGGGCCAGAGAAGCCACTTAGATGTTGAGAAGCCATGTAGATATGATATAGCCCTGAGGGATGCCACAGTTAAAGAGTGAGGCTAAGGATGAAAATGACCCATGTGCATGTGTGAGCATCTGTTAGAAAGGAAGGAGGTCAGCCAAACCAGTGCCTTGTCCGTTATTCCTACGTTATAATTGAGACGGTTTTTCAGGATGGAGTGGTTGACTGTGTCAAAGGCAGAGGAAATATTGAGGGGGATAACAACAGAGGGAGGGTTTGAGTCCAGGTTAGAAAGCAGGTCTTCTCTGGTGTTCAGGAGAGCAGTTTCCTTGCATCTAGATGCCCTGAAACCGGACTGGTGGTCATGGAGGCAGCCAGCCATGTTGCTGTCAAGGGTCAGTTGGGGAATGGCCAGCTTCTCCATGAGTTTGCCCAAAAATGGGGTGATGGAGATAGTGTGATAGTTAGCTGGGCAAGAAGGATCTGCAGACAGCTTTTTAAGGAGAGGGTGCACACGAGAATGCTTAAGGGGTAATGGGAAGGAGCAAGTGGCAAAGGAGTGGTTGAAGAGGTCAGCCATGCCTGGGGCAAAAGAGGCAATGCTGTTCTTGATTGTTCTGGAGGAACAGGGGGCACCTGTTTAGAGGAGACTTCCATAGAGCAGCACTCTAGAGATCTTGTCAGGGCCAATGTGAGAGAAGGAACTGAGTAAGGGGAGGAGAGGGAGACAGGAGTAGACGGGTGGGAGCAGATAACAGAGAGGGCAGGATGTCCATAGTTCCAGAGAAGAAGTGGGTGGCCAGTGCAGTGCCGAAGGCCTGGGAGGGAGGAGGATCAGGAGGAGACTGCAGTAGGATTGGCAACTTCCTTACAGATTTAAGGAGCTCAGCCGTGTTAGAGGTGGCTCCATAGATGCAGGTTTGGACATGAGCCCTCTTCTTGGAGCAGATGGTGAGACGATATTGCTGTTGGCGGAGGTGGCAGGCCAGTTTGTCAGAGGATGAGCACAATGTCTGCTACTTCCGCTCTGTAGCTTTGCACTTGCATTTCAAAGCTGCCAGGTTGGATTCATACCAGGAGTTGCATTTGGATGCAGGCTTCATGCAGATCCTCATGACAGGGGCAAGGATGTCCAGGGTGTCAGAGATAGAGAGATGGGTGTTAGCTAGAAGAGAATCAGAAGGACAGTCCAAATAAGGGTACAGAGGAGGGATGAAGGAAGAGGTAGCAATTGACACACGCTTCATCGGTCGAATGACGGAGGAGACTGGCAGTGCAGGTAGAGGCATCATCAGGGGACTAGGGAGGTCAAGGTGGGAATAGAGGAGACAATAGTCAGACCAGGTGAGTGGGGTAGAGAGAGTGTTGGAGAGTGGAATGTCTGTTGAGATGGGAGCATCCAAGGTGTATCCATTAGAGTGGGTTGGGCTAGAGGGAAGTATAGTGAGGGAAAGATAATCGCAGAGGTCGTGAAAGAGTAAAGAAGCAACATCCAGATAGTCGAGATGGATGTTAAAGTCTCCAAGGAAGATGAGTTGGGGGAGGAGGCAAGAATATACGGGGACAGGTCTGCCCATTCAGAGAGGACAATGGAGGCTGGTCCCGGGGGTCCTGTAGATAGTAGCAAGAGTAAGAGAGAAGGTAGGCGAGATGGATAGCCTGCAGACTTGGCTTTCAAAGGATGGTATCTGCCTCCTGGTCCATCTTTGGGCCCTAGAGATTAGGTAATTTGACTCCCTTGCACTCTTTTAATTGCCTCTTCTCCCCCAGTCTCATTACCCAGAGTACTGCATCATTTCTATGTTTGAATATTCTGTGTTCTTTCTACAGGGGTGGCTTTCTACAACATTTTCATTTTAGTTATTATTGTACATGGTGTGTTTGATTAAAGTATATATTGTTATAGAACCTTGATTGAAATTTCTTATTTTGGACTATTATACTTCGCTGATTGGGTTTGTACTGAACCACATTCACATCCTTCTTAAGAGTACAGCCTTCCCTCGGCCCACGTTACCGCAAAAGGCAAAGGAGGTATATCTCTTAAGTGTGCCTGCTTTAGTTTGAGAGCTGAGTGGGGGGCTTTAGCTAGTGGCTAGAGCAAGTTTTAAGTGGATGTTCAGGAGTGGATCTGGGATATTATTTTAAAATGCTGGAGGAAACAATTGAGGTCCATGTTCCAACATGTCCTCAAAAAAAGCAATACACTTCAATGAGGGTAAGAAATTGGACTCAACATCCTCCCAGAATCCCCCTTCCACCACACAGATGGGTGCTGATCTCCAAAATGATCTCAGCTTGATTATGTCTGAACTCTCAGGGATTAAAGGAACAATGTCCTCTGTATGCTGGCACATGTACAAGAAGAGAGGACATTTCTCTGGAGAGACATGAATGTATCTACAAGTTGAATGGACCATGTGCAGGAGAGAATGTCCTCCTTGGCGGATAGAATGTAGTGTCTGAAACATTTACAATTAGGCTCTGCAAATTGGAGGTTATTGTCACGGAGCTCGAAGACAGAAATAGGAGGACAAATAGCAGAGTCTTCAGAATCCCCAAAAGTGTTGAAGATGGGGACCCCATTTAGCTGGATATGTGGATTTCCTCAGTGTTTCAAATCTCGTTTAACCACTGTCAGAAAATCGAGAGGTGCACGGCATGGGAAGTAAAGCAAATTCCAACAATACAAAGCGCAGACCACCAATAGCTTGTCTTCTACACCCACGTCTTGGATGCAAATAAGAAAATGAAGGACCACCTGTGCTATTGTTAATGACTTCAATTCAGCACTCCCACTAAGTCAATGCCTTTGTCTGGGATGCCCAAGGGAAGCCCTTATTTATATGTTTTTATGACAAGTTATAATCTGGATGGTAAACCCTTGTATAACGCCCCTCGCTTTGAATCCCCCTGACCTCACTGAGCCAAGAAGTAGGTTTGTTTTGCAATTTAAAAGATTTATTGAAAATTAAACAATATATATATATATCACACTTTTATGAATAAATTAATATTTGATAGCACACTTAGGCATATGACAGTGATCAACAATGGATGATGTTACACTAGCACACTCATTTAATTACTTAGGAGTTAGTATAGGGAGGATAAGGTAGCTGAGAGTACTTTCATGATTTCAAGGAAATGCAATGATGAATAAAAATGCAGTACAGAAATAAACTGATAGGGTTTCACCAGAGATAATATGTTCACTTTTCCCCTTGTGGCAATTCACTCCCTCCCTATGCAATATAAGGAGATGGAAGTAAAGCACACAGTTTTCAGGATTACAATCACAATACAATATGAATTTCAGTTCCCCCCTAGCAAGCCTAGAGAAACAGGGATGGTTTTAAACACAGGCAAAAGTACTTTTAAATGTGGTATGCAAAGAAGGGAAAAATATGCTGAAAATGATTTTCGTTCCCTGTAGGAGGTTCAGGGTAGGTGATAGCTATTTAAGATTAGTTCAAGTCACTGGCAATGATTCAGGAATGATTATCAGAGGGAAAACGGATTTCAGCAGTTACGAGCAAAAGACAGCTATTTTTGACAGGAACTAATTTTTCAATTCGCAGCAATTTAGTCACGTGCGTCGAGCGCGATTACGGAAGAACTATAAGGAATAGAAAGACTCGTCCCTAGCACATACAGATTAAAAGATACGGACGATTTTGTGGAGGTAGTTTCTCGAAATGAAAGTAAACTTCAGAATGACAAAATTACACTTTTACAGCTTTGAAATGACAGAATGAACACACGATTCCTATGATGCAGTTCTGGACAGGTTAAAATGGTTTGAATCATATTATTTTAGACTAAGAGATTGGTTCTGGCACAGTTCTAGCTGAGTACTCACATTATAAATTTGAAATAGGCCGTCAAGGTCTGGTCAGGTTTGGACTGGACTCCTGGCGGGTGGTTCTGAAGTCACAGCTCTCTGGGTCAGCTCTGCTCTGCTGGTCTGGCACTCGGCACTGCACGGCGGTCTGGATCTCTGGTTCTGCTGGTCTGGATCTAGTGGATTCTGGATACAGCACTGCTTTCTGGGTACTGGCACAGGGTTCTAGCCAGAATCAAACAGCTCAGCCCGGCTGTTTGAATAATTTGCAAAACATTTTGAGGCCTGCTGAAAAAGGATTCAGCTGGTGGTTCAGGCCTCTCTGCTACAAGTTCTAAAGTCTGGATTTTAAGTTCTGGAGATGGTCCTTCTGGATATTGTTTGAAAATGGGTGTGTGAGTGGGCATAACTAAGCCTGCCCCTCACAACTTATCATTGGCCAAGCTCTCCTCTCTACTTTGATTGGGGAAGGAATGGAGTGTCATCAGGCATCCATTTTATGGCATACAGAAACAACACTCCCCTTGTCAATTTGCACACAAATCTGTTTTTGATCCAAATACATATTTACCTATGTACCATTTTTCTAATATTATATGTCCAGTTAACATATTTTCTGTAGCACCAAACCATCCGATCCCTGTCTTTGTAAGATGTTGTGTCCACTTATGACAGAATTCTGCCCTTTTCATCAAGAACACAACCTCTAAACTTTTCCAGAATTTACACAAACATGCACAAGGAATATGGGCATCAGATGATAAAGTGTCAGATTTTTAACATACAGACATTCAGAGTAATACCTTATTTTCCGTTACTACCCCCAGAACATACCACAGAGTCCTAACACCTCTTAAAATGTGCACAGAAAAATCACAAGAATAATTATATTAATTATATAATTTTGACAAGTCTGTGCTATGAATTATCCATCTTTTTAAAATGATGGTCTGGCCCAGGGGGGTGTGGTTTCCCAAAACACATGGTGGAATTTCTGGTTTGTCCACTTCCTCCAACTCATAGGTTGCTCACAGAGGCACTGCTCCTCCCAGTTTCTTCCAAGAGGAAGCCATTTACGACCCCCCCTAATTTAACATTTGCCTGAGCCAAGGAAAGCTCATTGTTCTGTTTCCCTGCTCCCAGGTGCTCCTCCCCTGATTCAATCACAGAGGTGTAATCTCCTTTTGGTGGGAACAGCAGAAGGCAGCCAGGCCTGCAAATGCAGTTGATGGGCAAGTTTCAACTCCTGTCGGGGGTAGTTGCCGGGCAGAATTCAATCTCTTCAAGCCAGGCTTCAGCTAAATGTCACTTTTGTTCCAGTTTTCTTCATTCAAATCAAACTTACAATTTTTACACATGCAGCTAGAACGCTGATTCTAAGTTCAAAACTATGACCTTTAAACAGTTGCAACCTATGTGACACTCAAAAGAAGGTCACTCATTTATTTTAAACAATTTGATTTTAGTGGTTTTCAATCCAATTTCTGTTAAGCTGCTGACATCCACAGCTCAGCTAGTTTTGTTATAAACATTGTTTTGGGCTCTTCATCTTTCCAGATTGTGTATGCACACGAGACTACATTCTGCCAAATGTCTGCTGGTGTTCAGTGAGATTTTTGAATATCTTGCAATGTTTAAAATAGGCATTTTTAGCTTGCATTTCAGAGAAACAAAGGTGATTTCAAAGCGCTTTTTGAGCTAACAGGCACTGCTGTTTTTCCTTTGGCTCCACGTTTCACTCATAGCGCTTCTGGCCCATCACACTCGCACTGGTGGGTGGCAGGTTAGGTGACCATTTTGGTATGCGCAAAACTGTGCGGTTTTCCTGGATTCTGGTGCAAATGTGGGCTTTTCGGCCATCTTGGATTTTCTAAGCCCACAGCACCAAATGTTGCAGCATAATAACTTGACCGTGGGTCAAGACACCCAACAAGCCCCCACTGCCCGACTGCACTTTGATTTCGAGTCGAGGGGGAGTCGGGGGAAGGGGGAGTCGGGTGCAAAGGATGTTTTGATCCACGCGCTGGTATGTCCGCATCATCTTCTTCCGATTCCGCAGCTGGCACAGTTCAGCATCTTTTCCGATTCCGCAGATGGCATAGCTCAGCATTTTTCCTTCATCAGGGTCGATCGATCAGTTCTCCTTGCCGGTCCTGATGGGAGTATTGGGCAGTACCCCGGGCCCCTCAGATCTTTGCTCTCGGTCCCTGGGTCGTCCTCCTTGGTCAGTCTCCATGGTTTCCTCTCTTCTAGGATGACAAAGCAAAGCATATTCGTAGACATTTCTCCCCCGCTATTGATATAGTGGGGAGGCATATACATTTTATGAATCAAGAGACATTTGCATTCTTATTTTAAAAAACAAGATATAATCAGGCGACATTTGCATTCTTGTTACTATATTTTTGATATGTGGAATATTTTAGGGTTGGAACTGTATTACTCTGGAGCGGCCCCCTCTGGGATTGCAGAGGACTCCTCCAGTCGCTGCAGAGTGTGCCTGGGATGGCAACACTTTAGCTGATTTATATGGACCCACTTGTCTTCCCCTTCTGCCAAACTACCTTTGGTGATGCGTATCTTGTAGGCGACCGGGGAGATCTTGTCTACAATTTCAAAAGGTCCCTTCCATGTAGGCAGAAATTTCCGCCGTTTGGCCTGGTTCCTTTAGAAATTGTATGGATAGACCCGGTCTCCCACATTGTATTCTTTCATGGTAGTTTTCAAACTCTGATCTTTCTAGATTCCGCTGAGCATAGGCAAAAGCATGTTGGAGGTGTTTCCACAAATTCTCCACATACTCATGAGTTGTGGAGGCATTGATTAATGTCTGCTTTTGGGTCCTGTAGAGCAAATGCTGGGGAAGCACCATCTTGCATCCAGTCATCAGCTCAAATGGTGACATTTTAGTTGCAGATTAAGGGGTAGATCTGATGGCCATTAGGACCAGAGGTAATCGGATATCCCAACTTGGCCCAGAATCTGCCACAAACTTTTTTAAGATGCTCACAATGGTTCGGTTGTATCTCTCCACTGCTCCAGAAGAGGCCGGTCGGTAAGCAATGTGTAGCTTCCTTTTAACCCCCAGTATCTCCCACATCTTTGTCATTACTTCACTGGTGAAATGGCTACCTCAATCCTTTGAGGTAGACCAAAATGGGAAAAGATGTGGTTAATCATTAGGGCAGCTGCTGTTTCTGCCTTGCAGTTTGGGGCCGGGAGACATTCCACCCATTTAGTAAATAAGCATGTCACCGTCAACATGTACTTATTCCCCCTAGAGGAGCGAATCACGGGGCCTATGAAGTCGACTTGCAAATCTGACCATGGCAGTGTCATCCCCCTCTTTTGGAGAGCGCACAATGTGTGAAGGATGTTGGCTGAAATTGTGCACACACAAGACACCTCTTCAAGTATTGGTCGAGGTCCTGCCCCATGTGTGGCCAGTATGCAACCTCTCTTAAGATCTCAATTGTTGTGTGAAACCCACTATGACCGGCGGTGGCCGCATCATGGGCGTGACTTAACATCAGGCTTTGGAATGAGGTAGGGACCACCCACTGATCATGGCCAGCTTGGGATTTCCTTACCAACAAACCGTCTTGGATTCGGAACATTTTTGGACATTTCATCAACACTCTAAGGTCCTCTTTCCCAATGTAATCGGTATCCGTCAGGGTAAAGTTCTCAGGGTCATCAATGTGCTAGTAAAACTTACCAATTATTGGATCCCCCTTCTGAGCCGTAATCAAATCAGCATCTGGGGTCTCCTTACTCCATTGTGCAGTTGAAAGATCATTGTGAGCATTCGTCTGGGACCTAGTGATAGCAGTGACCTGGATCTTCCCCAACAGGGACTCAATCTGTATTAGATCCCCTTGGATGGCCCCGGTTTTGACCAGCTAATCAGCTAAGTAATTTCCAGTTTTGTCTGGTCCTCTACTTTGGAATGACCCTTGATCTTTTTCCAGTAGATGGTCATCCCATTCACGGTGACCAGATCATCAATGTTTTGAATTAACTTCCCATGTCTCAAGGGTTTGCTATTAGCACATAACATGCCTCTGGTTTTCCAATTAACCAGGTGCTCCACGAACCCGTTCCGTACATAATCTGAATCTGTGATTATGACCAGTTTGTGGAGTTGATGTTGGACAGCAGTGAGGATGGCTTGATACAGAGCCATCAATTCTGCCACCTGACAACTTCGGGGACCAATTTTGAACCCAGCGGAGGGTTCTGGGGACTCATTCACCCATGCATTCCCTACGCCGACCACAAGTTCTTTTTCCCCGTTGTTGTCAACATGGTAAGAGCATCCATCCACATAGACAGTGGGCCTTCCCTCACACTTGTCTTCTTCAAAGACTTGGTCTGGGGAATTAAGGTATGCATCCATGTTGTCCTTGATTTTTAGACTTTCGTCCTCGAGACAGTTTTCCCTGGCACAATCATGCAAGTCAGCCAGACCTTGCGCGAGGGGACTCTTCTTGTTTTGGCCATATCTGACCTCCACAGGAAAGCCTTGCATTGACAGAATCCAGGAAGTAATTCGGGAATTACTCACATTTCCGGCCCGGATTCTGTCACTTTGGAGATATCGCAGAGGCTGGTGTGGAGTCTCCACTATGATGTGTTCCCCCTGGATAAACGGGCGGTAATTCTTCAATGCCCACACCGTTGCCAGGAGTGCCTTCTCACAATCGTTGAATTTTTCCTCCACAGAGGATAAAGTTTTACTTGCATAGGAAATGACTTTATTGACCTTGCCATGCTTTTGATATAATACTGCAGTCAAGCATGTATTAGAGAACCCTGTCTCCAAGAAAAACTCCTTGTTTCTGACAGGGTAAGTTAGGCAGGGCGCTTGTGAGAGGCTTCTTTTGAGCTGTCTTACTGCCTCGGATTGTTCTGGACCCCATTCCCACTTGACCCCCCCCTTCAAGAGATGAATCAGGGGTCTGGTGATCTCTGCGTAGCTCTCAATGAACTTCCTGCTGTAATTAGTCAGTCCAAGGAGGCTCCTTAGTTCCCGCAGAGTTGTGGGGTCTTTCAGTTTCTGAAGTGCTTCCACTTTCTTTTACTGGGGACAGAGACCCTGAGGAGTAATCTCATGCCCCAAGAAAATAACACGGGTTCTACACCACTGTGCTTTCTGAAAGGAAAGTTTTGCTCCGACGGCCCTCAACTGTGTCAGAATATAATGAATCTCCGCTATGTGTTCCTCCACAGATGAACATTTGATGAGGACATCATCTACATAAGCCAGGTTAGCCTTCGCACCCAGGTCGGGCATGGCCTTATGTAGGAAAATGTTGAATTCATTGCCGGAGTTGAGGTATCCGAAGGGAGTCAGGGTCCACGTGTACTGCTAGCCCCCAAAGGTAAAAGACAGCTTGTATTGGTCCTCCCTACTGACAGGCATGGTCCAGTATCCATTGGTCAGGTCTATTGCAGTGAATACCTGTGACCCCTGAATCTGGGCCAGCCCTTGGTCAATGAAGGGCAGAGGCCATCGGGAAGTGTGGATCCGTTTGTTGAGCTCCCTAAGGTCGGCGCAGAGTCTCCACTGGCCCTTTGGCTTCAATATTCCCAGCACCGGATTATTGAAGGTGCTGTGGACTGGACGGATTATTCCCCGGGACTCAAGGTTCTTAGTTATTTCAGTAAGGGACTCCATGGATGCGAGAGGCAAGCGATATTGCTTCACAAACACTGGAGTCATGCCAGGGTCCGTGGGAATTGTTGTTGTGTGGATGTCGGTGCGACCACAGTCATATGAGTCTACCGCAAAGAGATCTTGGAAATCCAAGAAAACTTTTTTCAACTTTTGCTTCTGTTCCAGAGTCACACAGGCATCAGCTAGGTTGACTCTCTCTTCCACAATCTGCCTGAAGCCTGGGAAGACTTCTTGTTTTGCTATCTCAGTGGCCTCCTCCAGCTGGGTGGAGAAGTCCCTGGTCAGAGTGCTGATTTGGACTAGAGGCTTCAGGTGGGAAAGGCAGCCCTCATGGACCTGGAAAATCACATCATCCCTCCTGAAGTCACAAGTCACATCTTCCTTACCATAAGGGCAGGAAGTGTACACCAGGAAATTCCCCCCATGCCGGGTAAAGAGCTTGTCTGGTGTTGTATTGTCATCACTGTCACTGTCAAAACAGTCCTTGGGGATTGGTCCTATCAGTTCATTTCCTAAATCAATGGAGAAATGTCAGTCATCAACCGCCATTCCAATAATGGTGCCTGCAGCTAGAGTAATACTCTTTAAGTCGCTGTTATCCACCTCTATTGGACTGCTGTCATGTTCTATGTTGACTAATGGTGTTGGGTTTACCCCCAACCCTTGCTGTTGGAGCATTTAGATGAATATAAACATCAGGGTTTTTCAATTTTTGTCCTCTTTTAACTTTCACTTCCAGGGAGAATTGTCGGGTCCTTTCTGGGATGGTGACTTCCTCTTTAACCTGAATTTCAACTGCATAAGGTAGCAATTGAGCTGACCTAAATGCTTTTTCTGGATCATCAAAGCCCATGGGATTATCCGCTAATCGGGACCAAGCTTTGAAGTTTATTAGATTGAGAATGTCACTGCCTAAGTAAAAGGCGGCAGTGACGTCTCGCACGACCCAACAATTATGGACTATGCTCTTGTTGCTAATGAAGATTTTGAGCATACACCTGCTTGGCAGGAAATGTTTGGACTTGGGTGTTCCAGATCCATTTCCCATTTGTCTATCAGTTTTTGTCTATCAGTTTGAATGTGGGAATGGCTGGATCTTTTGGGAGTTGGCGGACATGGCTTCGCTGATGAAGCTCTTACCGTTGTTCACACACACTCGGGTGAGAACAGAGTCCTTCCCATCATTTAACTGAACAGGGATGAACAACTGCTCTCCACTTTGCTGAATATCAGCCAGGCTCTGAGCTGATTTCACATCTTTCTGGACTATTGGAGTGGGAAGGTCTGATTGTGGATTAGTAAAGAATGTCAGAGTGTTCCTTCCAGTGTGGAATACCACCTTAAACTGGAAGGAAGGTTGATTTTCAGAAATAGAGAGGACCCCCCATCACCAGTCTGTTGTCCTACTGCTATTACTGTCACTCTGGAATTTGGTTGTTCTGGAAGTGAAATTCTACTTGGTCAGATTTTTGTTCAACCATGGGGCATGTGCGGTTTAAACTAACATAGTTGACACTCTGTTTTAATTTTATTGGTCGGCTAGTCTGGGTCCAGGGGACCTTGTTTACGCAATCTATTAGGGGTGAAAACCTTCTCAGGAGGTCATTCCCTAGTAAACAAGGGGTGCCCTCTGGAGTCACTATTATGACCGGGTGTTTCACCTTGTGTCGCCCAATTTTGATGTCCAAATCTGCAGTCCCCTCGACGGGAATTTCCTTCCCGTCAAAGTTCTGAAGTTGTCCAGGAAGAGAGGTGAGAGGAATTTGGTAATTCTCCCCCCTTCCTGCATTTAGTTCATCAAAGGCCCTTTTGGACAGAAGGGTAGCTTGGGATCCAGTGTCCACCAGTGCCAAAATTGTACCCTGCCCCTGTACTTGTACCGGGGCATAGTATCTTCCCTCCTTCTCCTCAAGGGGGCACAGATAATGCACATTTTTGGACAACTGGTGGGCTAATTTTCTGGTTTTGGACATTGAGAGAGAAGAGATTTGGGCAGAGTTTGGCAGGGAGTTTTGGGAATCTCAAAGAAAAAGTTGGCAATTAGATATTGATGCGGTTTTGGGTTCCCCTGGTTCCGGTTCTGGGCCGCCCCCGCTTTTTGGAGGCAGTCACCAGTATGGGTTTGAACCAGGGGTTTTCAGTATTGTTGCGTCTGGGACAGAATGATGGGTGGCGACAGCTCAATCCCACATCTACCCAGTCTATGGATGCGGTTTTGGGTTCCCCTGGTTCCGGTCCTGGGCCGCCCCCCCCCCCTTTTTGGAGGAAACCCCCCAGGGGTTTTCAGTATTGTTGGTTCTGGGATAGAATGATAGGCGGCGACAGCTCAATCCCCACATCTACCCAGTCTGGGTTGGAATCCCTTGAGACCCATTTTTCCTTGGGAGGAGTTCCCCCATCTCTGAAGGAGAAGATCCTTTCCCCAGGATCCTCTGAGGATCCCTCTCCCGCAAATTGGAAGACCTGTACCTCCTCCACAAAATGGGTCTGTTTGGGTCCTTTGTTTCTCCTACTTCCTCTCTGCTCCTTGGGTGGCAGACTTTCAGGGGTAGGAGATTTTGTTTCCGGTTCCTGGGTTTCCAGGGGCTGTTTTACAAATGGGGAAGGAAGCTTCCTCCAAGGCTTTACGACCCCCTTACCCTTGTGCCTCCTCCCTGGGAACCGGTGGGTTATCGGGGTGCTGCCCCCGTCATTGTTCTGGAACACCAGGCCCAGAGTTTGGTGCATTCTGTGCCGGCATGCCCATCTGAGGGTTCTGCTGAGCCCTTAGCATGTGACCCAGCTCCTGTGCCATATTTTGGACCTGGCGCTCAAGTTCGGAAACCCATTCAGGCTGATACGGGGTTCTGTTTTCTCCCCTGGGCTGATCCCGGGAAGGGTAGCTATCCCTTCTCTGGTAGAACCCCGGGTTGGGAAGATTTGGGTACCCCTCCACCCTTGGCTTCCCCTCTCCCGGATTAGGTGGTCTGGGCTCGGGGAAGTGGGGAAAGAAGGATGGATGATTTTGGGGCTGGTAGTTGGGTGGATACCTGGGGAACAAGTTCTGCCCAGGATTTGGAGAATATCAGCCCTCCTGTGGGAAGTTAGGAGGGAAGTTCCCTAGGTCAGGTGCTTGGCTGGATCCCCCCCCTTGGGCTGGAGGAGTCCACACATAACCCAGGATGGGTCGGTTTCCCTTGTAGCGGAGACTTACATAATCAGGGGAGTGAGGGACCCCATTTGTGCCTCTGGGCTTTGAATTATTCGGTGCAGGCAGGTTTTTAGGCCCCCCCCATCTCCAAATCTAAAATGGGGGCAACCTTTACCTCTGCCACCTTTGCAGCAGCAGGTGTGCTAGTTGATTTGGGGCTTTTCTGGGCTTTTCTGGGCGTTATTTTTATTTTCCACCGGTTTCTGCACCTCATAGATGCGGGTGGCTTGCTCAATGACCCAGTCTAAAGATATTTTCTCGTGAAAATCTCTCACAAGCTGGGTCATTATGTATTTGGGTAAGGCATGGAAAAACGTATTAACAAATTCTTTACTGTCCGTGCGCACCCTTTTTGTAGTCTGTGCAAAAGCATGCTTCAATTCCTGCACAAATTCTTGTGGGGCCTGATCCTCCCCACATTGCAAATTGTAGGCTGCCTTGCGAGCCTCTTGGGGATTTCTGTGAACAGCAAAATGTTTCAAGATGGCCGTCCAAAATTGGACCATATTGAATGGTTTTGGTCCATCAGCCCCGCAAAGAAACTGGAGTATTCTGGGGAGAATGTCCATTTGACATACTGAATGCAGCTACTGCTGTCCTTCAAATGGAAAGTCTCCATCATTTGCTCATAAAGCTCCAAGTGTTCCCAAACAGAATACTTGGTGTTCTTGTGATAAGGGGTGATGACACTCCTTATTGCCTTAATCTGTTTTAAGGGGTCCTTAAGCAAGGCCCTTTTTGCCTTATTTGCCTTTTTGGTTCAGGTAACCCTGGTCCATTCATCCTCAGACTCAGAAGCACTGCTCCCAGAGGTACCGTCTGATCTTCCAGGCTCTCCAGGATTCTGCAAGCCTGGGAATGGCTGGCAGAATGTGGGGACCTGGTCTCCTGTGTCCTGTGACGTTCAGAGGAGTCTTCAGATTCCGCCTTGCTGCCAGGATTTGATGGGTACTGTAAAGACTGGTAGGGGGTGTCTGTACTTCTGCTCTCTATATGGTAGAGGAGAGGCACAGTGGACCCCAGCCAAGATTCTCTATTTGGTAGCAATGGACGAGCAATCAAGTCCTACCTTCTCAGGAGGTGATGCGGGCTGGTTCTTAAGTACAGTTTAGTCCCCGAACCCCCACAAAGGAATGTTCACACACTGTATTACTGAAAAGACAGTCTTTATATAATTAATATTCACAGGTATGTACACGATCACAATAACGAACTTTGTTTTTGGGAGTCAATAATGATGAATATATACATGTCTAGAGTGGTACCACTAATGTTATCAAATCTCATTAAAGTGCATCAACTGTACGGTTAAAATGTCACACAGATCAATAACGAGTAAACCAGCAATAGAGATAGGCAGGAACGTAAGATGGTTGAAACAATAGGCAGAATGCTGGCCCCGTTACCTAGACACAGTTCTGTGTGGAGATCCCCCCACCTGGGCAACCTGTAAGTAAAGATATATAGCACAAGCCCAGTCCATATAATGTTCGATAGTCTTACTTCTTCCTATTAAGGTTTCACCGCCCCAATGTACCTGGTGGAGTAGAGTTCTCTGACGATGCACCGACCGATCCGTCTTGAGTGCCTCCCTTTCAGGTGGGAGCCACGGATCGTCGAGTGGTGTCAGGGAACTTGACGTTCGGTGTCAGGGAATCGACAGCCCTTCTTGAGTGCCCTCCCTTTAAGGTGGGAGTCACGGGTCGTCGAACGTCTGACGGTGAACAGGGTGAACTACGGCAGGGAAGTGACAGCTTCGTTCCTAGCGGTGCTCGTCGATGACAGAGCGTCAGCGTCCTGCAAGGAAAAGGTGTGCTGGGCACCTCGCGACGGCGGTCGTCGACAGTGGCGGACAACAGTCCGGGTGCTTCTCCTTGCAGTTCCGCAGCAGTCCCCATATCGGGTCGACAGCCTGTCGAAGGTCTGGCCACCAGGGCGCGTTGGCAAAGATCAGCTGTGCACTATGGTCCCTCGTAGCTCGGGAAGAGGGCGCCTTACCAGGTCCTCTCTGGGTCAGTCCTTGGAGGCACAGCAGCTTTCGGAGCGTAAAGGAGAGCAACAGCAATTCTTCTCGTCCAGCAGGGCTTCAAGGTCAAGCGTCAGTTAATCCAGTTACTCGTCGTAGTGGACTTCAGCTTCTGAACACGATTCCTAGCAGTGAGAGGTCCCCAGATATACTGTTGATCTCCCATTCATTCCGCTGGGTCACACTCAAGCATCCAATCACGACTACGGGCATTCATGCAGGCAGGCAGCCAATCAGGCACACAAGGTATTCAGGCCATTCACTTCTCTCCAGACACTCACAAAAAGTTATGTGTATTGGGACAAGTACCGAGCCATTCAACACTCCAAGCTGCATTCATACCGGTTTCGGGCAGGGTTGTCTCAGTCATTGTGTCAACCACCAGATACTAGACACCCACAACACAGAATGCATATTCGTCACACACTCTATTCACCCAGGTCCCACCCACAGGAGGTACCCACAACATACATCACCGGGAAGGCTCCAGCTAGTCTGACTGGGCCTTCACAACAACACCATATATGGCACTTCCACCCAACAGCCAGTCAGGGGGAAGGGACAGAGTCAGGGCTTCCCAGGACTTTGGGAAAACAAGGTAATGGGTAATATAAAGCAAGAGGCCACCGGGGCCATCTTGTTTTCCATCAGGAATCAACTGATCCCAATGGCAGGGCCGGGGTATCCCAAAATGGAGGATACTCTGCGCACCTGTCAAATTCAGCATGGAGCTGCCACCAGCCCATACCCTGCTCTGTGGGCCACCCACAGGTGCCCAAAAACATACACTAGGGGCACAGGGTTGTACTCACACCCATGGGTGCCATAAGGGTATCCCATGGGTCCGTTCACCAAACCAAAAGATAGAGAGCTGCACTGCCAGGAGTCCCACATGAACTCCTGCGCGGAAAACACGACAGAACACACGATGAAAAGCAGTAAAGGACAAGGATACGGAGGCCCTGTCCCTCCGATGCATTTCCAGCATCACAGTCGCCCCCCCCAGACTGAGGTGGAGGGTGCCTAATCTCCCACGGGATGGACACCCTCATCCAGATGGTCAACATACCTTCTGGAAAGGCCATCTGCATTATCGTAACTCTTCCTTGTCGGTGCTTTATGGTGAAGTCTAGCCCTTGCTGGCTAATGGACCACCTGAGCAGTTTCGGGTTCTCACCCTTCATCTGCATAATCCACTTTAGGGGCTTATGATCTGTTTATACCTTGAAGGTAGACCCCATAAGGTAGGGCCTAAAACGCCTAAGGCTCCAAACTATGCTAAAACATTCCTTTTCAACAGTAGCCCACCTAGGTTCTCTACCCTTGAGTTGTCTACTGATGAATATGATCGGATGTTCTCTCCCTTTGTCATCTAACTGGGACAAGGCAGCTCCAATTCCGGTGTCGCAGGCATCTGTCTGGACGATAAAGGGTTGGCTGTAGTCAGGCGCACACAACACGGTTGCATGACACAGACTTTCTTTCAAGCCATTAAAGGCCCTCTGACAGTCTTCAGTCCAATTGACCTTCCTAGGCTCCTTGAGTGAAGTCAGAGCTGTCAGGGGTGCAGCTATGGTTCCATAGTCTGCCATGAAATTGCGATAGTACTCAGTGGGACCCAAAAAGGCTCTCACCTTGGTTTGTGTAGTGAGAGTCTCCCAGTCCTGTAAATCCTGTACTTTACTGGGGAGAGGTTGGATTTGACCCCCTCCTACCTCATGACCAAGATACGTGACTTTCCCCTGAGCTATCTGGCACTTGGTGGCCTTGATAGTGAGGTTAGCCCTTTTTAAGGCCTGCAACACTCTACCCAGATGTGTCAAGTGCTCTTCCCAAGTGGTACTGTAGACGGCAATGTCGTCTAAATAAGCCACACAAAAGGCTTCCAGCCCACTGAGAGCATGATTGACCTATCTCTGGAAGGTGGCAGGGGCATTCTTCAACCCAAAAGGCATGACCCTAAACAGGTAGAGTCCCTCTGGTGTTGAGAACGCCATCTTTTCCTTGGCATGGTCCGTCAGAGCTATTTGCCAATAGCCTGAGGTGAGGTGAAAGGTGCTCACAAATTTGGCAGCACCTATGGTGTCCACAAGCTCATCAGCCCTGGGCAATGGGTGCGCGTCAGTTTTGGTGACGGCATTGACTCCTCGGTAGTCCACACAGAACCTCCAATCCTTGGTACCTGCCTGGGAACTTGCCTTGGGGTCAAGGACCACTGGAGTGGACCAGGGACGGGTTGAGGGTTCAATAACACCCAGATCCAACAACTTGCCGACCTCAGCCTGGATGTGGTTCTTAACTGTATCTGACATACGGTAGCTCCTGCTCTTGACAGGCACGCTGCCACCAGTGTCAATCTCGTGCTTACACCATGGTGTAAGGCCTGGCGTCAGCGAAAACAGAGAGGCATACTGCTGGAGCAAAGTCCTGCAGGCCCTCTGCTGCTCGGTTGTCAAATATGGAGAGAGCTGCACTCCCTCCACTGAGCCATCCTGAGGGTTGCTATGCAGCAAATCAAGAAGGGCTCACTCTCATGCTCTTCTTGTTCTGAAGCTAGCAAGAGACATGAGACTTCTGCTCGCCTGTGGAAAGGCTTGAGCCTATGAACATGGAATACCTGAGGGGCTACCCCTGGGATTCCCATGTCAACCAGATAATTGACCTCGCCCATCTTGGAGATTATCCTGAAGGGTCCAGTCCATTTATCTGCCAATGCCCGAGGCTTGGTAGGCTCCATCACGAGGACCTCATGTCCCGGAGTCCACTCCACTTGCGATGCTTTAAGGTCATGCCAGTATTTGTTCAATTCCTGGCTGGCCTTGAGATTCGCCGTTGCTTGACCCATCATCTGTGTCATCCCCTGTCTGAGGCTTAACACATAGTCCCCCACTTGCTTGGTGGGACCGGGAGGAGTGGCTTCCAAGCCTTCTCTGATCAAGGCGAGGGGCCCCCTCACGGGATGTCCAAAGAGCAACTCAAAGGGGATGGAACCAACAACCTCTTGAGGTACCTCTCGGTAAGCAAACAGCAGGCATGGCAGGAGGAGATCCCATTTCCTCTTTAGGGGCTCTTCCAAAGCACCTAGCATGCCATTGAGAGTTTTATTAAATCTCTCAACCAGACCATTGGTCTGGGGGTGGTAAGAAGTGGAGAACTTGTAGGTTACCCCGCATTCGTTCCACATGGTTTTCATGTAACTAGACATGAAGTTGGATCCTCAGTCAGAGACAACCTCCTTGGGGAATCCAACGTGTGTGAAAATGCCCAGGAGGGCCCGGGCGACCACCTTGGCAGTAACAGTCCGAAGGGGTATAGCCTCAGGGTACCTGGTGGCATGATCTACCAAAACCAGGATGAACTGATGTCCACCTGACGTGGGAGGGTCAAGGGGACCGACAATGTTGATGCACACCCTCTCAAGTGGTGTGCCAAACTGGCAATGGCTGCAGTGGGGCAATGACACTGCCTCCAGTCTTGCCAGACAACTGACAAGTTGGGAAGGTCCTGCAGTGGGACTCCACTTCTACTCTCATTCTCGGCCAGTAGAAATGGGCAGAGAGCCTCTGTTTAGTCTTCTTGGTACCAAGATGACCAGCCAAGGGCACCTCATGCGCCAACTGCATTAGGAAGGGCCTGTAAACCTGGGGTACCACCAACTTCTTGAGGGCACCAGGTTCAGGCTTAGTGGGATCACTAACAAGGAGCTCACCCTCCCAATAAATCCGGAAAGTCCTAGGCACTTCTCCTTGTGCCTGAGACAGGGACTGTTTCCTCAGACCCTCGAGAGAGGGACACTCTTTCTGTCCTTTACAGAAGTCCGCCCGGGAGGGTCCCCCTTCAGCTAACAAGCATTGAAGATCGGGATGATCCTCCGGGTTGAGAACCTCTCCCACAGTAGAGTCTTCTGGCTCTTCTCCCACAGGAGTTGAGATGGGGTTTACCACTGGACCCAGCCCATCCGGAGCATGGATCCCAAAGGGTGCTGTAGGAACAGCAGGAGGAGAAGGAGCTCCCTCCACAGAGGTGGCATTCTTGCTCTTCCTTCGTCGTGCCTTAGGCCGCGCCTTCGTCTCGGGTACCTGACTCACAGCCAGACCCGGCGTCACCTGTGACCTACTGACCGCAGCAGCATTCATGGGAAGACCATCCGCGATCAATCCCAACTTAACTAGATCGTTACCTAACAGAATGTTAGCAGGGACGTTGTCCTGAACCAGGACAACAAGCTTTGCTGTCTTGTCTCCAATTACGAGTGTGACTCGGGCTACAGGCGATAATTTGGGAGGCCCACCAGCTAACCTGGTGGTTCTCAGAGGAGCATCTACATAGTCCTCTAGCTTGAGCAGGGTCCTGTCCACCACTGTCATGCTTGCCCTAGTGTCTCTCAAACCAGTAGAAGGCTGGCCATTCAGGAGGACACTTCTCAAAAATCTACGGGTGTTCTGTGGGATAGTCGCCAGTACTTCTGCGTACTGGTCCCAGGCCCCAAGGGACACTAAGGAAATCTCTACGGGAGCACCAAAAGTGATTCCGGTAGAGGAGGGGAGGACAGTGGCCTCCACCTCAGACAGGGGGTAAGGGTAGGTCAGGCTGACAGCCTGTACTCCGAGTGCCTTACCTTTACACTTGGAGTCACCCCTTTTGTGATCCAGAGCCCCACAGTCCCAACAAGTGCTGGGAGTGCGGGGTACGGTACTGGAGCCACCGGGAGCCTGCTTTGCAGCAGGTGGACCACTACTCTTATTCCCACCCACAGATGACTTATCCCCACTAGATATTTGGGTTTTAGGAGAGGAGGGTTTAGGTTTATTCGACTGTGACTGCTTTTGGGACTCTTCAGCTTTCTGAGAGGCCCCCTTTTCTTTGTCCTTGTCCTTCCCGCTGGAGTCCTTAGGGGACACCTGGTGGGAGACCCACTTGTCAGCCAACCTAGCCAGCTTAAAGGGATCCAAAATGTTGTGGTCAGCAACATACTGATGCAGCTCTGGTGAACAGGCTTCAGAAAAATGCTCAAAAAACAACAGGTGGGACAATTCCACAAAGGTTTTCACCTTGTAACCGTCAATCCACCACCATCATATTCATGTGTGCAGCACTCACCCAGTCGACCCAAGACACATTCTCTCTTTTCTTAAAATCCCTGAACCTTTTAAGGTATTGGGTAGGTGTCTTGCCAAACTTGGCAATCAAAGCAGATTTAATACACTCATACTGACCCTTTCTTCCACGCTCAGCTTCAGAATACAGTCATATCCAGTTTGAGGCACTCTGCTTAGCAAACACTTAGCCCAATCTCTTTTGTCAACATCATGAATTGCACAAGCCATTTCAAATGCTTCAATTCATTGGAGGATATCAGAAGCCTCCGAAAACACACCAACCAAATCCTTCATAAATTTGATTGCTGGGGACCTGAACTCTCACTGGGTTTCGCTGAAGTCTCCACTCGAGCTTTCTCTAGCTGGATTCTCTGACATTCAGTGTCCTTGTCTTTGAGTTCAAGATCCCTATTCTTGAGTTCAACTTGTTGCGCCAGCTGCTCTTTCTTAAGCTCAGCATCTATTTCCAACTTGCGATATTCAAAGGCCAATTTCATCCTTAATAACTCAAGTTACAAGGTATTGCTGGGGTTCGGAACAGAGGCAGCAGGAATCTTGGCATTCCCAGAAAAAGATTCAGTAGAAACCCCAGGGGCATAGTCCTCATGGGTTGCATTCCCCCCCTCATCAAGAGTTTCACCATCGGTCTGGTAGTCCACCAGGGCAGCTATCAGCTCAGCCCTAGACTTATCCACAAAGTCTAACTTCACAAGCACTCTGGAGAGCCTCTAAGCTCATCCGAGTCAATTTACCATTCTCAATAGACTCCATTGCTTGTAATGCAGTTATTTTGTACACACCCAAACCTTAATCTAATAAAGTGCGGATATTTTGTAAGTGGCACGGTTATACACTGATTCTTAAAACCATAAGCATCCCACCGCTGCCACCAGTGTAAAGACTGGTAGGGGGTGTCTGTACTTCCACTCTCTATATGGTAGAGGAGAGGCACAGCGGACCCCAGCCAAGATTCTCTATTTGGTAGCAATGGACGAGCAATCAAGGCCTAGTTTCTCAGGAGGCGATGCAGGCTGGTTCTTAAGTACAGTGTCTCCCCGAACCCCCACAAAGGAATGTCCACACACTGTATTACTGAAAACACAGTCTTTATATAATTAATATTCACAGGTATGTACACGATCACAATAACGCACTTTGTACTTGGGAGTCAATAATGATAAATATATACACGTCTAGAGTGGTACCACTAATGTTATCAAATCTCATTAAAGTGCATCAACTGTACAGTTAAAATGTCACACAGATCAATAATGAGTAAACCAGCAATAGAGATAGGCATGAATGTAAGATGGTTGAAAAAATAGGCAGAATGCTGGCCCCGTTACCCAGACACAGTTCTGTGTGGAGATCCCCCCACCTGTGCAACCTGTAAATAAAGATATATAGCACAAGCCCAGTCCATATAATGTTCGATAGTCTTACTTCTTCCTATTAAGGTTTCACCCCCCCAATGTACCTGGTGGAGTAGAGTTCTCCGACGATGCACCGATCGATCCTTCTTGAGTGCCTCCATTTCAGGCGGGAGCCACGGATCGTCGAGTGGTGTCGGGGAACTTGGCGTTCGGTGTCGGGAATTGACAGCCCTTCTTGAGTGCCCTCCCTTTAAAGTGGGAGTCACGGGTCGTCGAACGTCCGACGGTGAACAGGGTGAACTACGGCAGGGAAGTGACAGCTTCGTTCCTAGCGGTGCTTGTCGATGACAGAGCGTCGGCGTCCTGCAAGGAAGAGGCGTGCGGGGCACCTCGGTGACGATAGTTCTGCACGGCAAAGAGATGATGAAGAACTGTGGCCCAGCAAGGACGTCAAGTCGTCGGCGTCTCTGTGGTCTGTAGGTGGCGGGAAACCCACCGGTGGATGCTCCTCAGCGCGTCGACGGTCGGGCCTTCTCCAGCGGGAGACAAGCGGATACCGATGCAGACGAGAACGTCCGATGATCAAATGAAGTTCTTAGGCAAACGGGAGCCCGGCGGCTCCGGTCGGTAACAGCGGTCGTCGACAGTGGCGGACAACAGTCCAGGTGCTTCTTCTTGGAGTTCTGCAGCAGTCCCCGTATCGGATCGGCAGCCTGTCGAAGGTCTGTCTACCAGGGCGCGTTGGCAAAGATCAGCTGTGCACGATGGACCCCAGTAGCTCGGGAAGAGGGTGCCTTCCAGGTCCTCTCTGGGTCAGCCCTTGGAGGCACAGCAGCTTTCGGATTGTGATGGAGAGCAACAGCAATTCTTCTCGTCCAGCAGGGCTTCAAGGTCAAGCATCAGTTAATCCAGTTACTTGTCGTAGTGGACTTCAGCTTCTGAACACGATTCCTAGCAGTGAGAGGTCCCCAGATATACTGTTGATCTCCCATTCATTCCGCTGGGTCACACTCAAGCATCCAATCACGACTATGGGCATTCATGCAGGCAGACAGCCAATCAGGCACACAAGGTATTCAGGCCATTCACTTCTCTCCAGACACTCACAAAAAGTTAAGGGTATTGGGACAAGTACCGAGCCATTCAACACTCCAAGGTGCATTCATACCGGTTTCGGGCAGGGTTGTCTCAGTCATTGTGTCAACCACCAGATACTAGACACCCACATCACAGAATGCATATTCGTCACACACTCTATTCACCCAGGTCCCACCCACAGGAGGTACCCACAACATACATCACCGGGAAGGCTCCAGCTAGTCTGACTGTGCCTTCACAACAACAGCATATATGGCACTTCCACCCAACAGCCATTCAGGGGGAAGGGACAGAGTCAGGGCTTCCCAGGACTTTGGGAAAACAAGGTAATGGATAATAGAAAGCAAGAGGCCACCGGGGCCATCTTCTTTTCCATCAGGAATCAACTGATCCCAAAATGGAGGATACTCCGCGCACCTGTCAAATTCAGCATGGAGCTGCCACCAGCCCATACCCTGCTCTGTGGGCCACCCACAGGTGCCCAAAAACATACACTAGGGGCACAGGGTTGTACCCCCACCCGTGGGTGCCATAAGGGTATCCCACGGGTCCGTTCACCAAACCAAAAGAAAGAGAGCTGCACCACCAGGAGTCCCACATGAACTCCTGCATGGAAAACACAACAGAACACATGATGAAAAGCAGTAAAGGACAAGGATACAGAGGCACTGTCCCTCCAATGCATTTCCAGCATCACAGGTACCCCCCCACTGACCTAACTGGGCAGAGGTTTTCAGGATGCCCTTAGTGGGGTTCCCCACTAAATTGCACTGTGCTGGGGTGCCCATACCCGGATGCCCACCCCTCCATTCCTGGGTGGTACTGGCCTATGAGCCCCATACTTCTGGTTGGATAGTATTCTGCCATCCCCGTGGCCCTGGGCTCCTGTGCACCATGGGACATGGGGGTGGCAGTGGCAGAGTCCAAGGACTGGGAGAGATGAAGACCTCTGGTACTAGGGCTCCTGAGGTTATGATCAGGTGTTTCTCTTTCCCAGCGAACTTCATCTCTGTCAGCCCCTGCTCCCTGTTGCAATGCAAGAGCCTGCGCTTTCAGTTCCTCAGTTAAGGCCTTACTAGACTCTGTCAGTCTCTCCTGCATGGCTACCTGTTGCTGGAGCCTATCATTGTGCTGACAGAGAGCCTCATTTTCTCTCTGCGCCCCCTGATTGATCCTGGAGTACTGGGCCAGTCTTTGCTGCAGGAGGGTTACCTCGTGAGTCCCATCCCTACTGGCCTGCTCCTTTCTTGCCAGAGCATCTTCCACCCTCCTGGTGTGCTCTAACAAGTTCTGATGCTCTTTTTGGAGGTCACCCAGTCCCTGGAGGGCCAAGTGGTTTTCTTCAATTTTTCCTTTTAATTGGCAGACTTCCTGGCCTAAGGTGTCCCTTTCCTGACTAAGAGCCTGCATCTGTGCCGTCAGGTCGTCCCTCTGCCTTTTAAGGGCCCCAGCTTTCTGGCGCTCTTCTTCAAATTCTATCTGGGTATCCAGGTCTTTCAGGATCAGTTTGTTGCTCTCTGTCTTCTCTCTATCTAGATGACTTTGCAGGGTGGCTACCTGCTCTGTGCATGCCCTGTTGAAGTCTAGTTGTTGCTCCAGCTTTTTCTGGCTCTGCAGTAGGGAGTCCAGACCTTCTTGGTACTCCTTCTGCAAGGCCAGAAATCTGGTATCCTGGTCTGTCTTTTCCTGTTGCAGTATATCCATGTCCTCTTTATTTTAATGATATACTGCCTACTATCATTTTCGGACTCCTGGCTCCTCTGCAGCCTCTGCTCGAAAGAGACCATGTCAGATTGGGCCTTCTCTAATGCCATCTGTTGCCTATTCGCCAGATCTTGGCCTTCAGCACATTTGTCCTGTATGTCTCCCATATATAAATATAAATATGAGGCTACCCTGCCAATCTTGTTGTGCTCATCCTTGGCCTTAGGTGCCATATATAGTTCACTCAGGGCCACATGTAAGGGACCCTGATCTCTCCATGTATCTGACCCTGTTACAGTGACCTGTTGCGCGATTGCCTGCAACCACACATTTTGGTCCTGTTCAGTCCACTCACCTCTCACAAATAGTTTATGTAAGAGGTGCTCTCTAGCTATTTTGATATCTACCAAGGTCGTCATTCTGGAAATTGATTTCCTTCCTGACTTACAGAAGTTAGTATTTTATTTTGCAAAACAGACCGTTTCCTTAGAGCGTTCCTTTGAGGAGTGTTTTTACAGTGTAATACAGCGTGGTGATCCAACAGGATTTATGTATCCTATCAGTTAGGACACTGTATTAAGCTGCACAAGTGGTAGGTCTAATCCAGACACCCCGGCTCGAGCCCCCACTCTGTTAATGACTTCAATTCAGCACTCCCACTAAGTCAATGCCTTTGTCTGGGATGCCCAAGGGAGGCCCTTATTTATATATTTTTATGACAAGTTATAATCTGGATGATAAAACCTTGTATAACGCCCCTCTCTTTGAATCCCCCTGACCTCACTGAGCCAAGAAGTAGGTTTGTTTTGCAATTTAAAAGATTTATTGAAAATTAAACAATATATATATATATATATATATCACACTTTTATGAATAAATTAATATTTGATAGCACACTTAGGCATATGACAGTGATCAACAATGGATGATGTTACACTAGCACACTGATTTAATTACTTCGGAGTTAGTATAGGGAGGATAAGGTAGCTGAGAATACTTTTATGATTTCAAGGAAATGCAATGATGAATAAAAATGCAGTACAGAAATAAACTGTAAGTGTTTCACCAGAGATAATATGTTCACTTTTCCCCTTGTGGCAATTCACTCTCCCCCTATGCAATATAAGGAGATGGGAGTAAATCACACAGTTTTCAGGAATACAATAACAATACAATACGAATTTCAGTTCCCCCCTAGCAAGCTTAGAGAAACAGGGATGGTTTTAAACACAGGCAAAAGTAGTTTTAAATGTGGTATGCTAAGAAGAGAAAAATATTCTAAAAATGATTTTAATTCCCTGTAGAGGTTCAGGGTAGGTGATAGCTATTTAAGATTAGTCCGAGTCACACTGGCAATGATTCAGGAATGATTATCAGAGTTGCGAGCAAAAGACGGCTATTTTTGACAGGAGCTAATTTTTCAATTCGCGGCAATTTAGTCACATGCATCAAGCACAATTACGGATAAACTATAAGGAATAGAAAGTCGGTTTTGTTTGTTGGAAAGCTTAGAATCTTAGTTTTAAAATGAAAGTTAAATCTCGTCCCTAGCACATACGGATCAAAAGATACGGACGATTTTGTGGAGGTAGTTTCTCGAAATTAAAGTAAACTTCAGAATGACAAAATTACACTTTTACAGCTTTGAAATGACAGAATGAACATACGATTCCTATGATGCAGTTCTGGACAGGTTAAAATGGTTTGAATCAGATTATTTTAGACTACGAGATTGGTTCTGGCACAGTTTTAGCTGAGTACTCACACTATAAATTTGAAATAGGCCATCAAGGTCTGGTCAGGTTTGGATTGGACTCCTGGCTGGTGGTTCTGAAGTCACAGCTCTCTGAGTCAGCTCTGCTCTGCTGGTCTGGTCTGGCACTCGGCACTGCACGGCGGTCTGGATCTCTGGTTCTGCTGGTCTGGATCAAGTGGATTCTGGATACAGCACTGCTTTCTAGGTATTGGCACAGGGTTCTAGCCAGAATCAAACAGCTCAGCCGGCTGTTTGCATAATTCAAAAAAGATTTTGAGGCCTGTTGAAAAATGATTCAGCTGGTGGTTCAGGCCTCTCAAGTTCTGAAGTCTGGATTCTAAGTTCTGGAGATGGTCCTTCTGGATATTGTCAAAGCGCTTCGCAAGAAAGGGGGAAGTGAAGTCTCTACCTGGGTTTCAGTGTTCCTTTTATGTCTTTTGAAAATGGGTGTGTGCGTGGACATGACTAAGCTTGCCCCTCACAACTTATCATTGGCAAAGCTCTCCTCTCTCCCTTGATTGGGGGAAGGAATGGAGTGTCATCAGGCATCAATTTTATGGCATACAGAAAGAACACTCCCCTTGTCAATTTGCACACAAATCTGTTTTTGATCCAAATACATATTTATCTATGTACCATTTTTCTAATTTTATATGTCCAGTTAACATATTTTCTGTAGCACCAAACCATCCGATCCCTGTCTTTGTAAGATGTTGTGTCCACTTATGACAGAATTCTGCCCTTTTCATTAAGAACACAACCTCTAAACTTTTCCAGAATGTACTCAAACACGAACAAGGAATATGGGCATCAGATGATAAAGTGTCAGATTTTTAACATACAGACATTCGGAGTAATACCTTATTTTCCGCTACTACTCCCCAGAACATACCACAGAGTTCTAACACCTCTTAAAATGTGCACAGAAAAATCACAAGAATAATGATATTAATTATATAATTTTGACAAGTCCGTACTATGAATTATCCATCTTTTTAAAATTATGCTCTGGCCCAGAGGGGTGTGGTTTCCCAAAGCACATGGTGGAATTTCTGGTTTGTCCACTTCCTCCAACTCAGGTTGCTCGCAGAGGCACTGCTCCTCCCAGTTTCTTCCAAGAGGAAGCCCTTTACGACCCCCCCTAATTTAACATTTGCCTGAGCCAAGGAAAGCTCATTGTTCTGTTTCCCTGCTCCCAGGTGCTGCTCCCCTGATTCAATCAGAGAGGTGTAATCTCCTTTTGGTGGGAACAGCAGGAGGCAGCCAGGCCTGCAAATGCAGTTGCTGGGCAAGTTTCAACTCCTGTCGGGGGTAGTTGCCGGGCAGAATTCAGTCTCTTCAAGCCAGGCTTCAGCTAAATGTCACTTTTGTTCCAGTTTTCTTCATTCAAATAAAATTTACAATTTTTACACATGCAGCTTGAACACTGATTCTAAGTTCAAAACTATGACCTTTAAACAGTTCCAACCTATGTGACACTCAAAAGTAGGTCACTCATTTATTTTAAACATTTCGATTTTAGTGGTTTTAAATCCAATTTCAGTTAAACTGCTGACATCCACAGCTCAACCAGTTTTGTTATAAACATTGTTTTGGGCTCTTCATCTTTCCATATTTTGTATGCACACGAGACTACATTCTGCCAAATGTCTGCTGGTGTTCAGTGAGATTTTCGAATATCTTGCAATGTTTAAAATGGGCATTTTTAGCTTGCATTTCAGAGAAATAAAGGTGATTTGAAAGCACTTTTTGAGCTAACAGGCACTGCTGTTTTTCCTTTGGCACCACGTTTCACTCATTGTGCTTCTGGCCCATCACGCTCGCACTGGTGGGTGGCAGGTTAGGCGACCATTTTGGTGTGCGCAAAACTGCGCAGTTTTCCTGGATTCTGGCGCAAATGTGGGCTTTTCGGCCATCTTGGATTTTCTAAGCCCACAGCACCAAATGTTGCAGCATAATAACTTGACCGTGGGTCAAGACACCCAAGACTATGAGGGTGCATAATGTATATTACAAAGGACTTTTCCAAAGTTATGATAGCTAAAAGGAAGAGAAAAGTCCAGGTCCCCATTGAAAGCTAACAACTTCTGCAGCCTGAAACTTGGAACCTGCGGCACATTGAGCCTGAATACAGTCCCCCATATGCATTAAATAAAAGATGTTCAATTTCAATGGAAATCCTCAATTTTTCTCAATTTGAATCTTGATGTCGGAGTTGGGGCCACAGCGGTCTGCGTGGAGCACACCCCTCTCCCAACCCTCCTCTTCTGAATCCTTTTTGGGCTTGGTTATCTAAGGGTCCTTTTAAGGAGCGGTTCTGCCAAGAATAAACAGGGGCCATCTGTGAGGTGGTACATTGCGGTTTGCGGATAATTGGTGGATGTGGCACAGTCGTTCTTTGTTACTCTCTCTTATGTTCTTCTTTTTTTTTTAATCTCTCTCCTTATAGATTTTGATGTTATCAGGCTCCTTGATGATATGCTAGATCGGGAGTGCCATGCCAATACGTGCCTCCTGCTTTATCCTGTGTCAATCTCCTCAGATGGGTGATCATCATGTCCTATTTTGCATCCTTACGATGCAGGAAAACTTCATATCCCTATACACAACGTGAAGGGCTAAGGCTTATATAGTCACATGGAATGAAAAAGGCCTGAGGGCCCCAATTAAGAACAGAAGGAGTTACGGCATTTGAGGAGATTGGAGGCCAATATAGCTCTCATTTAGGAGACTCACTTACCCAGAAACAAATGGGCCAGGCTTAAGGGCCAATGAGTGGGACCGGTGGATAATGGTGAATCGATAAATAATATCCCAGTAATAATCCTGATTGTATACCATCCTAACCAAGCAGATTCAGAGTTTTGGTGTAGGCCAAGACAGATGGTTAAGCGGACTAACTCTCCAAATATGACAGTGGATGGAGATTGCAATCTCTCTTTAGGCCCTTTATTACAGAAAGTAATAGAAGGTCTCACTGTCAATATAGTCAGTGAAAGAATCACAGAGTCTTTTCTGAAGCACTGGTCGAGGTGTCTCAGACGGCTTTAGCAACTGTGGCATAAAAAGTCAGCGGTGCAGTCGGTTGCAGCTTGAGGGGCTTAACTGGATCGAAAAATGGCCTTTAAAGCAGACATGAGTAAATGCTCGGTGAGGCACTTCCCCTAGCTTCTTCACTGGGCTCCTATCGTCCTGTAAGGCAGACATGGACACAGTTGAGGAGAGTGTTGCAGGCAGACCAAGGACACAACCATACAGACTTTCCCTAGGGAGCATGTAGCCCCACATTCACAGTTGCAATCCTGCAATACCTGGGGAAAGTAAGTAACTAGAGTGGACCACATGGGAAAAACATACGAGAAAGTGTGGGTGTTCTTGCCAACCTGCCTCGAAATCAAACGAGGAATTAACTGCCATCATTCTGTTGAACAAAGTTCCATGAAATGGGACACAGTTCACCAAAGCTTCCCATATTATATTGGATAGGGACCGCAGACTATTGAGCCCAATAATTTAATGTAGTCTTTCCCTCAAGGCTAGCCCCATTTACTTCACCTGCGGGCAAAGGGGGCACACAATCATGGGCGTAATTTCAGGGGGGGACGGGGGTGTTTGTCCCCCCCAACTTTCATGGAACACCATTTTGTCCCCATTCATTTGGCTGGGGCACCTTTTCATCAGATGTCATGTCCCCCCCAACATTTTCAGCAAAGTTACTCCACTGCACACAGTGTTCTCTATTTGTTATCAGAGGTTGGTGATTCATTATAAATCCAATGAACATTATTTTGTTTTCATTAACGATCAAACCTGCCAACTTCACAAGACCGTTCCGTTCGTATTTTTAACAGTATTCGCTACAAAGTGGCAAATCCAATTACAGGATATGGAGAGATAAACATTTTCTCGGGAGAGAGTTTTATTTGTTTCTAATGAACTACGTGATAATTGCATTTACACGTGATTGATGCAATTCCCTACTGAGCGAAAATGCTCCTAGGTGTGCATCGCCTGGTTTTTTACCATTCGCTCTGATCTAGATATGTCAGCGAAAGGCAGGCAAAGTGTCCAATGGGAGATTCGAGTTGTCATGGCAACCAGATTGCTGGCTTCTGTAGATGTGCACTGAAGTGCTGACACTTGCAGAGCAGAATGCGCTAAATGGAGGGCCGCTCTTACTAATGAGGTTGCAAAGGCAAGCGCTTTACACACTTTCTATGTAATTACATGATACAGCAAACACGTGTCCCTTCATTTCTGCGCTGTTTGACTTTCCTTCTTGGCGATGGTCTGGAGCACAGCCGTATAATTAGCGTTTTTCCACAGTCTTCTGTGCAAGGTTCTGACTGGTCCTATAGTTGCCATGTACGTCCAATTTGTGTGGGTCACAGCAGGACTATCTGGACTCTTAAGCTTCCCTGTGGTGAGATCTTCTAGGCAAAAGCCTGCACATGACTCGAGGTTGTTCTGCATCATAACAGGAAATACTGCCTTCCATATTCTGATGAAACCACAGTACATTAATAGTTTCATATGTCCCTGTCACTTCAGGCCCTAAAGTGATAGCAAAAGTGATCATGAGTTTAAATGCAAGGCCATATGAAAAGAACATACCAGATTCACAAGTACATAATAATGTCCCCTGAAAATAAGCCGATCCTATATAATAACAAAAATGCAAAACTCATGTGCAAACTTGCCCATTTAGGCAAACTTGTGCGTATACTATCATGATATATTGATACTTTAAATCAGGCAAATATCTGGTCACTTTGGCCTTTTTCATATGTGAATTAATGAGTTACCCAAAAAGATATATCATATTGCGTACCTATCAAGATGTGCCAAATAAATCAGAAGCTGCTTATACTGTTCTCTTTTTTTCTGTGCATGCTGTGACTTGTAGATTTGCTTGCCTATTCCTCTCATCATCCCTAGCTAAATGTGCCCGAACGCAAATTAAAAAAGAATACTGGATGATCATATCCGAATAACATGGGGTATGTTTACATGGATGTGTTAACAGATTGCCACAGATGCAGGTCATTCCCTCTCTTGTCTTGAGACACAACTGGCAGTTGTTCTTACTAACTGTTGACCACCTGGAAGTTAATTCAGCACGTGGAAGGACATTTACACCTTAATATAAAGTGTTTTTTTTTATCTGAGGGGTATGTACATTTTATATATGGCTCAGAGAAAAGGGGAATCTTTATGCATCCGATAACCCATAAACATGGTATGATGCATAGTGTGAGGACTAGCCATCCTGCAAGGGTCTAGAAGCCTTACCTTTTATTATTTGTATTAATTAATAAAAAGATGCAGGTGATTCCATCTCTGGAAGAGAAATCTGCTGATCATATTCCTCTTTCAAAGGCATACTGTGTACCTGTGTCCTGTGGTATGAATAGCCTGATATCCAGTGCCTCCCTACCAGTGGCACAGAGCTGGTTCAGAGGTTGCAGTTGCCCGTTTGACAGGTACAGTTACAGCCAAGTCTCTGCGGCTCAGGGGCTGTATTTAAGAAAAACGCTTCTGTTCCAAAGCCCTATGATTACGCGTCTACCTCCTGGCACCAGAATAATCTTTAAATATAAGCCATACCGGAGTTAGGGTACAGTGGACATTATTATCATAATTATTACAACCACATCCAATTTGATATCACACATGTTTCAGCTCCTATAAGCCAAGCTCAGCTCTGGAAGGTAATGTGTATTAAGGTCAGATGGGTTGAGCCTAACAGGTGCTGCATTTCTGAAGACATTTGATTCTAGTGAGAAGGAAAGGGGGAGGAATTAGAGTATTCAGGACCAATCTTTTCAGTGGAAGGGCACTTCCACCATTTTGTTTCTCTCTGTCTCTCTTTCCTGTCCCCTCCACTTCCTCTAAAGCAAAGAACTTTGGTTGTGATGTCAGAAGGGCAAAGTCCACATCTTTCAAGAACAGTGATGGAACCACTAAGACAGGCTAGCTTTAGCCCAATTACGGGCAAGCTTTAGACTTTAAAAGAAGGTGTCTGCCACCCCTTCTTATGGTCCTCTCAAGACACTGAATATTCGCTCTGATGCAACTGAGAAGAACTCACTGGATTTCCTTTGGGAAAGTTGCATTTTTCAATGCCCTCAGCCTGATGTGAAGAAGGAGAGGTCCAGTGCAGAAAAAAGATCTTCCTATCCACTCCAGGGCACAAGGCGGATGAACTATTACTGTGGACCAGGCTTTAGACTCTGCAGTGGAATGTCTTAGCTGGAAGAGCAAGACCCTGAATGGAACCCTCCTGTGCTCGAGTTACTCTTTGTGATCATCACAGCAGCCAGAGGACAAGACCAGCTGAAGCTCCCTGAATGTGCCGCACCGAACCAGTCCCTTGTGTTCACCACACCTTGGACAAATGGGAAGACACTGCACCAGCTTTTGCGCTCCTACACAAATCCACACTATTTCTTGAGCTTCAACCATCTCAATACTGCATCGTGGCATACTGTGCCCGTCACTTGCTGGGCCCAAAACTACTGCTCAATACCGGGACCTGAGCCACTGGCGAGTCATACGGTGACTGTAATCAGGGGGTTACAAACATCGCTCATCACAGTTAACCCTTGAACGGCCACATCAAGGACCTGTAAATTGATGCACCCAAGATCACCACATTTGACAACTGTCGCCCATTGACTCATACCTCAGGAGCTTCACGCATCAACCCCTCCCTTCACCTAGTAGCCAACTTGTTCTGGCCCAACTGCAAGGGATCCTGGTACCACCCAAACCTGCATCACTGAGAGTTCCCTTCGACTGCACAGATCAACTACATTCATCCCTAATCTACGCCCGCTTCTTTCATTGACCCACATCATCCAACGTGCCTGAACTGAGCCTCATCCGTTCACATCTACATTTGACACTTGTCAATCCACAAAAAAATGAAACCATGTACTGTTGAAATTGAACTGCATTCTAGGTCTACTGGGACACTTGAGACTGTTTAGGTCACCTTTCACCCAAAGACATATCCTTTTTTGTGGTTGGTATTTTGCCTATCACCATTGCATTCACGCTCAGAGTGCTACCTTCTTCAGTCTGAAAATGTTCACTGTCTTTCAACAGGGGTGTGTTTTGTACTGTGTTTTCTATTTATGTATCTTGCATATGGTGTGTTTTATTAAAGTTTTTTTATTTCTATAGAACCTTGATTGCCAATTCCCTTTATTTTGGACTGTGTTGTTTGGATCACTACTGGATCACATGCACACCGCTCTTAAGAGCATAGCCTTCCCTTGGCCCATGTTATCACAAAAGGCAAAGGAGGTATGTCTCTTAACTGTGCCTGTTTTACCTTTATGATTGTATTGGGTCTTGGTTTGTAGAAGTGTGAGGGCTAAGTGGGCATGTTTATCCCTACTGATTCTTGTTCTCTTGCAGAACAGTATCCAGTTTGTCACAATATGATATTGGGAGAAGCTCTGAACACCATAAATACAGACGGAATTTCTCTCATGATGAAAAATCCCCACATTGCTATTCAAATTTGCTTTGGTGAAGCCACACTGTGGATACAGCCAAAATTGAGTCTTTTTGCTATTTTCAGTCATGTGCGTGGAGATGTGTGAGATAAATGTTAATACCGGCATGTTAATTCCATAACGGCCAACTAGCAATGAGGCCCCATGACTTTGATTTTAAATGTGTTAATATTTTTTTTCAGAAATTGTCACACAAATAAAAACACATAAATGTCTTTCAACATGCTGAAAATATATTCAGGCTTCTGTAGGGAAGGGATGACTAGCCGGAGATTTGTGGCCATTGTATTTTAAAGGGCAAAGTATGGGAATAGGCATGCTTTTTTATGTTTCCTGTCTATTTTAAAAAATCAAAATATACTAATTTCAAAGGGATCTGGTTGGGTCCTTGTAAAACCCTGTGTTCGTCTGTGTTGCTCATGCAGGATTGCTGACACCATTTTACAAGTGTTAATAAACATTTTTAGGGATTTTTGGGCTCATACATTTGGTTTGTTGTTTTCATCAGTGTTTACACCTCGAGAAGAATTAAAAATAAAACATAAAAACGAGAATAAAACGTTATTGACAAGACTAAATAACGATTAGTAAAGAGAATAGTACACCTCCCAACATCATTGCTACCTCCGCAGTTGTCCATTACTGTCTTAATAATGAAGTCAGTCCATTGAAAAATCCCAGGAAGTACATTTCCATACCAAATAACCAACTGAGTGCATTACCCTCCATTTGATCGTCCCCTGAATATTTGATGAATTGCAAATTAAATGTACATTTTGGGCAAACAAACCAGCCCCCATCAAAAGTGTTTGAAGTGCTTGGGAAGCTGTGTACCTGTTTGTATGTGTGTGTGTGTGTATGTGCAGGGCCATCTTAAGAACCTTTGGAGACTGGGGCACAGGTGCCTTTGGGGCCACCTCCAACAAGCAAAAGCAATTAAGTGATCCAGAATATTTGGTAGTGATACCTTTTTCATGATCACAAATCATAGATATGTTGCCTCATAGCAATACAAATATGGCATGAGGAACTCACTTTCAGTTCCCTTACCTTCTTCATCCTTGGTGTAATCAGAATGATAAACAAGTAGCATTTTAAGGGGAACACTAGCACTCATAGGAGTTAGCATAGGCACAGGACACATGTCATCAATAGCAGCCACAAGGAAGGTATACCAGCTAGAGTAGAAATTCAGGACACAGATCAAATGAAAACAGGCCTGGGCTGACCCACCGGGAAACCGGGAGTTTCCCTGGTAGGCCTCCGCACATAGGGCTTCTTTTCTTGGGTGGAAGGATACATAGATGAGCGTGATTAATGTATGGGCCTGGCAGCTGCCTGTGTATAATACATTTACTGAGATAACTGTTACTCTGTCATTGTTTGTTCGTGTACATAACCTCCTTGTTCTTGTGACTCGGGATTCAGGGGGAGGAGGAACATGACATCCAGATTCAGCCAGGGTGTGGTGCACAACTGCTTTCTGCCAGCGGAATTGGGTCTTGCACCTGCGCATTGTGAAGGGCATCGTAGGAAATGCACGTGCCGTACAGTGGTCTCACACACATGCGCAGGTGCGTGCTCTGCTCCGGGGACGAGCTGCATTTAAGTGATGCAAAGCGACCTGCGAGGTTCACTGTGGGGCTGAGCCGCAGGGGTCTTGCTAGGTCTGGAAAAGACCCGGGGCTAGGCTAATGTCGGGACTGTTGGGACTCAGGGCTAACTAGCCTTTTGGTTGTAGTTCCTGAGATTCTATCCGGGGCTACAACTAAAAGACCAGGGGCTATAGCCCCCTTAGCCACCCCCTAGCAACGCCTCTGGGCTGAGGCCTGAGGTTGAGTCAAGCACGCACTCCAAGCTTATCCAAGAAGACAGAAGGAGACCTCTGGCATCCCTCTGCTATCCTGCCCTGCCACTGCCAGTCCTCTGTTGCTGCAGGCTGCAGTGCCGCCTTTGACCATCCCGGGCTGCTTGCAGCTACTTGCTGTGCACAGGGGCACTCTCTCTGTCGCATTCTGAAACAACACGATAGTGGGCTTGGGAAACCGCAATCTCATAGGTAATTGAAGTTTGTCACTTAAATCTGCACTGCGCTTGGCATGGCTTGGATTTATATTGGTATAGTACCTATACATTGATGGGGGCGGCGGCGCATCACAAATGGCTGCCAGTCTGCCATGATCACTGCACTCCGTGGGATGGGTTTGGATTTATTGTGAGAATGTTTAAGTTAATGGGTGTCTCATGGCTAGCCATCGAGGGCTGACAATGCTGACTGTGCTAGGCTGCAGGGTCACTGGGCTGAGTGCTATGTATGGGTTTGGATGCACCGTTATATTAGCAAATGCCTGAGCTATGGTTAATGCTAGGAGGGGGTCAACAAAGGCAATTTTAATGTATATAAACTGCTCCCTGTGGGTGGAAGCTATATGACAGGTTTGAAGTCACATGGCTATTCCTAAATTGCCACGTGGGCATACGCTGCACTGGCAGGGCTTGATGTTTTTATAGCACTGTGACACTGACAGGTGAATCTAAAGTTGCATGTTTTTAAAAGCCCAGCTCTGCCTCAATCTAAATTGTGCCTTCAAATTAAGCTCCTCAAAACAACTAACATGCAGTACTACGCTCCATACATTGCTAATACACACATACAAACACACGCACACCCTCGCATGTGAAGCAACACTTCATGGATTCAGGGTGCATTGGCTGCCACCTCCGCGAGCTCACAATGTCCTGCTGTGCTGACTGACTGTGCCAGGGAGTGGAGTGGAGTGGAGTGGAGTGGGCCAGGCATGGAGGGGCTGATACTGATCTCTCCCGTAGTGCGTAATGGGAAATGGTGTAATCTGAGGACAACATGGCACTGAAACTAAGCAAATAGAACATGTGAGGAAGAAAAGCACAGACATAAAGGGAACATTTCATGAATGACATGTATCCTTTTCAAGTCCTGCTCCTCGGTCTCATTTTGTACATTGTCTATTTCCCTGTTATGTGGACTGGTATGGCAAAATCTAATTTGGGCTACTGCGATTGAACTGTCTCTTACTTATTGAGCGCACTGCAGTCCGTTCCCGTTTTTTTTTTTATTTTTATTAAAAGTTGTGTTTAGTTTATACATAAAAAACTTTTACAACATCGTTCTATAGACAGTATGAAACAAATAAAAATTAAATACTAATCACTCGTTTCAATCGAATAACATTTCGTGAATGTATAGCTTTTCTTTCCAATTACATACGTTGTCAAGTTATAATATTATAAAACATATTTATGCAACCAGATTAAAAAAAATTAAACATTTGTTTCCTCAAATTACATTTAGTTAGAAATCAATTTTTCTTTTCAAAATCAAATCAAGAACCAAGGTTATTCTCAAACAGGAAATTTTGCAAAAAACATTAATTACACTCATTTAATGAAGATTCGTATTCAGTGTTCCCGGCTTCTATAAGTAGTGGTTCATTTTTGATTGTTAGTGCCTCATCAATTTTCAGCAAGATACGAGCTAATGATAATATCAGACACATGCTCCCCCCATACATACATCTCTCCCAAAAAGATGATTCCGTTCCTGTTTCTCTGTGTTCATTCTGCTCAGCTTTGTTCCATGGATCAGTAGCACAGAAGCAGAGAGACCTTAATTAGCAGAATCTCAGTTGGTATGGCAGTGTGTACTTGCTCTCCGCAACAGCCAGACCTAATTTTAGACATAGAAGGAGCCCTGTCAATCATTTTGCTGCTTCTAGATAGTTGTTTTAAGGTGTTGGGTGTTAGAAGACTTGTACTCAACGGCTGTTTCTTGCATTATTTCAGGATCTTTGGGTTTGCATGTGTGTGTGCGTGCTGTAGGGAGGGAGACTAGGAGTGGGATTGCAAGCTTCAGTGTATGACTTATGACCACATGTATGCTGTTTTTCTCCAGTGCGTGCGTTGTGGGACTGCTGTTACACCCTCATCTTTGTTGGTTTAGGTGGTGGCTCTATTTGAGGCTAACTTTAAGGTACTTTAATACAAAATACAAAATAAGGTTCTATCCTGTGTGTCTATGTGGTGGATTTTTCAAGGTAATGCTATGAGCTAACGTTATGCTTGCAGATGGCTGCTCTTTTGAGGCCCTGTGTCTGTGGTTAGCTACTCAGCTGATGGCTGTTTAGGTGGATCGTTTAGTAGCATAATTGCATAGAATATTAATTTAAATGCCTATATGTGTGCTTTATGTATTGCAGTTGCTGGTTAGTGTGTGTGTAACTTGCAGGGGCTGCTTTTTTTGGACCTGCAGTGCTGCACCATCATGTTTTGCGTAGAGTTATTGTTTGCAGTCACTTTTGTTTATTTTCAATGTGTTATCACAGATTTGCATTTATTTTAGGGTCGCTTCTGCTTGTATGTATGTGTGCTTGCGGGTTAACTACTGTTGAATCTTCTTTGTATGGCAATGTTGTAGGGGGATTGAGTCATGGCTTGTGCATTCTATGAAGTAGGATGTTGTTGCTGCCCATGTTTGTAACATGGCTTTTATTTTTGAGGTTGGATTTTGAGAGTGACATACTGGCATTTCCTCTTTGGCCGGATGAGGTGACACCAACACATATTCAATCAGTACTGATAATGTGTGTTAATAGGAATTGCAGATCCACAGGCTGCACCCTGCTCCACCTTCTGAGAAGCAATACAGAAAAGTAACATGGGCAGTGCTCCTGTAAACTCTGGCTTGGACTGACTGGTGTTTCCCAGGGGCCCTATTCCCTGTGGACCTTGTGGAACTGGAAGGGAAAGCAGTGTTCGGTGAAGGCAGCTGAGGCTTTTAAAAGTCCACTGCAAAGGGGCTGCATCAGATAATGGACCCATATTGCTGTGATTTTTCTGAAATATACCCCTCTGGCCTTTGCAATGCAAATCGAGGTTACAACGTCATTAGTACTTTACAGCTGGGAGGGAGCACTTGGATGTATGTGCAGGTTGGGGACATTGGAGACATCTGTGAGCATTGGATCCAAATGTGTTCTTTGATATGTTTCTTACTGTTCTTCAGACTGATATTACACTCATGGCTTGTCCCACTGTCATTGAAGATCTGCTTTGAGAGATCATTAACTTATTTAAAACATGACTTTTTAATCCATATATATTTACAACATGCTTAAAATACACTAACTTTGGTTAATTTTATTCAACTTTTCCTTTCGGGGAATCTCCCAATCCCCTCATAGAAGGGTTGGGATCACACGCTGTGCTCTCCCATTTGGAGAAATATGGGGCTGCTTTGACAACATTTTCCAGGGCCACTTTTGGCTCCCAGTCCACCCCTGTATGAAAAAGATGCACATAATCCAGAAAGGACAGATGATGCAGAACAGCTACCTCTCCGAATGCAAAAGTGCAAAAGTGCTCAAAAACAGACACAGGAGAACAATTGGAAACAAGGAGAAAGCTACACAGGTGCAAACCTTTGTCTTGGAACCAAGACAACACAGCACAACACAGGTTTGAATCCCGTTCCTGTGCTTAGAACCCACTCACTGGTATTAAGCGTGTTATAAATGAACAATAAACAATACATTCATAAATAAATACCATAGGATAGCTAGTTGTTGAAGATTAGAAGTAACCGGGAAGGTGTCCGTATCCAGACAGACTGAGATTAGAAGTGGGACATGGTTTTCAAGTAGTGTTGCAACTAGAGAGCAAATAAACACGTGGCTGTGGTGTGCAATATATGAATGTTCACTATTATTATAGAAGAAACAACATTATAGCCATTGAAACGATGAGTGAGGGCTCTCAGTTTTGAAAAGTTTAGGCACTGGCAGTTTTCAGAAGTTAGGCAATAAAAGATTAACTTCGATGCCCAAGATCACACGTTGGTTAAAAGGCGAATCTGGGATTTGCGTCAAATCTGCAATTTCTGCACTTTAAATATTTATGTCCAGTTATTACCATGAACTAAAATAATCCCATGAGCAAATAACTCAACATGACAATATTAAAAAATAAAATGGAAAACATTATAAATGCATATTCTGCAAAATGGCTATGATGCTACCTTCATTGTCTTCATCACCAAGGGAAGTATACCAATACCAGCATACTAACGTGATTTTATGTATTTAACTTTATTTGTTTAGTTTCATCAAAAGAACTTTACAAATGTATATTAAAACATCTAAAATCATATGAAAATGACATTACAAATTTCATATTTTCATTAACACTACACATTATCATTTCATGTGTTCACTATTATTTCTTCACATTTCTTAATTTAATAGTATCATATTACACATCTGTCATCATGTTACATAGTTCGTTTCTGTGTAGCAACACATCACTGTTGTCTAATAGAAGTTTGCTTCTGTGTATTATATAAACAAATAACTTAATAGTATTCACCACTTAAAACAATACTATGCTTAAACCTCCAATCCAATTAAAACCATAAGTCGCCTGTATTAGTCTCTCTTTACCATTTTGTCGGCTAAGGGTTTTGTATTCGTTAAGCTACTCAATTTAGTGCTGAGACCCTCACGCCAACATTTTAATTAAGCTTTTTTTTTTTATACGGGACCACAGTTAGTATAAGGTAATTTGCGCCCCCTGACTCTCTGAATTCAAACAATATATCCAGAATGAATTGCTTTTAATCAAATCATACTCATATACAAGGTGGCCCAGACTCATCATATATTCAGGTCCTAGAGCCGGACACTCAGTGAATATATGTCGAGGATGCTCTAACGTATTCGGATTCTGACATATTCTGCAAAACCTTTCATTCCTTAAAAGCTTCAACCTTGCACCAACCAGTGCAGTGCACCAACCAGTGCAAGTAATGGTAGCTGGTTGGTGTGCATCCTCAAATGAAAAGATCTCAGCGCTTGGCTTGGCCACTTCCTTAGGTAGAGCTGGCTCTGCATATACTTGTGTGAAACTCCATTTACATATTTGTAAGAAGGGAGTGTATCAAGATGTGCATAATTACCAGCCCAAAACCATGTTTTGGATTTACTTATAAATATACGCTTCAAGATCTCGTATGGTGTCTTTCTTGAAAAGTCAGGTGACCATCCCATTGTTTTATAGAGCATCTCTGTCAGTTGCTCTGATTTTAACAGATTTCCTGTGGGTGTCTCTGTTGCATTTTAAAGCATAAAATACACCCACATCAAGGCTTGTGAAGTTGTTATTTTAAAATGTAAAGACAGACCTTTACATTGTACAGAAAAGCAAACAGTTTTTTTTGTGTCAAATAAACATACCTTAAAATATGTTTTTCAGAGGCCTGCAATATCTGGTCAGGTCTCTTCTGTCTAGAACCCCTTCCTTTAAACTAGCCTACATGAAAAGAAAGATTAGGTAATTGGCTAAAAAATGCAACCATCATGTCATTGATATAGGTGATTTGTCCAGGATCACTGTAGTGTCTGCGGACAAAGACAGTATCCGAGCATGAACACGTTGGTGGGATCATTGTGAATCTGTTTACCTAATCCCCTCTTATGACTAACCCTCTATGCTCTATGCATTGAAGATGGCTGCCTAACAACTCCCCATTTGAACTAACCAATTTCTAGACCTTCATCATACTGATGCAATGTCAGTTTCTATAGCAACCACTATCTGGTGCAGGTACATTGCTGATAACAGCACCTGTTGTGCTAAAAACAAAGTACAGATACATGCAGGTTTTCAACTCAGACATAGGAAAGGCTGGGTCGGCCTTGTTGGAATTTTGCATTGTTATCTTGCATAAGAACAGATATATGCAATGAGTGCTTAGCACACTGAGCTATCTTCTGCATCATTGCATCACTCAAGTGTAACCATATGCTTTTAAACTTTGGTTATTGCATATGATCAATATAATCCGCACATGAAGTTGAGAATGTTAAATGAGTTTTGCCATAGAGAACACACAAACTGGACTTGCACAGAAAGCAATTAATTCATCAGAGCACAAAGAACTTGTCAACAAAAGGCATGCAATTGGTCTCGAGCCTCATCAACATGCTGTACAATTTTCTGACATGTGCTATTTAAGTATGCTGACAATGGGAACTGACTAATTTTGAACAGACAGCTTTCTCAGGCCCCCCTCCAAGGTGGAGGCCCGGCCCAAGTGCCCCTTTTGCTCTCATATAAAGATGGCTGTGTGTGTTTATGTGTGGGCCCGGACTAGACATCTTTCAGATAACGCCAATACAACAGCAGGGTTCTTAGAGATGGAGGATTCTGTGTGTAGGAATACATAGTATTGGCTTAGGGGAAGTTCCATTCTTTGGCGCAATTGTGTTGGCTTCAACAGGGATCAAACTACCCTCGGCACCCAAAAGCAAGTTAAAGCAGCAGTTAAAGCTTGGGCTACTGGAAGGGCAATGGAGTCCGAGGTACGAAACACCAAGTATTTGCCTTCATTGAAAATATATGCAGACTTGAAGGAGTACTCTCTCGAGCAGTGGTCACTGGCACGATAAAACCAGTGGCTAGTAGGAGGTTGTTGCTAATGGATCGACTCAACCAACTCCCTCTCAATAAGCACATCGGCTGGCTGTAGGCCCATACCAATGTGCTTGCAGTATGGAGTTCAAGGGAGACCCGGTTCATGTCTTATTTACTGAAATGAGTGCAAGATATGGCTAACACCGTTCTTTCTGAGATACTATATCAGATCATGTGCAGGAGTTGTGTCTTTTTTAATCAACTGTGTTGATTTATTGTTTTTATATAAGCTTGACGAGTTCATCAAAAATGGCTTTACACATGAAATCTTATAAGCGTTAAGGCATAGGAAAGTTATGTTTTACTATGTTTATTAACGGGGTGGTGTGACTAAGGTAATAACCAACATTCATGATACTACGATACTATTAGTCGATTCAGATAAAGATGTACTGTGCTTTTCATCTCTTTATTATTATTTTTTCTAATTCTCTGTGTACCAATATTTTTGTTAATGGAGAAATCCGAAATAAAAGTGTTAAGAAAGAAGACGTGTGATTGTGTTTATTTTGAAGTAAGATGGAATGACAAACACACATGCCTAGTGTCTGTACAATAGCTACCTTGAGCTTTAAAGTAGCAAGTGGTCCCATATACTTGACTTAATTCTCTTTAGTTTTGCTTTCATCACTGCTATTACTCAGGCGCCTCCTCCGCACTTTAGTGGCCCCTTCCTGATGTGAACAAATATGAACCGCCCATATCCTTATAACCCCACGATTCTCATTCCCCTGAAACACCAATGGAAATGAATTGCTTTTGTGCATTCTTGTTTGCTGTATCATATTGCCAATCATAGATAATTCGAGTCTCCCACCCAAGGGCTTTCAACGTGCTCTTCCACCAGTCACAATGTGAGAGGAAGGCTGATGTTTTCTAAGTGACAAATAAAGATGAGTGATCATTTCCTTTCCAAATGATTAATTTAATTGGAGACCCTCTAGGTGATACTTGACATACAGTAGCTGTCAATTACTTAAACAGATTCATCAAGAAACGTACTCAGAAAATAATTTAACATAACATTATGAAGGGACGAGTGCAGCTCCTAATTAGTGCTATGGTTAATTGTGTATAACATATTTTAAATGGAAGCTTGTGTATAGGTGCATACTTACTGTATCATCAGACTGGTTTGGTATTACTCACACCTTGAGCTTCCTTGATCTCAAAGCAATCCAACCATATCTCGCAAGACCCTGTTGGCAAAATAACTTTCAAACAGGCCTCATTATGACAATGGCGGTAGCTGTGCAGGTAAATACTGGCAAGGCTGCCACCAGAGTCATGAAATTACCGGCACCCAGCAATTACTGGGGCATTCCGGCCCCGCCGGACCCGGTAATTGCCCATTTCCGGGTGCCGGTGATTATTACTCCCTATTCCCATTTGAGGCCCATAGGGCTCAATGGGAATGGGGAGGCCTGTAGCGCTTGCTACCGTGTAGGTCTGCTTCTGGGTACCATTCCGCCCAGCAGGTCAGACCTGACAGGCTGACAGGCACCCACGAGCAGATCTTACCGGTACCGCTGTTACCGGACCGCAACCACGTCTGGGTTTGCTTTATTATAAACTGTTAGCAGCACCACTTTTTCATTTTGTCATTATTGGGTGTGCTTTTTCGAATTATTGAAACTAAAATATTTGTGAATATATGCATACAGCTATCGGCTTTATTTTTCATTTTTATGACATCACACAAGAACAGTCCACTCCCACCCACATAGCCTCACACCTCTAGCCACTTATCCCATATCAGCTCATTGCTATAGAACGATGCCCATTATCTAATGAAGTAACATAACTATGCCTTGCTGATTACAGGCTGGATGGTGTACTGTGCCGATGTGAAGTTAGAGGCCTATTTTTCTGCCTGTCCCTATAGATTGTGCGAGGAACCCTGTTTGCCTATGTGGCAACACATTTATATATTTGCTTTGTCTGCGCCTGCTGTTTAATTTCACCTTAACTGTAAGTCTTCTGAGTTTTCCTTCATCTATCATGTGCTCCTGTTGAATACAAGCAATTATCTTTCCCTTGGGTAACGGTGGAAAACATCTGCATTAAATGAAATACCCTGAACCTTGTTGATTTTTATTGTGGCGATTATGGTTACAGTTGGGTAATGGTTTCCTATGGTTCCAGATGAACCTAAAAACGTGCTGCGGTTCAAAACTGATATAACATTAATACACAAATGCTAGCTCACAGATCTAAACCAAAGGTATGTCCGGTAAGGAAATGATTTCAAAAATTGATCATTACTTCGGAGGTGTAGACGGTGGATGAGCGCTAAATATATTGAATTAAGCTCTGGCAGTTTCAATCAAAGCCAGAGGTGGACTGGGGACCAAAAGAGGCCCTGGAAATTATTTTCAAAGTGGCCCCATATTACATATTTTCAGCACGCCGAAACCTTTTCCTATGGGAACATTCGGAAATACCACACAAAAGAGGCCCGGGGATGCCCAGGGTGCAGAGGCCTAGCAGGAAATCTCCAGAGTTCTCTATAGGCCAGTCCAGCCCTGCTCAACGCCCTGGGGATAGCAGTCTAATGAAATGTAAAAATTCACATCATTGTTTTCTGCTTTGTGGCTTGCAAGTTATTTATTGTGTATTTATTTCGTGATCGTATCTAATCAATATGAAACGAATGTCAAAAGACCTAGTAGGACAGTTATTACTGTTTTTCTCCTCTGTCCTCTCTCTACCTTTTTTGTTTTGTGGCACATGGATACACTTTTTGCTGTATTGGCACCATACAAATGTTCAATAAATAAAATACATCATCTCTTTAGATGCTTGGATAAACACATATATATCTTTTTACATGTGATCCATAAGGCAAAGCCGTGCATAAAACTAAAACATACAACATTACAAATATATACTGTACAAAAGAAAAATATATAGAGTGTTTTGACCAAGCAACAGTCTGGTTGCATCAGTTGTCTCTCTATCTGACTACAAATAAAGTTCACCAAATCATGGTCTCAGGGGTCTACGTAGGGCTCAGTTTTGTTCACTGTGACTGTGCAGCCACTTCACTGTGTCCATTAGTGCTCCACAGGGGGCTATACATTTCGGCAGCATAGGTAGAAATAGTTCACCTTTCTCAGGACCAAAGAAAGTTGGGGACTCCTGAGGACCAAAAGATAAAATCACATTGTCAGGAAAAATACTTGACCAAAATACCCCAAAACACTGTGAGAGTCAGGCACCAATGCAAACACCCTGATGACACCTACACCAAAGAGATAAGGAAAAGGACACCTTAACAAAAGTAAGGAGCCTATTTTAGTGCAGAGATTCTCTAGAGAGGTGAGTGCCAACTCCAATCCTACGACGCGCCCTCACTACTTTCGGAGAGTCTCTAATGTGTAGGGGTTATGGGGAAACAGTCTTATCCCAATGTTATCATTTACAGGGACGAAGTCCCTATGAGCTGGTAATCGCGGATTGTGTTCCTACAGACGAGAAAGTAAATGACGAATGATAATTAATAGACAGGCTGAAACATGCTTAACATGCATCCTTAGTTGTATAAGAGGTGGTGGGCATACGTGTGGTGAGGATGTCCCCAGCAAACAAAACGGCTAAAGGGCTTCCCTCATGGGAAACCGGGGGCTATTATATCTATCCTGGGCCCCCGAATTTGTGCCTGGTGTAGCAAGAGCGCCATTTTAGAGTATACACTAGAAACAGCAATGTAGACTTGCATGTGATGACAGAGTGGAATCTTTCAGCAGCCCCATCGTGTCTAGGAACACTATGGCTTCCTGTGGAGTAATTATACCTGTCTCTGTATTTCTATATCAGTATATATGCACAGAAAATAAATGTATCAATAAAATGTGTTTGGTCTGTCCGATGCCTAATTATAGAGTTGGCTACTGGGGAGCCCTCTGAACCAGATATTGATGTGAGAAGACTAAGTAGAAGGTGTGCTAGCCTGGAGTAGCCTGTTAGCCTAAACTCTGATATGATATGATATGATATATTTTATTTATATCGCGCTCATACACAGGTGTTTCAGAGCGCAACAAGGCAAGGGAGGGGAACAGGGGAGAACGAAACAACGATCTTACCAGAACGATCTTACTATCTCATGGAGGGTGGAGGGTACCAGCATTGGTGGTATAGTAAGTCAAGGGAAGTCTCTCACAGTAATTTAAGGAGGCTGGTAGATGGAAAGGTAACATGCCTTATGATTTTTTAACAAATGGATTGATGGAGCAGTAGCTAGGTATAGTGGTGGTACACATATACATCCAGATGCTCGTAGGAACCCTATATATGATTGCTCTCATGGGTGAGGGATCTATCTATAGGGTTAGTGAATGTAGAATGGGGTGGAAAAGAGTGAGAGGAGGCCCTGTGGGACAGAGGGCATCTATGTGAAGTTAAGGTATTAGATGGTCCTTGTTTCTCTGGTAGCTCTGGGTAGCTCCATGGTGGTGTGGAGTATATTGTAGGCACTTGCTTGCTGTCAGTGGGAAGGCTTAATTACCTGTGTGGTGGTCCCTGCTAATGTGAGGAACCTTGTGATCTGTGCTTACTCGGAATTCTTGCATTGTAATCCTTTGTGTCTACTGATGGTGTTTACCAATATGTTTGCATTTCTTCATTTAGTCCTATTTCAAGAGTATTGAGGATGTGTATCCACCGGGACACTTTGTTCAGGAGAATTCTTTGAGGATATGTCACGTGTTTCACATTATCGAGCACCCACCAAACGAGGTCCTCTGCTGAGTCCTGGTATTCCAAAGAGTGGAAAAAAAGTGGGCTGAACATGTTTTTGCACCAGATCCATGCCTAAGGGTGACACATTGTGCACAAGGGGAACACACACAGAGGGAATGGAAAATAAAATCTAAGTATAGCATTTGCAGACCGTTCAGTTACAGGTAAACTCTCCAAAGGGATAAACCTAAGGGTCATGATGGAATAATGAACCTATGTCCTTTAATATAGAAAACTTTGTTGGTAAGCTTTCAAACAGCCTGCCAAAAGGAATGACTATGCGTAGGCATTCTAGAAGATAATCTAGATCTAATATCCATTGTATGTGTAAATAATGGTTTTAGGGAGGCGGAAGGATGTTTAAGGGATGTGAGCTCATTACAAGTTTGGCTGTGCAGAAAAAACGTGGAGGTAGTACTGTTTACCTTCATTTTTCGTACACAGCTAAACTACATGTTTGCCAGTATCACCTCTGCCAGTATCAATGTATTGTAATACCATACATGTTTTAAGGTAAAGTGTGCAACACAGTATCACCCAGCACTTGAACAGAGGACATTGCACATATTCAGCCAATCTTCTCAGTAAACAGCAAGGCTTTCAGATGTTCCAAAGTCGTGACTTATTGTGAATCAGCCATTTCCCAGGCAATGGCCCTCATTATAGGATTGTCGGTCTAGAAATAATATGCCGGTAACAATGATAACGCAGGTTTTTTTAACGAAGCACCAGCATCATTAGTAACGGTGCCGGTGCTCCAGTGTTACCATTCCCGTGGAGTCCTGTGGGACTTCACAGGAATGGGAACTTACCGTTTCTCTGCTGCCCGTCATATCCTGGTATTACTGGGATAACGGCCAGTGGAAATGGTAAATGGAGGTTGCTGATGGCCGCTGGTACCACCAGCGGCCTACAAGCAAAATCCTAATGAGGGCCAATGGGTGGAATCAATATTTCAGGATCATTGCTTTAAGCAGATGTGTTGAATAATGTGCCACTGACTACACAATATTTTTAATTGTGAGACATTTGCATGATTTCTTTGTTTGCTCATTGGTGAATATTAACCCCCTTGTTACCAGTCACTGTCAGGGGTTTAGGTTAAAAGATTGGTGTGGCCTTGCAAGCCTCCTATTGCTAAACTACAACCCTATCACCTTGATCAAAGAATGTTTTGCATGCTCTGAAACGCTGCTCCAAACAGGCTTTCATTTTGTCCTCACAGATTTCTGATAATTGGGGAACTTTGTCTGCATAGGAGATACTGAATTCTGAAAATATCAGCTCTTTTTGGCACCTGTTTCTAGTTCTTTGAGGTGACTTGCAATAGACTTGTATTCGCTAAAATAGGAATTGCATTAGTGGGACTTCTGCACGTTGACCTGCTTGAATAGTTTTTGTGACAGTTCCATTTTTTCTTTGCACTGAAGTCACAATGGTGTGATTTTCCCTTGATGAAAGCTAATTTTGATAGCAACATACTGAAATATTTTCGGCAAAAAGGAGGCCCGTGGTCGTGGCCACCAAGGCAATTCTGTATGCTGAAAATACCCTATCTAAGCATGCACAAAAATGGTCCTTGCTAAAGTCTACCTATGGAAAGTTACATTAAAAGCCGAATTTTAAAGATCACAACCCATGACACAAATTTCATCCTTCCCCTCTATTGAACCAAACAATTATCCAGTTATGCAGATAATTTTCAAAGAATGTAATCAACATTAACATATCTTTGAAGGGAAATTGTAATGCTAAGACACTCATGTTAATACTTAATGAGCACTGACTTATTACAAAAAATGTATATAGACAATACATGAATACACATAACAAACCTCAACATGTAAATACTAATCAACATGATGTAAGGGCACGTATGTGAACATTAATACCGACAGTAGAAACATGTAATATTCAGAGTTTGACAACGTTTAGTTATATATTCTAAAAAAGTAATCTTATATAAAACAAATCAATTCCTAAGGCGAAATCTATATTTCACATATGAACAAAACAATCCTATCCAACCCAGAATATGACTTTGGACAAGTCTATATTTAGGATGATAACAATCAATCATGCCTAGCCCAATGTATAACAATGGTCGATGTTTTAAACAATTTGGCCTATCTCAAAATTTAAAGTGTGCCTGCATCAGGACCAACGGTTGATGTGGCATTAGCTGTAGGTCTATAATAAATCTCTTTGCGTCATGATCAGTTAGAATTCAAAATAAATAACCAAAAATACAGAATTACCGTAAACAATCATTGCATAAACATGAACGGAGAAAGGAAAAAAATACCAATAATTCAATATACTTCTCATGTCTGTGTGTGAGTGGTGTAATCCTAGACTAAAGTATACATAATGTACAAAGTAACATGAACAATCAGGCTGTCACTTCATAAAACATTTATGAAAATATCTATATTTAGAAAAATCAATATTTGTGGGTTTGTGGCTGGGTTTGTGGCTTGGCAAAGATTTGTTCCTTATACAATTTCACACTGTTTCACCAATATCCACCAAGGTTTGCACAGTTACCTGTTAGGATCCTCCGGACATTAATGGCTACTTGAAATCTGGACATCCCACAGATTTCACCAGATTCCTACCCCTTTCACCAGTTTCGAGCAAAGCTCTAAATGTGTTTGTGGTTTTTTGGCTTGGTGAATCATTGTTCCTAATACATGTCCACGCCACTTCACACATCTGCACCAAATGTTGCATAGTTACTCTCTGGAACTTACTGCCTATATAACATTTGGCAACTTCACCCCTTTCCCCAGCTTCCAGCACCTTCACACATGAGACGGGTGCTTGAAATTGACAAAACATTACTGTGGTCGTAGAAGGACTGGCCCACAACCATAGAATGCACTGTTTCTGTGACATCTGCACTGCAATGCACTGCAATAAACTGCATCACACCAGGGTGAGGGACCAGGTGGGGTGAGAGCACAGTAGGTCCCAGTATGCAGCAGCACACCAACTCTCGCCTCCCCCCAACATCAGCTCCGGGGGGAAGCGACACAAGCCCATTCTTAGTGCAGTTTAATTCAGAGTGCAAAATACATCAAGTGATAAGCGAATTGGAGCAGCGGCCTACAGGACCATTGATTTTCAACAATTAATGAGAGTATTGTCATCTCTGTCCACAGGACCTGTTCAGAGAACGGATACGGTCTGCTAGTTTTTGATAAAAAGAACAACATCTAGCTCAGAAAATGGGCAGAGTAAACTGACTCTGATAATTATAATAGAAATAGAGGGTACAATAAATTGTTGTAGCATGCCAGCATACCTTGTTTTAATCCCTTAGTACAATGTGAAGTCTCTGACTTTAGTTTATTCCAATTGCATACCATGGCATAACCATCACTGCATCATATTTCCAGTAAAACAAAAGTGCAGCAACACCAATAACATAACTTGGAACCACTGTGAGCTGCAGTTGCCTCTTCCGTGGTATCTAATGCTTAGCACACACACAAAAAAAGTGCAAATTTGTCATCCCAACTGTTAAAGGGAGATTAGTTCCCTACCCACACACAGTGAATACTAAATGGTGAGAATAGATGCATAAAATACTCTGCATATTATGTGTATGTAGTACCATGAGGATACTCACATGTGAAGTATCCATGCATTGAACACAATTTAAATCTTATATGTATATGCTTAGGAGCATAACTTAATGATAGATACACTCAGATACAACTTGATATGTACAAACTGATAGCCCGATCCCCTGGTAACTTATGAACACACAATACTGCCACTACTTATTACTAACAGGCACCAGGGCAAAGAGGCTCATAGCAATATCATTACGCCCTATGGAGATATTGGCTAATGAATCATCTAGGCAGATGCAGCAGTATATTTAACATGGTGTTTATTTAGTCTCACACTAAAAGCACATCTGCAGATCAGCAATCTCCTCACATTCTTCTCCAACCGTCCACAAGCCAATCCATTCTAGGGCACACACATTCATTCCACTCACCCATGCAAACAATCCATGCAGCCTAATCAACACCAAGCAGACGGCAGACCTTCCTCCCTCAACCAACCAAAGAACATCTGCAGGGAGGCGTGTAACACCAGTCACACTAAACAACACACCAACACACATACAGTAATAGTAATTAAGATTGCTAAGTATTAGTAACACTAGCTCATCACATAGTCTTTACATTTCCCCCGATCTTTCATTTTCCTGTCAGACCTTCTCGCCACCTCAGCCACCTCCTTGTATTCTCTGTCAACAGCCACTTAAGGAACTTCCTGATGATCCACTTTCACCACATTATTTATATTCCACGTTCTACCATCCTTCATCATCACAGCATTGTGAAAAACATGTCTAACTTTCTTCAGCATTGACCAATTCAAGGGTCCTTGTATCAAAGACACAGGTAACTTTGCTCTCACCACATCAAAGATGTGCATGCAAACACACCTGATGGCCTTCTTCTTGTCATACTTTACCTTTATTGGTCAATTGCCACTCCCTAACACGTAATCTGGCTTCTTAAACAGTGTCCCAACACAACCTTTATCCAGAGAGGGCACAACTTACAATTCACTCTCCTCCTTAGACTTCAGTCAAAAGCTGATGCACCTGTCAGCCCATGTGGTGAAGACCTATGTGGTTCACTTCTGCTTTCCACCACATTCTTGCAGGCCTCACCATTTGCCCATTGCCAATTTACACAGTTCTTCATGACTTAGTTGAACCTTTCATCCACTCTATTAGCATGTGGGTGATACATGGTGGTGAGTCTATGATCAATACCATTCTCCACCAAATATTGACACACCTCCTTAGGTGTAAACTGGGCACCATTATCTGTAATAAGAGTGCACAGATATTATTTTCGCTTAAACACCTGTTCCATAAATTCTTTAACATCCTTCATTGTATTGCACTTTGTCATTTTCACCTCCACCCATTTTGACAGTATGTTCACTACAACAATGCCATACTTCTGCACACCTTTACTCCATATTGGACCCACAATGTACATCCCAACTTTCTCCTACAGCATATTGTAACAGCAATTAATGTCATGGTACTCCCCTTGGTCACCAACCTCTTTTCACTCAATGCATATGATATACAATTTCTCATGGTTTGTTCCACCTATACGTCGCAACCAGTACACCAATACTCAGAACAAACCACTTGTTTCATTTTAGTGACCCCTCGATGTCCATCATGAGCAATCTCAACAATTTTCTTTCTTACACCCAAGGTCTCCTGTCTCCCCTTATTACAAATTCTATACTCATGTGCAGCTCCTCTCTCACTGTCCATATACTTTTCAATTCTGAACCCAACACAGAACCCTTTGTGTTAATTCTTTTCTCAACAAGTTCAGTCTTCACCTTTCGCAAAGCCACATCATTCACCATACTCTCTTCCTACTCATCTGCTCCACCAGCAACACACAATCTTGTTCATTTCTATCCTCGTCTTCATACTTATTGGTGGTTAAGCGGGACAGTGAGCCGGCTGCCATGGTCCTCTTCCCAGGAAGGTATTCACCATCAAAGTGATACTCCTGGAGCACTATGACCCATTTTCTTATCCTTGAAGACACTCCATCTAACCTCTTTTTCTGTTCTGTCTCTTTCAATGGCTTATGATCTGTCCTTATTTTGAGGAATGAGCACCACAGGAATGTCCTAAACTTTCCAATCACCCATTTTATCGCTAACAACTCCTTCTCTATGGTGGAATAGTTCAACTCTGCACCTCTCAATAGATGGGACACAAATGCAATCACATGTTCTTCATTCCCTTCCATCTCCATAAAAACGACTCCCAATCTTGAATTGCTTGCGTCAGTTGAGATGATGGTGCTTCTCCCCATTTTAAAGTTCTGCAGAGAAGGGGTCATAACTAAGGCTGCTTTGATACTTTCAAATTCTAATGCACACTGAGTACACCGCTCAAAAGTCACTTTGTTCTTTAGTAGAGATCTCATATTTACAGTATTGTCTGCAAAATTGTGTATGAACTTTGTATAAAATTCAGCCATGACAAGAAATGAACATAATTGTTCTTTATTGTTCGTTTCTGCAAGACTCCTCATATTATCCATCAACTTCTTCTTGACATTTACCACCTTGGCTTATATTGTGTGTCCAAGATGTTCAATTGTTTCCTTGTTACATTTGCACTTCTCTTGGCTCAGAATGAGACTTCTCTCTTTTAACCTGGCCACCATCCTTTCCAATTGTCGATCATGTGTTGCTTGATCATGTCCAAAAACCAACACATTGTTCTGGCAGCTTATAACCCCTTTTTCATCCTTGAATATTTGATGTATAATTCCTTAAAATATGGATGCCGCTGACACATGTCCAAACAGAATCGTTACAAATTGGAAAAAGACTTCTGGGGTGATAAAGGCAGTTATTTGTTTGGATTCATGATGAAATTTTATCCGGTCGTACGCTGATGTAAGGTTTAACGATGAAAATACACGTGCCTCTCTCGCTATGTTTCGAAGGGCTTGATGATCTGGAATGATACATCTATTTAATATCTGAGATCAGCACAGAATCTCAGTTCGCTGTTAGTCTTTACTGCTACTATTAATGGAGTCACCCATTCTGAAGATTCAATTCTTTCGATTATCCCTTCTCGCTCCTATTTCAACACACCATTTTTTAGTTCTTCTTGAAGTGTCATGGGAACGGCTCCACTCACTATGTGGATTACACAGCGTGGCGTACCGGTGGACATGGTGGTTCCCCAACCACATGCACAGCGGCTTCACATGGGAGGGGAAAGGGCATGTGTCGAGGCTGCCCATACCCAGCTTGTGGCACAATTTTTCACCTAAAATCCAACCCCTGCGTGATGCACACAGCCCGGGTACATTCCAGGTGACAATCGATGATGACAAAGGGACAATCATCTGTCCCGACCTTAACACCCTGAGAACATGTCCTTTGAAGTGATAAATTGTGTGCATCCCTTAGTACTAAAGGTATCGCAATCAGTTGTGCAAAAAGGTACACATGGAACATGTAGTATGCCACTAACACCATGCGAAAGTACACATCCGAATGCTGGTATGTCACCTAAACCATCCCACACTTCAATTCCTGATTGACACAGCATGCCCAAACTGAGAAATAAATGGCCAACACATTACACCACTGTCACAAAGCACCCAACAATCAATGGAACAAGTACAGAATTAACTCACTCTCACTCATCAATCTAATAATGTACACAGCAACATCAATTTTCCAGTACAACATACCAGAAACACAGGACCCAAGAGTGAATCTGTCTGACCGTGGCCATACATAATAGCACATATGCCTCAATGTGTTGTGACTTGTGTTAGGCAGTATCGTATGCAGTATCCTTTGGGAACACCACACGCAATTAAGACAACAAGTGACAGTACAAATTCACCTTTGGTACAAGCCTGCACTACACAGTAAAGTGGTAGCAATGGCAGAGCAGCCAGACTTATCTCAAGAGTAAAGTGAGCAGTATCAGAAGTTAAAAAAAAGGACAGCAATTACTATGGTTCAAACAAACACTGACTCAAGGTTTCTGAGTAAAATAATATACATTTATTTCAGACTAATTTGTAAAACAGATCACTAAAATAAAGCAGCAGAAAATCACAATCTTAATAAACTACACCACACCTAATGAATTCTGTACAAGATAAGCTCAAAATGAAGTGTGTACAAAATGGCACTCATGGGAGGGAAAGACAAGGTTATTCACAATCAAGCAGCACCAACAAGTAAGTAGGCAGGGCAATCCAGAAAAGGCTTGCTACAATGAGGATTTCATTCAATAGGCCTGGGCCAATGACTATGGTTCAGAGTATTTGCAGAGGATCACACAGTTAGTTTGTGGTTAAGTCTTTGCCAAGAGTTCGAAATGAAGTTGGTTGGCAGAAAAGTTACTTAAAAGAGTAGAGAAGGATAAGCCCTCGGATTGGCGAAAGATTTCAAACACTTTCACCGTGGTCGGACGGAACGAATGACCAGGTTTGAACAGTACCTTAATAGAAAAAGAATGCTGTAGCTGAGGCAGACATTCCTGGCAGATCCTGCAGGCTCACGGTTCCTGAAGTGACTGTCGGACTGATACGAAGGAGGAAGACTTAAGGGTTCTGCACTGCCCAGGGAAGAACCCAGCAGCAGAGCAAAGCGACAAATAAAAGGTGCGCTCCTTAAAACCCAAGCAGGGTCCGGTCCTCCTGGCTATCTGGTTCACTGCAGCTGTGCACAGCAAATTCAATCAGAGGAAGGAGGCCTGGCTTGGAGTTTGGTGAACTGGTTGGTCCCACCAGTTCAAGGGAAGAAGATTCCTTGCAGATCTTCTCTGTCGTCGAAGTTTGGAGATTTGGACCCGCAGCAGGGCTTCACTGGGAGGTTCAGTCGTGGTAGTGGTCCTCTTCCTTCAGCTTCTCTTCAGTTCTCTCAATCCAGTGGCGACTCTGCCTTCCAGTCCCAGAGACGTGCTTTGTATGTAGTTTTCCCCCATTCACAAAGCCTGGTTGTCAATCACACAGCAGGGTGGCTGTCCTGGTGGGACAGTCACCACAGCCAATCATACAGAGTGCGACAGGGGTCTCCAAGGAGACCCTGTGAAGGGAGTCTCAAATCCCTCCCTCATATCCCGTCCCCCTCAGACATTCAGGCACCAACGGAGGGCTTCTGTGCAGAAGCCCGCCAAAGGACTGTGAACAAAGGAACCAAACCTGGTTTGGCACGCAGATTAAAACACAAGAAAGACCTTTACAAAACGAAATGGTGAATAAACCCAGCTGGAACCGAAATAAAATAAAAGGGATCCAGCGGATTAAAGTTCGAGGCTACTAACTTAGCCTAAAACTGTACCAAGGCTATTTTCATAGACCGCGGTAGGGAAAACATGGTACATACCACCACCAGCCAAATCTTAAAGAAAGGGGAACAACATAATGTTCCTTGAGTGACAGACAAAAAGGGATAACTATTAACCCTTTCCAGTACTCTATGGAAGATAGTTTGTACTGGGTCTGTGAATTTAAAAAGACTAATAAGGTCAATTGCAACCTTACGTGTTCTGGGAGACAGTAGTCAGTCCCAGAAAATTGAGTTTAAAATGGGAAGTCTAATAAAGACAACCCTGTGTCACTGCACTAAATGTGCTGTGTGACACACAGTAAAATGATGATGCCTGTGGAGTCGGCAAAGCTCCACATTCTATGAACACAAAAATGTAAAACACTCAGCAAAACACATGTAAGAGTGGGAAAAAAGGCTTACACTCTTACCAGGTGAAAAAAATAAATCCTAAAAATCCAGCAAAGCTGCTGAGGGACTCAGTAGGTAAGGGAAATGAGCCATTTTGGAGAATTCTCCCTAACACTTGCCCCCCCCAGACTAAGGGACAGGAGGATCTAATCCCCACCAGGATGGGTCTCCTGTTGCAAGTCGATTAAATGGCCCGCTGAGTACACCAGCAACCTTTTGTAACCCTTGCTAGGACATTTTTTAGAAATGGTTTTCATTTGTAGACGATATGACCAACAAACCCTTTTTGGTACATCTCTATTTATTAATGTATAGGGGATCTGTTCTAACAGTCCCTCAGCAGTTGTAACAACCTCTGAACCTACAATAGGCTTTTCCACGGGGTACATGGAAAGGAATCCCTTAGGTCTAGAGGGGCCTCCATGGTTCCTCACCACCTCTCTTAGAAGAGCAGGTTGGGTCTCAGGTATCTTGTTTGGAGGGGTTGTGGTTCAGGAAGGTACATGCTGCCACATCCTCTGAGATCTGACCTTACCTAATTTAGAATGTTCCCTCCTAATACTAGGATTTTCATTGGAGTCTTCAGTAGAAGCTCCAATAGTTTTAAGGTGTTTAGCCTTAGACCTATTTTCCTGGTTGTCCACCCGCTTTGAGAATTACCAGTTCTCACAGGTCTAGAGAGGGATCCAATTTGTCTAACCACCTCTTCCTCAGAAGCAGGGGGAGTCAAAAACTTTACAATTGGATGGCCAATGATGGAGTTTGGTTGGGGTTCCCATTTCCCTACTATACCAGCCTCAGATGCGCCTGGGTTAGAGGTCAACTCACTAACATCAGGGTTTGCAGTGGGGTTCTCTGTAGAGGTTCCCCTAGGCTCATAGCGGTCTCTTACGGTTGCCTCTGTAGCCAATTTGGTTTGGTCCTGTTTTCTCTCACTGGGAGGCCTGGGGGTATTGGATACTACTCCTAGAGCTTTTAAATCATTCCCCAACAGGACTCTCCCAGGCACCTCATTTTGGACACTACAGGAATCCTCACTGTCATATTATTACACTGAATGAGAGCTGGCAGAATTCGAACCAACTGGACAGGGCCTTCAGAAAATTTAGTGGGAACTTTGGGTGCCTTAGCAACATTCTCAGGCTTCAAAATCTTTCATCCACTACTGTTCTGCTGGCCCCACTGTCTCTCCTGGCAGGAGTATCCTGGCCATTGACAAGAACACTGTCCATATAATACCCTCTAGAGTTTTCTGGAATGGAGTTGTACACATCCGTATTTTGTTTCTTACCCAGACCCATGGACTCTAAGGATACAGTTGCCTGAAGACCCAAGGGTGCTTCAGCAAATAGATCAAAGTGGGCACTAGCCATTTGTACTTCTTCCTCTGGGGAGAAGGCTTAGGAGGCAGTGCTGATCCCTACAGGTTTACCCCTGCACCTGGGATCTCCTTTCACATGGTCAGTTGACCCACAAACATAGCATTTACCAAATGCTCTCTGGAATGGGGGTCTCCTCTGACCTCCCTCTGGTTGAGCACCAGAGGATTATCTAGCCCTATTTGGTTTCCCATGTGGCTTACCCTGGTTATGTTTGAGGGCCTCTTCTGGATGGAAGGTATTAGAATTCTCGGTTTCCTGTCATTTTTTCGAAAGCAAAACTTTCGAATGACATTTTTGAGAATACATTGTTTCTAATAGTAATTTTTTCGACTAGTGATTCTTCCGAAAAAAAATTGAATATGGTATCTAAATGCAGATAAGTATTTGTGCAGGTTTGGGGCTTGGGTTAGTTTAAGGGTTACATTGGGGAATTACATTAGGGTTAGGGTTAGGGTTTAGGGTTAGGATTGGGGTTGGGCTTAGGGTTGGGGCTAGGATTAGTTAGGTGTTAAAATATGGTTAGGGTTGGGGCTTGGGTTAGTTTAAGGGTTACATTGGGGGGTTACATTAGGGTTAAGGCTAGGGCTTAGGGTTGGGGTTGGGTTTAGGGTTGGGGCTAGTGTTAGTTTAGGTGTTAAAAAAGGGTTATGGTTACGGCTTTGGTTAGTTTAAGGATTGCATTGGGGTTACATTAGGGTTAGGGTTAGGGCTTAGGGTTAGGGTTGGGGTTGGGGTTAGGGTTGGGGCTAGGGTTAGTATAGGTGTTAAAATAGGGTTAGGGTTGGGGTTTGTGTTAGTTTAAGGGTTACATTGGGGTAACGGTTAGGGTTGGGGTCAGGGCTAGGGTTTAGCGTTAGGGTTGGGGGGTGGGAGGGGTGGTATGGCGGTTGGAGGGTCAGGGGGGGAACCCACCACCAATATACACAAAATCTTTAAAACATAACAAGGGGCTGGTTAGTGCTGAAATTTCAGCACTGGACAGCTCCATGTAACGTTTTAAAGTTACAAAAAAACATTGAAATTCTACTTTTAACATGTAAAAGTGCATTTCTAATGAAACCAGTCCATGGCCCTCATTACGACCCTGGCGGAAAGCGACTGACCGGACCGCCACAGCGTAAATAGCGTTTCCGCCATTGCACGATGGAGCAAAGTGCGGCCCATTCCGACCCATCGGGCACGAGCACCACGCCATGGCGGAAGTGCAAAGTCCGCGATGGCGGAAATGACCCTACGTACGGCGCCCTAGGTGCAATACCGCCACCCATCATAGCGGACACCGCAGTGAGCGCCAACCGGAAAGTACGGCGACCGTAAATATACGGAAACGGAAGTAAAAACATGGGCCCGGAACGGGAAACAACACCCCGTACACCTATAAAACCACTAAATACACACAACCACTAAAAACACCACCCTGAGACACATCCCAACCCGTCATCCACCCTAGTGAAACCAAGAAAAATGGGAAAAGTAGCGAAGAAAGCGTGCGACCGCAAGCGGCAGGTCCACTTCTCCCGTGAGGAACTCACCGTGCTAACAGAGACCCTCCAGGAGAATGCCGCCGCCGTCTTCTCCACGCAAATGACCAGGACAGCACTTGCGAACAAGAAGGCCATATGGGCCCTGGTGGCACAGCGGGTAAGTAAGGTGGGGACCGCAACCCACAGCAATGCAGGAAGCGGTGGGACGACCTGCGGATACGCGTCCGTAGCATACTTTCTGCCAACCGCAACATTGCCACAGCCACCGGGGGAGGGTCGGAATCACCCATCAAGCTGACCCCCTGGGAAGAAATCTGTGCCTCCACCATTGGAATGGAGAGCATAGAGGGAGTCGGAGGGATGGAGAAAGGAGTGCAGACATCCGGAGAATCAGGTAGGTGGCCCAAATAAAACAATGCCAAAACCACAATGTACAATCATGTGAAGTACCACGTGCCCACATAGTGCAACAGAAACACATGGCCAGGAGAACGTCCACACACATTGGCCTGATAGCGCACTTTAAAACCACAATAAATACATAAATAATTAAAAACCCCAAAAACACCCACTACACGTGCAGCAGGCACACCCTAACTGCAGGCTGCCAAACAACTGCACCCTCACTCCACACACAAATGAAAGCACCCTCAAGGCCCCGACCCAAATCACCCTCAGGTACCACCCCAATGCATGTGATACATTGCCATTCCAATTCCCACAGACCCATTAATAATGCTCGCCCTCCTTTACTCCACCACAGGGTCCGATCCAAACGACGAGCTCCAGGACACCCCTACCAGCACACCTGCAAAGAGGGCCAAGACCGACGGCCAAAGACCCTCCACCTCAGCTGCACGCATCAAGACACGGCAGCAGCACATATCAAGTGGCAGCACACAGGAGGGAACATCAACAGGCACCCCAGCAGCCAGCATGCCCACAACAGCACCACCACAGGTCCCCCCAATGGATGCCACAGAAGGTACTGCCTCTGGTGGCAGCAGCACCATAGGTGACACCCCATTAATGGCAGCATGCTCCGACACAGAAGACGGGGATGTCGAAGTCAGATCCATCCATGACCTGTCCCAATCCCCCTGTCTGTTCCATCCCGTACACCATGAGGATACCACGCAGGGGCACCCACAAGACGACGACTGGCCATCCCCCACAAGCCCTGTGGCAGGGCAACATGAGGCGAACAGCCGCTCTGTGACACCACCGCAAATGGCCATGGCCCAGCAGAGGCAACAGTCCCTCGACCAGTTAATCGTGCAACAGCAGCAACTGGCCACGCTCCTCAAGGACCATGCCGATGGATGTGGGGGCACTAAGGCAGACATAGAAACATCAACTGAGACACTTAGGGCACAAATCGAGAGTAGCACCGAGAGCCTGAGAGTCCAAATGGAGAGTAGCACCGAGAGCCTGAGAGTCCAAATGGAGAGAAGCACCGAGAGCCTCAGGGGGGAACTGCATGCGACGTCCAAAGACGTATGTGCCGAACTTGCCGCAGTGCGCCGTGTGCTCACTGAGCTCTCACAAACCCTTAGGGACATGCATGGACGTGAGCAGGCAGAGACATCATCCGTTGCAAGTTCCGTCCAGGGCAGCCCCCAACGTAGATCTGGGAGGAACCTGCGCTCCACAGGCAGGGGTGCCCCTGATACCCGCAGAGGGGGCTTGCAATAGTGACTGCCCACTGACAATGAGCATCTTTGGACACTGGTGTTCGGGGGGGAGGTAGGAGGGTGGAGGGGGTGTGTTGGGCTCACTTGGGTGGCGGGTCGATAGGGTGTTCAACATGATATCACATATGCCATAAACAATGCACGATCAAACAATGAGATGTGTGGACAATGATCTTTGTGTACTAGGCCATCATAGGCGTACAGTCCATATTGTGCATGTACCAGACACACACAGTGCCACGAGTCCCGTGTCCATGTATCAGCCACCAGGCGTGAGTGCTAGAAGCATGCATCTATGAGATGCTGACGAATTTCACGGCCCTCCTGTGCCTCGCAGACTCCTTGAGGTGCTGCCACATCCCCACCCTCATCATGACCATCTTCAGGTGCTTGCAGTTCTGCGTCAGGGGGCATGGTTGTAGTCCTCCTCATGCTGGTCCCGTGGGTTCCGGACTGGTGTGAGGAGCCATCTCTTCAGTGGATATCCGGCATCACCTGTATGTGGACGATAAACGAATTATGTGGAATGCCATTGCTACGTACGCACCCCCCCCCCCTTCCTGCCAGGTCATTGCCGCATCACATACCCCACATCATCATGCATGAAATGAGACTCACCGAGTAGCCAGGATCTGTTCCCTGCGTGTCGCTCCATGTAGCATGGTATTGTAGAGTTCCTCAAGACCATAGGATCATGGGTTGATCCAGGGAATCGGGCACAACAATGTGTAATGATCCTGTTGGAGTCACACACCATTTGTACATTCAGTGAATGAAATTGTTTTCGGTTGCGGTACTGGGCCTCCATGGCATGTGGGACGACCAATTCCACATGGGTGCAGTCGATGGCACCAATGCAACCCGGTATGCCGCCAAGTGCATGGAATCCCACTTTTGTGTTGGTTATTTCCTGCTCCGAGCGTGGTAGAGAGATGTAGTCGTCTGCGTGCTGCAGGAGGGCATCGAGCACTTGCAATAGTGTCCGTGAGAACAGTGGCTGAGAAATGCCATGCAACTGTCCGACTGTGTGCTGGTAGGTGCCTGTGGCCAGGAAGTGGAGTACAGACACCACCTTCAGTAGGGGTGGGATGGCGGTTGGGCTATCTATCATGCTGACAAGGTCAGCCTGTGTCATGTCCACAATGGCGGCTATGGTGTCCCGGTCCAAACGGTAGAGGGTGTGGATCTGCTCAGCAGTGAGGTTGAACGGATGTGCTCGGAGGCGTGGGATTGCGGGCTGCCTGCATGGTGGTAGTGGCTGTGCTGGCAGCCCTTGCTGGCCCTGCCTTGCCCTCCTCCTCCTCCTGCGTCTCCTCCGTGCGGCCGGTTGTAGTTGGTGTTCGTCTTCTTCTTGGAGTTGGAGTACTTGCAGTGCTATCAGGTCCCCCAGGGCCAACATCGCGAGTCCTGCCGGTAGCATTTCGGAGTGGTTGTGGGAGGAGACTGGGCGTGCAATTTATGTGTTTTCAGGCTGTATGGCCTCCACCTGTGGTGATTCATTCCACCTGTGCAAGCTGCTCTCCCCTTTGGGCGAGCACGTCCCGCACACAACGCTGCAATTCGAGGAATGGCATCTTGCTATTACAATCATGTATTAGTACCCGATGGCCGTGTAACATTGGTTGATATGTTCATTCGGCTATGGTCCCATTGTTTCACATGCATTCTTTGCAGTCGCGAACAGACTTGTGAAGGGTCAGTGGAACGTAGTACTCGAGTAACGGTGGACCCTCATGCATCACTGTACCGAGGTTCACCGACGGGCAGGGCGTGCCATTTGTGAGTGAAGGCAGTTGCCATTTTCACACACAGCCGCACTAGATGGTTTAATTTGTGATTTCAAGCGGCCACAGATGCCTTTTCGACGTGATGTTGCAAATGAGGAATTCGAAGGGCGGCGCTTTCGGTCTTCAGCTAGCGGCGAGGAGATGCCCACAGGTCTGACTGGAAATATAACGTTCTATTGTTCAGTGTCCTTGGGACAGGGGCCATGGCGAGGATGCAATGATTGATATGAATAGTTTGGGATGCGCAATAGCGAAGTGGATGATGAGGCCGGACGTTCCCAAATACATGTTACTTCACAACACTGGAATTACGGGCTGGGGCACAGTGGATTTTGCAGGCTGCATAACGCACAGACTCAATGGAATTCTCACATGTTATGTGAGTATGGTAACAGGCGTTCTCATTACGGGATGAGGGAATGATGAATGGATGCATGGGCAGATGATTTGATACGGTGTTTGCCATGTACAGGGCTTCTTAGAATCTGTCCGCCTCCCCTGCGCTATGTGATGAAGGGCTGCCATAGTGGGACCATCGTCTATCTGGCCTTGTTGAGCCCTCCCTGTCTCGACGCGCCTTCAGACACTTGTGTCCATGCACGTTACCAATCCCATCTGATGGATTCTGTTTTCACAGACGCATACACAGGTACACTCGTTTGTGATGGTGTTTTCACCTCGATATGGATAGTTATGAGTCGCAAGTGGTTTTGGGGTGGTGATGATCCTTTGGAGTGGGCTTGCATGCATATGGCTGTGGATTTAGTGTGATCATTGAGGTGAGTTGTTCGGATGTAGTTCTGATGGCCATTCTATTCTTTTTCTTTTCTTTTGCTTGACAGGTATCTCCTCCCCTTTTGCCACTGCCATCTGTATGCCACTCCTGCAGATGGGTTTTACTCCCGACACCTGCTGCTTCGTGTTAATCAGTGGAGCAGCATTACGATCTTATGGGACGATCGCCAATGGGCCACATGCCCTTACGCAGTACTAGTGGCTCGGAGCAACATTTCGGCCTTTCAGCTGGACTAGTGCCTCCCTATTGGGACGGCCCTGCGGTTCTAGGCGCTTCCATGTTGCCTTTTCGTACGGAATGTAGCCCCTGTGTACCATGAAGGAACAGGGCGTCACACAAGAAGTAGCTGGTCATTTCTTGCGGATGCAGCCCACAATGGTGAAATGTGTTTTGGAGTTCATGGCCTAATGGCTGTATGGGCTTGGTGAATTTGTTGTGCATTAAATTTCTATTCTGATATGGGCCGTGTAGCGTTCTTCTTTGCAAGTGATGTGGCATATTCCTATTTGGGGAGCGATGTATTGTGAGGAGATCTGCATTGGGTTCCAGCTTCGGAGTATAGTTGCGTGGTACTGTGCTGGGCGCGTTTGCCTACGAAGCCCAGTGAGGTCAGGGGTGAGGGCTGCCAATATGACTGTTTGGATGATGTCATGCTCAGGGGCGGGGGATTAGGTTTTGTGTAACAGATGCCGGTCAGCCAGGTGGATTGGTGGAATGATGTGATTATCGGAATTATGCTGCCTGTGTTTGCGTGCGTTTCTTGGTGGGAGACTGAGGTCATGTCCATTGGTATAGCTTCTGTATTCGTGCCATCTGTGCCCTGCAGCTCCCATTGGCCCCTCTTGTGATTCTTTTGTTCGTTGGCATGCATGGGTGACTTGTACATTTCACTGGTTGCATTGTGACTTCGTTGCACCTACGGGGAGTTGTACTATGTGGCCAGGGAGCGGTGTACAGGCACTCAGTGGGGCCGTTTACGGTTGATTCGCGATGCCGTACTTCTCACCATGGCGGAATGGTACTTTCCGCCGTGCTTGATGGCGTTAGGTACATGTCCGCTAGGGTCGGAATTCGCGTACCCTTGCGCCATGGTGCTAATTACGGTTTGGCATGGCGCGCGCGCGCGTACTTGGTGCAGTTAGCGTTGGCGTTCACTACGGTGTCGCTAATGGCATCGTACTTTACGGTGACGGGTCATAGTCGCACCGAGCGCTATTCGATGGCGGTATTGCATTTCCGCCATCGTTTTTCGCTTTCCGCCAGGGTCGTAATGAGGGCCCATGTCTATTGTTGACAGATTGGTTTCGATAAAAATGCACTTTTGCATGTCAAAAATAGCATGTCGAAGCTTTTGTTTTCGAAACTTTTCTTTCGAGACTTTAGTGATTCGAAACCTTTGTTTCGAAACAATCACTATAAACTGAATTCTCCTTGTTATCTTTCTTTGGCTGATTTCCCTCATCCTTCTTCTGAGTTGCCCCCGAATCCTTGTGAGTAGCCCTGTTGGCAACCCACAAGTCAGCAGCTTTAGCTTACTTCTTTGGATCTATCTCCTTAGAATCAGCCAAGTGCTGCCTGAGCACAGGAGAGCAAGCATCATAAATTGACCCCAACATAACAAGATTTCTCATACCTTCATAAGTGTTCACTCTGTAACCCTTAACCCAACCATCTAAGTTTTTCAAACATTCAGATACCCAGTTAGCCCAAGGGGTACCATCATGATTTTTGAGGGTCCTAAACCTCTTATAGTACTGGGAAGGGGTCTTCCCAAAATTAGCAATTAAAGCTAGCTTCACACATTCATAATCCATCCTATCCACCTCCCCCAACTCCATCACAACATCCGATGCAACAGTGGGTTGCCAAGAGAAGTGCCAAGGAAGCAACTGATTCCCTGTAATGTCTTAAATCCCATGGTTTTACGCAAACATTGCCAACCAATCCAAAATACCAAGCTTAGCCTCATACATACCAACAATTTCTTTAGGCATAAAGTGTCTCTTAGGACTGGAAGACCTAGAAGACTTTGGGAGAGAAACATTTTCAATAGACAATTTCTTCATTTCTAAGGCATGATTCTACTCCATTTCTCTGAGCTTCAGTTCTTGTTGCATTTGTGCAGTTTGAGCATTTATACGTTTGAATTCCAATTCAAGTCTCATCTTTTCTAGAGCAATGTATTCAGGACTGAGTGTAGGACCTGATGGGGTTCCCAGTGGACAAAGGTTGAGGTTGCTGAGCAGGTAGAGGAACAATAAGGCCTACATTGTGAGACACATCTGCCTCATCTAACTCATCCATAATAACAGATACATTATCATCCTCATTATTTTCCCATCTGCTGGAGGGGTAGGTATTTCAGACCCACTCTCCAGACTTTGTTTCTCTAACAAACTTTCAATTAATTCTGACTTTTTGCTTTTAACAGAGAGATTGCATCTCTACACAGATTTGTCAGATAAAAAATCTCAGGAGGATAGCTTAGGGGCAACGTGCTCGCCTTGGAAGCAAGACGACATGAAGCAACACAGGTTCGATCCCCGGGTCCACGCTTAGAAACCTCTGGGTATTAAGTGTGTTATAAATGACCTATCGTATCATATCATATCATATCAACAGAGTAAATAAGGAGGGTCTACTGACTGTAACTTTCCATATCAGACATGATTACAATTGCTTTTTAGTGATGTAAAGCCTTGTGGTTTGTTTATCCAAGGTAATAGCAGCACTCTAAGAGTAATCACTATACTTGATCCTCACGGCTGTACACCACTGTTAGGCAGAATCACATGCAGTACCTTTTGGGAACACCACACACAATTAAGACTACAAGTGACAGTACAAATTCACAAAAAAGGGCAGCAATCACTATGGTTCAACCAAACACTGACTCAAGGTTTCTGAGTAAAAGAATATACATTTATTTACACATTCATTTGTAAAACAGATCACTAAAGTAAAGCACCAGAAAATTACAATCTTAATATCCTACAATTCACCCAATGAATTCTGGACAAGTTAAGCTCAAAATGAAGTGTGAGCAAAATGGCACTCCAGAAATTTAAAAATGGAGGGAAAGACAAGGTTATTCACAATCAAGCAGCACCAACAAGTAAGTAGGCAGGGCAATGTAGAAAAGGCTTGATACAATGAGGATTCAATTCAATAGGACTGGGCCAATGTCTATGGTTCAGAGTCTTTACAGAGGATCAGACAATTCAGATTAGTTTGCGGTTCAGTTTTTGCCATGAGTTCAAAACGAAGTTGGTTGGAAGAAAAGTTACTTAAAGGAGTAGAGAAGGACAAGCCCTCGGATTGGCAAAAGGTTTCATACACTTTCACTGCGGTCGGACGGAACGAATGACCGGGTTTGAACAGGACCTTGATAGAAGAAGAAGGCTGTAGCTCAGGTGGACGTTCCTGGCAGATCCTGCTGGCTCACAGTTCCTGAAGCGACTGTCGCACTGACACGAAGGAGGAAGACTGGAGGGTCCTGCACTGCCCAGGGAAGAAACCAGCAGCGGAGCAAAGCGACAAATAAAAGGTGCGCTCCTTAAAACCCAAGCAGGGTCCAGTCCTCCTGGCTATCCAGTTCACTGCAGCTGTGCACAGCAAATTTGACTACAGGACACATTTTTACTTTTACATGCTGCACTCCTTGCAAGCCCATTGAAAGGGGAAGCAGGAGTGGCATATGTGTCTGGACCCTAAGGCACAAACAAGGAGGGTACCAACGCGAGACAAGCCTGCATGGGTCCAGCTGGAATCTACAGTGGATGCCCTTGGCTGCCACACAAAGCAACACACTGTCACATAAATGCACAATTGCACAATAGACCACAAAATAGTAAAAACAAATAAAAAATGCCAATGGGGGACTGAGGGGCCCAGCCACAAGGGAGGAGGTGCAGGGTGCATGTCAACACTCACATGTGTAGATGCAAAAAAAAGAAAACTCCATGGGTAATGGGCCGCACAGCTAGCAAGATCGGGAGACCTGTTGCAGCTGTCACCACCCTCTGGTGTTGCATCAGAATGTGGTAGTGGTAAGGGAGGATCACCACATATAGCCCTGGTCTGGCCCTCCATGGCAGTGGCCATGCGGGACTGAGATGCTTGCATCTGCAACGATGGCTCGGAGGTCTCCATGCAACACCTCATGGTATGCTCACAGTTGGTCCGTGATGGGATGAGTCATCATTTGCATCTGCTGTTCAGAATGTCTACTGCTGGAGGCCTCGAGTGCGGTCAGTAATCCTGAGGTACCTATACTCAGACCTTAGGGCTACCCTGTGGGCCTGACCCTCTGCAGCCATGGATGAGCACAGAGCCCTCAGTTCTGCCTGTCGGCTCCTGTTGCTGGCCACCCTGTTCAGCTTGTATGAGCGGCATGTGGACTGCAATGTCTGCTGCTGGTGTTCTACTTGTCTTGCTGGGGGTATCATGTAATTGGCCACCCTATCCATGCCCTGAGCCAACATCTCATATGAAGCAGCCTGTTGTTGTGCAACAGCATACATGGACTGCTCCCACACAGTAATGCCAGCTAACACACAACCACTGCGTTGGCGAACCCCACGCTTGCCTGGACCAAGGGTACCTGGCCATTGATGTGATGACACCGTCTGTGGCTGCAGGATTGCATCCCTCACTTGATCAGCTGCCCCAGTTACAGGAGTCAATACTGTAGAGCGGGCGTCTGCAACCGTAACCACCACAGACTGACATACTAACACTGACTGGCCCTGTGAGGGGTCCCCCCTCCAGACATTTGGGATTCAACAGCACCCACAGTCGATGCACTCACCTGCGACAGCACTGAGGTTTCCATATCCATTTCACCACCAGAGCCAAAGGCTTCCTCAGAGGCTGACTCAGACTGAGTCAGGGCCAGGATGGCCTGTAGCACCAGTGGATCTTCATGTGCTACCACACCACGTCCTCGACTGGTGGTTGGTTGTGGCTCAGTATCCTGTTCCTCCTTCACCTCTTCCTCTGCATCCAATGCCTCATCACCTGCATATGGTCAAAAGAAATACATGAAGAGCCAAGTAAATAGCATAGCCCACACACATAGGCATCACAACGTCGTCATGTAACACATCAACCTTCCATGTCACAAACTCCTGCATGTACGCAATGTCAATGCAAGTGAAGGGTAACATGAAAGCAGCCATGTGCGTGGTGTGCAGAAGGGCTAATTACAACATGTAGTGCATGGTGCATAGCACCTGCTACACACATGAGCAACTAACTGGCATAGTTAATACACCAACATCACAGATGCAAAAACACACATGCCACGTGGCATAGCCATGCCTGAACTGTAATACTGCATGACATTGAACTTGCTGACTACTGTCCCAGAGCCATGTACAATGGATGTGACATGACATGACATGACATGTAAAGCACAAACTCAATACACACAAGTGTCAAACAGTGCTACAATGCAAGGATGTTGGAACAGAGTGAAGCCAGACACACCCATCCCATGAGGCCAGGTCACATTGACATTACACGAGTGAATAGGCATGGTGAAGGTGAGACCTGGTGTTGGAGTAGGAGTGGGCAGTACAGTACATGGGAATGAAATACAGGTACATAATCAGCAATGAAAATGAGGCGGGTGGTGGAAGTGTATGTGCAGTCATCAGGTGTCAGTTGCTGCTAGAGGGTTGTAGGGATCCAGTAAACAGCCACCGAGTGTGGGGGATAGCAGGGAGGTAGTGCATGGGTACAACTGGTGGCTCAGAGGCCTGTGTCAGAGATCAGAGTGTGGACAGGTGACCAGTGCATTCTCTCAGTCATCCAGGACTCCTGCAGGGGAGAGGAGGTAGAGAACGAACAACACACGAGGAAGCATCAGAAGTGCATCCAGACCTGGAGAAGGTCCACCTTCAGTTCCATTGAGGCAGGGAGGCTGTACCAGAGGGAGGCCCAAGGCCAAAGATAGACATTAACCACCAAATAATTGCTATGAGAAGTAACTGACCCTGAGGGAGTAGGAAAGGGATGATCAAAAAACATGAGTAGGAAGCATATTGGGAAGATGGAGTTGAAGGAACTGCGGCACCAGGACCCATATGGCACTGTGGCCAATGCACAACGATTGGAAATGAATAGTCGTAGCCACTGGGAGCCAGTGCCATCATCACAGTCCTAGGGAGATACAATACCTGACACCTAGACAAAAGGACAATCCCCAAAGTCCAGGTCAGGATGAGTTGCAGAGGGAAGAGAGTAGAGGCACATACATCTTGGTAGAGGACATTGCAGTACCCCACCATAGGTATGACCAGTCCTCTGGAGACAGTGAGCTACTGGGGGAATGAGAGGAAAGGAAGAATATCCCTGAGGAGGTGCAGCTGGCTGGGTGACCTCTCAGAGACGTCAGAGATGTGCGGAGAGAAGGCGAGTGTGGAGTGCAAGATTGTCAAAGGATATCCGCCATCACAGGTTGAAGCAGGAAGAGTGCCAAGAGAGCCTGGACAAAGTGACATGGAAGGAGTGAGCAGGTGTGGTGATGGGGTTTGTCACAGTGTGCAGCACATTGTGCGTATGCAGTCTGCAGGACAACAGGCATGTGTCAGTCCACCATGACATGGTTCACACATTGAAGTCATGCAAATGCAGCCAGAACTGCCAGACAATCATCACACTTCATCCAAACAACATAAACATGTCCTGGACACACACGCATCTCCATTAACCAGACATTGCCTCATAAATGGGCAGGTCTCCCACGCCTCGATCGGCTCCACATCAATCATAGCACCTATGTTCTCCTCATGTGGAGTGTGTTCTTTGTCCTCTCGTAGTAGAGTAGAGTAGAGGTGTAGTTGGCACCCATCTTACCTTTGGCTCGGTGCCGGAGGTCATACCAAGGCTTCATTGCATTAGAAGCTGAGCACCTCTCATGGCCCAAGGCGTTAATAAGATCAGTGACACACTGCCAATGGGCCATACGCTGGGCAGGTGTATGTGTGCTCCCTGCCCGCACAAGCTTGTTGTGTTTGTGTTCCTGCATAGAGTCCATGAGGACCTGGAGCTCCTCATCACTAAAGCTCCTCTTCCTTGTCGTGTGGGTTTCCTGTGCCATGCCTTGGGACTGAGCCTGTTTGCCTACTGCATGCTTTGCGTACTTGCGATGTTGTGCCGAGTGGCTGGGACCACTTGGGTCAGTAGGGGCTGGAGCACTGGTGGCCTGGGCTGTGGTATGACACACTGATGGTGTGACAGTAGGTGCCCTTGCAGGTGGCGTTACCTGTGTGCTGGTGCCACAACGATGCACAGCATGTCCCTTCCTCTTCGATGCATGAATAGCATCTACCCCAGCGTCTCCATGGACCGGGGTGCTAAGCAAAACAGGCCTGGCTGGGTGAGCCGGAGGCTGAGTGGTGAGGTCTGTAGCTGCCCCTGCAGCTACCTGACCATGGCGGGTGCGTACAGCAGGTGACACTGCTGCATCTGGACCCTGGGTGCCGATGCCAGGACACTGCACAGCATGTCCCTTCCCCTTAGATGCATGGATAGCATCTGCACCTGCATCTCCGTGGACCGAGGTGGTGAGCAACACAGCCTGGCTGGGTGACCTGGAGGCTGGGTGGTGGTTGCTGTTGCTGCCCCTGCAGCTTCCTGACCCTCTTGAGTGTGGTCATAGATCTCCCTACACAGGCCCGGACACCTCGGCCACCTCGCACATCTCGGCCACCCCGGACACCTCGACCACCTCGGGCACTTCTGCCACCTTGCACACCTCTGCCACCTTTGGCACCTCTGATACCTCGGGCACCTCTGCCTCCTCCACCACCTCCGCCACCCCAGCCACCTTTGCCTCCCTTCCCACTAGTTGCCCTCCCAGTCATGGCACAGATGGATTGATTTTTGTTTTTTTTTCGTATACAAAAAGAAGTTCCTTTTTCTATTTAGGTGTCACCTTTATCTTTTCCCAAACAACGTGGAATCAATCATTATAACACATTTTATTAATCATAAAACAACATATTTAGTCAAACATAATCATAAAAATGATCATAGTACATAAAACACATACAATGAACTAAAACAACACAAGTAGAAACACCCTAAATGAGTCTCAATATAGTGATTCTTGAAGGATCAACATGTGTAATTAATTTGCACTTTGATTCCAATGCCTCACTGATTTCAGCTTGTTTCTTATACTTCTTAGTACATCTCAAAATACCCGACTTGTACAAGTTTCTGTCCTTTATGTACAACAAAGTAGGACATTCTTCAGGGGAATGCGTCTTGTGCCGAATTCTAAAATCTTCTTTCGTTTGGAAGAGTACCCTGTTAATCAAACAGGCACCCTATTAATGCTCGAAGGCTAGTATTAATCTCTTGTTGCATTCATCCAAACCCTCGTCCCTCAAAGGGTACATCAGTATGTTCTTTATTACATACCTCTCTTGCCATGATGTTACTCTTGGACCTTTACTGATTTTGCTGCAGACTACAAATTTCTTATCGGAATTCTTTGCTATTCACCCTCTCCTTTCTAATCTAGTGTACAATAATCATATGTTGTTAATGTTTGTAATATGCATCACTCGATATATATTAAATGGCTAGGCAACATAGGGTTGTAATTCTTACCAGGCCAGCATTCTCAAAAATACTTTATTTCCATAAGTTAAAGCATCTCTGGCTGGCAGATATCAACAATAAACCTGCAACACAGAGACCAAACACCCTATTTTAATTTATCAGTTATTTATGGGACTATCATTCTATTCATGGTAATCCAAAGTCACTTACTTGTGTCTATTTTTGGTGTGGATATTAATTTCAAAATTCCATTCTGAGGTAGACCCTCATCTCACTGGGTAACCCTCGCCTCAGTATTCCACTTCCTTATTCTTGTCAGACTCTGAAAAACGGCCGAGAATATTTAAATTAGGTTGGGCTGGCCTGTTAGCCATATTGTCTAACACATCTTTTTGTTATGCTATCCACCCCACACTTACTTGAATATCTTAGCGTAGACCGCTTAAATCTCAGGTCCACAGATGCTTCCAGATCCGATTGTGTTTTACCTAAACAGCAAGTAATGTTGCTGTTATGGCCGCGGCCACCGAACGTGAAACACGCGATGTAATGACGTCACCGCGTAGAAGTGGGTGTGTCGGAAGCAAGGATTGAAAATAGACGTGGTCATGTCACCACATATCTGCGTACGAGTGCGTCTCAACAGCATAGCACTCGCCCATATCCTCATGGGAAATGTAGGAAAAGGCTTTCCATACTAAAACAACCTATGTTACTGCCACAGATCCTCATGCATATGGGTGCGGCTGTGTCTCACGTCATGTAACAGAAGAGCTTTAATTTAAAAAAATGTTGTCATTGACGTATTACCTTAAAAAATGTCTATATTATTCATTACACATACTACATTCCACTGTGAAAGGTACTAAACCCACAATTCCATCCATCCGAGTATGAGGTTCCAACATTCATAAACCCTTCATACTACTGAAAAGCTTACACAGTTCATTTAGGTATCAAAGACAACACACACCTCTCTTCCTTTGCTTCAAAAACACATGGCCAGTGGTTCATGTACTGATGTAATATTACAACATCACTGTATAAAAGATTTTACACAACAACCTTATTATCTCATTCCGTAATTATTTCATCACTACGCATTGTGCCATTCCACTCCTTCATTCAACCCGTGGACATAGCTTTTTGACAGGAAAATCAATTTTTGTTCCAGATGAAGTAACTTCTTATTAATCACAATTTGTGATTTGCCCTTGATTTGTTTCAAGATGCACCATTCAAATTCATTACATGTATGTTTCATTTCCAAAAAATGTTTGACCAAAGGTGCTTGCTCGATTTCATTTCTGATGCAACTCCTATGTTCAATAATTCTTGTTCTGCATTTTCTATTCGTTTTTCCAATATACATGCGTTTACAGGGACATTTTATTAGATAAATCACACCATTAGTATTACAATTAGTATGTTAAATGATTTTCCACATCCTCTCTAATCCCAGATCCACATTCATTGTTTTTTTCGTTTGGGTGCCACAAGGAAAATGGCCTACCACTGGGGATAAACCCATAGGTTAGTTTGTTGTAAGGACCGCTTCTTGATACTCACATCGTTCCTCATGACTAAGTTCCGCACAGTAGTGCTTTTCTTTTTTTTTTAAAACGTTATTAATTGATGGTGGTACACATCGCTTCAACAACATAGCATTCCATACAATTCAGTGATTTAGTTGACAAATATCCAAACACAGTAAAACATGTAAAGTCTACATAGCCGTTTCATTTCCAGGTCCAGCCGGGCTGCCAGCAGCCGACCCCATGTCACACAAGTATACTCTGAACGGAGCCGAAATGTCTTTTGGCTTGCTAGATCGTGGGAGTGATATTATGTACTGCTCCTCACATTCATTGACATATGACAATTCTTTGAGAAAGTGATTGATACGTGGCGCATGTGTATTCTTTCATTTCTGTAATATACATTTTTTAGCCACTATGCATGCCACATTGAATAGTCTTCTGGTCACTTCTGAAATCTTCCCATTGTCCCCAAATAGGTATTTGTGGGGTGTTTGGTCTGCTGGGACGTGTGTAATTTCTGCTAGGATGGACGCCACTTCTCCCCAGAACCTGTGTATGGGCGGGAAGCTCCAGTACATGTGGAAAGAGTCGGCACGGTTGCTCCCGCATTTCTGGCAGCTGTCCGGTCCGTTTTGTGTAAATTTAGCTGTCTTCTCGGGCGTATAGTGTAACTTATTTAGTACCTTAAATTGGATCAGGTGGAGGCCTGCATTAATGGATACCTTTTTGGTTAAATCACAATATCTTTCCCATGCCTTGTCCGATATGGTAGTTCCCAGATCAGTTTCCCAGGAAGTTTTAGGGCCTCATTACACGGTAGGCGGTAAGGGAATAATGGTACCGGTAAGTGCTGGTTTCACTTGCAGGGAAACACACTGCCGTGGGTGCTATGATGGCAGCAGGCATGGCCTCAGGCTGCGTGGAACTGGTGCTCCTGCTGCCTTTGTCCCTCTGGTGATGGTCACTCCTCCCAGGTTCCCCTTGAGGCGGTGGCAGTGTCCCCTGTGGCATCTCTCCTGGTTTTTTTTGTGGATGGGGGAGCAGGTGTCGCAGTGCGTGGCTCCTCAGTTTCTGTGTGTGATCCTGTAGGGATGAGAAATGGGGATATTCATCATTTATGGTTCAACCTGCCTTATGCTGAATGCTAATGTCATGACGCTCTATGCATTTGGGCCTCTTTATTGTGGATTCAGGTAATGGGGATGTTGGGTGGGTCATGCATGAATGGGTCTGTGTTGCACGTGTATGTGGTGATGCATGCATGTATGTTTGTGGCCGGATCCACAGCATTAATATGGACACATATTTGGGGGGCCCCTCACACTTCACTGTGCATTTTTTGATGTATACACTCACCTCCATCGGACGAAGTGGCCACGCCATGCTCCATTTCTCCAACACCCTCTATGCATTCCACTCCAATTGTGAATGCACATGTCTCCTCCCACTCACGGAGTTTAATAGGCGATTCGCTGCCTCCTCCTGTGCCCATAGGCAGGTTGCGGTTCGCTGTCAGTATGTTCCTGACATGGAGCCGGAGGTCGTCCCACCTCTCACGACAGTCTTTGACTGTGCGGGTGGTGGTGCCCACCGCGTTGACCTTGTTGGCAACCTCTGCCCAGATGGCCTTCTTCTTGAGGATGGTCTCGCGCCGCATGTCATTGCTGAAGACCACATTTGCATTTGCCGCTAGTGTCTCAGTCAGCATTATGAGCTCCTCATTGCAGAATTTTTCCTTACGTTGCCGCTCAGTAGATTTTTTACGGCCTTGGGCATCTTCAGGCTGTCCTGGAAGGATTTTTGTCAGAGTTTCCTGGAAAGGTGTCCTGGATGCGGAGGATGGCAATGGGTTGTGTTTTTAAAGATGGCCGCCGTGCTCTTTCCCGTTCCTTCCGCGTTTTAGATATCTTTAATTTTGAACTCCCCCTCTGGGTCCCACGTTTTCTGGACATCCGGGTCATAAAATGGTGCTATGCCGGGGAAGTTCCAGAAGGGTGCTTCCGCGTAGTAAGGAGTCTCTAGTTGAAGCCTGCGGTAGAGTCTAGACCAAGCATGTACTGTTGTGCTGACAGGGTCGAATGGGTAGTCGTCTTAATGTTTAACTTTAAAAATTATGGAGCGTAGGTCGGTTGGGCGTGCTGAGTGTTTCTCAATACAAATGTGAGGTGAGGTATTCAGTTCATCATACCAGAATCTGACAAACTGAGCCTGCGCCACCAGGTAGTATAGCTCAAAATCTGGGGCTGCTATGCCCCCTTCATTGTATGGCTCCATCATTTTTTCCCACTTCATTCTGGCCGTTCCCCCACCCCATACAAACCCTACCGCTAAAGATCGGAGAGTTGCGAAAAACTGCGTACCCAGCCATATCGGTATGTTGGTGAATATATATAGTAGTTTCGGTAGAATTACCATTTTCAGTATGGCCACTCAACCAATAAGTGAGATAGGGAGTTTTGTCCAAAGACGAAGCTTGGTGGATATGCTACTCAATAGATGTTCGTGATTGTCAGCGTACAGGGAGGCTCCGTCCCTGGACGCACTGATTCCCAAGTATCTTATTTTAGTGGGGGACCTTTGCAGGCCATGTGTGTTATTCCGGCATCATGTCGCGGGGGTCAGGGGAAAGATCTCAGATTTAGATCTGTTGGTCTTGTAGCCTGAGTATTCGGCAAACTCGTGTATGGTTTCGATCGCCGGACCCAGATGTATATCTGGTTCCCGGATGTACAGTAATGTATCATTCGCATATAAGGATATTGATTGGGTGAGGCTTGCCATCATTATGCCCCTCTGTCCCTGGTGTTACCTGATGGCTGCTGCGGCTGGTTCCATTGTAAGGGCAAACAGTATGGGGGAAAAAGGGCAGCCCTGTCGCGTGCCCCTACCCAACCCAAACCAGTCGGACAGCGTGCGGTTAGTCAGCACAGTGGCTCCAGGGTCAGAGTACAACAGACCGACGTATTTCAGAAAGTATGGGCCAATCCCAAATTTCTCAAGCACTTTAAACAAGTATAACCATGATACTGAATCAAACTCTTTTTCAGCGTCGAGCAATACAGCTACGACTGAGCTTCAGGTTTTATCTGAGCCATAACCCCAAACAGTCTCCTAAGGTTTAGGGCCGTTGATCTGGTGGGAATAAAGACACACTGATCTGGATGTACTAATGGGGGCATATGCAGCAGGAGTCTTGTGGCCAGGATTTTAGCAAAGATTTTGGCATCACAATTTATCAGGGACACGGGTCGGTACATGGACATCTCATTGGGGGGACGCCTGGGTTTCAGCAGCACTGTTATTATGCCCTCCCTCATTGATGGTGGCAGGGTTCCCAGCTCTATAGCTTCCTCCCACACTGACAATAGCACCGGGGTCAATTCCTCATTTAGTTCATTATATAATTCTGCTCCTAATCCATCCGAGCTCGGTGCCTTGCCGTTGGTCAATGACTTGATCGCCTCAGCGATCTCATCAGTGGTCAGGGGCTGGTCGAGCGTGAGTTTGTATTCTATGGGCAGCTTCGGGAGAGTGATATTATCGAAGTACTGTTGTATATCCTCGGCTGATTTCGAATCATGATTGGAATAGAGGTCTGAATAGAATAGTGGCCACCGTGCCGTCTCCTGCTAGAATGCTGGGGATTGGCGTGTGCTGTCTCTCAGATTTTAGTAAATTAGCTAAGGTACGGCCTGTCCTATTCCCCTCTCCATACCTGCATGCTCTATGCGGGGTAGACATGTAGAGCAGTTCCCTAGCTGATAGGCTACGGTTGATGTCTGGGAGGGTTTGTTTATCATGTGTAACTGTGTACCTCGCTTCCAGGTTACCAAGGTGTTTTTCCGTCTCCGCCAGCTGTACCCTAACTGCCTTCAGCATACCCGAGGACTTAGAGAGCAGTATTCCTCTCACCCAGACCTTGAAGGCTTCCCAAAGGGTGGAGTTCCTGTCCACTGAGCCCCTGTTGGTGTCAAAGAAGTGCTCCACCTCTATATGCAGTGCCTCGGCTACAGCTGGGTCCTTAAGAATGTCAGGAGGTATCCTCCATCTCCTGGTTGGGGATTTTATGTTTCCTAAAGTAATTTCTATCTTAACAGGGGAGTGGTCTGATAGGGTACGGGGAAGTAACTCACAGTTATCTATCTGCAGCATGAGGGTTGTTGAGGCCAACCAATAATCTATTCTGGACTCAGTATCATGCACTGATGAATAGAATGTGTATTGCCTCTGGTGTGGGGTATCGATCTCCAGGCGTCAACCATTATCAATTGTGATAGGATTTGTTGTAGAGTTGCTGCCATCTTGGAGGGACCTCAGTGTTTGGTATTGGAGCAGTCTAATGTGATATCCAGGATTGTGTTAAAATCCCCCCCACCACAGGATCTGCTCGCACATCGTGTACCCTATTTCATGTACCACATCTATGTTTAATTCAGGGTCATCCAGATTCGGACCATAGGTATTTACTAGCACCATCTCCCTCCCCGCAACGCTACCCCATACTGTGACATAGCGACCTTGAGCGTCCACTTTGCTCTTGCCAAATCAGAAGCCTACAGATGGATGTATAAGGGTGAGGACTCCTCTTGCCTGTGTGGAGTAGTACGTGTAGTATCTATGTTGCCCCCAGTTCTTCAAGAAGGCTAGGTTTACTTTTCGGAGTGCATGGGTTTCTTGCAGCATGATTACCTGAGGATGATGCCTAGTGACGTAGGCTCCCACCTTGCTTGCCTTAGTTTGATTGTTCAATCCTCAGACGTTCCATGTAAGTTGTTTTAACTTCAGCCCCTGATTCATCGCTCCAGTGTGTGCCATGACTGCGTGTTAATACCGTGTTTCTTGTCCCAGTTATTCTTAGGAAGCATGTCATGTACAGCGACGCAACCATCAATTTTAACTTGCGGAACCCTTCCAACTGGGTTCCCGAACAACATTTTCCCAACTTGAATCCCACACAACTCAACATGGTGCAGTTTAATATAACAAGTTAACCCCCCACCCGCAACATCTCCCCCAACATGACAATGCTGCCCTGTAGCTCTTGTAGCCTTCATGATGGGCATTCCCCCCAACTGCTGGAACTTTCCTGAGGGTAGCCTGTTGCAGCCATCCGGCTCCCTTCCAGGGACTCACGGCTCGAAGCTGCAATGAGCCTGTGTCCAGGTCGCTCTCTGTAAGTGTTCCTGTCTTCCTGTGACGTGCATTAGCTGGTATATTCCGGTCAATCTGCTGCGTCTCGTATCTCTGCACCTGGCTGGAGTCCAGCATTTTGATCGTTTGCCCTGTCCCTAGGAGGGAATGGGACAGAAGCTTCCACATGTGTCATGGCTTCCGTGGGGTTTTAAAAAAAGTGGGCTCTACCACCATGTTGGATTCTGATCTTCCAGGGAAGACGAGGGCGTAGGGCACATTGCACATCCGCAGTTGTTTTTTCACTGGTTCATAGGATCGTCGCTGCGCCTGCACACCAGCGGAGAAATATGGGTATTTATGGATTCTGTTATGCTCAAAATGTAGAGTGCCTTTCTCTCTGGAGAGTTGGAGCACTGCATCCCTGTGTCTGTAGTTAAGGATGCGCGCAATTATGGTGCGAGGCGGTGCCCCCGGCTTCGGCGGTAGAGCCAGAGTGCGGTGGGCCGTCTCCACAAGGAAATGCTCTGAAAAAAATTCTCTCCCTAGGATATCGTTCAGAAGGCGTTCCACTTGTTGCTCCATGTCGCCTTTACCAAAGGTTTCCGCAACTGCAACAAAGCGGATGTTATTCCTTTGAGATCTAGATTCTAAATCTTCACACTTATTTTGGGTTTTGCGTAGTTCTGTTTGGAGTAAGGCTATGTCGTGGCCATGTTGCAGAATTGCGTCTTCGTTCGTGCTGATTCTATTCTCTGTTTCCGTAATACGTGAGCTTTCCTTCTCCACTCTGGATTTCAGGGATCCGATCGTTGCTACTATGTCATCCAGTGTGACATTAACTGCCATAAATCCGTTCTGTACCAGTGTTGCCAGGCGTTCCAAGGGGTCCTCCCCCTGCCTGTCAGGTGCCTGTTGCACCCCGTCGGCCAACCTGCCCGGTTGGGAGCTGGCAAAGGAGTCCATTGGGCCGGTCTTTTTCCCTCCTGTACCCTTCCTCTCGGTGCGGCCCATTTAGTTTAGTTTATGGCCTTAGAGTGGATTGTGTGCTCCCACGTGTTATAATCCGCCAAGTAATGTTCCGCGGGAAGGGACCAGATACAGTGAATGTTCTACATCCGTCTCACCCCCTGCCTGTACTGGGTATCTGCGTTTTTTTCCTTGTATCTGCTGATGGAGCGGGGATCTCCCTGGGGCGAACCCTCACCATCTGTACAGGATGTGTTGTTCACTATGGTTCTTAGAGGGGCACCGCCCCGCACCACTCCGGGGACAAAAAAGTGTTTTTAGGGTATAGGAGCCCTTGTGACACCACCGCAGAGGTTATCGTGCACCAAGCAGTGTTATCTCCCCACCCACCGGGGGAGAAAGCCCTCAGCGTCTTTTTTCCAGTGCCTGCCCCGGCCCACAATATTCACTCAGGGGCCTTCCACCGCTCTCTCACCGTGGGTTATATATTGCACTTCTGGGCTTCAGAATTGTCCATGCTTTGTTGTGGCCCTAGCCCCATGTGCACCGTGCGGGGCTCCCTTCGTGCCTCAAATCCCTTCCCGCCACGGAGCGTGTTATGACAGCGGCGGGGCTTACCCACACGCCCCACTTACTTGTCCGTGGTGTCGGAGTGTGCCCCTCCGTGCGTCTCCACCTCGTTCATGGTCGTTTTCAACTTGGTGCTTCCGTGGGGGAGCAGAGCCCGGCCTCCCGGCAGCGGACGCGGTCTTCCGTAACACGCGCCTGGGAGGGCCGTGTAGCACTCAGCCGGCGACAGAATTCGATTTCCCCTTCCATCTCCTATTTCTCGATCAGCCTCGGTGTCACGCGTCCACCGCCTACAACAGTGCTTCACCGCAGCAGGCTGGGGGTGTTGTCGCTCTCCGCTCCTTCCAGGGCTCAGCAATACTGCGTTCACCTCAGTGCCCCTCCCCCACTGCGGCCGGGTCTTCCCCGTCACGCCTCCGGCCCGCAGTAGATATCCTGCAGAGCCACGAGGCGGCCACGACCGAGTTCTGGCAGAAAATACCAACCGGTGGGTTTATTTAAGACAAATAAACCGGCGGTATGTTAGAGACTAATGTGAAAAAGTATTAGCCTGCAACAATGGGAAGAATCCCATAGGAATATATTCGTGGTCGAATATAAAAAGTACTATCCACTGCCACCAGCCAAAACTTGACGAGGGGGACGGGACAGTGCCCCATCGAACAACAGACCCAGGGATAATCGAATTACCCCTACCAGTACGTCCACAATAGGATGGTTTGTACTAGTTCTGTTAGTAAATTTAGGTCTAGTAAAGCCAATGGTGACTTTACATGCCCTGGGAGACAGTAGTCAGTCCCAGGGTATGGAGTCTATGGCGGGGATCCTCTAGGACCCCCCAGAGTTAAGGCACGGAGGGTTCGGTGTAACACACATAGCAAAACACATGAGGCCCTATGGAGTAAACGACCCCATAGCCCATAGAACACATTGGGCCTCATTACAACCCAGGCGTTAAGGGTTTAACGGCGCCGTCGGCGCCGTTAACCCTTAACGCCTGATTACCATTTTAATGCCTGCTTTTAGCAGCCGTTAAAATGAAAGGCGCTAACCCGCCTTGGTGCTAATTACGGCACCGTAATTTACGGTGCCGTAATTAGCGCCTTCCCCACTCCCATTATGCCCTATGGGGCAAAAATGGGAATGGGGAAGGGTAAATGGGGAATGGGGATTTACCGCCCCACTCACCTTGGAATGGGGCGGTAAATCCGCCATCCACCATGGTGTAAACAAATTGTGGTGCCTGGGGTACAGCCATTGTCAGAGCTCCTGTTGTTGGACATGTAACCACATCTTCTGATCCAGAAGACCCCAAACATGCCAGACCACTGCTCCACAGACCAGCACCTAGACCACCTTGCCCACCCACACCTGCATTGGGGTTGCCATGTCTGAAGCAACATCATTGGAGGCAAGTGGCAACCCCGGCAGCAACGCATAGAGCTGTCAGGGAAGTTGACATCCTGGTGGAGCAAGTCCTGGTGCATTATGATGCCCTATTCCACCGACCATCGCAAGTCGGCAAGGAAGGACGGAGGAAGATATGGGCAGGCATCATGCCATCAATGCGGAGGGGGTAGCACCCCGTGACTACATCCATGTACACAAGCGCTGGGAGGACTTCAAAGCCAGGACCCGCAACAAGGGCCAGCGCTTTCTGAAGGTTGGTATGGACCAAGAGGGGCGCTGGGGCTGGTTAACCACTGACAACAAGCGGGTCCGGGAGCAGTTCTATTCAGTGCTGTACGCCCAGGTCAGGGATTTGGAACTCTGTCTGGAGTCGACTGGTAATTGTTCATGTGTACTTGTCCATATATGGCTTTCCTATATCAGACTCCCCCAGACTGTGTAATCAGGAAGTTCAATCGCTTATGTACGCAGATGATCTAGTACTCATATCCAGAACCCAAGTGGGGTTACAACGACTTCTTGACACGTTCCATCAATATGCCCTATCCAATGAATTAGTTGTCAACACGTCCAAAACTCATATCATCCAATATTCCCCCAAGCGTACAGGCCCAGCTTCATATGTGTGGTCTATAGGTAGCACCCCCCTTAGTCTAGTCCCCAGCTACTGCTATTTAGGTATGACTTTTGAAGGGTTGTTAAAATCAAATGGGCAGATTGAGAGGATTGAGTCCAAGCTACTTGCATCCATTTCCCAAGCTCGGGTTATTATGTGCAGATATGGTAAATTCTCCATTCTTCCAGCATGGCATTACTGGACTAAGAAAGTTGTCCCTACATTACTATATGGCCTGGAAACTTTGCCTGTAGATTCTGCATTTAAATTCGAACAATGGGAAGCAAAATACTGGCGTGCAATTCTTCACCTACCTCAATGCGTCCCCATATCATGGATGAGATATGAGCTTGGTCTAACCTCTCTTGAAGCCCATTATAACTGGCGAATATGTTCACTTTTTAGGAAATGCTTGTTGTCTTCTAATGAAAACGTTCTATTAAATACACTGTCTCGTCTTGTATTTGCGGTAAAAAAATCTAGATATATTACAGATTGGTTAATACGAGTATATCAAACAATGGTAACAGCAGACGTCTCACTTGATCTGTTATTGTTGAACCCCGACAAAGCCAAATTTAAAATTCATCAAACAGATTGGATTAATACATGTGAATCAAGTATCATGTACCGCGACAGTGATCCTGCCCGCTTTCCTCCAAAAAAACTTAAAACACTCCCAGCGTACCTAGTACGCTCTCCTGCCCTAAAATATAGAGCAGGAATAATGCGTCTTCGCTTTAATCTATGGGCCACTATGGAAGTCAGGACTAAACCTAGACTAGCTAAACCAGATCAGAATATCTGTAGATTTTGTCAAGCCTCATCGAGAGGTGAAACATTGGCTCACTTATTTACAGAATGTGTACCACTCAGGGCTAACAGACAAGTTGCCTTTGCTAGACATTGTCAATATTTGGGGAATGTTTCACCGGATGAATGCTGGTCGGTTCTGTTGGGTGCAAACAATATTGCAATCCAAATAGCAGCTGTCAACTTTCTCATTAGTCTTAAATTAGACAATTAATCAAAGCGAGAATCCAATCAAATGTTGCATATTATAGTTTTTCCAAATTCTTTTAAGTGGTGAATAATGTATATGAAATGTTGTTTTTTTAAGATTTATATAATGAATGTTAAAATTATGTTAAATGTTGTACTTTTTACTTTTTCTTTTCTTGTGTTTGAAAGGTTGATTAAATTCAACCAAATCAATAAAAAAAAAAAAAAAAAAAAAAAATAGTGCATATGCATGTTGATGTATGGTTGGAGTTGGAGTGTGCACCTTGGCCTTATGTCTAGTATGTCTCTTGTACAAATGTCTGTGTGCATGTCCCAGGCAGTGCTGCACGTGAGTCAATTCAAGCATGTGTGACAACAACATTGTTTGTGTAGCAATGTGTGATGCGCGGCAGCATGTAATGATGTGCACATGGTTGGTTTCATGTGTCTGGACTTGGCCATGTGAGAGGTGTCCCACATGTGTGCTTTTGGCAACATCATGGACATGCATGGTAGATATGTGAATGTGTCTGAAGAGTGAGTGTGTGACTGGCCAACACTCTAGGATGGATGTCACTTGAGCATTAGATTGTGTGATGCTACCAAATTGACCTCTAGTGCACTCGGACGTGATAGCTCCATGGGCTGCGTCATGACTGTCAGCTGATGTGTGTGAATGAGATGTGTATGTCCCATGATGCATGTGAGGCGAATGCACAATTTTGAGGTGCTGACTGTGCTTTGTCCAGTCCCCAAGGGACACTAGGGAAATCTATAAAGGAGCACCAAAGGTGATTCCTGTAGAGGAGTGGAGGACAGTGGCCTCCACCTCAGGCATGGGGTTAGGGTAGGTCACGCTGACAGCCGAACTCCAAGTGCTTTACCTTTATACTTGTGGTCAACCTTTTTGTGATACAGAGTCCCACAGTCCCAACAAGTGCCAGGAATGTGCGGTATGGTACTGGAACCACTGGGTGCCTGCTTTGCAGCAGGTGGACCACTACTCTTATTCCCACACTCATAGGACTTATCCCCTCTAGATTTTTGGGTCTTAGGAGATGAAGGTTTTGGTTTACTCAACTCGGACTGCTTCTGGGACTCTGCAGCCTTCTAGAGGTCCCCTTCCATTTCTCCTTGTCCTTCCCACTGGAGTCCTTAGGGGACACCTAGTGGGAGACCCACATGTCAGCCAGCCTGGCCAGTTTAGGGATCTAAAATGTTCTGGTCAGCAACATACTGACACAGCTTTGGTGAGCAGCCTTCCGACAAATGCTCAAAAAACAAAAGCTGTGATAATTCGACACACTTTTTCACTTTGTAAACATCAATCCACCCCATTATATTCATGTGCTCAGCACTCACCTAGTCAACCCAAGGCACAGTCTCTTGTTTCTTAAATTCCATGAAACTTTGAAGGTATTGGGTAGGTGTCTTGCCAAACTTGGCAATTAAAGCAGACTTCATGCACTCATACTGACTCCTTTTTTCCACACTCAGTTTCAGAATACAGTCATAGGGCCTCATTACGACCCGGGCACTAAGTACCGGTCATTACCGGCATTGCGCAATTACCGTGTCCGTGCTTGCAATAGACTGCTAAAAGCGGCCCATTACGAGTTCGCGGGCACGAGCTTTGCGCCATGCCGGTAATGAACTCACTGCCATGCCGCAAAAGCCCGAAAAATCCCCCTTTCCGGCATCGTCTGTAGTGGAAATAGCTCCACCGGCATCGGCATTAGCTGTCACCTCTAATAGCGATCACCTCAAATAGCGGTAACCGCTATTAGCGGTGACCATAAATATGTGGAACCGGAAGTAGCGTCATCGCACAGGAACAGGAAAGAGCACGGCGGCCATCTTTAAAAACACAATCCATTGCCATCCACCACAACCAGCATCCATCTGACCCCCAGAACTCCAACACACCTCCACCACTACCTGTTGCAATATAGGATGCCAAAAGCAGTGAAAAAAATGGGAGATCGGCTGCGCCAGGAGCGCTTCTCCAGAGAGGAGCTCACCATGTTAGCAGAGGCACTGCAGGAACATACAGATGTGGTGTTCGCAAACAACATGTCCCCTCCAGCACTGCAGCGTGAAAAGCAGATTTGGGCAGAGGTCGCCCAGAGAGTCAGTGCCGTCGGCACCACACCCCGCACACCCAAACAATGCCGTAAGCGCTGGGATGACCTACGTCTACGTGTGCGAAGTATACTCTCCGCCAACCGAAACCTTGGGATGGCGACAGGTGGAGGTGCGGAGTCACCCATAAAACTCCAACCATGGGAGGAGATATGTGCCATCACCATAGGCACCAAGGCAATAGAGGGAGTCGGGGACATGGAGCGAGGAGCCCCGTCATCAGCCGATGCAGGTAGTTGTCTCTAATTAAACAATGCCAATACTACCACGATGATGTCCACCTGAACTGACAGTGCAATGATGTAGAGCAGGGTCCACCAGACACATAAGCACAAGACTGCCTACAGGCAGTGCAGAGCACCACCTTGTCCACATGCATGATGCACCCCATTTGTGTTGCAACCCAGATGCCTCCATGCATCACCCACCCAAGAGTGAGGCAACCTGTATATCACTCCCCCCAATGTTAATCATCTACCATTCCATATCAATGCAGCCACCCCAATGCATGACCAATGCCCGTAGACCCATCACTAACCCTCTCCCTCCTTTGGTCCCCCACAGGCACACATTCTGACGGCGGTGTATTTGTATTTGTATTTTGTTTATTTATAGTGCGCACCTTGCCCCGGGGCATCTGGGCGCATGTTTAAGGAGGCGGTTACAAGTTACAACAAATAGATACACTAAACATTTTTACACATATTTACATAGAGTTAAGAGCATCAACAGAGAGGAGAGGAGCGAATCTAAGAATGCAGTAAAAAACAGTCTATGTACAATGAGCAGTCGGTAATGGAATTGACAGGTGTAAGGCTTATAGAGAGGAGGCTATGGCGTCCCGTTCATGTAACCACAGTTTAGTTTTAGCTTTGAAGGCATAGATGTGAGGAACATTTCTGAGAGCATTGGGAAGAGTGTTCCAGAGCTTAGCCGCGAGGACAGGGAAGCTAGAGCCTCCGGCTGTCTGTAGCTTGAAGCTGGGAATAGTCAGCGTATGAGCCTGAGATGATCTTAGTGGTCTAGTTGCTGTGTGTTGTATGAAGCGCGAGGAAAGGTAGGCCGGGGCTGCGCTGTACTGGGCCTTGTGTGTTAGAACAAGTGCTTTGAGGGATATGCGGTGAGTAATGGGTAGCCAGTGCAAGTTGTGTCTCGTGTTAGATATGTGGGAACGCCTAGGAACGTTGAGAGCTGCCCTTGTGGCGTTGTTCTGCATGACCTGGAGTTTATCAATGTTTCTTTGGGACATGATGAGGGTTCTGGCAAGAATCAGACAGTTCTCCGTAGTCAAGAATGGGCGACATGCTGTAATCAATTTGCAAGTATAGGATGATGCTGAGACAACTGCGTTCATTTGTCGATTGGGGGATAGAGTCGAGTCAAGATATATTCCAAGTGTTTTAGTGACGTTGGAGACTTTAATATCGTTCCCATCAATAATGAAGGAATTGAACTTGGGGTCAAGTTTAGAGAGTTTGTATTGAGATCCAAGAATGATTAATTCCGTCTTTCCATCATTAAGGCAAAGCCCATGATGAGCCATCCAGGCTTGAATGACAGTGTAGACTGTATTGAGCGCTTTGGCATCTGTTACATAATCGCCAGTGATAGGGATGAGTATCTGGGTGTCATCCGCATAATTAGTGTAGGAGACACCCAGATAGTCAAGTATATCAAAGAGCGGTTTAGTAAACACGTTGTAAAGTGTGGGAGATACACAAGATCCTTGTGGAACTCCGCACGGACGTGGGCTGGATCAGCTGCGGCTATGGGAGAGAAAACCCTCATGGTTCTGTTTGCCAGAAAAGAGCTAATCCAAGATGTGGCTGCGTCGGAGAAGTGGGCCGCAATTTTGAGGTGGTGGCAGAGGATTTGGTGATCGACCAAATCAAAGGCAGCTGAAAGATCAAGGAGGAGCAGGAGTGCCAGTGTGCCCTTGTCTTTCAGCTCCTCAATTTGGGTTTTCAAGTCGATTAAGGCTGTCTCAGTACTGTGTCTAGGACGGAAGCCAGATTGTCTAAGCCCTAGAAGATTGTTGGTTTCAAGATAGTCTTGGATTTGGAGATAGGCTGCGCAGTCCAGAATTTTGAGAAGGTAGGGCACCGTGGTGATGGGCCTGTAGTTAGAAGGATTACTAGGATCAAGATTAGGTTTTTTGATTAATGGGATGACCCAAGCATCCTTAAGGTTGTCAGGTACAATGCCCGATTTGAAAGCGGCATTAATGAAAGAGGTAATTAAAGGGGCAAGATCATGAGCAGCTTCCTTTATGACCGGTGCAGGGCAGGCGTCACCTTGGCAACAGGAAGGCTTAAGCTTTGTTATGATATTTTCACTTCCTTAATGGTGAGGGGTGAGAAGCTGAAAGGTTGGACGGAATGTTTGGGAGAAAGGGTTTTGTATGATGGGGGGTTACCCGTTGAGTCGGCGAGGTGGCTTTTTTTAGTGTTAATCTTGTCTTGGAGCAAGGTAATTTTATCAAGCAGTGCCTTTTGAATATTGGAGCACCATTCAGTGTCCGGGGTGCATGTATCAAGCGGGGCAACAGGGGATTCCAATTCCTTAAGGATCTTGAAGAGTTCCTTGGTATTTGATTGGGCTTGAGTGATCCTTTTGTTGTATACTTCCTTTTTAGCAGCTAGGATAGCTTCTTTGTAGGTAAGGGAGGCTGTGGTGAGGTTGTTTTTGTTGACTAGGGAAGGTGAGCTTTTCCAAAGGGCCTCAGCTTTTCTTTTATCTTTGTGCAGGTCGCGTAAGTGCGGGGTAAACCAAGAATTAAGGTGGAGCCGCGGTTTTTGTTTGTGCAGTTTGAGGGGGGCAATGGTGTTAAGGGCTTTTAGCATGACACGGTTGTAGGTGTCTACTAGCACTGTGGGGTCCGAGCACGTGGTGGACGCCAAGTTCAAAAGAGGAAGGATAAGTGGGAGTAATTTCTCGACCGTAATATCCTTTTTGTTGCGTGTGGAAGTGGGAGGGGCAAGGTTGGGTTTATCTGTGGGTGGAGTGGAATTAATGGAGAATGATATTTTGTGGTGATCAGACCATGCACATGGCGACACAGCGGTGACGTTAAGCGCACAGTTCAAGTCAGAGACCCAGTCAAGAGTGCGACCCTTGATGTGGGTGGGCTCATTGACATGTTGGGTGAGACCGAAGTCGGCCAGGACTCTTTCTAGGTCAAAGCCTTTGGTGTCATTCGTATCTTGGTAGCCTAGATTGAAGTCTCCCAATATAATGATTTGCGAGTTGGGCTTAGTACTAGTAGCTAGGATAGATGAAATGTCCTCTGCGAATAAAGAGGTTGGGCCAGAGGGCCTGTAAATGAGATGTATAGTGGCCGTGTGATTAGGAGAGATCGGCAGTTTAATAGACAGTACTTCTGCTGATGGTAGCTGCAGGCTGTTGGCAGCTCTGAGGTTAAGTGAACTCTTAAATATGAAGGCTAGTCCACCCCCCTTAGTTTGATTGGTGTCCCTGTCACACCTGATAATGGAATAGTTGTCTGGGATGGCCAGGGTCAGAAAATGACCGGATGCTGCATGCAGCCAAGTTTCTGTGATTGCGAGAAAGTCAAGGTTTTCTGTGACTATGAAATCTGCAATATTTAGGGCGTGTGCGGGGATGGAGCGTGCGTTAATGAGCACGCCTTTGAGTTTAGGGGCAGTGATGGCAATGTGAACAGGAGGAGGTGAGTCAATTTTAGGTGCCGAGTGGGCCATGGTTTTGTTATCGCTGGAGTTTGAGATATTGACAAGCGTGGGATAGTTCAGGTGGTAGGACCAGTGGAGACATCTGGAAGCTAATCGTTGGTTTCTAACTGATGAGGCACATGCTTGACTGGAATGGTTAGGAGAGGTCGATATGGCATGATGAAGCAATGGTGGACAATTGGCAACAGTGTGTTCCTGTGATAGAGAGGAACTCGCCACCGGATTGACTGTGCCTATGTCAGGCCTAGAGTGGTGTCTGGCGGATGTAATCAGGTTGTTGAAGGTTGTGGGATGGTGGTGAGGTAGGTGGCGCAGGCGCCAGCCGATCCTGGAATTTCTAATGATAGTGGAACATGGTTGATTAGGGGTCGGTTTGGTGGCGAAATGTAGTAGCCAGAGGGCTGGCGCGTTTAAATAGGGATTAGGACCTGTCATGATGAGAGTGAGAGGTAGTTCAGGAGATGATGTTATACTGATTGTGGAAGTGGGCGAGGCGTAGAGCTGTGTGGTGCAGGTGACAACGGGTGACCAGATTAGGATCTGAAAGGTGAACAATAAGTACGTGAACAGATGTCGAGTGGACTGGGGTGCATGCTTTGGTGCATTAGCAAGCGAGGGTAAGTGGTAGTGGTGAGAGTCAAAGGTGCAATGCAATTTAAGGGCTAGATCAGGTGAAGTGAGGTACGGGAGGAACCAAAGTTATCTACCTAGACGGGGGTCAGTACCAGTTGGGCAGGAGAGCAAAAAGAGGTAAGATAGGCTGGCAGGTAGGTACAAGTGCCAGCATAAAGAGGCGACCAGTAGATGTGCAGTTAGTAGGCTATGCAGTGTCCGAATCAGATGTTTCGTGGGTCACAGTAGATACAGATCAGTTTGGTTGGGTGGGCACATGGGCAACAGGCCTAGAATATAGACCGAACAAGAGTCTTGGGTACCAGGCAAAACAAGAGGCAATTCAGATATGCTAATTGACTAGCATAGGCAATATGCAGCAGGCAAGGGGATGGCAAGCGGCCAATAGTGGCACAGTCAATACAGTTCAATATGGCTGGCAGTGCACAAATGTGGCATGCATAGCGTGGCAGCCGCCCAAAGTAGCGCAGTGACCATGCTATTCAATAGGCAGTTCAGGTTAACTAGCATGGGCAGCACCGTCATAGCGAAAGCATGCTATATACAAAATACAAAGTGAACTGGTTAACGGGGCATATAAACACAGATGTTGCTAGCAGTTTGCATAAACTAGTAACAAAAGTGAGATGATTGTGTTTCAAGCGATGTGATCAAGCAGATGTCAGGGCACAGGGGCCAGTGAGGCTGCGCAATGCAGTAATCTACAGGGTGTCTGTCACCAGTGTGGCGAATAGGTCAGGAGAAATAGTACCTGTGGTGTGCTACAAGGCGGTGCTAGCACTGCATAGGAGACGTGCAGGGGTCCAGGCGGACGGCTTTGCAGGTCTGGATCAACGTACAGGCAGTGCCAGTTGTATCTGCGTTAGTGTATGAGGATGAAGGTGTCGGGCATCATGGCGTCGCCTAGCCGCAGCGTCCCGGGACGAACAGTGGAAGAACAGGGCCTTTTTCCTCTGGCCTTCTTCCGGAGCCGGCTTCCGCCTACCGGTGTAGGGGATTGGATAAAATAACAGCTGGTTGCTTAGGAATTCAGGCAGCCTCGTTTTCAGGCTGCGTTGCGACCACCATTTTGGGGTCAGGCTACAAATTGGGACAAAATGGAGGATCGTCGTAGCGGCGATGTGCTAATGCACAGGAGGGGCTCTGTTGGGCAGCAGGGCTCAGAAGGCAGATGCAGAGTGGGTGAAGGAGGCTAGTTAGCCACTCACTTGCCTTATCTGTATTGCTGTCTCCGTGATTGCTGCATCATGAAGGTCAGGCAGCAGATTGTTCCGGCGGGCGCTTCAGGTCCTGAGAGGGGCAGGGAGGGGCTCCAGCCCTCTCACCCTTCGAGGTGTGTGGATGTGGCTGAATGGGGCTCACTGGGGAAGAACAGGGCCTTTTTCCTCTGGCCTTCTTCCGGAGCCGGCTTCCGCCTACCGGTGTAGGGGATTGGATAAAATAACAGCTGGTTGCTTAGGAATTCAGGCAGCCTCGTTTTCAGGCTGCGTTGCGACCGCCATTTTGGGGTCAGGCTACAAATTGGGACAAAATGGAGGATCGTCGTAGCGGCGATGTGCTAATGCACAGGAGGGGCTCTGTTGGGCAGCAGGGCTCAGAAGGCAGATGCAGAGTGGGTGAAGGAGGCTAGTTAGCCATCTGTATTGCTGTCTCCGTGATTGCTGCATCATGAAGGTCAGGCAGCATATTGTTCCGGCGGGCGCTTCAGGTCCTGAGAGGGGCAGGGAGGGGCTCCAGCCCTCTCACCCTTCGAGGTGTGTGGCTGGTGATGAGGACACCGGTGCCACACCACAGAAGAAGGCCAGGGCTGAGGAGGGTGAACACCGCCCCTCACCCTCAAAGGGCAGAGGCCAACCTAGACCACCTAGGAAGGACACGAAAAACACAGAGGCCACAGCACCAATGTGCACCACGGCCCCCACAACAACACCCACACCAGCCACCATCACCCATGAGGCATTGGCAGAGGGCACACCATCGGCTGGCAGCAGCACAGTCGGTGAGACGGCTGCCACAGCAGCCATATCTGACGACGAGGGTGACGTACAGCTGCATGGCCCATCACCTGCCACAGGCCCCTTCCACTCTCCACACCTATCCCCATGCAGCGTGGTAGACGGCAGCATGCACGGGCTGTCAACTGCGGATTCATGGCCAGCAAGTTTCAGCCCCACACCAACTGTGCCTGATGACCAAATCATGGTTGAAGCGCCTCACACTTCCGCCCCAGTGACAACCACCCAAGAGGGGATCCTGGCTATACAGGGGTGCCAGAAGGAACTCACAGGGCTGCTGACGCAGCATATTACCGAATGTACCTGTGCACGGGATGATATCAGGGACAGTGCTGCATCGATAAAAACAGCCATCGAGTCCACCTCAAAGGACATTTGTGCGGAACTTGCAGCAGTGCGCCATGTCCTCTCAGAAATGGTGGCAGCAATGCAGGACATGCATGCACCACAGTTGCCCGGACAATCAGGACCATCATCAACTGCCAGCTCTACTAGGACCAGCCCTGTGCGTCGCTCTGGCAGGAACCTGCGCAGATCAGACAGGGGGGCACCTGGTGCTGGAAGAGGGGGGTCAGTAGGCACAAGCATGCACACTAGTGCCATGTGGACTACTGGTGCGCGCTACTGCACACCATGTTTTGGGAAGTCAAGGGGGGAGGCGGAGAGGGTGTGTGGGGGAGTTGGGGGGGGAGGGGGAAGACGGTGTGTGGGGTGGAGGGCTTGTTCACTTTTTCATAATTCTTTAATACACATTTTGGTGACTCATGATTCACATGTGTGGACATTGCTTATTGCATAGGTGTGCTTTATTGGTGAACAGTCTACAGTGTCCATGTCCCTGACACACCCAGTGCCCCGAGTGCCACCTCCATGTCACACTTCTCGTCCATGTGTGCTAGAAACATTGGTTGATCAGAGTCTGACACATGTCACGTCCCTCCTGTGCATCGCTGCCTCCATGAGGTGCTGCCCCATCTCCACCCTCCTCATCCTCATCGTCAGGTGGTTACAGTTCAGCGTCAGGGGGTAGGGGCATATTCCGTCTGATGCACATATTGTGTAGCATGACACATGCCATGACAATCTTGGCCACCTTCTCATGGTGGTACAGGAGTGCCCCACCAGACCTGCTGAGGCAGTGAAACCGTGCCTTCAAGAGGCCAAATGTCTGCTCAGTCACCACACGGGTGCGTGTATGTGCACGATTGTAGTCCTCTTCGTGCCTGTTGTGTGGGTTCTGGACTGGGGTAAGGAGCCACCTCTTCAAGGGATAGCCTGCATCACCTGCATGTGGGCAACAATGTATATGTGTAAGTCATCACATCATATGGGACCTCGATCAATGACACCATAGCATGCATTTATTTCCTGATTGCAACCACATTCCCATGCAAGAATGGAGACACACGATGTGACTGCTATGTGTGTATTCCTCTTATAGACTGGTGTGCGTGCCATCAACTAGTGGGCACAGGGGGGTCCAGTTCCTTGTGAGTGCTCATGCACTGTGTTAGTCCACGGCGGTTGTTTCCATGATCTGGCTGATGTCCGGTAATTTGTATGCTTTCATCTTGGCACCGTTGATGTCAGCCTCATGATGATCTCACTATTCACAACAAATGGTGACATGCAATTCTGTTGGACCTCTGTGTCAGTGTAGTGGTGTATTAATGTATTTGACCCTCATGTGACTCATTTGTACGCAGTAATGGGGGACTGTCCTTTCAGTTGATGGTATTCAGTGCTGTGTATTGCCCATAGTAATTGCTTGTAGCTGCATTGTGTTGAGGGGGATACGGTCTGATTAGGTACAATGCACATGTAGATGGCTATGGAATGGCTCTGACACTGCATCATTCACATGGTAGGGCTGCTTACATCTTGCATTATGTGGTCAGGTGTCAGGTCCAGTATGGGCTGCTTTGGGGTATGAGCATGGTCCATTCTCTCTGGCACTCGCAGCCAGGTGAAGTATGCATCTCCCCCCCTCAACTCAGCCAGGTGAAGTATGCATCTCTTCCCCCTCAACTCAGCCAGGTGAAGTATGCATCTCCCCCCCCCCCCAAGTCAGCCAGGTGAAGTATGCTTCTCTTACCCTCCACCAACTCAGCCAAGTGAAGTATGCATCTCTCCCCCCCCAAACTCAGCCAAGTGAAGTATGCATCTCTCCCCAAATCACCTACCCACATCACATTTCAATAAGCCTTACAGGCAACTCACCAAGAAGCCAGGATCTGTGCCCTGCATGACGCTCCATGTAGCGTGGTATTGTGGAGTTCCGCAGGACCATTGAATCATGGGTTGATCCGGGGTATCTGGCACAACAATGTGTGATGATCTTGTTTGAGTCACATACCATTTGCACGTTGATGGAGTGGTATAGCTTACGGATGCGGTACGCAACCTCCATGGCATGTGGGACCACCAATTCCACATGGGTGCAGTCAATGGCGCCAATGCAACCAGGGATGCCGGAAAGTGAATGGAAACCAACTTTGGTGTTTGAAATCTCCTGGGCAGTATGTGGTAAGTAAATGTGGTCGCCTGTGTGCTTCAGGAGGGCATCTGTGTGCTGGTAGGTGCCTGTGGCCAGGAAGTGGAGCACAGACACTACCTTTAGTAGGGGTGGGATGGCAGTGCGTGTTTCAATCAGGCTGACAATGTCGTCATATATCATGTCGACAATGGTGTTGATGGTGTCCCGTTCCAGACAGTACAGGGTGTGGCTCTGCTCAGGGGTTAGGTTGAATGGACTGGCTCTGATGCGAGGGATTGGGGGCTGCCTGCGTGGTGCCACAGGCTGCACAGGTGGGGCATGCTGGGCCAGCCTCACCCTCCTTCTCCTCCTGAGTCTCCTCTGTGCTGCCTGTTGTTGTAGTTGTTGTTGTTGTTGTTGCAGCAGTTCCAGTGCAATCATGTCCTCCAGCCCCAGCATTGCTAGTAGTATTGGATCCATTTTGGTGTGTGACTGGGTGTGGGAAGGGGTGGGGTGTGCTCCTTTTGTGCTGGCCCAGTCTGTATTCCCTCCACCTGTGCTGATTGTGTGCACCTGTGGCAGTTGGGAACACTGCACATGGCTGTTTACGGGTGGTCCGCGATGCCGGTATTTGCACCATGCCGGTAAGGTACTTTTCAGCCTTCACTAGGGCGTTATTTGCATGTCCGCCTGACTTGTGATCTTCCCCTGTTTGCGCCATGCCTATATTGCCGCCATGATGGGTTGCGTGCCCGCGCTCATGTTGCTATTAGCGGCACCGTTAATTACGGTCTGCTAATAGTGGGTTGGCGTGTCCTAATCGTGCAGGCCGGTAAGCAATGCCGGTATTCCTTTACCGGCATTGTTTTATACTTACCGCCTGGGTCGTAATGAGGCCCATACAGTCATATCCAGTCTGCGGCACTCTGATTAGCAAACACTTAGCCCAATCTCTTTTATCAACATCATGAATTGCACAAGCCATCTCAAATGCACCAATCCATTGGAGGATATCAGAACCCTCCGCATACACACCAACCAAATCTTTCATGACCTTGGTGGCTGGGGACCTGAAACTCTCAACTGGCTTCTCTGAAGTCTCCACTCTAGCTTTCTCCAGCAGAATTTTCTGGTGCTCAGTGTCCCTATCTTTGAGTATCACTTGTTGCGCCAACTCCTCTTTCTTTAACTCAGCTTCCGTGTCCAACTTTTTGTATTGAAAGGCTAACTGTTCCCGTTGTAGCTACAATTATCAAAGTTCACTCTTTAGGGCTTGGTTCGGAACAGAGCCAGCAGGAGTGGTGGCATTTCCAGAATTAGATTCAGTGACAACCCCAGGGGCGGAGTCCTCATTGGTTGCATTCCTCCCTTCAAGAGCTTCACAATCAGTCTGGTAGACCACCAGGGCAGCTATCAGCACAGCCCTAGACTTATCCACAAAGTCTAACTCCCTAGCTTCACAAGCACTCTGGAGAGCCTCTAAGCTCATCCGAGTAAATTTTCCATTTGCAATAGATTCCATTGCTTGTAATGTAGTTATCTTGCACACAACTAAACCTCAATTTAACAAAGTGTAGCTATTTTGTAAGTGGCAAGGTTATACACTGGTTCTTAATACCATAAGCATCCCACTGCTGCCACCAGTATAAAGACTCCACCGCAGGGGGGTGTCTGTACTCCTGCTCTCGATATGGTAGAGGAGAGGCACAGAGCACCCCAGCAAAGATTCTCTATTGTTGGTAGCAATGCATGAGCAATCAAGGCCTAGCTTCTCAGGAGGTGATGCGGGCTGGTTCTTAAGTACAGTGTAGTCCCGAAGCACCCACAAAGGAATGTCCACACACTGTATTAGTTAAAATACAGTCTTTATATGAATACATTTCAAGGTTATGTACACAATCATGATAATACACTTTGTGCTCTGACAATTCTAAAATGGTAAATATATACACTTCTAGGCAGGGATGTCATTTAGGGGTCGCCAGAGCTCGCATCTGTGACCTCTGAGGTCCCCCTTGCGAGTACAGAACACTAGAGAGTAGAGAACAGAGTAGAGAAAGGGAGTCGTCGACAAATATATAATCCAAGGTTTAAGAACTACTACCCCTATGCCATGTTGCTACACGTTTGCCAGGAGCCCTCACTATATCATTCAGCTCATATAGCCTGGTAGATGAGAAGGCTAGAACCCACTTAAATCCCACCTGTAACTTAAAGCTCGAGGAAAGGGTGGCTAAGGTGACATCCCAATAGTCCCCCTCTGTATCAAGATCTGGCCAGTTTGCATTTAGATCGCCAGCTACTGCAAAATGGCCCCCAGTGTTTTTACTTCACCACATCACAATTCAGTAATTGGCTCCAAAATATTAACTGCATCTCCCACGCCCTTATAACAATAGATGTTTATTAAAAGAAGTGAAACAGATTTCCAAGAACCATGCACCTGGACCCCCAATACTCCAAATGGAAGGTTTGAAATGGCCTCAGCAGAATTACCCATTCCCGACTTAATGGCTACAAGGAGGCCTCCCCCGCAAATGTCCTACCCTACCTGCCCTGGCAGATAGAAAAAACACCCAATATCTGTCAAGAACAGGGCAGGAAGTCAGCCAAGTCTCCAGCAAAAAGACACAATTATTGATCTTCAAATGAGCCATCACTTCCGTATTGGTGCCCAAGTGCAGGTTCCCTTGAGAGCTCCAAGAGCCTAACTTAAATAGCAGATTTTCTAAACGCGAGTCAGTTTGGTCATTTACCCCCATTATACCAATAAACCTGCATTGCACCCTGCATGTCCACTTCCGCCTTGTGGCAGCAAATTGGGCTATTGAGTGTCTCCTGCATGGGCTTAGCTAAATCCCTAGTTTAATTCCTCCCATTCTTTCAGACAAGAAAAGGGACACACTTTTCAATGCTGAAGCCCAAATTATTAATCTTAATGGCCTAAGCCAAAACAAAGTCCATGACCACACGTGAGTGAAAATGGATAGTACAACTGTCCATGTTTCCAGCCTTTGGAAGCTCAATCATTTTTATATCAGGCAAAGAAAGAGTGCTCAGTGCTGAAATTTCAGAAAATGTAGTTAATACATTGGTTCTGTTCAAACAACATCTACGTCACAATCTAACAAACTCATCATACACAAGCAGAACCCCATGCTATCCTGACGACGCAATGGCATCCTCTTAGTGTCATTCGAAATGAAGGAATGCTGACACAGGCCATGAGAACCCTGGCCTATGTCTGCTTCTCATCCTGCATTGCATAGAATGCTAAGTGGCGTAAAACTATTGCCCCTTGACTGAGGCTTTTCATAGGCAACAGAAGGAGCAATTTTAGAGTGCAAAGAATGCTCATTCTCCTCATGCGACCTTACCCCCTCACATCTACATTTACAAGACTCTTGTGTTACCATAGACTTTGACCCCTGGCCTGAGAACCTAGGCCGGTACAAATTTTCAAAACATACTGTTCATATTCGCGTTGATGTTATGGTCAGAGGGCTGGTTGCGAGTAAAATCATGAACCTGACCACCCGCCCTAGGGTTCGATCTACATCCCCTATGACATGGAATTGTGGGCTTACCCATTGAATGGGACAATCAGCAGTTTAAGTCCCCACAGGGGGATGGACCCAAATATACCGCCTGAGAATATGACTTGACATAGTTATCCCCACAGCAGAGATCGGTCAAAACTGGTCCATTCAAAGAGGCACAAGCTGGGGCCTCTTGATCCACAGTCAAAGTGCCCTCTACTTGCACACACGTGGATGTTTCATGTAAGGCTGGTCCTGGAACCAAGTCCACTTGAGTTCCAATTGTAGTTAGTATAGGACACAAACACCCAGAGTCGTATTTTGATCATGAGGGGAGGCTAGCGTTAAAGGTTTAGAGCTTGGAGTACACCCCAAAACACAAGCGGTCGTTGACCCAAGCTCCTTACCATTGCTTCTACAGAAAATATATTATTCAAGAACTGCCTTGAAGATATTTGACTTCTTGATCTCTTTTGATGTTTAGATTCTTTTTTCAAAACAGCTGCAGCCATCGACACTTTGTACCCGCTGACACTTCTGTGATACCGGCAAAGCACACGTTGACACACCTTCACCTTTAGAAATAGCTAGATCAACCATCTCTCCAGACCCCCTCAACAGACCCCATGAATTTACCTCCACTATGTCGATGTTCATTGAAGCTCCCACATCGTCTACAGAATGTCCGATAATAATAATAGGGCTGGAGTTATTTGTGCATGTCAGGGGGCAAAGGTTGTTGGGGCCCAATCAGGATGATAGAAGATCCCCCATAATATCTAGTTTTAAGGAAATACCATTTGGCAAGCTAGAATGTGCCTTAACCTCCTCATGAATATTATCGTAGTGACATCAGGCGGATTCTGTCATTAGCCTCCTGTAGTTTGTAATGGAGTCTGGATTTCTAACTGTGATGTTCAACATCCCCAGAATCCAACAGAAGGCACCCCTGTGGGTCTTTATCCGACAAATTAGTCAATTCAGTAGGGGAACCCATTACTGAACCGTTGCATGTTTGTTGGACTTCATTATCCGGATGCAGAGGCACAGAGTCTAAGGCATAGGAATCTGCCAAATCTATGAAACTTGGATCATTTACATGAGAGCAGTAAAATTGTGCAATGGCTTTAACCGTAGCCACTGTTGTTTTTTCTGTACTCATTGCCTGTTTCTCATATTAATCAGTGAGTTTTATTCACATTACCGCAGAATTTTTGCGAGAATGGAAGATCGGTTGTAAGGATTTCTCATGGTGAACTTTCCTTGAACTCACCACACTCCCCGGCAATGTCACTGCAACACAGCACTCTTTGCCTTGTATAGAGCAGCAGCCAAACGCCTCTGCAGGAAGTCCAGCCCCCCTATTGCCTGTACGTTGGAAGTCTAAAACTGCACCATATTTGACACCAGTAGTTATGGCCATACCACAATGAATGTTTGAGGAAAGGTATCCACTGAGAAAGCCATACAAAATGTGCGCCCAAAGAGATGACAATCTGTTGGAAGAAGTCCCTGAAGGAATATGAAAACAAGAGGAAAATGAGCTGGTGACGTGACAAAAAGTGAGAGTGATGCACTAAGAAGAGTGGCTGAAGAAGAGGATGTATGGACCTTACAGAAACTGATGGTGAAAGAAGGAATCGAGTGAACGTCCCTATGCAAGAAGAAGGTTGCATGCATGAAGAGCACTGCAGAAAATTCAAGCCATTTAATAACTGTATAGACAGAGCAACACATGTAGATCAAGTAATCTTAGAAGCTAGATATACATAGTGAATAGGCTGCAGGCAAAGCCACCATTGTATAGTGTCTGGACATCAGTGTCATAATTTTAGTAAGTTCAAATCCACTGAGAAAGAAGGATCGAGAGCTGTGTGTGTCACAGCAAAAAAATTAGCTGGAGATCGCAGACTTGAAGGATGAAGCAGTTTCGCCTGGGAGCAAAGCAGCCTAGAACTGGTGATCTATCCATGAAGAACAGAAACCGTGAGACGCTGAATCATTCTGTGTTAAGGCGCAAAGAAAGAACACTATGAGTGTCAAGTGTATTAATTCAAGACAATTAAAGGCTGCAAAAATGACTGAAATACAGTCTCCTGTCACGTGGACCAAGGATGGAAATAGGAGTTGGGCATGCAGACTACAACTGTGATAAGTGAGTGTCTATACTCCCTCTTATTTCCAAAAGAAGAGAATCTACTGCAAGGCCAAGTTCAAAGACAATCTTCATGGCATTAGGCATGGGCGATGAGAGATGGGGGACTAATTGGGTGAGAAGCAAAAGTCATGTCTACCTCCTAGCACCTGGGTATGGGCTTACGTGTTGCTAAAGTGCTGAATGTTCCAGACATGGAACAAGCGTGTCAACCAATTATAGATGGCCATATAACGTAAACGTAGAGCCTTATAGTTTGATATCCAATGATGAGCTGTTGGCATCAGTTGTCCACCTGATTGTAGAGACACAATCACAACCCGTTCCTGTATATAATGTATACTTAGATGTTCCCCTTGAGCCAACCACAACACCCTGTAGGTTTCTCTTATTTGCCATGTAGTATGACATCACGCATGATGAGTGTTTACTATATAAATGTAATTTTTATGAAATGCACTGAGAGCTCCAGCGAACGTCCGTTGATGTCCGTTGTAACTCCCTGTTTTAGACAATTGATATTAAAACAGTCGGATGAGATTTCTGCCAACTTCCTGAGTCGGTCCGATTATTTGGTGTAAGAGTTATTCTGCATCCCATCCATTGCATTGTCAAACTGGATATTAAATTATGCCTCCTATTGTAAACGATTATATGTATATTGGCCTACGCCAAGTCGCATAAAACTGTACGTGAATAACTCTCTATGGCAAGGTCTTGACCTTAGAAATTGATGTAAGCTGCCATCTTGAATCAAACCGCCATTTTAGGTTCTCTTGCTGTGTAAAAGTCACCCTGTACATCAAAATGGTATGCCATTCCGAACAGAACCTGGTCGACATGACCTCCGTACAGCTAATGTATAACTTGCCTGCAAGCCACTTGTTAGGGTCGTGAACTGAGACCTTGTCCTTCTGTTGACCTGCATGTAAATGGATTACCTGTATCAACGGAACTGATCTATGCACATACTAATGAATAAATTAGAATTGACCTGGCAGAGACCCTAGACAGTAATACATTCATGGAATGGTTAACCCGCGAAGGGGTTGGACAACAGGCTGGAGAAATGTATACAAGCCTGAATGTCCCAATGTACAGTCTCTCACTGAATACATCGAACCCCGTTGAAGTTTGTTGTGTTGCACTGAGGGCCGATAGCTATCTGACCTGTTATTGACTTTGTCATTGCTTGACCTTAAAATAAAGTACTTTGTATGTTCCTTTGTAACCAGTGTTTGGTGTGTTTCCTTTGGGTTTCCCGGCCTCATATTATTTTCCTCTTTTCACAGTTGGCGCCCGATTAGGGAACCTCAAGATTGATGCCGGACCATTAAAGGTTGACGCATGCTATCGGACCGGGATCGGACGGTGTGATACTACGGGCCCGACTGAACGAGACGCAACACCTCTACAGTGCTGCACGATCCAATCCTTGGACGATAGCCGTGCGGTCTGAGATAGCATCTTGACGAGGGTCCACTTTTGAGGCGGGCAGATTTGCCGAAATCACCAAACACAAGGTAAAATTCATTAGGTAAGTTCTTTGATAAACCGTATGGTCCTCCTTAGGTTTGGTCAGGTGAGTCGTGACCCGACTCGTAATTTAACCCTGACAATTTGAATTTGGCGCATTGTATCTGCAGACACAATTATTGACCAGGTAACACCAAGTTTTTGAGAAATGCCTGGGAAATTGTCTATCTGCTTTAGGGCATTATTCCGCAGCGATAGACAATCTTTGAAATTTAGCCACCCAGCACCACAGGAGGGGTCACCAGCGTTTACTATGTATTGTAAACATGGCATTGGAAGTGTAGTATTTAATGATATTTGGCACAGACAAACCAGACATGCCTCTGAACTTCAGTGGCCAATCAATGGTAGTTTTGAGATCCCTCGTATTGAACACTTGGAGTCGGTCTTATTAAAGAAAAAGGCCAGACCCGCAGCATTTGATGTTCTGCAGAATTGGAAAAAAGAAGCGTTGCAGCAGCTTAAGAGTAGGGAAAAACATGCGTGCCGTCATAAAACGAACGCTGTAAAGGTGTTGTTATATGATCAGGACAAACAGTCTGAGTCAGTTAAGAATATGGATAGGGCTTTCTCACTCGGTATTCAGAAAATCTATCCTTCTAAAGACCTTCATGTTTCTGACGAGTTTCTCGACAAATTGTTAAATGAGCGAAGGCCTGGTGCCTCTGCACCACCTCCATATGATCCTCTTCCTGTTGCTTTGCCTCTTCCTACTGTTATTCCTGCTCTCCCTGCTCAACCTGTTGCTCCTATTATTCCGGCTGTTGGTCCTCCGCCTGCTCTACTACCTCTTCCCATTGCACAAGTAATAACACCTCCATTGAATCTGCCTGCACCTCCACTGCCGAGTGGTTCTGTACCGACTATAGTTGATCGGGGTGCGGGGTCGAAGGTTGTTACTCGTGATACTGTCCCTACAGATAAAAAGCGGGAATTGTTTGCATGGGCTAAGCATTGTATGGAGAGAGATGATCGAGCTAATGTTTTTGCCACACTGTCTAATATGGATAATTTTCCTGAGAAAAAAGTTTTTATTGAAGGTTTAGGGATTCATTTATGCGTAAGGTGGGGTAAATTAAATAATGTGGATCTCCCACAGGGGCTGAGGGATCTGAATACTTTAGCACTATCAAGAGATACTGTGGAGAAAGTACATGAGCATGTCGAGAGGTGGTTTGAGTATAGGAGAGATTTGGAGAAGTTACGGAATGAGGATGATGAAGAGGAGAGTATGTATGTAGAGAAACGATTTCTTCCGTGTCGTAAATGGGCATCTGAGGAAGCACAAATTTGTACAAGAGATGCGATTGGATGGATTTCAGATTTATCGATAACTCCGGTTGAGGTATATGACACATATAGTCAATATACGCTAGAAATGCAGAGGAAGGTGATTAAGGTAATGGTAGAGTACCTGCAGGATGAATGTGTGAGGAAGAAGGTTAGTTGTCCCACAGAGTTACTGGGTATTTATAAGAGAGCTTTTTCACTTGACACTTCTTTGACTGCTTTAGCGCTCGACTTAGCTCTGTTGCTTAGTAAGCGTTCGGAGTTGCCTATATCTCAGTTGCCTATGAGAGAGGTACCTCCGACATTTGTCCCAAAAGTTGAGATTGCCGCTAATGCTGCAGCAGGTATAGCTGCTGTGGACATTCCTGCACATTATGTATCACAGTTTGTTCACGTCCCGTTTTCGCGACAGGAAGTGAACACTATTAGGCAATCTATTCCCGACATTACGAAAAATCCGACAGGATTCTATAAAGAGATAGAGTCCGTCTTGCAGTCCTCAGTGTTCACCCTAGGCGATATTGACTTGTTATTCCCTGTACTCCTGCCCGTAGATTTGTGGAAGCAGGTTAGAACAATAGATGATGCACCTGGGTTGGGAGATACGTGGGTTAATATAACTAGGCTTGACGGGGAAAGGCCAGCTGGTGAGAGACTGCCTCAGGTGATACTCACTTTGCCTGACAGAATCATTGTGAAATTAAAAACTATAATTTCGAAAAAAAGAATTATTTGGGACAAGCTTACGGCCTGTGTCCAAGGAAAATCTGAGAGTGCCACGGAGTTCTTTAATCGGTTTGAACAAGTATTCTCGGACTTCAGTGGACAGGATTTAGGCACAGAATCTGGGAAAAGGTTATTTGTGGACATATTTGTGCGTGGACTGCTGCCTGACATCCAGTCACAGATTATGTCTTCCGAGAGCACTTGGCAGGCGAAATCCCAATCAGAAGTACTGCACATGGCTCAGTACTACGAGAACCGTGTCAATAATGAAAAAGAATAGAGTAGAAAAGAGAAAATGAGACTTAAAGACTAAAGTATTGTTACAACAAATTGTTAGAAGCCCTAGAGGGGGTAGTTCGCAGATTAGAGTTCAGTATGTTCCACAAGGGAATGTGCCCTTGGGTCCTGTGAACATTAACCAGTGTGCCTATTGTCGCCAGGAGGGTCATTGGCGTGCACAATGCCCCGTCCTTCGACAGAGGTCGAATAACACATTTGGGAGTATGGGTAGACGACCCAGAGGTCGCCCCGGGTGGGGGCCCCTGGTAGAGGTCAGTTTTCACAGGATCCTCAGCAGCCTTTTTCACCGGACAATCAGACTTCGAGTGTGGATACTAGAAACATATTCGATCACCCTTCTGCTGCTTACCTCTCTGAGGAGCTTCCTTCTGATGATATTCTGTTTCGTTAGGATTGCCCGAAACAGGGTTTGGAACCTACACCTATTCCCGTTAGTCAGAAAGGTCCCTACGTTGAAATGGTAGTGGTAAATAGGAAACATCAGTTCTTGATAGACACTGGAGCACAGAAGTGCTCCATTGATCATTCTCGCGTTCCAAACATTCCACTGTCAGGGCAAACCAATGTCTCCGTAGGGTTTTCTGGCATACCAGTCATTTGTCCGGTTTCTTTGCCGGTACCTATTTCTTTGGGTTCCTTTACGGACCATTGTCCCTTTCTTATGACTTCGAATTGTGGAGAGAATTTGTTGGGGTTGAATCTGTTGAAGGAATTAAATGCGGTGATTCATTGTTCATCTGATGGAGTGCCTTCGACGATTTCACCACAGCAGTTTTCTGATTCACAGTTTTTGACTAGACCTTTGCCACCAGAATTCAGTAATGTCCCGGAGTGTCAATGATGTTGGTGTTCTACAGATTGAGCCTGTTAGAATAGTCTTAAAACATGGTATTAAGCTGCCACGTATTCCGCAGTATAAGATCTCGGTTGAAGGTGAGTGGGCTTTGAAGAGCATTTTTTCCGATTTTGTGCATCGTGGGGTGATTGAGGAGATTACAGGAAGTTTGTGCAATAGTCCGATCCTACCCGTGTACAAAAAAGGCGATAATGCTATTCCGTTTAGTTTTATAATTGATTTGCGAACCATTAATAGAGTTGTCGCCCCACAATTTCCAATTGTGCCTGATGTGACGACGATATTAACTATGATTCCAGCTACGGCTACTTACTTTAGTGTTGTGGACCTGAAGAATGCTTTCTTCAGTATTCCTATTCACAAGGACAGTAGATATTTGTTCGCGTTCACCTTAGGGGGACGCTCGTTCACATTTACTCGTGCACCTCAAGGTTACACTGAGAGTCCTAACATTTACAGTAGGGCCTTGAAAGAACAGCTTGATACTCTTGAATTACCCCCTACTTGTACGCTGCTTCAGTACGTTGATGACTTGCTTTTAGCAGTAGATTCTGAGAGCTCTTGTAAAGAGGGCACTGTATTGTTGCTCATCCATCTAGCTAAGCATGGTCACAAAGCTTTGCTTAAAAAGTTTCAATATTGTTGCCAGGAGGTCACCTATCTAGGCTACCTCCTGTCAAAGGAGGGAAGAAGATTGACACCTGAAAGAATAAAACACATTTCTGGCATGTCTGTCCCAAATACACAGAAGGAAGTCAGAGCCTTAATAGGTATGGTTTCTTACTGTAGGTTATGGATCCCAAACTTTTCACTAGTGATAAAACCGATGTTGGCTTTGACAAAGAAGGGCATTTCTCCGCCATTGCCATGGAAATCGGAACATCAAATCATTTGAGCTTCTCAAGACTGCATTATGCTCTGCACCGGTTTTGGGTACAACAAATTACAACAAGGCCTTTGTGTTGTTTGTGCATGAATGTGATGGATGTGCTTTAGCTGTATTAATGCAGGAACATGGAGAGAAGAATAGGCCGTGCGGTTACTACTCTACCGCCCTTGATAATGTTGCATGCGCTTTGCCAAGAAGTTTGCGAGCTGTCGCTGCTGCTGCCACGTCTGTAAAACAGAGTGAGGGAATGTTCCTAGGCCATGATCTAACCCTGATGGTGCCTCACTCTGTAGATGTTCTATTGAACAAAACTCAAACGCAACACCTCACTTCTGCACAATTGACGAGATATGAATTAATTTTGTTTGCTCCCCATGTACAAATTAGGAGGTGTTGTGTTCTTAATCCGGCTGAACTCCTACCTTTCCCGCAAAATACTGTTTGCGGTGATGATGAGTCACATGACTGCCTGTATACTACTGAACAAGAAACGAAGGGCAGAATTGATGTTAAAGACACTCCTTTGGATAATGCGCAAGGGGAGCTATTTTGTGATGGCTCCTGTTTCAAACTTCTGGATGGTACATCCACAGCTGCTTATGCATTCACTACATTGAGCACGGTTGTAGAGACCAAGCGAATTACACTTAACTCCGCGCAGGCCACAGAGATTATAGCATTAACCCGAGCTTGTGAGCTTTCCGAAGGGCTAACAGTGAATATATATACTGACAGTCAGTATGCTTTTGGGGTGGCTCACAACTTTGGTCAGAGAGAGGGTTTCTAACTTCACATGGGACCAAGATTCAGCATGGCCCCCTGATAGCACAATTGCTCTCGGCGCTCGCGCTCCCTAGTCAGTTAGCGATTATGAAATGCGCAGCGCATCGCAAGATCACAGACGATGTAGGAAAAGGGAATGCTTTTGCTGATCAGATAGCCAGACAAACTGCCACAGATCTTCGCACAGAAATGTATGCTCTAAGAGAAACTAGGGATGTCTATGTAATGGACGAGGATATTGGGTCTGTGCGGGATATCCAAGCTGATGCCACAATGGAAGAATCTAAGAAATGGGCTGAAGGCTTGTGGAAATTAGATGATGACGGGTGTTGGGTGGGCACAGTTGAAGGGAAATGGTTACTTCCTAATGCCTACATAGTCATGATGGTTACTATGGCACACGGTCCCACACATGTGTGTGCCCAACAGATTATGAAAATGTTAGAGAAAGTCTGAAGAAATGATAAGATTTCGAAAAGTGCTCACCATTATGTCCAAAATTGCCTGATTTGCCTACAGCACAATGTGGGGAAAGGGACGGTAACTCCATGGGGTAGCTTTGGGCCTCCTTCTGTCCCGTTTGAAGTGATTCATTTGGATTTTATTGAGATGGAGCAGTGCAATAGTTTAAAATATGTCCTTGTGGTCATTTGCGCCTTCATTAAATGGGTTGAGGTTTTCCCTGTTAAAGATGCTACAGCCATGACCACTGCAAAAATTATGATAAAGGAGTACTTCCCGCGGTTTGGGTTGCCAAGAGTCATCTGGTCGGACAATGGTCCACATTTTGTTGCTGCTGTAATTTTACAGGTATGTATGGCACTACATATTGATAAGTGATTTCATTCAGCTAGACATCCTCAAAGTGCCGGGTTGGTAGAGAGACATAACGGTATCCTAAAGAACAAACTCGCTAAGACATGTGCCGGTACCAAACTAAAATGGCCGGACGCCTTACCGATCGTGTTATTAGCCATGCGCACTACCCCTCAAACTGAGACTGGGCTCTCTCCATTTGAGGTGGTGATGGGGAGACCTGCCAATATTTGGGGTCTTCCGAAACCTAAAGCACTGAGAAATGTTGAGAATGTATTGCTTTCAGACTACTGTAACCAGTTGACTAAAAATCTGCATTTTATTTATCATCAGGTACGATCAGCTTTACCTGTATGTTATGAGGGCCCAGGACACAACATCCGACCTGGAAGCTGGGTCCTGATGAGAGCATACGAGCGGTCTTCTTGCCCCGCGCCTCGCTGGTGGGGACCATTCCAGGTCTTGCTGGTCACCCAAACGGCAGTGCGGGTGGCTGGAAAGAAGAACTGGATACATGCGACGCATGTCAAGAAACTTCCTCACCCGATGCTGCACGTTACAGAAGAAACAGAACCCCTCGCTAACGCTGCAATCGATGATCCTGAGGCAGCAAATAGCACTGTGAGTGAGTCAGAAAATCTTTCTGAGCCCGGCGGGCTTGGGGAACCGTCCATTTTGTCTCCACACTCTTTGGAAAAGTCATTTCCGGAAACCATTGCTTTGAATTCTGCAACTTCCGTTGCCTCTGATACGTTGCTTCACTCAGGGAGTGATGTTACCTTATTTCCAGATCAAACAGTACCAGGAACCACCAGATATAATCTTCGACGGAGAAAATAGACCTACAGCACGGTTCGACTGTGCATTCAAAAGAAGGAAAGTATCATCAAGGGGTTGCTTTTTCCCAAATTTGAGAAAGGGAGTTCTGACGGCTAGGGTTGGGGAAGGACTAAGAAGCTGCGCGACCGGGGGGTCGCCAGCAACGAACATTGGGGTTTCCATCCAAAGACTACGATGCCTGCCACCGCTACTGCCCGTATTGGACTTGTAAATAAGGGGGTGACCAACTTGGACAATGAACAATGTGCCTGGGCCCCGAAAATGTATTGCTGTGTTTTGATGATAATAATTGGGGTTTTTATAGTAACTGCTTTAGGATTCTGGTACGTTGAGGAGATTTATCCTCTAGAGCCTCTTTTGCCAACTGAAATTGCACCTACTGTTTTTACTCCTTTTGTACACCTGCATACTCTGTCACCTAGGGACTCTCAGCATAGACAGAAGTATCACAATAATACTATGATGCTGATTATGAATTCGACACATGCCATATTTAACAAAACCAATTGTTGGGTCTGTTCACATTTACCGCAACACGGGGATAAGGGGCTAGGTGGTATATTCATCCTTTACCGTTGACAACTGCTTGCTATGCTTCTCTTAGAGCACTGTTCTTTGGCCGGTGGAATGATAGCATCTCGGGGAACTTTGATGGAACTAATTTGAATAATTTTGAGAAACGTGTTCTGACTCCCCTGGGATGCTTGCTTTTCGGAAATAGGAGCAAACCCAATATTGCTTCAATTAGGCCTTCTGATAGACTATCCCGTCCTTTCCAATCTTTAGTTTCCTTTAAAATGGCTCCGATTGGCAATAAGGATGCCGTGCCTCCTTCTTACTCTGTTATCCATAGCCCCGATTCAGTTTCTTTCTGCATACAGAGGAATGGTACCCGATCAATGGGAGATTTTAAGGGCTGTGCCAACGTTGCAAATTTGAATGGGGAAAACAGACCTTTGTATGTGAACCTGTCTATTGTAGCATTTCCATGATTGCCCAGGGATTGGCAGGGACCTGTTATTTAGGGATCCTGTTACCTGGGGTATTCATAGTAAGCACTTTGGAAGTTTCAAAGGCTCTTCCACGACGGGAAGAGAATGGTGATACCCCCGCACAAGTGATGGGAGATATAGCTTAATCAGTTGTGCCATTTTGGGGGCAGATTGCAAATTCCAAGGACATCAGGAGACTAGCGAGAGTGCTGGAGAGAACCATCAACCGGACCACAGATATACTCTATAACATGACATTAGAGTAGAAAGCGATAAGAATAGTAGCACTCCAGAACCGAATGGCATTAGATGTCATTCTGGCTGAACGTGGTGGAGTATGTAAATTAGTGGGGTCGGCTTGCTGTGTTTTTGTACTAGACTCCTCCCCAATCATTTTCAAAGCAATTCAGAATCTGCACGTCCTTAGCTCAGAAGTGCATGTTCCCGAGGGGAACTGGAATCTTAATGCTTGGTTTTGGGATTTCTTGCGATCTTGGGGTTGGAAGGTACTTTCAGTTTTGTTGATCATTTTGGGAGTTCTGCTTATCCTTTGTTGTTGTATCCAATGTCTGCCTAGTATATGTTCGATGCTAGGGGGATGTTGTGTACAGGCGACAGGTACGATAGGACACAAAGTATATGCCCCGGATAAAACTTCCAAGGAGTATGTGTTAAAAGAGATCTTAGTGAACGACCTGATGGCCATAGATATCTCTGACGGCGATTCAGGGTGTATGGACGATGACGTATGGAGTTACTTGCAAGGAGATCAGAAGTAGTCTTAGCACTTGGCATAGGCCAAAAGGAGGGTTTGTCAAACTGGATATTAAATTATGCCTCCTATTGTAAACGATTATATGTATATTGGCCTACGCCAAGTCGCATAAAACTGTACGCGAATAACTCTCTACGGCAAGGTCTTGACCTTTGAAATTGATGTAAGCCGCCATCTTGAATCAAACCGCCATTTTAGGTTCTCTTGCTGTGTAAAAGTCACCCTGTACATCAAAATGGTGGACGATGCCATTCCGAACAGAACCTGGTCGACATGACCTCCGTACAGCTAATGTATAACTTGCCTGCAAGCCACTTGTTAGGGTCATGAACTGAGACCATGTCCTTCTGTTGACCTGCATGTAAATGGATTACCTGTATCAACGGAACTGATCTATGCACATACTAATGAATAAATTAGAATTGACCTGGCAGAGACCCTAGACCAGTAATACATTCATGGAATGGTTAACCCGCGAAGGGGTTGGACAACAGGCTGGAGAAATGTATAAAAGCCTGAATGTCCCAATGTACAGTCTCTCACTGAATATATTGAACCCCGTTGAAGTTTGTTGTGTTGCACTGAGGGCCGATAGCTATCTGACCTGTCATTGACTTTGTCATTGCTTGACCTTAAAATAAAGTACTTTGTATGTTCCTTTGAAACCGGTGTTTGGTGTGTTTCCTTTGGGTTTCCCTGCCTCATATTATTTTCCTCTTTTCACAGCATGAAATGTTACTGATTAAGGTCCTTAAGTTCACTTGTCTGTTGTCTCCCAAATGAATCAAGAGTTATGCCACAGTTTACCACCAGACCCATCCAATGAGGTCCTTCAGAGTCAACATAAGCAGTCTGTTTTACAATTGTGCTAACATCTCTGGAATCCAACTCCACAGCTGTCCTTATACTTCTGGATCTCTCCTCTGCATTTGACACAGTTAACCACTACACACTCATACTAAGGCCCCATGATAAACTTGGTATCTCGGAACAGGCACTGGATTAGCTGTCCTCTTTCCTCACTAACCACTCTTCCCAAGTCATCCTGGGTCCCTTCTCTTCTCCTACTTCCATCTCCACCTGTATTGTCCCCCAGAGTTCTATACTCTCCCCTTGGCTCTTTAACATCTACCTTGTTCTTCTTGCACACCTCATCTCCTCCGTCTCCTCCAATTGCCATTGTTACGCAGACGACACACAGCTATTCTTCAGACTCCCTGCTGACCCTCTTGCACCCTCCATAATCCATGACTGCCTACCTGCCATCCAGTCCTGGTGCACCTCCAATGATCTCTGTCTCAATGCCTGTAAAACTGAGATCCTTCACATTGGGACCCCTTCTTCCCCTCACTCTGACCTTCCTCCTTGGGCTCTCCCCGTGCCTTCAACTGAAGCCAGAAACCTTGGAGTCATCTTAAACTCCTCTCTCCTTCCTCCCTCACACTCAGGACATTGCCAAGAAGTCCAACTATCAGCTCTTCCTTCTCAAAGGAATTTGACCTTTTCTCACTTTCCCTCAGAGTCTCAATGTGACTCAAGTCCTGGTTCTCTCTAGACTTGACTACTGTAACAGCCTCCTGCTGAATCTTACTTCTTCCTCTCTACGACCCTCCAGCTTATCCAGAATAGGGCAGGAAGACTTATCATTGGCCTTAATCCCAGGGAACTCATCTCTCCTGCCCTAAAAATTCTTTAATGGCTCCTGGTTACTGCACAGATTAAATTCAAATCTCTCTGTATCATCCACAAGGCTGTCTGGGCCTGGGGACCACACTATCTTCAACTTTAGGTCACCTAATACTCTCCCTGTAGACCACTTCGCTTCTTTGGCACCAACTCTTTGTGTGTAAAGGGCTTTGCGAAACAGAGTTCAGGGGCCACTCATTTTCCTCTGTGGGCTCTCTCTTTTGGAATAGCCTCCCACTCTCAAATTCTGGAAGCTCCTTAAGACTTTCCTATTTTCCTCCTTGTTCCCTCCTTCTATCCTTTGCTAATCCCACAGTTGCTGAATCGGTGTCCCTGGCCATTTTGCATCCTCTGGGCCTTGACCTCCCACACCAATTCTTCCCAGCTCCTGTCTATCCATGGCACTTTGCATCTGCACACCCTCCGCTCTGAGGCTTGGACTTACATCTCCTGCGGCGCATTCAACGTTCGTAGCACTTCGTCTATGGCTCACCCACAAGCTCTGACTCCCCAGCACTTACCCCCTCTTCGCTCTACTTTCTACACTCGCATGTTCTGAATACTCACAAGGCATAGTAGATTCGTCCCTCTCCCTCTTCTCCCTCTGCTCTTAAATATTGTGTTGCAATGTATTTCCCACCCTCACTCCCTCCCTGCCCTGTGGGCGCTTTGAAACAGTATTTTCTTATTGTATAAGCGCCTAACAAGCAAACAATAAATAAATAATAAATAGATAAATTCCCGGAAGCCAAAGCTCCACTCTGACTTCACAGACCCAATCGGCTCTTCATTGCAATAGTAAATCAAATGTTAAAGCACACCAGCACCACTCGGAATAAACAGAGGTCTCTGCTCACCGTGCGAAAAGAAGAAAAAGTCCAAACAACTCTCAGCTCCGACTCTAACTCCTACCACCTGGATCGCAGACTTCAATTACTTGGGAGTCACTTTGCTGTCTGCTTCTTGGGAGTGGGAGGTTTAACGGGAGAAAAGGTGGAGTGTGGGCAAAACCAATCGTGGATCTGAGGAGTAACACAGCACCCAGCCAGCAAGCAGTAACATCTCCTGCATACAGCAATCACTTGACAGTCACTTTGCTTTAAAAAAAAAAGGATTAGCTTTAACAGCAAACAAGACAGAGGGTCTCATTACACGGTAGGCGGTAACCCTACCGCCTTACTACGAGTTCCCTTTGTGGGACCCGACTTTAATGGCTGGTTTTACCCCGCAAAGGGACCCGCAATTTGCGGTACTGTAATTAGCACCTTCCCCATTCCCATTATGCCCTATGGGGGCAAAAATGGGAATGGGGAAGAGCCTTGGTGAATGGGGAATCACCGCCCCCGCTCACCTTGGATTAGGGCAGTAATTCCGCCATCCACCAAGGGGGACACAGTAAAATACCGGCAGCAACCATGGCACTAATAGCGCCATGGTTACCGCCTACCGTGTAATGAGGCTCAGAAACTGGAAAGCAGTTATAGCAGGTAGGAATTAGTAACCACAAGCAAGATAGCAGGAAAGGTTCAAAAACTGCATGACACTGGAACTCCAGGTAAAGGCAGTTTACTCCTGGTGGGAGTAAAGAAAGATGATTGTGGGTGCTTGTTGCACTTAAACCATGAACTCTGCCTTACACCGCTAAGAAGCTTCATCTACAGGGACAGGAATTATGTGAAACAGTACCAAATGCTGGAGGAAATACTTTGGTCATACAAAAATATATCCTTAAACCCTAACTTACAACTGATACCTTAATAATCAAGCATTGGAAGACCATCCTAGTCCACTTTTGTAAAAAAATAAGGCCTCAATACGAGTTAGGCGGTAATCGTCAATAAATCTGCTGATTTCCTGGCAAACTGTTATGACTACACGGTCCTGTGAATTTACCATAGGATTACTAGTGGTGGCAGTGTGGTGTTAGTCCTCATTTCTGTGCCGAGAGGACTCCATCAGGATGTTTAATGGGTTGCCCACGAGTGGCAGTTCTTGCAAAAAAATCCATAAATATTTGGCGGTATGGTGGAAAATGGGCCTAGAGTTTTTTACTGGAGGTAAATCGTTCACCTTACCATCAATCTCATACTAGAATGGTGCGGTAATGCAGCGGTGAAGTGGCTGTGATAGAAATACAACCAATTTATTGCTGCTTTTTCCACACCGCAGTATTCATATTGAGGGCAATAGTCTTTAAAGTACTTATAGATATTGTTTTTCTAGATAACGATATTGTGTTCCAAAATACTGACAGCTAAATAAAGCATACATTGGTGCCACATCAGAGACTGCAATATTCAGAATATGTCCATCTTGCATATAACAAATAAAGTGGTTAATCCCCCACTGTAAGTATTCGATCAGAACGTTAGTCTTGAAAAACTCGACAAAAGCTTCCCATGATGCACTTGCCCTTGCCCTGCACAACCTCGTGCTAACTGTTCGTATTATGTTGGCAATCTTAGGGTCACTATTTATCGCTGTTCATCCCACCCTAGTGATTCACACCTATCCCACTAGACCCTCACCTTCATCAATCACATACACAGCCTTACTCTCCTACTGTCTGTCCTGTAAACACCATTCACACAGGGCTTCCATCCTCGTTTCAGCATTACCCAACATCCTTTGCTTACTCCCTCTTGCGTCCCTCTCTCCATTCTTCCTCACCCTCCTCTCAACACTACTTTCACGCTTGGCCTTCGTAATGCCGGATCTTTCTGCAAAAAGGCTTCCTTCCTTACTGATTACTTCAACTCTCATCAACCCCCGGACAGGCTGTCATAGCCATACATTATCATGTGAAGACCTTATCCTACATCTATCTCCCCTAACTACATTAAGGTCGCATTGGGATAAATGTGAAAACAGTAGAGCAATAGGCGTGTCTGAGAGAATGTCACTGCTAGTATGTACTGATAGAATACATACACTCCAGATCTGCGTCCATTCTGAGATCCACGATCAGATTCATGAACCAGTAATAAAAACACGGTTTCAACTTTCACTACTTAGGGCCTCATTAGGACCCGGGCGTTAAAGGGTTAATGGCGCCGTAAAAGGCTGCGGCGCCGTTAACCCCTGAACACCTTACTATGAGGTCCCTTTGCGGCTCCCGACCTGAACGGCTGGTCTGGACCAGCCGTTAAAGTAGGGACCCGCAAAGGGACCTTGATGGGCATTACGGTACCGCAATTTGCGGTACCGTAATTGCCGCCTTCCCCATTTCCATTGAGTCCTATGGGGCAAAAATGGGAATGGGGAAGGGCCAAGGAGAAAGGTGGAATTACCGCCCCGCCAACCTTGGAATGGGGTGGTAATTCCCCCTTTCTCCATGGCGGACTCCGGCATGGTTTAGCGCCATAGTCCTAATGAGGGGCTTAGTCTTGTTTTGGGTCGATTTCCTTAGTTAGTTAATATTTGAATTACTGTATCATCTATCCACAAGAAGGGGACGTAATCCAAATACCTATTTGGTGATGACGCCATCACGTGGCTGACTAGGAGGCAATAAAGATCTCTTGCACTGTTCCTTGTAAGGCATGTAATCTAAGAGACACGCCTGCCTTCTGTGTATCATAATGAATGCATCCTGAAAAAGAAATCCGTTTTGAGGGAAATTGCTACTCTGCGTTGGATCTGATGATGGAAGGATGGAAGACTATTGTACATCATGTCATAAGCAGACACATTGCCGACTTTGTAATGTGCTTATTCCCATGCAACGGGCAGATGTTGTGTAAGCATGGAGGTGCCAGTTTCTCAGATGGCTGAGTAATTACCCATCAGCAATACATTATATCGTTTTAAAACAATGTTCCACAGCCTGCAGGAGACCGCCTGACACGCTGCCAAGCCCTTCATGCTTCCAAGACCTAAAACACATCCTGATGACGAACCCTTTCAATAAAAGATTTCCACAAGTGCTTATAATGCAATCAAGCTCTACTCGAGACCTGCCAAAGACATCCATATTCACATCTATTTATCGAGCTCCTAATAATGTTTTGAATCTGTGCTTTGGGCCTAATGTGCGAGCTGGGTTGGACTCACTGTGAACTGCTGAGGGAGGCAATGAATTCACCATGTTAATTATCATCTAATGGGGCAGACGGGACTGATGACATGATTTAATTTTTGGGATAAAGCTAATTATGTAGTCGTTAGATTTCAGTATCTGGTTGGGAGCCTGCACTGTTGAATGCTGTAGCTAAAGATGCTCTCCATTTACGTGCTTTGCATTTTAGAAGCTCTTCTGGATTCTTCACTTTTCCCCGCTGTAATCAATGTGAAGGAAAACATGGAATATGCTCAACTGGTTGATGGTGACATGGACATGTTAACAACATAGAGAAGATGTAAAAAATATGCCTACATTTAGGATTCTATAATGATCAAGCATGGACTCAGCAAGCAGAGAGTAGACACAACTGAGCATAATAAAAGTGAAAAACCACGACCATCCAATCATGCAGTAAGAAAATGGGGAAAACAAAATTGGAAACTTCAAGCTACTTTGCCCCAAAAGTGACTTGGGGAATGCTCTAGGAAAAGAAAAACATTGGGCCTCATTACGAGGCTGGCGGAATGGGTTTAACGGCACCGGTAATGGTGCCGGTGCCGTTAAACCCACTCCGCCCTATTATGAGGTTCCCTTGCGGGACCCGGAAAGGACGTCTGGTGGGGACCAGGTAGCTAACAACGGGCCCAATGGGAATGGAGAAGGACCGGGTCGGGGTTCCCTGAAGGAGGAAATACCGGGCCTTCCAAAGTTGGAATGGCCCGGTATTTCCCCATACAGGGAACCCGGACCCGGACACGATTTTGGAGGCAGCCATGCCCTTATTAAGGACATGGCTGCCTCCAAAGTCGTAATGAGGCACAATGTATTCTAAGCTACCTGCTTAAAGTCTCAAAAATCAAAAAAAGTGTACCAGTGATGGCCAAAGTTAGGTAAGTTAGGTATAATCTACAGTGCTGGTCATGGACAGTTGTAATCATGGCTAAGAGACAATGGGCCTCATTACGATCCTGGTGCTCTGGGAACTACACTACCTCTAAGCATGCCAGTACCGCCGTTCCCAGACCGCCATACTGCGTGTTGTGCTCGTGGGTGTCTGACAGCCTGCCAGGTCTGAACTGGTGGGCAGACCGGCACCCGCAAACACAGCACGTCGGATGCACCGGTAGCACTCTGAATACGCTGGTGCATCCGATGTCCCCATCCAATGGGGAGGCCTTGTTGCTGGCACCCACACATGAGCAATTGCTGGGTCTGCTGAACTCAGCATAACCCGGTTCTTGCTGGAAAAAATGCAACTTCCGGCGGCAGCCGTGCCAAATTTACCGGCACGGCTACCGCCAAGTTGTAATGAGGCCCAATGTTCCCTTGGCTATAGTAAGAACAGCGGCATATCACACACAGCAAAATCACTTTCTTTGTCGCCTCCCACATGACTTAGCCAAATATATATGGGATCAAAACAGAACTGTGGCGGACATCTTGGAATGGCCTCTTCAGCCACTCTTTGGGCAGTGGATGACAATGTAGTTACCATATCCATTCATTGATTACCTGAATCTATTAATGGTTATAATGTGCTTGTCTGCTTTTATGGTATTAGATTCTTTTTTCTAGCTCCCACCTTCATTACTATCTCCATTTTCCAAAACGCTTGTCAAATTCTGACCACACTCGCTTGATGAGCACTGGGTATCATTATGTCAGCATTGATCAAGGTGATCATTTTATTTATGGGATTTGTCACAGTCTTGTCCCTCATGTAGAGGAGCCTTTGTGATGCTAAAAAGAAGATTGATGTGTACAAATGCCACTCTCAATCACAATAGGTGGTTCGTTGTCGGTAGAGCTAGGGCTAGTCCTTCCACAAAGCTACCTGATTAACTCAACAGCAGGACAATAATTCACATGAATGAGTGTCAGACATTAATTGGAGGGAAAAGAAACCTTAAGGGGAACAACATAATGACTGAAGACGTGGTACATGATCATAGTGGCTTCTGGGATGAGGGTTTCAAAGTGTTCTACGTGAATCAATGTCTTTACTTTAAATTAATTTCCACTGTTAGAGGTGAAGTGATATACAACTTTGCTACTAGCTACATTGCTTAATCTTGCTAGCGAAGGAGACAAAAGTAAACATCTGCAGTAGCAGGAGCCAGATTTCTAAGACAACTCATAATCCTCACATAACCTATGATTTGCATAGGAAATGACTAGCATTTTCTGCAACTAGTGCCATGTTAAACAGTCCCAATCTTAAAAAAGAAAATCTGTCTCAAGTGGCACACTGAGGAAAAAGTTGTCACACTGTTAGGAATATTCATAGGATTTCCCTCACTGCTTTCAATGAACTTGCCCAACCCATGCTGGAAAACCTGCCACCCTCATGCTGTATTACCACCTTAGACGATCAATACAAAGATATTCCTTTGTTACAGATACTCTTGCCCCCCCCACTCTAATAAAACTGTCAAGACTGAAACGCTGGGCCAATCATGGTTCTGTGATAAAATTGTCGACCTAAGAACTCCAAAAAGGAAAATGGTACAGGGCTGGCATATGAATAGATGACATTGAGCGGGCATCTTTTTCAAGGCTTTGTCTGCTTCCTCTGAGAATTATCCAGAGTGTTTATTTCTTTGCAACATAGGTGAGTACATGTGCCTCTAACTGCTGGGGGCAGCACAGGGGACTGTGAGCATCATTTGGGCAATTCTACATGCTTTGCGAGGACCATTATAACAGGAGCATGCAAAGTTACCAGTGAACAGAGGCCACTCTAAAGGGGTTGTTGGTGTTGTGTACCTTCATCATATAATCTGGATACCTTGAATAATACTCTGAGGCCGGTTATACATCTATACTCCTTTATTGTTCCATCTTAACTGCCTGCCCTTCACTCCTTTTCCTTGCATACCCATTCTAGTTCCATTCCCTCTTCATTCCACATTCCACAAGCCACAACAGTTGGTAGAAGTAGGCCTTGCTGCTGCACTGCCATAAGAAATCCATGATGGTGGCTTTGCCCTTACTTAGCACTGTCATTGTGTAAATCCAGTTACAGTTACTGTTTGTGCCAATGGGCACACTCATTTTGCCTCTGATAAAGAACAAAGATCGAGTGAGTTTCTGTACTTTTACAGGTTGATCATGTTGATGCAGACTTATCAATTTATCAACATGCAGTGCCCACACTTTTCTACAGCTTTCATCGGTTTGCATCACTTCTTCTTCTGTAAATCCCTTTAGTCCCTGTGCATTGAAAACATTCTGCCCCTTCAGCCATTTCCTGTTCAACAATGTTGTACCCTCTATGATTATCTGTGGTTTTGCTGTACACTGTACTTCATATTTTCCCATCCTTTGCACTCCTCTTTGGACCTTTTGTCCATGTTTATTTGAACTGAGTGTCCATGGAACTGCCCTTGAATCCTGCACATTATTAAATGTGCTAAGCAATGTGCCTCTAAAGTGGGCACTTCCTGCAAAAAGAACAGTCGGAGGCTGCCACCCGCATGTGGGTTAAGCCTACATATATAACTCGACTGATTTACTTGTGCCCTACTAATACCTTTCATGAAGTCATATCAGACATTGGTACCCTCTGAATGATGTTCATCAAAGATGTTATTTGTTTCTTCACTCAACTGTTGTATATGCCTGGTCATGTGGTTAGTTCTAAATGCAGTCCATATCTGTGTGCTATTATGCTTGGTACCACTACATACTAACTTTAACAGTTCCAATAAAGAAAAAGAAAGAAGAAGAGAGAAAAATAGACAGCATATCCCAATAAACATATTCTAAAGATTTCTATGATTGTTTTCTTTTGCTTTTTGTATATTACTTTCTGCACTTGCTCTGTTGTGCCCAAAAGACTTCATTCTTGTCTCATCATGGTTCTACAGTTCAACAGTATTACTCAACTTGTTTTGTCCTTTTGTTGGAGTCCCAAATGTCTGTTGGTCCGCTCAGTTGCGTTGCTGAGCTTGTGTCTTTGTGTAGATCAGTGAGGAGAACCCAGGGACAATGATTTTTCTGCTTGGCTGTTGTCTCTGTTGCCTTCTTGACCTTGTGGGGACTGGTGAATTTTGGTTCATTCCATTTTCTTACATGCTGTCTGGCGTAGAATCAGTCTCCTTTTTGCACTTGAAGAGATTCTTCTGCTTCAATGTGTTGCTGATGAGTAAGGGAATGTTGGCGTGCTTTGATTTCTATCTGTGAAGAAATTAACTTTGCACACGTTGACATATTCTTAAGAAATATATTGCACTCTTCTCCTAACAAGTCTGAACTCCTGTGGGCATCTGACACTGTTCATGAAAGCACAGTCGAGGCATGCATTCTCGTTCCTGTCCCTACCTCGTGGGGTGTGTGGTGGTGGTCCTTGCCATGCTGATTACCTAAACTAAACAGGGCAAACAGTATGCAGTGTAGCCAACTCCTTTTAAGAGTATCAGAGAGTTGAGCACATTTTAGTTTAAGCAAACAAATCATCCATTCCACCACCCCATTTGCTTGTAGGTGATATGCAGTGCTTAGCTTAGGCCTGATTCCTAACAGCCAGGTAACTGCTCCTAGAGACTCTTTTACAAAATGGGGTCCATTATCGGACCTCAGGACCTCACATATCCCCCACCTGGGGAAGACGTCCATACTAGAAACCTGCCTGTGGATTTACCATCTGCATTGGTACAAGGTCTGGCCTCTATCCAATGGGAATAAGGGCACACTACCACTAGTACATACCTGTAGGTTCCACATCAATTCACCATATTGATGTAATCAATGTGGAGTTCTTTGAACGGTCCTGAGGGGCGAGGCAATATTATCTTCAGTGGCCCTCATTACGACCCTGGCGGAAAGCGACTGACCGGACCGCCACAGCGTAAATAGCGTTTCCGCCATTGCACGAAGGAGCAAAGTGCGGCCCATTCCGACCCATCGGGCACGAGCACCACGGCATGGCGGAAGTGCAAAGTCCGCGATGGCGGAAATGACCCCAAAACGGCCCACACCGCCGCCGTACGGCGCCCCAGGTGCAATACCGCCACCCCTCTTAGCGGTCACCGCAGTGTGCGCCTACCGGAAAGTACGGTGGCCGGAAATATACGGAAACGGAAGTTAAAACATGGGCCCGGAACGGGAAACATCCCGGCGTACACCTATAAATACACTAAAACCACACAACCACTAAAATCACTACCCTGAAACACACCCCAACCCGTCAACCACCCTAGCGAAACCAAGAAAAATGGGAAAAGTAGCGAAGAAAGCGTGCGACCGCAAGCGGCAGGTCCACTTCTCCCGTGAGGAACTCACCGTGCTAACAGAGACCCTCCAGGAGAATGCTGCCGTCGTCTTCTCCACGCAAATGACCAGGACGGCACTTGCAAACAAGAAGGCCATATGGGCTCTGGTGGCACAGCGGGTAAGTGCGGTGGGGACCGCACCCCGCACCCCACAGCAATGCCGCAAGCGATGGGACGACCTGCGGATACGCGTCCGCAGCATACTCTCTGCCAACCGCAACATTGCCACAGCCACCGGGGGAGGTCCTGAATCACCCATCAAGTTGACCCCCTGGGAAGAAATCTGTGCCTCCACCATCGGAATGGAGAGCATAGAGGGAGTCGGAGGGATGGAGAAAGGAGTGCAGACATCCGAAGATTCAGGTAGGTGGGCCAGATAAAACAATGCCAAATCCACACAGTCCATCCATGTGAAGTACCATGCGTCCACATAGTGCAACAGAAACACATGTCCAGGAGAACGTCCACACACATCGGCCTGATAGCGCACGTTAAAACCCACAATAAATACATAAATAAATAAAAACCCCTAAAACACGCACTACACGTGCAGCAGGCACACCCTAACTGCAGGCTGCCAAACAACTGCACCCTCACTCCACACACAAATCAAAGCACCTCCAAGGCCCCGACCCAAATCACCCTCAGGTACCACCCCAATGCATGTGATACAATGCCATTCCAATTCCCACAGACGCATCAATAACCCTCGCCCTCCTTTACTCCACCACAGGGTCCGATCCAAACGACGAGCCACAGGACACCCCTACCAGCACACCTGCAAAGAGGGCCAAGACCAACGGCCAGAGACCCTCCACCTCAGCTGCACGCATCAAGACACGGCAGCAGCACAAATCAGGTGCCAGCACAGAGGAGGGAACATCAACAGGCACCCCAGCAGCCAGCATGCCCACAACACCACCACCACAGGTCCCCCCAATGGATGCCACAGAAGGCACTGCCTCAGGTGGCAGCAGCACCATATGCGACACCCCATTGATGGCAGCATGCTCCGACACAGAAAACGGGGATGCCGAAGTCAGATCCATCCATGACCTGTCCCAATCCCCCTGTCTGTCCCATCCCGTACAACATGAGGATACCACGCAGGGGCACCCACAAGACGACGACTGGCCATCCCCCCCAAGCCCTGTGGCAAGGCAACATGAGGTCAACAGCCCCTCTGCGACACCCCCGCAAATGGCCATGGCCCAGCAGAGGCAACAGTCCCTCGACCAGTTGATCGAACAACAGCAGCAACTGGCCACACTCCTCAAGGACCATGCCGATGAATGTGGGGGCACCAAGGCAGACATAGAAACATCAACTGAGACACTTAGGGCAGAAATGGAGAGAGGCACAGAGACGCTAAGGTCACAAATTGAGAGAAGCACCGAGAGCCTGAGGGGGGAACTGCATGCGACGTCCAAAGACGTATGTGCCGAACTTGCCGCAGTGCGCCGTGTGCTCACTGAGCTCTCGCAAACCCTTAGGGACATGCATGGACGTGAGCAGGCAGACACATCATCCGTTGCAAGTTCCGTCCAGGGCAGCCCCCAACGTAGATCTGGAAGGAACCTGCGCTCCACAGGCAGGGGTGCCCCTGATACCCGCAGAGGGGGCTTGCAATAGCGACAGCCCACTGACAATGAGCATCTTTGTACACTGGTGTTCGGGGGGGAGGTAGGAGGGTGGAGGGGGTGTGTTGGGCTCACTTGGGTGGCGGGTCGATAGGGTGTTCAACATAATATCACATATGCCATAAACAGTGCACGATCAACCAATGAGATGTGTGGACATTGATCTTTGTGTACTAGGCCATCATAGGCGTACAGTCCATATTGTGCATGTTCCAGACACACACAGTGCCACGTGTCCCGTGTCCATGTATCAGCCACCAGGCATGAGTGCTAGAAGCATACATCAATGAGATGCTGACGAATGTCACGGGCCTCCGGTGCCTCGCAGACTCCATGAGGTGCTGCCACATCCCCACCCTCATCATGACCATCATCAGGTGCTTGCAGTTCTGCGTCAGGGGGCATGGGCACATTTCTACGTATGCACATGTTGTGGAGCATGACACATGCCATCACCATCTTTGCAACCTTCTCATGGCGGTACAGGAGTGCCCCGCCAGACCTGCTGAGGCAGCGGAAACGGCCCTTCAGTAGGCCGAATGCCTGCTCAATGACTACACGGGTAAGTGAGTGGGCATGGTTGTAGTCCTCCTCATGCTGGTCCCGTGGGTTCCGGACTGGTGTGAGGAGCCATCTCTTCAGTGGATATCCAGCATCACCTGTATGTGGACGAGAAACGTAGGATGTGGAATGCCATTGATACGTACGCACACCCCCCCCCTTCCTGCCAGTACATTGCCAAATCACATACCCCACATCATCATGCATGTAATGAGACTCACCGAGTAGCCAGGATCTGTTCCCTGCGTGTCGCTCCATGTAGCGTGGTATTGTAGAGTTCCTCAAGACCATGGAATCATGGGTTGATCCAGGGAATCGGGCACAACAATGCGTAAAGATCCTGTTGGAGTCACACACCATTTGTACATTCAGGGAATGAAATTGTTTTCGGTTGCGGTACTGGGCCTCCATGGCATGTGGGACGACCAATTCAACATGGGTGCAGTCGATGGCACCAATGCAACCCGGTATGCCGGCAAGTGCATGGAATCCCACTTTTGTGTTGGTTATTTCCTGCTCCGAGCGTCGTAGAGAGATGTAGTCGTCTGCGTGCTGCAGGAGGGCATCGAGCACTTGGAATAGTGTCCGTGAGAACAGTGGCTGAGAAATGCCATGCAACTGTCCGACTGTGTGCTGGTAGGTGCCTGTGGCCAGGAAGTGGAGTACAGACACCACCTTCAGTAGGGGTGGGATGGCGGTTGGGCTATCTATCATGCTGACTAGGTCAGCCTGTGTCATGTCCACAATGGCGGCTATGGTGTCCCGGTCCAGACGGTAGAGGGTGTGGATCTGCTCATCAGTGAGGTTGAACGGATGTGCTCGGAGGCGTGGGATTGCGGGCTGCCTGCGTGGTGGTAGTGGCTGTGCTGCTGGGCCTTGCTGGCCCTGCCTTGGCCTCCTCCTCCTCCTGCGTCTCCTCCGTGCGGCTGGTTGTAGTTGTTGTTCGTCTTCTTCTTGGAGTCGGAGCACTTGCAGTGCTATCAGGTCCCCCAGGGCCAACATCGCGAGTCCTGCCGGTAGCATTTCGCTGTGGTTGTGGGAGGAGACTGGGTGTGCAATTTATGTGTTTCCAGGCTCTATGGCCTCCACCTGTGGTGATTGATTCCACCTGTGCAAACTGCTCTCCCCTTTGGCCGAGCACGTCCCGCGCACAACGCTGCAAATCGGGTAATGGTATCTTGCTATTGCAATCATGTATTTGTACCCGATGGGCGTGTAAGATTGGTTGATATGTTCATTCTGCTGTGGTCCCATTGTTTCCCATACTATCTGTGCAGTCGCGAACGGACTTGTGAAGGGTCAGTGGAACGTAGTACTCGAGTAACGGTGGGCCCTCATGCATCACTGTACCGAGTTGCAACGACGGGCGTGGCTTCCCATTTGTGGGTGAAGGCAGTTGCCATTTTCACACACAGCCGCACTCGATGGAATAATTAGTGATCTCAAACGGCCACAGATGCCTTCTCGACGTGATGTTGCAAATGAGGAATTCGAAGGGCGGCGCTTTCGGTTTCCAGCTAGCGGCGAGGAGATGCCCACAGGTCTGACTGCAAATATAACGTTCTATTGTTCTATGTCCTTGAGACAAGGCCCATGGCGAGGGAGCAATGATTGATATGAATAGTTTGGGATGCGCAATGGCTACGTGGGCGATGAGGCCGGCCATTCCCAAATACATGTTACTTCACATCACTGGATTTACGGGCTGGGGCACTGTGGATTTAGCAGGCTGCATTACGCACAGACTCAATGGATGTTTCTAATGTCATGTGAGTAATTATTCAGGCGTTTTGATCCCGGGATGAGGGAATGATGAATGGATGCATGGGCAGGTGATTTGATACAGAGTTTGCCATGTACAGGGCTTCTTGGGATCTATCCGCCTCCCCTACGCTATGTGATGCAGGGCTGCCATAGTGGGACCATCGTCTATCTGGCCTTGTTGAGCCCTCCCTGTCTCGACGCGCCCTCAGACACTTGTGTCCATGCACGTTAACATTCCCATCTGATGGATTCTGTTTTGGCAGACGCATGCACAGGTACACTCGTTCGTGATGGTGTTTACACCTAGGTATAGATGGTTATGAGTCGCAAGTGGCTTTGGGGTGGTGATGATCCTTTTGAGTGGGCTAGCATGCATATGGCTGTGGATTTCGTGTGATCATTGAAGTGAGTTGTTCGAATGTAGTTCTGATGGCCATTCTGTTCTTTTTCTTTTCTTTTGGTTGACAGGTATCTCCTCCCCTTTTGCCACTGCCATCTGTATGCCACTCCTGCAGATGGATTTTACTCCCGACACCTGCTGCTTCGTGTTAATCGGTGGAGCAGCATTACGATCTTATGGGACGATCGCCAGTGGCCCACATGCCCTTACGCAGTACTGGTGGCTCGGAGCAACATTTCGGCCTTTCAGCTGGACTAGTGCCTCCCCATTGGGTCGGCCATGCGGTTCTGTGCGCTTCCATGTTGCCTTTTCGTACGTGAATGTGGCTCTGTGTACCATGGGGGAACAGGGCGACACTCAGGTAGTGGCTGGTCATTTCTTGCGGATGCAGCCCACAATGGTGATTTGTGTTTTGTAGTTCATGGCCTGATGGCTGTATGGGCTTGGTGACTTTGATGTGCATTAAATTCAATTCTGATTTGGCCCGTGTAGCTTTTTTCTTTGCAAGTGATGTGGCATGTGCCTATTTGTGGGGCGATGTATTGTGAGGAGATCTGCATTGGGTTCCAGCTTCGGGGTTTAGTTGCGTGGTACTGTACTGGGCGCGTTTGCCTACTGAGCCCGTGAGGTCAGGGATGGGGGCTGCCTATATGACAGTTTGAATGTTGTCATGCTCAGGGGCGGGGGATTGGGTTTTGTGTAACAGATGCCGGTCAGCCAGGTGGACTGGTGGAATGATGTGATTTTCGGAATGTTGCTGGGCACAGGTGCCTGTGTTTGCGTGCGTTTCTTGGTGGGGGACTGTGGTTATGTCCATTGGGATGGCTTCTGTATTCGTGCCATCTGTGACCTGCAGCTCCCATTGGCCCCTCTTGTGTTGCTTTTGTTCGTTGGCATGCATGGGTGCTTTGTACATTTCAATGGTTGCATTGTGACTTCATTGCACCTACAGGGAGTTGTACTTTGTGGGCAGGGAGCGGTGTACAGGCACTCAGTGGGGCCGTTTACGGTTGATTCGCGATGCCGTACTTCTCGCCATGGCGGAATGGTACATTCCGCCATGCCTGATGGCGTTAGGTACATGTCCGCTAGGGTCGGAATTGGCGTACCGTTGCACCATGGTGGTGTTTGCGGTTTGGCATGGCGTGCGCGCGCGTGCTTGGTGCAGTTAGCGTTGGCGTTCACTACGGTGTCGCTAATGGCTTCGTACTTTGCGGTGACGGGTCATAGTCGCACCGAGCGCTATTCGATGGCGGTATTGCATTTCCGCCATCGTTTTTCGATTTCCGCCAGGGTCGTAATGAGGGCCAGTGTCTTGAGTGTGTGTCCAGGATGAAATGTATAGCAGGTGGTGCAATTTGCCACAAACTTGTTGACTTGTTTAGGCACAAACCAGTCCTCATTAATGCCAGCAGCAATGTGCTGCTTAGGTGCACGTGTAGGAACATCAAGCTGCTCTAGGGCATTGTTCAGTAGTCTTCAGTCATTACTACCTTACCAAATGATATCCGTAGGTGACCAGTACAACCTCCTTTTGCCCATAGTGCTCTTTCTTCTGCTGGGGCTCTTTCCTGAAACTCAAGTATGTGTTCCTTTGATAATGCACTGTAAGCTTCTGGTAGTCTTCCTTGTTGTCATGCTGTAACAGGTGTTTGGCTTTCTTCTGGAACGGGCATATAAGCTGCCTGTTTTTCGGCTGCATCAGCTGCTGTGTTTCTGTGTCAAACTAAATCATTTTATTTGAGTGAGCTGTGCACTACACAATGGCTATATCTGTAGGGCATTTCAATATTCCAATTAGTCTGGCTAGCAAGACTGCATGCAGAACTGGTGACCCGTCTTCCCGTCTGTAACCTCTTCTCTTCCACTTTGAAAAACCTGAGTGCACTGTGGAAAAGTCATGTAGGAGTCAGTATATTTGGTGACATCTTCATAAACTGATATTTCTAGGGATTCTATGAGTGCTACACATTTTGCTGCTTGTGCTGAATAGTGTGAGAGTTTTCTCTGTTGCATCACTATTTGGAATTCCTTCTCTTGATCCTTTACATATTTCACTACTGCTGCTCCTGTATGTGTCTAACCCCTCTCCTGATCTATGTTTGATGACCCATCTACATAATAAATGTTTCCTATGTCAAGGGGGTCTTCTCTCATTTTGCTGTATTTGTATGGCTCTCCTTCATATTCTGTACAGTCATTGACTCTGTCCTGAGTCTCAACTGCTGTGGCAATGTATATTGCTTGGATAACTGTGTGACACCTCACTATGGTAATGGCTTGATTTGTTGACATTATCTCATACCCACTTGCTCTCTGTGTAGTTAGTGTTGACTTGTTCCTCTCTAGAATAGAAAATACTGCATGCTTAATGTACAATGTGAGTAGACACCCCATAACTATGGTAGCAGATTTCTGGACTGCAAATGCCACAGATGCTAATGCTTGCTCACAAGGGAAATGGATGGCCTTGTATTACTGGGTCCAAAAGACCACTATAGTAAGCAAATGGCTTATCCTTTTGCAATGATCACTGTGCGAGTACTGCTGCCATGACCTGTCCATTTTAATGTGAGCATAGTAATAATGGCTCATTAAAATCTGGGGTTTCTAGCACTGGTGTGCTACTAATTGCTTACACCATTATGCCATCTCCTCTGTCCTCTGAGCCTACTTTTAATTTCTTGTACTTCCGTAAGCACCTGCAATAGGGGTCTGACAAATGTTGAGTAATCGAACACCCGTGTTCAGCAATAATTGCATAGGCCTTGGAATTGCTGCATTTCTCTGATTGCTATATGCTGCAGAGTGCTCTTCACTGCTGTGGCTTTGTCGATGATATGATCCGTCCCAAATACACCACCTCTTTTTTTTGGCTGTATTGTAGTTTGTCTCTGTCCACCTTGTACTCTTTGTCTGCAAGTATTGTCAGGAGTTGTACTGTGTCCTTTCTGCGCTGTTCCTCTGTTGTGCTGCACACTAACAAGTCATTTATACATTTTAGAAATGTACTGGCTATGTTGATATTTCCTAAATCCATCAAAAACCCTGGGGGACTCGCAGTACTGCTGGGGCAAACAAGTGTGGTAGAATATCTCTCCATGATATGGACATGATGTCAGGTATTGGGAGTCTGGATGCAGTGTTTTTGTGAAAAAGGCATGTTTAAGATCTATCACTGAGCAGTGGACTGCATCAGCAGGTAAGTTCCACAATATCAAAGCAGGCTTTGTCATTGCTTGTACTATATCATTTAGAGGGCAGAAATCCTGTATGAATCTCCATAATGATCCATTTGCTTTCTTCAGGGGATAAATGGCCATATTTCATGGTGAGTCTGAAGGCACTATGATGCCTTGGTCAAGCAGTGTTTTGATTGTGCCATGTATTCCTTCATCTGCTTCTTTCGACAATGGATATTGCTTTACTCTGGGGAGTATGGTGCCAGGCTTGAGTTGGATTTTAACCACTATTATGCTGGTCAGTCGTCCAATGTCATGTGGGTCACCGGTCCACAGTCAACTAGGTACTTGGACTAAGTTCTCTTGCATCTGTGATGGTGCTGTTGCAGCTGTCAATATTGTCTGTGGTACTTTCCTATGCTATATCACCATGTGACCGAGTATGCTGATTTCAAAAACAATTTCTCCATCTGTGTCCATGTTTGCAAATAGTTGGCCATCAGTGACTCCTCTCAGTGGCAGTGTGGGGTCTAGGCATAGTACTGTTCTCCATTCCATCCCTTCCTCATCTGTGCCTGATAGGTTGAAGTATCTTTCCTCATAATCACTGCCTCAATTTGCACTTTAAAGACCATTCCTGGAGCTTTCTCATGGGGGTACTGCTGGTCTGAATAAAAATGTGCTGGCAAATCGAATATCACGTTTTGTAACACCTGGTAAACAACCGATCAAAATAGTCACTGCATATGTGAATATAGCCTTGTGTAATGATAATGGTTGTATTGTGTTGTATTGTGTTAGTGCTGCTGACTGCCTGTATTACTGTAGTTATACTTTTGAAATGAATGCCTGACATCGAACACAATATTCCTTTGTCCGTGAATGAAATGGCCAAGTTAAGCTTCTGAAGGAGATCCCTCCCTGGTAAATTCACTGGCGTTTTTGTACTGTACAATAATGCTGCAATTATCTCTTGAGTCCCTATAGTGAGGGGTAAGTCTTCTGTAAATGGAACCCTTGCAATTTCGCCAGAAAAACCCTTACTGTTGTGAGTCAATGTGAACTGTCCTTCTCTTGTACAAGATTGGGTGGTTCCTGTGTCTAACATAAAGGTAACCATTCTGTTCCCTATCTACACCCCCACTTTGGGCTCATTGTCTGAGTCTGGAGTTATTGAGAAATCTGGGCCCATCAAGGTTTTCTGTGGGCTGTCCTATTGAATGTAGTTATTAGATCCTGGGAGTGGGAAAGCATTGCTTCTTAACACTCTAGCTCCAGTGTAAGGTGTTACTCTTTCTCGTGGAAGGGCACTCTGTACCCATTGTACAGTAGTGGCCTGTGCTGGAGTCTGGTGGGTAACATTCTGCATTAGATTTGGGGTTGGGTAGTGTATGGGCTGTCCTTGTGTGGATGCAACCATTTGTATGTGGCCTATGTTCTGGGGCTGTGCAGATCCCAGGGCACACGTTGGTACTGGGGCTATGGCTTAGTGTGGGGTATAGAAACCCTGCACTGGCCTTTGTGCATAATACAGAGCTTGGGCTGCTCCTGGATGACATTGCATGGGGGTCTATTTTGACAATCTTTAGACATGTGTTCCATCTTCCCTCATGTCCAACATGTTCCTCCAAAATGATGTTGTAATCCCATGATTCCTCCCCCTCATCCCTCTGTGAATTAGCCCTTGCCCATTGGATTCCCCCTTATCCTGTCTTTTGTTTTGATTGTCCTTTGTATTAGTCCATGCATGCGTTGCCCCTGGCTGTTGTTGTGCATCTGTATGGTTAGTTCCTATTGCTCCCTCCAAACTGAATTTCGCTAGTTTCTTTTGCACTAGTTTAGCTTCTGCATGCTTTGACTTGTCTTCCGCTGCTTTTTTATTCTCGCACTTGCATTTACAAAAATACACTATTTGTGCCTGTATCTCACCTCACACTTTCATTTCCATTCCTAGGATTCTGTCTAGTTCTACTTCACTTCAGTATGAAGACCTTTTCGACGCACATGGTGGAACAATTGGAAATTTGTTCCCCACATGTTTGCAGTCTCCTCTTGCCTCATTTTCTGGATCGATTGGATATACAATGTAGTATCTTCATCATGCTTCATTGTGCATGCCATTATTGCACCTACATCACACAGGCTCAGCAATTATTAAATGGAGCGCCGTCATTCGCATCCTTTTCCAGCCGTACTTCTGGTTACCCTGCTTGCTCCCAAATTGTGTTAGTCTGAACCCCAAATTATGCTGGCTAGTATGCTCTTTATATCCTCAATTGCTAAAGTAGCCCCAGATGTATGTTTCTCTATTGCACTGATCCACTTACCCTCCCCCACTATTAGAGGTGTAACATTTTGATAAAAGTATTCTTATTCATATGTGGCCATGGTATATATTGTGATCTGGCAACTCCCTTCTTTATCTATGGGAATTACTATCCTCGTATTGGGCTATAATCTTTTCTAGCCTTCTCTCGCTCTTAAGGATGAGGCCATTGGCTTTCCCACGGAGTCATTTCTTCTGAACCTCTTCAGTTTCTGAATTCTTCTCACTCTCTTCTTGCTCATCTTCACTTTCAATCACCTCTGATTCATGGGGCCTCATTACGACCCAGGCGGTAAGTTACCGCCTGGGCCGTGACTTTACCACCATGGCGTAAACTACGTTTACGCCATGGTGGTTGGCGGACTTACCGCCCCATTCCGACCTTGGCGGGGCGGTAAGTCCCCAATCCCCATTTACCCTTCCCCATTCCCATTTTTGCCCCATAGGGCATAATGGGAGTGGGGAAGGCGTTAATTACGCCACCGTAAATTACGGTGGCGTAATTAACTCCATGGTCCCTTAGCGCCATGGATTTTAACACCCGCTAAAAGCAGGTGTTAAAAGCACCATGGCGCTAGGGGAACTCGTAATTGGCGGTAAGGGGTCGGCACAGCTAACGCTGGCGTTAACCCCTTACCGCCAGGGTCGTAATGAGGCCCATGGTCTATCTCCTGCTGCTCTTGCTCTCAGTTTCAACTTTTACATCTTTAATCACTGCTTTGTGCAATTTCAATAATATTTCTCCCACTGACCATGTTTCTGCATCTACCATAGAAGCAGGGCCCCTCCTTAATCTTGTCACCCTTTGTAATTCTTCCTCTGTCTTACATATATCACTGCATCTAAATCTTTCCATGATTTCGTCTCTAATTTCACTATCAACGGGTCTTGTTTGGTGCTCGCTGCACTTGCTCCCCTTGGTGGGTTTGTTTCAGAATACACTGTGGGTTTATATCGGGAGTTTGTATATCCTGCAGCTGGTTTTAAGGGATAATGGCCCATTACAGGTGGGGCTGTCAGCTGCACCGGCGCTGGATCCTGTTATGACTGGGTGCTTTTCTCTGCACTCGTCTGGGGTATCGACTGCACACTCATTGAAGCCTGATTCGTATTCATGCTACCTGACAGGGGTGGGGTACATACACCCTCTGCATTCACCATTCCTTTATTACTGTTTTCATCTTCATCATAGAGCTTCCAGAGCTCTAGTATACTTTGCCTCATTTTCATTTTCTTACTCTTATAGGTGGACTATAAATGGGTACACATGTGCTCTATGAAACTTTTGTCATGTGTGCCCTTAGCTGGCTGGGCTGTAAACATGTTTCCTTCTGTTCCAACCGCCCACTCCTGATTATATCTAATTAGAATTTCCCTATACGTTGGTAACTCCCTCAACATGTGCTCTAATGGGGTACACATTTCTCTTGTATACAGTAAAGCACAAACACAATGAATTTCCATAGCATTTGCACCCCCCCCTCTATGGCGCACCCCCTAACGTGCTTTAAAAGCCACAAATAGTCAACGTCGATACAAAACCGGCTTGAGAGCACACAATCACCATGAGCTCATGCGTATAAACAGAAAGGTTCATAAACTACACCCCATCCCAATCAAAGTCTCCACCCCAATCTTTTCCACACGCCAAATCTTACCAACATGTGCCTCTGATCATTCACCACTATTCAAATATCTACAATGGAGGAAAAAAAAATCACAGTTCTACAATTTCTAATATTCTCTAATATTCTCTGCCTCTCACCCCTTAGCAGGAAGATGATACAGTCCTCGCCAGTGCAGGACCTCCCACTCTTTTTTCTAAAGCAGTGCTGCCCTCCCTCCTTAACTGAGGGATGAGTACACATCACTTAACGCGGTTCAATTTTACATGACCCTCTTCATCTTCTACTTCCAGGAAAAGAAAACAAACCAAAACAAAACACTCCACATGACTCAGACCTTCATTCACTTAATTTCAGCATTTAAACTCACTTCCCTGGTGTAGTACTCAGATCCAGTGCACTGGCTCGCTATGGTCATCTGAAGTCTTCCGGGGCTGCCTCTCCCCGCAATGGCCTGCTCTCAAGTGGATGGGCTAGGGGCTTAGAGTGATCAGGCATGCTTTCGGGGTACCCCTGGCACCTGCTACCACCTCATGGCTTTGCACAGTCTTCTGCTCTCTCCAAGTGAGCCTCGCTTGTCCCCAAAGTGCAGCAGAGGAGCTTACAGTTTTGCAGAAACACCAAATATGTTGGGTAACTCTGGATCAAGTATGAAAAATCAATCCACAAGAACCAAAACTAAATGCACAAGATATGAGAAGAACAACAATTTATGATAACTGCGTTTGCAGGGAAACATCTAAAAAGACATTAAAATGTATTCCGAAAAATGGCCGGTTTTCTAGTGTCTTACAAAAAGGAAAAGACAACAAATGTTACAAATCACTTACATTTTCCAGGCTTCTGATACACCTGCATCATTTGCACTATTAGCGTTTCTATACATTTCTTAACTCTATCGGTATACTCTAACCATGTGACTAAAAAAGGTTAACTCATTTGCAATGAATTTATCAATGTTCACACGCTTTCTAATTGGATGGCTCTCTTGTAAACATGTATCAGTTAAAGACAACTTGCAATTGGTTGATCCACAAGAAGTATGAGTGGAGTTAGTGATTACGTGCATTTCAACCGATCCCTATTTGAGGTGTGACAGTATGGCACCATCTTACTGTTCTCATCATTCTGATCCACTTATCACTGCTACACTTTGCAACTCGTCATTTGTAACATAGCTGGCTTGTTTTCCGTTTCTCATGATTGCATCTATTCTCTCTTTGTCTGTTCATGCTGTGTTTTAGCAGCTTGAAAACTTTGTTCTCTTATAATGACAAGGATGTGTATGAACTTATGTGCATATATGTGTGTGTATCTGTATATTTTGCGACTTCATGAAGATGTCTTTGTTTCTATAATGTACCTGCTGTGGGTATCAATGCAAAAAACATCATTAGGGAATATATTAAGGTGGGGGGATGTGGTGGTGGGAAGGGGGCTTGCAGGGAGCTAGCAGGGGGTTCATCGCCCCGCATTTATATTTAAAGAAAAGTGCAACGAAAAGAAAATACATTTTTCGAAATCTGATTAAATAATTATGTGTTTTCAGCCTTGTTTTCTTTTTGGTATTATAATGTAGATCCCCTGCTGTGAGGGTTATGTGTGAGCTTCTGGAAAACAAATCAATTATTCCTAATCAATCCAATTTCATGTCTAATGGCTTTCTAGATTACTTCTTCCATAATAAATGGGGCCCTATCCTACAGAGGGCAGTGTTGTGCCTTGTTCACTTTGCCTTACCAGACATGTCTTCCACCACTACCACATCTCGAGCTTCGGAACTGGTTCGCCTCCCCTGCTTTTAGCCAATCACTGTGCATTATTTAACTGTTTGCTCTGGAAAGTTACAGTTGGGTTGTGTGTATGCTTCCTTGCAAAGGTTTGCTTAATATTTTCTGCTGTCGGGTGAAGTTGTTCATCCTTGTGCAGTGGCCAGCTAGATTTCGAGGCCTATTTGTACTGTATGCTCAGTTTAGTGTAAAGGGCTAGTGTCATTCATTATTATTGTTAATATGTGTTATACGTCCCTAATTAATGTCAAATGCATCTGTGTTCGCTATGACATGGGGTTATGTTCAGCTATAGGGTGAATATGCTATGGATCACTAAAGAATGGCTGCTCGCGCTTTGTTGGGCCTTCATAAGCTCACTAAAGAAAACCTCCTGCCTTATCTAGAAGCCCTCAACCCAGTTATCATAGGCAGCCTTGACACAAACAATCTGGTCGACCTATATACTAAATCTCCAGCTAATCCTAACAAAAGGATTGCCCCATTAGCTCCTAAAAAAGCCAAACCTCTAGCACACTCCAACTACTCGTTTACCCAGTACCTCTCTGAACTCAGAGCAAAAAAGAGCCAATGCAAAATCTGCTGGAGAAACCTGTCCTCTGACACTCTCCAACAAGAATTCCTGATCATATCCAAACAATATAAAAATGCAATGATCAAAGCCAAAGCAATACGTTCAATTCGAGAATAGCCAACACAACCTCTAATAGCATAGAATTATCATCCATCCTCAAGGAACTTCAGGCCCCAGTCGTCCGGCCAGCCCCGCTCTCCAAAGATTGTGCATGGTGCGAAAGCATCGAGAGCGCCATTTTAAACAAAATCAGCTTACTCGAAACAAAATCATTGCCAACAGAACACCCTGAACCACTCTAAACAACCCACATTGATCAACACTGCCCCCAAGGACATCCATTCTGCCCCACCCAACACCCCACTGCTATTCAAATTCAATACCATCTCTGACCAAGACACCCTAAACATCCTGAAAAGCCCTAAGCCAAATAAATGCAAAGGCAACATATGCTTAGCCCCCCTGATCAAAGACTGTACTGAAACTCTGGACCCGTTTATCACGGCAGTCATAAATTCTTCCTTCAACTAAAGCCTGGTAAGTCTCAAAGAAGCATGGGCCTTACTGCTCCTGAAAAAAAAAACAACCCTTGATCCAATATCCCCAATTACTACCACCCCATCATGACCATCCCTTTCCTGTTAAAAATACTTGACAGAGTAGCATATGTCCAACACAACAACACCTAGAAACAAACTAGATATTTGCAATCCAGCAATCCGTTTTCCGCCCTGGGCACAGAACCAAACCTTCCCTCCTTCATTTAAAAAAATCATATGGATGACATCAGGGATAAGGGTAAACTTGCCCTCTTGCTGCTAGTAGACGTGTTTGACTTAGTTGACCACAGCATACACCAACTTCACCTTTCCCAAGCAGCATCCTTCTCATTAGAAGAAACATCATGGATAGCCTCCTTCTTAGACGGTAGAAGAATGAAAGTATTCTCTGAAAACACTAGCACAGCACTTTCACCAATCAATTACAGAGTCCCCCAAGACTCATGTGTTTCCCCCGCACTCTATAACATTTGCACAAAGCCCCTCTTTGACCACCTTGACTCCCTTGACATTGCATATACAAATTACGCAGACGATACCCAAATTCTCCTCTCCCTCACTGGCACCTCTCAGAAGATGCTGCCATGCTATAATAAACCTTCACCATTATTCAAGCATGGATGGCCTCTCACAGCCTCTGATTGAACAATGAGAAATCAACTCCTCATCATAGGATACCCAACAGCTCTAAACAAACTGACGCCTGAATACACAACCTTCATTATCAATGGCATCCCAATCCCAATTTAACCCTCAGTAAAAACCCTGTGAGTCTATCTAGATGCCTCTCTAATACTTACCAGACAAGTCAACACTATCACCTCTGCAGCTGCATAGACCAAAAAACTCCTTAACACCTGAAGACCCTTCCTATCACATGAGACAGCTGCCTGGAGATCGCTCGCGCCATGGTGGGCGCTAGGTTAGACTATTGTAATGCTCTATTTGCCAGCACCTCATTCCATAATCTAAAAAAACTGCAAGTCATACTAAATAATCACCTAAGAGCGCCCCTCAACCTGCCCAAAACTGAACACATATCAGCTGCCTGCAGGAATGTACACTGACTCCCTATCTGGGAAATAACTCTCTTCAAGACCCTAACCGTTACCCACAGACACATCTCCAAGTCAGTGCCGCCCTACCTGTCTCAAAGATTCTCCGAACCGCAATCAAACAGGCCCACCAGAACACCCTATGCACACAGAGTAGTTCAACCCATCTTAAAATGTGCCAAAGCAGGTCACTCAAGTTTCCCAGTTATTGCAGATAAGCAATGGAACTCCCTCCCACTCAATCGCAGAACAGAAAGCTCATACTGGTATTTCCATAAAGCCTTCAAAACCTGGGTCTTCAATTAACTTGAATGACTTTCTGGACAACTTCCGGACCCTTGCAGCAATATGTATACACTGTTAATAGTTTTTATGACTATAAGCGATAATGTAACCACTGCATCAATGTGAACTGTAACCATCTTCCGTGCCTAACGGGCCTCATGTAACCTGTTATCCACAGCTCCCTGATGCTTGAGGACTTGCACATGCGATACAAATGAAAACATAAATAAATAAATAAATAAATAAATAAATAAATAAATAAATACATAGGAGGGAATCTCTGCTGTGTGTGTGTGTGTGTGTTGCTGCTGACTTCCATGCTGTTTGCTCATCTTATAAAGACTTTCACAGCTTGCACTTTCATGCATGTGTATGGTGCAGGATGTACTCTCCAAAGCTGTTGTAGTCCCCCATATTCTCATACTCCCCAACAAGAACATAGAGCAATAGTCACAGATTGATATGTCTGAGTGTTTAATTACTCTACATTTAAAAATTGACACTTTTGATTAATACAACATTAGACAAAGTTACTGTACCAAACTACACAATTAACACAAGTACTGACCAGCCTCTGGGACACCAAAAAGAAAGGCCTTTCGCAATGACTGGATTGTTCCCAAAATTACCTTGAGTCGCACCCCAAGCCTACGTTCCCACATGCACACACGCACCAACAAAACTTGAAACTAAAGCTTGAAGTTTGATTGTCAGTATCCTGGGAAACAGACCAATGCAGGTGGACATAATCACGACTCTGGTACAAACAAAGTGAATAGACCAGCTTGTAAAATAGCAGCGCAACGCAGTGGCAGAAGGAGGTGTGTACTGGAAACAAGGGGAGCCAAGTAGTAAGTATACCTAAAAGACAAGTTCTGGCAGAACCATCCAGTGGAGTTTAGAACATAGAGTCGGTGTGAAACAAATCCAGAGGTCTGGCCAAGCGTGTATGCCTAATGTCCCCTACACCAATGGATGAGCAATTTCATGTGAGTCCTTCCACAAATAGCACATGCACCTTGCAGAGCATTATGACGGCGTTTCCACCGTGTACACAATCCACACCCTGCACAGTCATCGAAAAGGGATGGATGAATCAAATTATAACTACTGACAAATCACTAGTGCTGTGAATACATTTGACTCTTAATGGGTGTCAAACATTATTTTGTTGGAACTAACAATGTTAACAGAAAAGTACATAATGCAAACACATGCGAATAAACAATTAAACAATTGGAGAACTGAAGCTGGGTAAATAACTACTGCTGAAACCTGAATCACATGATTTCACACTTTAGCAGGTGAAAGATTTTGGTTAACCGCATGGCTAATGCTGTTGGAATGTTGTTGCAGATGTTCAAACACAGGAAATCGTCAACGCCATCTTAGAGGTCAGAGCCTTTCTTGCCAAGAATGCTCAACGAAAAGAAAGTGTCTAATTCACTAATGTTTTAGAATCAGCTGTTTATTTACTATAGAAGACAAAATGAACACTTTGTTTCCAGCTGACATACATATGGGGCCTCATTTAGACCCTGGCGCTCCCGTAATGAACAGTGCCGGTCCGGGACCGGCACCGTTCATTACGGGATGCCCTATTACGAGGCCTGCTAGCGGGTCCTGCTTTTCACGTCTGGTCTGACCAGACGTGAAAAGCGGGACCCACTAGCAGGCCAGGGTGCTAACAACGGGCCCGTCATTAACAGGCCCATTGTTCGCATCCTCCCCATTCCCATTGAGCCCGAATGGGGATTGATTTTTACCAGGTCCAAGAAAAGGGCAATTACCCGTTTTTTACCCGGTTATTGCCCTTTTCTTGGACCCGGTAAAAAATAATTACCGGCGGCAGCCATGCCCTTAATAAGGGCACGGCTACCGCCAGGGTCGTAATGATAATGAGGCCCATAATGTTTTAAATATATCACTTACTGGAGATATATGCTATCAGTTATTCCCAGGTTTTTCCCAAGTACAGAGGTCATAACATTGCAATACTACTCAGCTAAATGATATTCATTTAAGCAATGTCAATGGTATTAACACCTTCCTCATGAGTGCTTGACATACGACTTCCTCAGCCCTTCTATGGTTTTGAAATGCAGCCATGCATTCTCCCTGTTATGGAACCACCAGATAGAAACAAACTAAGGATGAAATGTTACACACGCCTAATGCACTAGAGACTTTCAAAGGTATTTAGCTTACACCAGCCTACAGGCATTTCAAAGGTCAATGGTCCTCATTCCAAGTCTGGCAGTCTGGAAATAAAGGTGCTGGTAGCAACGTACCAGCACCCTTTCCCGGCCGCCATACTACGAGATTGCCTGCAGGGGCCGATCTCCTGGCAAGTCTGACCTGCTGGGAGTACCGGCCCCTGTAGGCATGGTTTCCACAGAAGCATGGGCACTGTTAGCAATGGTGCCGGTGCTTCCATGTCCCCAGGGTGTCCTACTGGACTCTACACGAATGGGGACTTACAGTTTCCGCCGCCTGACATCCTGGCCCGTCACCACCTGTAATATCCTGGTGCCACCAGGATATCAGGCGACGGAAACAGTGTTCTGATGTCAGCGGCAATACACCAGTAGCACCAGTGGGTTACCGCCAACCTTGTAATAAGGTCCAAGGTATGTTAGGAGATTCCCTTTATTGTAATATTATAGACCTCAATAATACTGTGCTGGTCTGACATGAAACTCTACACATGCCCACCTCAACCTTACTAATTTTACCAACATAAGAAGGATTAATGGCTAGGTTATCCTTATCCATTTTCAAACGTGGAAACATAAGGTTACATATAAATCTCAGCAGCAGGTGCATTAACCTACTGCAATATATGAATAAAATGTTTAACAGGTCTCCTAGCTGGGAGGTATTCAGAGATGAACAGGACTCTGCTTCCTCTTGAAAACCTGAGCCTCACTTCAGCCCTCTTCCCCGTAAACTATCTCTGCCGTTCTGCAACCTTTGTAGTGATGTTGTGTATGTTTTCATTCCCAAGAATCAGCCCAAACCTACCCGAACTTCCCTGAAGGTGTATGGTTTTTAAAATTGAATAATGCTGATTCAGACAATAAGACCAATCTGCCAGAATCTGCAAACCTACCCCAATTCTACTTGTTGATCTGCAGGAGCCCATGGAACTATTTTGAGAAAGTTCGACCAGGCTTACTTATATCCTCAGCGTGAGCAAAACAATAAAAAAGACCCATGATTTGCATCTGCAGATCCTGTACATGTAAATCTCCTTCAGAAATGAGGGCAGCCAGATGTTGTGCAGTCGGTTGCAGGTCATTTGGTCGAAAACCAAATGATCGAATGACATTTGATCGAGAGTCAAATGGTCGAAAAAATGGTCATTTTTTTATGGGGGTTCCCCCCCCCAACCCCCTTTCTCTATATTATTTTTTTTTTTTTACCAAACACAACTAAAAAAATATATAAATAAATAAATAAATAAAAAAAATCGACCATTTTTTTTCGACCATTTGCCTTTCGATCAAATGGTCATTCAATCTTTTATTTTCGATCATTTGACCGGACACCGTGCAGTCAGTATTTCTTTCAAAACATACACACTCTCTCTCACACACACGCACAAAAACACATGATTAGCTGTATAAAATGTATAGACCAGTCGAAACCAGTCCCAGTAGAAGTCTTGTTAATCATTCCATAGTTCAAGGAAGTTATGGCTAACTGCTGTACTCCTACATATATCCCAGATAGTGTCCACACATTATGTAACAGTGTCCCATTTTAGATACTTAAACAAATAGCAGACATTTTAGAAACTGTAGGGCAGGGCAGAATAGACTTATCTTTAATCAAGGCATGCTTGACTGCAAACCTTACCTCTTCCTGTCTCTGTGTGACGCGCTGTAATTTGGATAATGTGGATATTTTTGGCTTCGCTGCTATCAATTCCCATTGACTAATGTTTAGCTGACATCAGCATGTATAACTTGCTCTCCAGAATGAATGCCTGATGCTATCTTTGAACTGGAGAGTGTCTATTTATGGTGTGCATTTGTATTGTTTGTATTACAATGAAGGCTGATATAACCTCAACAGAACTGTTTTATAATTATTTCGACACAACAATGTAATTCATTTCGAATTACACATTTACACAACACATCATGCCCCTAATGTATGTCTAACAACCTTCTCTGAAGATGTGTGCAGACATTAGTATTGAAAGGCAGCAAATATACGTGGGCTAAATTGCCAAGCTGTAAAGGAAAGAAAGTCAGGAAATTGTGTGCATTAAATGGTGTGCAGTATAGTACATGTCCTAAGCATGTTCAACCTTAATTGCACATCTCTCTCTGTTCATAAGAGTAACGCTAGTACAGTATACCCTTGACCCAAAATCAAAGGAAAACATGCCCCAATGCTAAGGTTTGGATGCTGACTGGCAAGTACATTTTTGAGGTAGTGCACAGCCTCCTGGAAACACACAGTTTACATTTGTAAAGAAGGTGAAATGCACAATTCCATACATTGGTCATTTAATTATATGCATCCTTAGTATTATTTTTAGATTCATAATGTTTTGAGAATCGGACCCCTTGTGTCTGTAAGGGAAGAATAAACAGAACATTTTGCAATTCTTCATGTCGCAGATAAATATAAACATAACATATTTTCCCAAGTTACAGAATGCTATAGCCTCCTGGTGTCATGTCATGGCAGAGGATTGTGTAAATCATAATCAAATGCTGAAACATTACACTACCTGTACATCCCATTTTATTTTCCCCCTCCTTACCTCCTTAGAATCAAAGAAAGAAGGAAATGATTGCATCGTGCCTGCATTTATGTTGATGCCAAGTGTTTTTCTGTTTCATTGGAAGGTGAACCCAAAGCATGAGGGAGATATGAGAGGGTAGCACAAGAGTAAATAGTTCTTGTTTTCGATTGGGATGGTGGGTAGGATGATGGGAGTTGCTTGTGGGTGGCAGGGTACCAACTATTCTGTGCGTTTTTGTGGGTTGGAAAGCAAGCAGCCGGGTAGTGAGAATGGTTCAATATAGTGCTTATCATTGTCACTATTGTGGAAGGGCACATTTCTAATGCCATTTAGTGTGGCAGGGTGCCAGGTATTGTCTTGTACAGGGAGACTGAGCAGGGTGTGATACAGGATCCCATCTATATTTGACTATGCTCATCTCAACGCCAGGCCTTGAAATTCTGGTTCATTGGGTCAATGCAATTGGGTGGAAGAAAGATGAAGAACATGAAATAGTAGACTAGTAACTTTCAAAAACGTGGTGTTCCCACCTCTTGGTGCTATTGAACATCATAGCCAACCTGACCTTAGTGGAAACGATCGACATAATTTGCAGCTACCCTTCGCTAATTCTATATGATCTGTACTGGCATTTGCTACAGCAATGGAGCTCTTGCTAACCACTTCAAAGGTATTAGTAAGCTTGGGTCTGCTCGCAGGGTAAAGGAGGGACTTCCAGGAGCCAAGATAAGTTTCTTTATTTTCTTATAAAAATAGAGGCCCTCCTGTTGCAGATGAATCTGGCAAGCAGGGTAGCCCCTCATATATATGCCATACATTAGAACCCCATGAAGTTGCTATATACAAGTATAAACATGAATCTTAACAACAGACGAATATGCACTTATATGGTAAAAGCACATAAATGACTGCTAATAAATGTATAATAGTTAAGATGGTCGGGAAGATGATACATATAACACACCTCCCTTCCCCTATCTTTTCAGAATTAGTACTTATTTGAGGCAGGTAGCTATCCTGAGTTTTTCCAGGTCTTACTATCACTTAATATAACTGCATCATCCAAAACTCCATCTACCCTGAATGGACCACTAAATTTGCTTTCTCCTTGAAGAACACCAACGGGTCTATAGAAACATACCTGATCACCATGTTACACTCTTGATAGTCTTGTGTTGAATTGTTTATTGTATCATTTCTTTGCAGCTTAATTTTTCCTTTGCACTCTTTCCCTTAACTCCAAGTCATTCCATTCAATACATCTCATTCTCGGGACCCACGGTGGGCAAACAAGAGTGGCAGCCTTTCTTCTCCTAAATATTTCACAAGGGATTAATCATGTAGTGGCATGCAGTGATAACCTACATGTTAGAGCAAGTTTTTCTATGTCATTGACCCAGTTACCTCCACTCTGGATTGACATGCAGATATTTTGTATTAGTGGTTTGTTGAACCTCTCCATTATTCTATTGGTAGAGGGATGGACTATTGATGATTTATGGTGTTCAATCCCCATGTTATCTAAAACTTGTGCATAGTTCTAGAAGTGAACTAGATACCATTATCAGTTAGAAATGTCTTGGAAAGCCCTGCCTTTGGAAAATGTCATCCATGAACATGGCATTGCTGCCTTCGAATCTGCTTCATATATTGAACATACCTCCACCCATTTAGAATAAAGGTCAACCATTACTATCAAATATGTCTTTTTACCTTCTCTGGACGGTAAAGGACCCAAAATATCTAATGCAATGTATTCCCATGTAATGTTTGGCATTTCAATGTGTTTCAACGGTTGTCTATGTGTTTTCAGTACTTTGTCTGGAGATGAGCATGTGATGCAATTTCTTATTAACTTATAAGTCCTAGCCACCAGCAGTCTGCTCGAATAACTCCTTTCCTTCTGGACATTGCCATGTGATTTTCACAAGCTAATGAATTAGCTTTTTTTTTTTATCCCATTATGGGTGTAATCCTTCCTGCCCTCACAACATGTAAATCTTTGATGCCTATTTCATTTCTAATTTTATGGAATGACCCAATACCATGGCAGGTGTCCACCTTGCCCAATCATTGACATCAAACTCTTTTACTTGTTTAGGTTCAGGATCATGATTGCAACATTTCTCCCATTTCTCCGGAGTTATGGAACATCTTGAATTAGTTCTTCTGAGTCCTCGTCACATATGTTTATTGAAACTCCAGATAGGTAATCTGCTATGTCATTTTCCTTACCTGGAGCATGTTCACTGGACTCCCCAAAAATATACTTGTCGCCCCTCCTGTCTACAAAACAGAAAACAGCCTCTTGACTCAAACAACACCAATCCAAACACTTTCACGGCTCAGCTCTCTTCCAGCTTCACTGGCTACAAAAACCCCAGACAAATTACTTCCAAAGGCATATACAAGGTGATCCATCTCAAACCTCCATCCGACCATCACAACGAACTGAAACCCATCCACCATGAAAACACAAGTCAAGCCATCCGAAATCCCTTTCACATCCCACTTTGAAAGGTAACATGCACACAAAAATGAGCATCACCCAATGGGCACACAGAGTTTGGAACGCTTTCCCACCCCCACAACCACGTGACACCTACAGCATCATCTTCATGAAACGCATCAAAATGTAGCTCTTTCCCTGCATCTAACCAACAGGCCCCCGTCCCCTGCCATCCTTTGCCTATCCTAACCTTCGTATTCTGCCCTTTTAAACATTGTAAGGTGCTCTGAGTCCCTCAGTGCAAGGCCATATCTGTATACATGTTTAAATAAAGTAATACATAAACTAAAAAGGCAGCAACACAGTAAGCTACTGTGTAAGTAAGCTATCACACACCAATTAGGTACGGAATGGCAAGCAGCACTTGACTCTTCTCTCCGCCCTTTGCAACTCATCCAGAACAGGACTGCGAGACTTGCCGTTGGCCTTAAGCCCAGGGATCGTATCTCCCCAGGACTGAAATCTGTACACTGGCTCCCAGTGGCTGCGAGGATTAAGTTAAAAACCCTATGCATTGTCCACAAGGCCTTCTGGGGTACTGGGCCTCAATACCTTCAACTCTCTCTTCCTAAATATCTTCCTTCTTGAGCTCTTCGCTCATCCGCCTCCAACTCCCTCTCAGTCAGTCGCTTCTCTGAGCAACGAGTTGGTGGTAGATCTCTTTCTTCAGTAGCTGGGGCCTCCCTCTGGAACAGCCTCTCTGCCTCCCTTAAAGTTTAGGAGAACCATCTCTGGTTCCGGAAGCACCTTAAAACCTTTCTCTTTGCTTCTGCTTTTTCTCCTCTCCCCTGCTGAACTCCAGGCTGTAACCGGAAGTGCACTGATTACCTGGATACTCTCTGATCTAGGGCCCAGGTCCCATCCCCCGCCAGTCTAACACACCTGCACTGCCTGTCTGGCAACCCCACGCTTCGGGACTGTTTCTGTATCCCTACAGTCCCCCTACCAGCACTTGACACCTGTTGTCTGCACTTACCCTTGCACTTGCCAGCTGCTGGGCTTACTTTTACTTATTGTTATTATCTATTCCCATGTACTGCACTGTCCCTTCCCACATCCCATGCACTTGCGCGATCTGAATGACACCTGGCCTAGTAGTATTGTTGTCTGTCTTCCCTTTTGTTCCCCCTCTCTATCCTCGTCGCACCTTGAAACACTTGTGTATGGGCGCGTTATAAATGCCATATGATATGATATATCATATCACTTCCAATGTCTCTTATAGGCACCCACACAGTTGTAGCCTAGGTAGGCACCAGTGCTGTAAACTTTCAAAAAAAAGTATGAGCTTTCCTCATCGATAAAGCATAGCAAGCACAGACTTCCCTCCTAAATAGGACAGGTAGAGAACAGGTATGGAAAATGCATAAGTAGGGCCAGGGCTGGTGCAAGCACTAAGCAAACTAGGCGGCTGACTGGAGTGATCACTAACAGGGGATGCCAAAAAAGCAGAGTTTTCCTCTCCAGTATCATGAATTACCAAAGAGAACTAAACCAATCTGAGCTCTAGTGGCTGTATGATGCCCTCCTTAAAATAGGGGGTGTCCTGCTACAACCAACAGTGCTCACCTATATGAATCATTAACATAGTAAAGTAGTGATAGCAGAGGTATTGCCTAGTGAAACCTGTTTTCAGGCTGAATAGCATATGGTCCGGCTCAAGTAAAAACACACAGGCCTGGAAGAAAACCTTATTGAAAAATCAACACGACAGGTCCAGGGCACACATCCCAGGCAGGTCAGATTTATGATAGATCCCTCCTGGAATATCCAGAGGCAGTGTATGGGACAGCCGAATTAGACACATCAGGTGCAAACACAGGCATGGACTAGGCCACCGGGAAACCAGGATTTTCCCCCGCTAGGCCTTGGGGAAGGATACATAAATCAAATGGGAACACTGAGCGTATCAGAGCCATGCCTGGGTGTGGTTCACTTTGCCTGCATCATGATTCCAGAGGCTTACGTGCGCCTGCGCATTGTGGGGGGCACCACCCCTGCCAGGCTTCAGAAACTGCTTGTGCCACGTGTGCCAGCTGCATCCGCAAACAGCATGTACAGATCATACATTGATACGACCAGCACAGGCTTCTCCCCTAAATAGAACAGGTTCAGGAAATACAAAGGTAGAGCCAGAGCAAGCTTTCCTCAAACAGGTGAAACCATGAACAGTCAGTGCAAGCTTCCCTCAAACACCTATCTTATACTGAATGGGTAAAGCCAGACAAAGCGTTGCTCACAAACAGATGAGTTTGTGCATGGGTCACCATAAGCTTCCCTAACAACAAAGTGCACATAACGTGTGGACAGGTCTAGTGCAAGATTCTCTCTCAAACATCATTAGGAGAAGAGCACGCTTCTCTCACAAACAGTTCAGTATGGGTTTGTGCAAGTTTCCTCACCTAAAATGTCAAAACAAGCTTCTCTCACAAGCAGCTACAACTATAGAATGGACAAAGTCAGTGCATTGTTCCCTCACTTCCAGATGCAAGTACAGTATGGGCAAAACTATTGCATATTTCCCTACAAATGCGTACATTGACAGCACCGTAGTGCCAGCCCAAACATCCCTCACAAATATGTACCACATGGGCAGGGCCAGCGAGCGCCCCATGCAAACAGTTACTGGTATATCATGTGAGGACCAGTTTAGGTTTCTTTTACAAACATGTGCACAAGTACAGCATTGGCAGAGTAATGGTTTGCAAGGGCCTGTGCAACCTTCTCTCACAAATGGGTACATGTATAGCACAAACAGGACCGCAGCAAGCTTTCACTACATGCGGCTATCAGTGGAGCATTTTAAGGGCCAGCGCAGGGTTTCCGCCTTTATTGGCACAGATACAGACTGGTGATACAGACTGGTCAAAGCAAAGACAAGCTCCACCCACCAACAAGCCCATCATGATTGCTGGCTCTATGCCTCCCTGCGGGCTTCCATGCATACAGGGGATCTACCTTCACATAACGCCCTATCTGAATCAGTAGCTCGTATCAGTTATGTGCTGGCTGGGGAATCGGATGTGTAGAGGGGGCAGACTCTGCAAATATGCCTGCTGTCTGCACTCTGTCATGTAACAATTCTCGCTGCTGGTCTTCCTTCTCGTATCAGAGTGCAAGGATCACGTGACGAATTTGACTGTATAAGAGTCTCTCTCTCTATCTCTCTCTCTCTCTCTCTTTCTCTCTTCCCCCCACCATCCGCAGGCCAGTTTGGCTGGAGCATACGTGGGCATACGCTGCAAGCAAACTATCATTCTCATCCCTTCTGTTCAGGGTCATACTCACTTGCCTGTGAATTGCTCTGGCCATGCTTATAAGTGACCTCAATTAGCAGGGATCAGACCTTTTTTCATCTTTAATTTCCCAGCATTCTTCAATGACCTTCCAAAATGTTCAATCAATTTAATGCTTTTCACTTTGGTTAATGTTGGTCCAGCATTTTAACATCAGATAACCCACATAAAACTTTAACAGTTTCAGAACCATACGTTTAGCTTCAACATGCAAATATTTTCAGCCAGAATGCTTGCCTTACTTTATAGCATTCACTTGAAAACCGTGCACTAGCCTCACCTACAGGGTCTGGCCATGTCCAGTATAATTAGGCATTGCTTTGAAGGTTTACACAGAAAATTGCAAATCGATTGGCCATTTTTCGTTTTTAAACATTGAAGTGTGTACAGTTATGTATTGACCCAGGTACCGTTTATGCCCAAAAATATAAAGTCTATTTATGCCTGCCGCAGTTTTAAAATTGCATGGACAAATACACTTCCATTTCATGCAAAAAAGTACATTTGCGTTACTTATAAAAGATGGCAGCCTGAATGTTGGCTACCCACACTCCGCATAGCACTCTGCTGCTCTTGAACTAGGTCTGAGATTTAAACAATAAAAAAATAAAAAATAAAGAATACAAAAGTGTTGTCAGTACCCAGAGGCAGTGCTTCCAGAACAGCTTAAAAAGTGAAACTATTAAATGGTTAATACAGATTAAAATGTTTAAGAAAACATGTTCTGCAATCACAGCACAATGTCCTATGCTGAGATTATGTGGAAAAGACCAGTCAACACCTTGTTGCTGAACATGAATGAGGCTCCTTTGTGCAACCAATCTCTCTCTTGCTCCTCCATCTTATATCTCTACTCCGGCTGTCCCATGCACTGCCTCTAGATGTCCCAGGAGGGATCTAGCATGACTCTGACCTGCCTGGGTGAGTGATCTGGTCGTGCCATGTTGATTTATCAATACGTTTTTCTTCCAGACCTCTGTGTTTTTACTTGAGCTAGACTAGGTGCAAGTCAACCTGAAAACAGGTTTCAATAGGCAATAGCTCTGCTTCTACTACCAAGTGAACGATTCCTAGACATGAGAGCACTGTGGGTTTTAGCAGGGAAACCCCAGGAGGGCATCATGCAGCGACTATAGGTCAGACCGGTTGTTAGGGAGAATTCTCCAGAATGGCTAATTTCCCTTCCCTCTGAGTCACTCAGCAGCTTTGCTGGCTGTCTAGGATATTTTTTTTTCACCTGGTAAGAGTGTGAGCCTTTTTTCCCACTCCTACATGTGTTTCGCTGTGTGTGTTTAAAATGTTTGTGTTCATAGACTGTGGAGCTTCACCGACTCCATAGGGATCATCTTTTTACTGTGTGTTACAAAGCACCCTCATTGCACTGACACAGGGTTGTTTTTTTCCAGACATCCCATTTCAAACTCCATTTTCTGGGACTGACTACTGTCTCCCAGAACATGTAAAGTTGCCATTGACTTTATTAGTCTTTTTAAATTCAAAGACCCAGTACAAATTATCTTACATAGAGTTCTGGAAAGGGTTAAGAGTTATCCCTGTTTGTCTGTCTCTCATGGAACATTATTTCGTTCCCCCTTCTTTAAGATTTGGCTGGTGGCAGTGGTATCTACCATATTTTTCTACCGCAGTTTATTTAGATACCCTTGGTACTGTTTTAGATTAATTTAGTAGCCTCAATATTAAATCCACTAGACCCCATTTACTTTTATTTGGTTCTGGCTGCGTTTATTTGTTCACCGTCCTTTGGTGGGCTTCTGCACAGAAGCCCTCCGTAGGCGCCTGAATGTCTGAGGGGGACAGGATGTGAGGGAGGTATTTGAGACTCCCTGCACAGGGTCTCCTTGGAGACCCATGTCACACTCTTTATGATTGGCTGTGGTGACTTTCCTGCCAGGACAGCCACCCTGCTGTGTGATTGACAGCCAGGCTGTATGAATGGGGGAAAACTGCATAAAAAACAAGTCACTGGGACTAGGAAGGCAGAGTCACCACTGGATCGAGAGAACCGAAGAGAAGCTGAAAGAAAAGGACCACTACCACGACTGAACCTCCCGGTGAAGCTCTGCTTCGGGTCCGAATCGCCAAACTTCGACGAAAGAGAAGATCTGCAAGGAATCTTCTTTCCTCCAGCTGGTGGGTCCAACCAGTTTGCCAAACACCAAGAAAGGCCTCCCTCTCCTGGTCAAATTAGCTGTACATTGCTGGAGTGAACCGGATAGCCAGGAGGCTCGGACCCTGTTTGGGTTTTAAGGAGCACACCTTTTATTTGTTGCTTTGCTCTGCTGCTGGTTTCTTCCCTGTGCAGGACCCTCCAGTCTTCCTACTTCATGTCAGTCCAACAGTCGCTTCAGAAACCGTGAGCCTGACGGACCTGCCAGGAACTTCTGCCTCAGCTTCAGCCTTCGTCTACATTTAAGGTGCTGTTCTAACCCGGTTGTTTGTTACGTCCGACCGCAGTGAAAGTGTTTGAAATCTTTCGCCAACTCAAGGGCTTATCATTCTCTACTCTTTTAAATAACTTTCCCTTCGACCAACTTTGTTTCAAACTCTTGGCAAAGACTTAAGCACAAACTACTCTGAACTGTGTGATCCTCTGCAAAGACTCTGAACCATTAACATTGGCCCAGGCCTATTGATTTGAATCCTCATTGTAGCAAGTCTTTTCTAGATTGCCCTGCCTACTTACTTGTTGGTGCTGTTTAATTGTGTATAACCTTGTTTTTCCCTCCCTTTTAAATTGCTGGAGTGCCATTTTGCTCACACTTCATTTTGAGCTTAACCTGTTCAGAATTCATTGGGTGTTGTGTAGTATATTAAGAGTGTGTTTTTTCTGCTGCTTGACTTAGTGAATTGTGTTACAACTGATGTGTAAATAAATGTATATTCTTCTGCTCAGAAACCTTGAGTCAGTGTTTGTTTGAACCATAGTAATTGCTGTCCTTTGTGTAACTTCTGATACTGTTCACTTTACTCTTGAGATAAGTCTGGCTGCTCAGCCATCGCTACCACTTTACTGTGTAGTACAGGCTTGTACCAAAGGTGAATATGTACTTGCACTTGTAGTCTTAATTGTGTGTGGTGTTCCCAAAGGGTACTGCCGTATGATTCTGCCTAACACTGGTTTACGACTCGTTCATAATTCATGATACTAGAGGGGAGCATTCTGCTGTTTTGCTGTTTTTGCCCCCTCTGCTAACCACCACAGAAAGTGATTATGTTGTGAAAGAGGTCAGTAGCAGCACTGCAAAATGTATTGCGTCAGTGGGGGCAGACAGCATAAGAGCACAATACTGCGTGTCTTGAGAGTGAGATCCCTTCAGAGGCACTGGCATATTCTGTGTCACCCATACGTGGTCTCACCTGGTGGTGAGAGGTGAGAGGTTCTCCCTCCGTGAAAGTCAGTCAAAATTATGCATCTTGATATCCAATAATAGCGTTGCATGTCAAACTTTCTTTAGTACAGGAAACCTTGTTCACCTTAGCATGAGAGCTACATGTATAATTAGCTTTTAGTGCCTTTCATTTGGGGCAGAGAGTGGCATTCATCTCTCAGGATTTAAACAATATAGTTGTCACTCAGGTATCCCTAAAATCCCTAAATAATACCTTCAGCTCTCTCTTCCCAAATATCTTCCTACTCGAGGTCTTCGCTCATCTGCCTCCAACTCCCTTAGGGTCAGTCGCTTCTCCAAGCAGCGAGTTGGTCGTAGATCTATCTCTTCGGCAGGGGCCTCCCTCTGGAACAGCCTTCCTGCCTCCCTGAAACTTAAGGAGAACGATCTCTGGTTCCGGAAGCACCTCAAAACCTGCCTCTTTGCTTCTGCCTTCTCTCCGCCTCTCCCCTGTTGAATTCCTGGCTGAAACTTCACTGGCTACCTGGGCACCCTTTCTGATCTCGGGCCCACACCTACACTACCTCGCTGGCAACCACCACACCTGGGGACTGTTATTCTGTATCCCTACAGTCCCCCTACAAGCACTTATGTCTGCTCTTACCTTCCACTTGCCACCACCTGGCGTTTATTTATCTTATTATTCTACTATCTCATGTACTTCCCTTTCCTCCATCACTTCCCCCACACACTTTTCCCTTTCCCCCTTCCCATGCACTTGCGTGATCTGAATGACACCTGGCCTAGTAAGATTGTTGTCTGTATTCCCCCTGTTTCCCCCTCCCTTTCCTCGTCATGCCTCGAAACACTTGTGTATAGGCCCTTTATAAATGCCATATCATATCATATCAGGTCATGTTATGTTGTGTGGTTTTTTGTGTGTATTTACTCTGGTGAGCCTGCTTTGAGCATGGGCGGCAAACATCAGACAGTGAAAGGAAAATGTAGCAGATGTGAGGGGGACAGGTTTTGATGGTTGCTTTAATCTCATGTACACAACTGTCAGACCATTTTAAAGGGTTGAGTATCAGAGTTTAATATAAATTGAAGGGGCAGGAATGTCCCACACAGTCTACAGGTTCTCATGAACATAAAATGATAAAACCTTCAGCAGAGCCGACCTGTCCAGCCAACTACTGCCCTATTTCTACCACCCCTTTCTTTGGGAAACTGCTGGAAAAGCTGGCCTTGCCACAACTTACCTCACACACTGAACCTATGGGTGGTCTCCATGACGATCAATCTGGATTCTGAGCATCCAGAGGCACAGAAACTGCTCTTCTGAACATCCATGAAGAACTGTTCGCTTCCTTGGACTCTCACTCTCCAGCTGTCCTCGTCCTACTTGATCTCTCCTCTGCCTTTGACACGGTCAACCATTATATCCTCATCAAATGGCTCCACGATACCCTTGGCATCTCAGAGCGGGCACTGGACTTACTGGCATCATTCCTAAGAGACCATTTGTCCCAAGTGATCATGGGCACCTTTTCCTCCACTACTTCTTTCTCTACCTGTGGTGTCCCCCAGGGCTCAAACCTCTCCACCTGGCTCTATAACACTACCTTGCTCAGCTGGCACTCCTCATTTTCTCTTTCTCTGTCAACTTCCACTGCTACACAGATGACACACAGCTCTTTTTCAAACTTTCTGCTGACACTCTAGCCTGTACTATCATCCCTGACAGCCTTTCTGCCATCCTGTCCTGGTGCACTTCCAACAATATCTGCCTCAAATGACAGCAAGTATGAGATTGTTCCCATGGGGACCCCAGCTCCCACTGTTTCCCATCACTTTGGCCATCCTCTATGGGCTCTATCCCTGCCCCACCATCTGAAGACATAAACCTTAGAGTCATCTTTAACTCCTTTCTCCTTCATCCCTCACACTCAGGACATTGCCAAGGCATCCAACTCCCAACTCTTACTTCTCAATGGAATTTTACCTTTTCTCACTTTCCCTCAGAAGCTGAATATTTCTCGAGCCCTGGTTCTCTCTAGGCTTGACTATTGCAATAGCCTTCTCTTGAATTTACCTTCCTCCACCTAGAGGTAATCCAGAATAGGGCAGCAAGACTTATCCTTGGCCTTAAGCCCAGGGACCACATCTCTCCTGCCCTAATAACTCACCACTGGCTCCTGGTTGCTGAACAGATTACATTTAAATCCCTCTGCATCATCGACAAGGCTGTTTGAGGCCTGGGACCATGCTATTTGCAATGTTCTCTTATTAAATACTCTCCCTCTAGGCCTCTACGTTCCACTGGCACTAACTCTCTATGTGTAAAGCGTTTCGCTAAACAGGGGGCTGGAGGCCGATCATTTTCTTTGGCTGAATGCTTGTTATGGAAAAGCCACCCCTTTCCACTTCATCTTGAGCAGGACTTGCTCAAACTCCAGGAGCTCCTCAAGACTTTCTGCTTCACTTCCTCCTTCACTTCTTCCCTCATCTGCTAATCTCAGAGTCACTGTGATCGGTGACCAGGGTCCTTATGTATCCTCGGGGGTCCTAACCTCCCACACCAAATCACATCATCCTCTGCCTACCACACAGCACTTGCCTCAGCACCCTCCGGCCTTCATCCTGTAGGATTGCTACCTGATACTGATCCATGCTGCATAGAATTTACCATACTATGCACTTCATCTGCTGCTGACCCATGAGCACGGACACTCCAGCACCTGCCACCTCACTCCTCTGCCCTAAACCTGCACATTCTGAATACTCACAAGGCATAGCAGGTTCATCTTTACCTTCTACTGTATTCATTATTTTTCATTCCCATGTTCCCTTCCTGTTGCCTTGTATGCACTTTGAAACATAATTTACTTACTATATAAGGAACTAACAAATGCACAATAAACAATAAACACAATCTGAGGAAATGTGATTCCTCTCCTGTCCTTTCCCAGGCCATCTGCATGGCTATGGCTTCTCATTTCATCTCTAAAACTCAGGACATCCTGTCCTCTCTCTCTACTACTCTCCCCTTCCTTCTTCTACTCCCTGCTCTTCCTCTGGCCCTTCTTCGGCCTCCGCTCCTCCCCTCTTCTCAGCCTTTCCCCTGTTCTCCCCAGGTGAGATTTCTAGACAAGTCCAATCTATGGAAGTCCCATCAAAACGGGTGCACCCATGTTCCTCCAAAACTATCAAGGACCAACATTGACTCCCTGGCTCCTGCCCTGGCCGACTTCTGCAACCATTCTTTTGCCACTGGAGTCTTCCCTTCCACTCTGAAGCATTCCTTTGTGCACCCCCTTCTTAAGAAACCCTCTGCCGACCCATCGTGTCCGGCTAACTATCGCCCAATCTCCATTACTCCTTTCCTGGGAAGACTCTTGGAAAAGCTAGCCATCTCCCAGCTCAATCATCACACTGAATCTGTTGGTTGTCTCCATGATCATCTGTCTGGCTTCATAGCTGGCTTCATAGCTGCCGGGGGCACGGAAACTGCTCTCCCGAACATCCATGAAAACCTGCTCTCCAACCTTGATTCCAACACCCCCTTTGTCCTCATCTTAATTGATCTCTCCTCTGCCTTCGACACGGTAAACCATGCCATCCTCCTCAACCGTCTCCGTGATAACCCGGGGATCATCGGTCAGGCCCTGGCGTGGCTGACTTCTTTTCTGTCTGATCGACCCTCCCATGTTCAACCTGGGTCCTTCCTCTCCTCTATCTCTACCTGTGGTGTCCCCCAGGGGTCTAACCTCTCTCCCTGGCTGTTCGACCAATACCTGGCACTTCTTGCCTACTGCATTACTGAGCTCTGCCCCAACTTACAGTGCTATGTGGTTGACACTCAGCTCATTTTCAGGCTTCCCTCAGCCACCTCTTCTCCCTCTCTCACATCTGACTGTCGTTCCGCCATCCAGGAATGGTGTGCCGCCAATGATCTCTGTCTTAATGCCAGTAAGACCGAGATTCTCCTCATCGGCACACCCACACCCTCCTTTCCTGCCACTCTCTGGCCGGTCTCTCTTGGCCCTCTTCCTCCTCCCACCTGTGAGGCAAAAATCCTTGGGGTCATCTTCGACCCCACACTCTCCTTCTCTCCTCACATCTCCGACATCTCAAAGAAGTCACACTACCAGCTGCACCTCCTCAGGGGTATTCTTCCTTTCCTCTCCTTCCCCCAGCGGCTCACCGCCTCCTGAACTCTGGTTCTCTCTAGGCTGGACTATTATTATATGATATTCTATTTGTATTGTGCTTGTACACAAGTGTTTCAACTATTGCAACAGCCTTTTTCTAAATCTGCCTGCTTCACCCTCCGCCCTCTGCACCTCATCCAGAACAGGACTGTAAGACTTGTCCTTGGCCTCAAGCCCAGGGATCACATTTCTCCAGGACTGAAATCTCTGCACTGGCTCCAAGTGGCTGCAAGGATTAAGTTCAAACCCCTCTGCATTGACTACAAGGAATTCTGCGACCTGGGGCCTCAATACCTTCAACTCTCTCTTCCTAAACATCTTACTTTTTGAGCTCTTCACTCTTCCGCCGCAAACTCCCTCCGGTTCAGTCACTTCTCCAAGCAACAAGTTGGTGGTAGATCTCTTCCGTCGGCTGGGGCTGGGGCCTCCCTCTGGAAAAGTCTTCCTGCCCACCTGAAACTTGAGGAGAACCATCTCTGGTTCCGGAAGTACCTCAAAACCTTTCTCTTTGATTCTGCTTTCTCTCCTCCTCTCCCCAGCTGATTTCCTGGCTGAAACTGACCTTGCACTGGCTACCTGGCCACCCTCTGATCTCGGGCCCAAGTCCTCTCGCCCGCCAGTTGCACCCCTGCACTGCCTACCTTGCAACCCCGCACTTGGGGACTGTTGTTTCTGTATCCCTACATGCCCTTCACCAGCACTTGACACTTGATGCCTGCACTTACCCTTTACCCTTGCACTTGCCAGCTGCTGGCCATACTTTACTTATTGTTATTTATTCTATTATCCTTTTACTGCACTGTCACCTCCCTCTTCCCCTCGCACTCTCCCCTATGCCCTTCCCCCTTCCTACGCACTTGCATGATATGAATGACACCTGGCCTAGTAGGATGGTTGTCTGTCTTCCCTCTGTTCCCCCTCCCATGCCTCGTTGTGCCTTGAAACACTTATGTATGGGCACACTATTAAAGCCATATCATATAATTTCATATAGCGAGGCAGCAAAAAGAGAAAAAGGAGGGAGTTTAGGAATTGAAAAGTAGGCACAAAGACAAGAAGCATTCACAGGAAAGAGAGGTGGGCAAAGTGAGAACAATAACCAAAGGAGAAACACTATGTTTACTTTTCATCACCCACCTGCATCTTTCTGCACCCACTGAAAGAACAATTCAAAAGGCATAACTTCATCACTAAACTCTACTGATTATTTTGAAAGGACATGTGTGGTACTGTATGACTTGCCACATCCAAGGAGTAGCATTGAAGATTGGCACAAGTTGTTTCTACATTTCCATGGATGATGTGATCTATGAGCTATTTTAATAGGGCCAGTTTGAGATGAATCACCTCAACGCTTGTTGATTGAGAGTTTTAATATCTTTAGCTTCCAGTGATGTCATTTCCAGTTAATTATTCATAGCTCATTAATAAAGATGTGTTCTTCAGAACTCTTAGATGATCTTGAGAGGCTCATTGACTCACAATGGCAAAATCTTCAGTTACTTGAAGACAATAACGTATCTATTGCTATATAATAAATAAAGGAGTTCAAATGATGAATTCATATATTTCAAAGAATAGAAACCACACAAGATGCAGACTGATATACCTTTTATTGGACTAATAGAAAGAATTAAGCAGAATCGGAACACAACATTAGCTTTCGAAGTCCCACAGATGTCTTCATCAGATGTTGAAGAGTGAAATGATTCGTAAAGGAAGGCCACAACAAAGATCATTTTGAAAATGAAAAAACAAGAATGATTCAATGGCTGGGTGTACAGAATGAATGGAATATGGGCCGGGAATTGCTTTCTTATCTAAAAGACCATAAACTCTCCTGCAAGTTGGCTACAAGGGTGTAAAACTGTACACACTCTGAGAGTTGCAATTAACAGAAAAAAGTGAACAAAACGATTATTTTCACATGTAACCATTAAGTTAGGTGCAAGCAGTCTTAAGGTTGGTCCTGCTGATTTCCTAAAATTACTGATGTTATTTTAAAAGGCGTATTGGAGTGAACGTTTTTAAAACACATAATTAGGTAATGGGTTACTTTGTATTTTAATCACATAGTCTAAAAAAGTGGTTTGCAGCCTCAAAGTAGCATCTGGGAGTTTTACTGATTCCAATGTAGCAGCTAAATCTTCATGGCTTGTATACAGTCGGGCAGTCCATAAATGTGCTCTAAGGTTTAACTGGGGCAGTCTCTAATGTTACCTCACTATACTTGAAGTTTCACAATGGTTTCCTGGCTTACGTACAGTGTTGCAAATGATAAAAAAAATGGTACCCATTTTTGGACGGTGCAGTGTCCTCTGTTATCTCAGCTTGTCTCATGCTCGATAATGGCCGACAAACATTTGAACTTAGATGGCCAGGATTTCTGTTGTGGTTGTCCTGTCCCACTCGCACATTAGCGATCCTGAACAGTGTCTGGCAGCTGTTGGTGAGAAATGGTGCTGGTTATGGTGGGTGCGTTTGGGCTTTGTTGATGTAATTGCACTGCTGGACCTGGGCTCAAAGTTGGCCACAGTGTGTTATGAATCCAATGTAAATATTAAGACCACTGTCTTTTACACTAAGCATCTTCAGGTATTTCATCTCCGATGTACGTTTGTGTGTGGTATTTGAAATGCCACCTTTTAAAGCAATCAGGGATAGATCCTGCAATGATTGCCCATCCTCTGTGAAGTGTTGACCCAATGGTGTTTATGTTTTGTGGTTCGAGATGGTGTTTCTGTATAGCTTCAGCCTTTAACACATTTCTTTGCAGGTTTCAGCCACGTAATTCCTTAAACAAATTTTCTGCATTGGATGAAGTTAATGACAAGGTTACCTGAGTAGTTTTGGAGCTTAACGTTTTAACTTTGTCATTTCCAGCTCAGCATGCAATTCCCAATGCAACCAATGACATGAAGGCAAGTTGGAAAGACCGCATATTTCTCCGATCCATGCATTCCTGTTTCATCTACCATATTTCTCTTTATTCTGTCATGTAGAGCTGATTGTGAAAGTCATAGGTGCTCCTGAAGTACCCTACCTAGCTGTAAAGAGTTTTCTCTAAGCATGTTTGAGTCTTCTCTTTACCCTCTTTATTAGATCTGTCAGCAGCCTTTGACTTGCTAGACCATAAAATTATACTTGAACCTATGGCTATGGTTGGAGGACTCTCGATAGAGGCAATTACATGGCTCAAATCCTTCCTGGAGGGACGCCTCTCACAACTTTATTGGGGTGACAATGCTTCTGAGGTAGAAACCATCACATGTGGAGTGCCAAACGGGGCCTGCCTCTCCCCATTGTTGTTCAACATTTACATCCTACCATTATGTGATGATATGAAATTAATAGATATTTTCTTCTGCAACTATGCAGATGATTTCCAACTGGTCCTGGAAGTCACTAGGGACTACGAAAAGGATCAGTTGTTGTTGAATACAACCTACATGACCATCAAAGGAATGATGTCAACCAATTGGTTGTGTTTGAACGTGGCCAAGACAGAGTTTATATTGTTTGACCCAAGACTCACAAGAGTCGATCGTAGTCAGAAGTACTCCAATTTTATCAGTGATGGCAGTCAAATAAAGGTTGTGCCTAAAGTTAACACTCTCGGCACTTACATGGAGGAAAGTTTAGACTGTAATGCCCATGTAGCTGCCATCACAAAAAACACAAACTATCACCTCAAGGTGCTTCGACAGGTTGCGCCTCTGATTTCGATAGAAAATCAAACCAAACTAGTGAGGGTAGTGATCCTCCCGTATGTGGATTACTGTAACGCCTTACTGGGACGTGCAAACAGGTCAGATGTTCAAGAGCTGCAAAAAATTCAGAACTCCGCTACACGCATCATCTTTCAGATGAAACGGTCTGAACCAACTTCTACAGCAAGGAAAAGACTACACTGGCTACCAGTGGCAGCTCGTATTCAATTTAAGCTGTTAATGATTTGCCATAAATGTATTTTTGGGAATGCTACAGTGTACCTGAAAGCTTGAATAAGCATATATCATCCCCAAAGAAATTTGAGGTCTGCTGAAAGCTTCTTCTTGAAACAGCACCTGGGTTAAACATGCCAGGGGCCTTGGTCGGGCCTTTTCCGTTCAAGGGGCAAGAGCCTGGAATGCTTTGCCATTATTTGTAAGAAAAACTGAAAATCATCTTGAATTTAGAAAGCACCTAAAAAGAGTGCTCTTCAACCATATGATTGATTCTTTTAGTAGCTTGAGCTTCATACTCTTGTCTCTCGGCGCCTGGATGCCTACAGGCTTTGGCGCGATACAAACAAAATAACATAACATAACCCACGATTTGTGTTTTTGAGGTTTTGACTGCAGGCATCATGGAACTTAGTGGACTTTAGATTTCATTCTATGCATTCTTGAATAAGTTAGTAGTACACCTGGCTAGATGAATTAGCTTCAAATCAATGAATGTTTAATTGTAGTGAGATGATTCATGTCCAGACAAACGTTTAAGGTACTTGGCTGAAAGATTTGGGGTAATCATTGGATTGAAGAGTTCTGACATCTTCCTGCCAGCACATGTTGAAAGCAAATAAAGTATAAGGTTAATAGAATAGGTCCGAACTGCACACATTTAAAAGAACATTGTGAATCGGGCAAATCTTTTTTTGGGTTCAAGTGATGAGATACACTAGTGCATTTCATTACTTGCACCAACACATGTTTGACAATAGCCCTCTTACTGTAGATGTATGTTATGTGTTTTCCCCAAGTACAGAGCTCATAACATTGCAATATTACCACACTAAGGGCCTCATTGCACGGAAGGCGGAGGACGAAGGTGCTATTAGCACCTTGCACCATGCCTGTAAAATACTGGCACCGCCTTGGTGGAAAGGGGAATTACCGCCCCATTCCAAGGTTGGCGGGCGGTAATTCCCGCTTCCACCACTGCCCTTCCCCGTTCCCATTTTTGCCCCATAGGGCATAATGGGAATGGGGCAAAAGTTTGGGTTCAAGTGATGAGATACACTAAGCTTGATGAAAATCCCTTTCATGAAGTTGCAGTTACTATCTAAACCAATATGTTCACTTGAAATGTCTTTAATGAAGTTGTGGCAAAATATATACAAGAATTCCCAGTACAGGACTTTAATGACTTTGTACAAACATTGAAAAAGCAAACTCTTCCTGCATTGTCACTGTAAATATGATGATGTACCACACCAAACAGCCCCCCACCAAACACATTAAGGCACAGGCACAAACACATACACACACACATACAAAAAACATAGCACAGCTTGGAAATAATTCCGACATGCACACCTATGAACACTTTTTTTTTTTACTTTCTTTTGTTTGACTTAACTTCAAGGTCACATGCAGCTGTTTCAGGAGTCAGACTCTCTCCCCGTTCTTCTTTGTTTACACATGTGTTTGTTCTTATCCTAAGGGACTTTTGATATGTTTCTTCCTTTTCATGGAAAAATGCCTTAAACCACTGCATATAAAAGAGGCAGGATCATAGGCCTAAACTACTTGCATAGCAGGGCCACAGCAGTGCCCAGAGTTTAATTGGCCAGCATCAGAGGGCTCATCTTGCCCCAAGGGCTCTCCACTATGGGGATCCTGCAGGGACCTTCGCTATGCTATATTTTAAAAATCTACTCAAAATGCCTTAGTATATGGCAACATTTAATCTATTTTGCACAACACAGTACCTCCACAGTAAAGTGCTTATTCAATTCAGTGGGCAAACAACTTTATCATCCTCAAGGAAGTAGAGAAATATGTGTGCAGATGTATTGCATCTACTCTACCCTGAAGCTAGCTTCTTGCATGCACATTCCTTGACATATATTGCTGCTAGTGTGAAGCCATGGTTTAGTTGTTAGATCACGTGTAGCCACATTTCTTTTGCTGTTCACATTTGATGTAAATGTGCCAACACTGACACTGTTGGAGGCAATGATGATATGCATCTTTTCTTTTCATTTCAGAAACCATACGCAAGCTTGACTCTGCTCGCTCATGTGCTCTTGCACTCGCTCCTTTATGAAGTCTTCATTTAGATACGTGCAACATCAAACCCCTATCAACACCTGCAGCAGCCATAACATTCCATAAAATCCCATAGTGTTGAACAATCCCACAATGTGACACCCTTGAAGCAAATTTGAGTTCCGACAAACATAAATAACTTTTTTTTATGGGGTGGTTCTCATGATGGTTACACCTGGTTTGGAAGAAAAGAAAAAAAAAACTCTTGGTTAGGATGATATTCCTTATGGAGAGAGATCATCACACATGCATACTGCCCTAGTGTAGAGTAACCCATTGCCACATGATGTATTATGGACACAGTTGTTGTGCATTTGAGACACTTATTGATATGTTCTGAACTTCAGTATTGTTATTGATGTTTTAACCCACTGAGCTCTGCCCTGCAACATCCCTGTGTGCTGGTGGCACCAGAATCAGCAAAATGGCAGCCAAAGCCCTATGCGCGCCAAAACCTATGAAAAAAATTGAAACTGGAAAAGATGGCTGCCAAATCTACTTTGCCTTTTAACAGTGCTGGAAGGAGACCTCACTGCTGAAACCTGTGACTGAGCTGCCTACCGAGTAAAAATGGAACACTGCAGGAAAGGCAGAGCTTTATTGCAAGAAACCCAGAAATTGCTTTTAAACCCCTTTTCTTGGTTGCTGAAAATACAGAATGCCAGTCCAAAACATCAGAACACACCCAATATCTTTGCTGGGTGTTTCCCGCCACTTCATTTAAGGAATCCACATGAACATACAATGTCATGAAAAGCGGAATCTACCATCAAAAATATCCACAGTAAAAAGTGTGCTTGCCTGTGAAAATCTGTCAAAATCTGGGCGCAGTACCCGCGACCGCCTCTGACTGTTTCAAAAGCCTGCATTAAAACTGCAAATTTGCACCATTAAGATCTAATGTCTTAAATCTAAGTGACCTGTCATTAAGAGGAACATATGTTGTAACTATTTAATCTCCATGATTTAGAGACTGGAATCAGAGTTCTAGCTGCTTGATTAAAAATTGCAAGTTTTATTTTAAATTAAGAAACTTTGTATACATTGACAGTGGATTTAGCTGAACTAAGAATCACCAAACCAGTTTTCCCCAGCTTTCCCCAACAAAAGACATCTCCCTTGCTTCCCACCAAAGGCCAGGAACTCACATTCAGGTGTTGATTAAGAGAGGAGGAGATTTTTGGATGCTGCTCCTGGAGGAGACAAAGGACCTACCTTGGCTGAAACGATATGCAGATTGTAAGTGTCAATAGGGGCCTCTCCCAGAAGGAAGGGGGCGGATTGCATCAGGCCTGCCAAAAGCTTTGGAGGTGGGGACAGACGACCATTTGTGGATTCCCATAGCACAGAAAGCACATTTTTGAAAAAGACTGATAAATGACTTTCAAATGTGTAAAATGACAGTACTGTTAATGTGATATGTTTGTGCACATATTAAAAGGACCTAGAACTCTGTGCGATGTTCTGTGCAGGCATAGCAAAACTTCTGCTTTTGTAGCAATTGTATTCATGTCAGAAGCATGAAACTTCAGACAATTATGCCCATATACAATGTGCACATATGTATAAAATTGTGGACAAATTAGACATTGTGTCCCGGACAAAAAGTGTGAAAAGTTACCAAATCCAGACCCAAGATCTCACTGCAATGAGGCTTGGAAGAGGGTGTGCTCCACAAAATACGTGATCTATGTATGTCATTGGTATAAAGATTGTACACATGCAAAGATATATTATATCAAAAATAGATTTTATGTGCAAAAGGGGAGGTTTTCCCTGTCTCATAAACCACATCATCATGATGACACACTGTTTTCCCCTCCAATCAAGGGAGAGAGCAGACTTTAGCCAATAGACTACCTAGGGGGTGCGTCTAAGATAATTCAGCATATCCACTCCTTTATGAAACACATAAATAGAGACAGCTGAGGACCTAGAAACACACTGATCCACCCACCATCCCGAGATTGGCGAAGCACTTTGAAGGAGATCCATCCATACTCCTTGTTCCAGACTCCTGAAAACTTTGCAAGCAGAAAGGCTCAGAGCATAGCCGAACAACTTTCAGCTGGGCCTAATTTCCAGAGCCCATCACTAAACTTAAAGGGGAAAACAAAGAAACAGCCAGATTGTGCTGTAACTGCTTGCCTACCAAAGAATCATCTTCATAACCAGTAACGCAGATTACACCCCGTCTGGTGCCCTGCTGTGCTGTGCAGACTAGCAAGCCATTGCAGATCCAGTCCAGTCATGCTGTGCAGTGTAGACCAGAGCGCCTTGCTGTCCAGTCCTGCCGTGCGGTGTCCAGAGGGCCTTGCTGATCGTTGACTCATCCAGTCCGGTGTGCCTAGCAGTCTGTCCAAGAAATCCCTGACCAGAATCCCAGACGGTTCCATTCAAAACATTGGTAGTGAGTATCCATAGTATAGGATTGTCACTAGCCTATGTACTGTCCATAGTCATCCCTATCCAAATCAAATCTTATATCCAGAACAGTATTGTTAGAAATCCTTTTTGTCCTGCCTGAAGCTCTCTCTCTTATCCTATAGTCCTTCTGTAATAATATTGTCAAATCATCTTTGCGCTGATGTATTGCATCTGAAGAAAGGCAAGCGTCTCGGCGGGCAAAAACCTGATCGGTGAAGTCCTGGTCTGGTGGTTGTGCTGTCGTGTAGTTTGTATCTTCATAGTCCATCCCTAGTGTAAAGAAACCTTGTTTGTACTTTTAAAAGCGCATTCTTGTTTTACATTTTGCCTCTATCAGAAAAAACAACCTCGACGAAAACGTCCATAACTTCTTCATCTGTAATGCTATAAACAAAATGTAAGTGTCTACTTGAAGCTAACATCCTAAGCTTTCCAAAGAACCCAAAACCGTATAGCGCTGAAAAGCTTGCCGCAAATTTTTCGTTTGGCCAAAATCTATAACGTGTGAAATAGCTTTTCATTGCAAATTTAAGTTTTCAACTTGTTGATCACTCTTAAATCATTGCTAGTGCTTGTCTGAAACCATAGAAAGTGTCTCCCAGTAGTATTTCAACAATTTCAGTAAATTAAAACTATTTTGAGTGTTTTACCCATTAATTTCAAGCCAACTTTAAAACCATTTTTGACAAGTTTGCCAATCAATTCTGTTTTTCTCTGGTGTTTGCTGGGGGGAAATTGGGATTGATATATGTGCTTGAATTCTGCATTTCTGAAACTTGTTCTCTCTCCTTCTATCCCTTTATATTGCATATTGGGGGACTGATTAGTTTGCAGGGGGAAATATTAACCACATTGCCATTTGATTGAACACACACAAACGGATTATTTCTGTGCTGCATCATTTTTTCCCATCATTGCTCTTTGTGATTAAAGAGATTGCTTAGTGTGACATTACCCCATTGGTGATCATTGTATACCCATTAAAATAGTGTGATATATATATTGTGAAATACATAAATAAATATTTTTAACTTTGCCTGATAGCCTGATTCCTGGTTCAGTGTGACGGGGGGGGCTTAAAAGAGAGGGGTGTGATGTAAGTGGTACATCGTTCAGAATAAACAAACTCATAGACACAAAGAAATAATTAAGGGTTTTTGTTGTGCATCCCACGCTAGGCATTCACTTCGGTGAAGTGCCGGATTGAAATCACTTACAGTATCCTGCTTGGGCCTTCAAATTGCAATTATTCTTCAATTTTCACAATCTAAACACGGCCATGGAATGTTAAGAATATTCTATTCTAGTGATGTCATCACTGATCAGGATATACTAACATGTGTAATTTATAACAGAGGTCTTCCACAGAAGGAAGCTTTTTAATGAGTTGTGCCTCTATCATACACACTATGATGGTCCCAAACACAGGTTATACTATGAAAGCTTCACTATAACACTGAATATCCAGAGATGAACAATAGTCAACCACTACCTACACTTAAATGAAACTGCGTGTGATAGAATTATATGAAAAGGGTTTCACTTGGAAGCACTATTCAAAAAAGCTGACAGGTAATTGTGTTACATTGCTAGTTATTTCTACGTAACACAATGTAATGCAAAGTAAAATGGTCTCATATAGTGGACTTGTACCATTTAGGTGGCATCTTAGTGTGGAGTTCCGCAGTAAAGTGGGGCAGACAACGAGGGTTAAAGAAGGTAGAGGGAGAGGCAGGTGAATTGTTGAAGGGTGCATGCTAAATGTACCCATGTCCTGTAAACCAGTAACATTGGTTGTAGTGTATGCCTATTCCCAAACAAATGTATTAGCTGCATGCCCTGATACAAAGTTGGAGCAAGGGTCTGGGAAGACAAGGGGGTTATTTGATGTTTTGAAGATGTGGCTGGCTGTGCAATGACCTCTGAGTGGTTCTGTGGATGTGGTGGTGCTAGCAGGCAGGATATCCTGTATTGATGGTATTGGTCTGAATGGTGGCTTTGTGCTGGACTCAGTTCAATTTTATGATTTTTTATTGTCTGGTCATGGTAGGTCAGATTGGTCTTGAATGATCTGGTAATTTTTTTTGTGTGTTTGACTAATCAAGTAGAATAGTGAGCAATCAAGAATTAATTTTCAGTGGAAGATATAGCTTCAGCTATTGTCATTTTTGATTGGTGGACGTGCAGACGAGAATGCGGCTTTTGCTACATTATTTGTGAAATCATCTATATGGCCATTTTTTTTGTTTTGTGTAATGGCAGGGTGTTGATGTTTGGTGTCTGGGAAGGAAGAACTGGGGAGACTGACTGAATCAAGTCTAATCTCAACGGCATTTATAATTCAAGCATTGTGAACTAAAGTTGTTTCTTGTGATGCTGTTATTTGGCCTGGAGACTATAAGGGCAATGATTGTTATGTTTTGTATGTGCGAATGCTTGGCCAGAATGTTCCTGATGTATTATAATACAAGGTAACACCTACTGTTTAAGTCTGCTTTATTCAGTAATGGCATCCCAAAGGCCATGGCCTTTCCTATCTATCTTCCTCTGGGATATTTCTGGCCTGCTTTTACTGCTCAATGTCGCTAGGGTTTCTCTTCCAGTGTCAGCCCTTCCAGCGTTCTCTCTTTCTGGCTTTATTTATTTCTCTATAGCTACCTCTGCTGTGCTTCCTCCATGATCTTCCTAATCTCCCCCCTCCTCTTTCTCTAGCTCCACCCTTCCTCTCTTCTTTTTTTGCAGGGATACTAACACATGGAACCCCATGCTCCACCTGCCCTCATCCAAGCACCTTTCAATCTCCTCTATGGTGCATGTAGTTTTAGAGGTAAGCCTTCTCCCTTCCAATGCTCCTCGGAGCACCCATTGGTCTACCAGGTTACATGATCCTATTGGCCAATCTCTGGCTCAGCTATCCATCTATGGTTTGGGACTTCCTCTGGAATGGTTTTGGAAGACCTTTAGCGCCACTCCCTTTTCAATATCTATTTGTCTGATGGCAGCAATGTGCTCAGGCTGCTCATGTTCCTTGTGGTTTGCTTCCGGGGCTTATGAGGGTTCTTCCCAACTGGTTTTAGGGAGGATGTCTGTGTCTCCCCTGCTCTTGTTCAGTCCGTTTTACTGACAAGACCTTGACACGGTATTCAAGAGTGTGTTCGAGTCGTATTCCCACCTCCCTCTTCAAAACCAACTTGCCAAAATATGAGGGGCCTGACCTGGATCGCACAATCTGGTTAAAGGCAGCAGCACTTTTTTCAAAGGATCCACTAACTCTCTCCCTCTCTCTTCTCGTCCTCACGCCATGCAGTCCCTCTGTAAGTCTCCTGTCACTGCCCACTCCCTGCACTGCCTGCTTGTAGTATCCGGACTGCTGAGTGAATAAATAATGATGGCTTGTGATGCCAGCAGCGCCTGCCTGAGGGTTCCAGCAATAGCATTTGGTGCAGAAGGGAGAGGACGCCTGACCGAATGAGTGCTGGAAAAAAGAGTCTTTTTACCTCTGCTGCTCATTGATTACTGCAACGTCCATAAAGACTCATGTTCTACACTTCCGGAGTACTGTCAGGTTCCTGTGCTGTCAGCCAGGGGGACACTTTAATCGGCAAAAAGTGGTGACTGGATGTGTACCTTTTTGAGAAAGGGCCCGCACAATGTTGCACTCACAACACTCATGCTTATAAAGCATCTGAAAGTGAATATTCCATGATGCCTCCTGCTTGTGCGGGGAGGGGAAGGGGCACTGGCCATCGGGAACGGTAGGTGTGCTCATTTGTAGAAACATACACCTATGGTCTATAAAGTGCTACTGATGTTACTGCAGTATGACACTGTGCTGGGTCCCACAAGTTCATGTAGCCAGTTCTGGAGTAGCACAAGTGCATTCTTGTACTCTATTGCTGCTGGTGCTGCAGGCTAAGAAGTGTCCTAGTAATGGTCGAAAGCTGGCAGTCTGTGCAGTGGAGTGCCTCAAACACTGAGACTTCCAGTGCTTTCCATAGCATTTCTGGAACCGTGTCAGGAATGGCATTGTGAATTCGAGACTAATATCCCTAGTTGTCCGAGAAGGTAGCTATGCATGATGACCAGGCTGTCCCCTGTGTGTTTCCTCGCAACATTCGATGGGGCATTTTCCTCTTGTCAAGAGGAAGATTGCAACCATCTTCAGGACACCAGGCCGATTTTGCAATTAGCCCAGAATGGTCGCATTTTGTTTTGATCCATCATCATGCGACGCAGAGGAACATACATTTCTTGCAGAGTGACCTTTCCAGACTTTTCTGTGAACTTTGTGACCAGTCTATCCTTGCGCTTCCAGCCTCAACAGTTGGACGTGTTTTCAATTTAGCTGGGAATGACAGAAAGGATGCTTCCTTGAAGCCATAGTTCCAGCAGTTATGACTCTTTACTCTCAGGGCGGGTTCTTTTAACTGATGCCATAGTTGGTGCACTGGATCCCCCTCTTTAAATCAGGAACTTTGTAGTCAATGCAACTTTGATGTGGCATTTAAGGGGTATGTGTTAGACCAGTGTGGTTCCCTTGGAACAGTGAGGCCATGTACTGATGCATGCCTTTTGAATATTGAGCCCTGCATTGTGGGTCTTTGTGGGGCATTGTGGGGCCTTGTGGGGCTTTGTGCTGTTGATGCTCTTATGTTTCTGCATAAGCTTGTGTCTCAAAAGACATTTCAGTGAGTCTTTCTCAATGAGTTTAGCAATTTCTCCATTACATTTCTTAACCAGATTATATTATGCCAACCTCGTTTCTCACTTTATAGTATGTCCATTGCAGAGACTCAGTGTTTTTTTCTTAAAACTTCAGTTGCCATATCATCTCCATCCATACTTTTTCAATTTCATTTTCATGCATTCTTTCCTCCATATAACTGCCAGGCTATTTAAGTCCACGCCAAAAGGACCAGCATAATCGTCCTTGGCATTAGGTATTTCTGTGAAATCCTCATTACACACATTCCTATTTTTTCAGGAACTTGTTTAAAAGTAGTTAAAAAAAAAAGATGTTTGAAACTTGTGCTTTCCTATAGGTACATTGCAGTTCCTATAAAATGGGTATTCAATGGTTGCATACACAAGTTTACATAGGGTGTGTTTTATATATACTGCAATGTCTAACACATGTCATACTCAGTCGAAGGCTTACCAAATGTTCATTAAAGTGTACTATTCAACATTGGTCTCGCAACAATATTTATAGCGACCTATTAACACTATGGTTCTATAAATGCCCAAATAGAAATGTAATAGAAAGTTTTAAACTTATTTGCTAATACTCCTTTTAGTTAATCATTTTATGAGTAAGGGAATTTTCCATTCTTATATGCAATTGCATTTAGCACTTACGGAGGGTTTCTTCCGTGTTACTGTTTAATGATGGGCAATGTTTCTTTAGCATGTAGTCTTATGTATTGTACTACCATGTAGTATGGGTGGAACTATGAATGGGTACCACTGGGTGGTATCACATTATGGCTTTAGTGAGTTGGCGTGAATCCTATGAATGGAGTTTTAGCCAGACGGTGCAAATCCCATGTTTAATGTGTATGGTTTATGGGCTAGTTGACAAAGAATTTAATGTCCATAAGGTGTTCTATTACTAGACTTACTATTGTTCCCTCCTAAGCAAGTACATAAAGGAAGGGTGTTCGAACTTCCCAAAAAGTGTCCCGTGAACCTCTGAATCACACCAGCATAGTTCTCACTACTGGTAGAACCCTTCTGTCGGAATCCACAGGGGGCAAAATGTCAGCTACATGGCCTTCCGTCTCCCTCATCATTTCCTGTTCTTCATGACTCAGGTCTTCTTCTGCAAGTGGCTCTGAAGACCAACTCAGTCCTGGGGGCAATGTGTGCAGTGGTATCTGTCTACTATAACCTTCCTACTCTGTTCAGCTCCCGAGGGCGGCATTGGACTCTGTTATCCGGTATTACCCACACACAGAAAAAGAATCGAAAATAACGAGTCCCAAAATAGCACGTATTTTTGATCGAAATTCGGCTGGATTTTTGTTCACTTTTTAAAATAAATAGACGGGCGTGGGATAAGGGTATACATACATGTAAAGGGAAGCGGGTGTTTGTAGGGGGTCTCCTGCCACAATATGTCTTTTAAAGCAAAAAAGGGCAAAGGAATTTTTCGGGCACTCGACTCAGTATTTATTTTTATTTTTTCTGAATGTTCACGCATATCAATGGTATGTACAGGACCACTCTTGATAGCCCACCTATGCCAAATCCTAGACTTCATTATTTTGCCAGCAGAATATCTATCCCATGCCTCACCTCTACCACATGCATGGTGTGGGCCCTCCCTGCTGGATTCTTATGAGTCACTGCATGACTAGTGTCAGGCACAAGAACCCTTGAGGACTCCATGTTCCCACGCCTCTCACTGATCCGCTGCTTTGTGGCAGCCAACATTAAATGGATTTCTACAGACTGCACCTGCTTTTTCGGCAATCACAAAAAAATGATGCCACAGTCTGTATGGATCAAATGTTTCCATGGGGATGAACTCAGGGAGGGGTGGGCGGGGGCTTCATGGTTCAGACCAGTCCAGCACATGAAATCAATAGAGATTGGAGCCGATGAAATGACCCATCAGAATTACCCATTTTGTTGCCCCTTAAGCCCCTGTCTCCCTCCCTTTCCTGGAGTACAATACTGTCCCATACCATGTTGGCAGTCCATGTTCCCTGATCCACACTCAAAAAGTGGCACCAGCATTCCTGCTGATGCTGCACGCTTGCCCGCACGCTGGTAGCACACTCCCTGCCACAGCTTCTGGATGCAATCCTGTGGGGACTCTGATAACAACTTGACAGGTTGGAACAAAACGCATCTATCAAATCCCTTGAGTTCAACGCGATGTTATCTTGCTATCTACTTCACTTTATTGAAACTCATGTTACGCTTTTAGTATTTTTAAAGCGTGTGCTCTTTCGCCTACTGTGTGCCTGACAAGTAGAGCCAATTAAAAAATAATAAACCTAGGCATGTTTTATTCGTCAATATTTAATGTAAATTATTAAAGAGCTTATTTGCCATGCCTCACTAAACACATGATCGCTTCTCCAAATACTGCTGTGCCTTTCGAAGAAATAGTACGATCTCGGTTGACCGTGCCTGCCTTGAGAGCTCCGACCTAGTAGGAGATTGGGAATATGTTTCGACTTTCAGTTTGACTTGAGCTGGAGCGTGAACGCTTCCTTGTAAAGTCTCCCAGGATATCCCTTCCTTGAAGGGATCACTGAGCCTGACAAATCGCTAGCACATGCTTACCTCATGGGTTTATGTCGACCAAAATACATTTTTAATACAATCTAATTCAACGTGAACTAGTTCAGAAAATGGCGTTCCCCATATAGTTCGCTGCTGGTAGCAACAGGGAGGGGCGTGCCTTGGAATGCTGTAAATGGCTGGTTCTCAGGCTCTGTCACAAGAGCAGGCCCTGATGCAAGGAGCTGATGTCGCTGGGAATCTCCGTTGGATGCCTGGCAACGGGCTGGTTTGATGTGAGCCAGTTTTGTTCTAGACATACGTGAAAAAACTAGAATGCACTTACTTGAATCAGAAAACTATGCTCGTGGAGTAGTCGTCCTCAGAAATGTTTTTTTTTTTGGGTGCCTCAACTTTAGATTGTTTTTCTACCGAGGACCACATTGGATGTTGTCAAGACCCCTCATAACCCACCTCCAAAGTCATTACACTCTCAATCTGTATGAAAGAGTAGTACCCGGCAAATAATCTGTTGATCGTAAATGTCAGGGACTTAATTTGGGGTTTGCTAGGGGTCAAAACTGCAACCGATGGCAACTCCTGTGTGACCCCTGGCACTGCCTCTGTGGCCCCTGGTTTAGTGTTGCAGAGGCAGAGATAAAACAAAAGTAGAGGACTCAGATAAGAGCCCTCTTTACATTCATTTGTTTTTGAAGTCATTGGGCCTCATTACACGGAAGGCGGTAAGGGTTAACGGTCACCGGTAAGGGTACTGGTGACCGTTAACCCTTACCGCCTTACTACGAGCTTGTTAAAGTTGTGATCCGCAAAGGGACCTTGGTGCTAATTACGGTACCGCAATTTGGGTACCGTAATTCGCTCCTTCCCGATTCCCATTATGCCCTATGGGGCAAAAATGGGAATGGGGAAGGGCCATGGAGAAAGGGGAAATTACCGCCCCGCCAACCTTGGGATGGGGTGGTAATTACCCTTTCCTCCATGGTGGTACGGGTATGGTACCGGCGGCAACCATGGTGCCAATAGCACCATGGTTTACCGCCTACTGTGTAATGAGGCTCACTCTGTCCTCAGAAATAATTTATTTTTAAGTCAGTCTGACTTCAAAAAGAGATTTCTTTTAGAAGTCAGACTCCACTCCCCTCCCCTACCTAGGACATGGATCGAGGCCTCCAGCTACTTTGCTCTATGCATGACAGGAACTGTTCCTGTTTTACGTGGAGCATGGAGCTGAATGACTGACATCTGCCTGCAGAGGATGAGCCCCTTGGAGCGATGCATTCCCCGAAAAAGGTAAGAACATATATATATATACATTTTAAATAAATGTGGGTGCGTGCAATGAAGGGTGTGTGTGTATTTGTATATTATGCAATGTGTGTGATTGATTGCATGATGTATTGACGGCTGGGTGTGCGTGTCTGTGGGTGTATGGTGCATGTGTATGGTGCATGTGTTAATACTGTGTGATTGGGTGTGTGCTTGTGTTTAATGCTGAGCTGAGGAGCTGATTTTGGGGTGGGTGGAGGTTGTTGCAGGGAGAGGGGACGTGTGGGGTTCAATTTGTATATTATGTAATGTGTGTGATTGTATAATGTATGGGTGGCTGGGTGTGCATGTCAGTGAGTGTATGGTGAGTAGGTACACATGTGAATGGTGTGTGAATGTGAGTGTGCTTGTGTTTAATGCTGTTAGCCGATTTCTGGAATTGGGTACATGGTTGGGCGGTAGAGTGCTGTACTAAAATGTAATTTAATGGACATCCATGATACAGCAGGCATGGTATGTGTTATTAGTGGCTATATTAGTGTTGTATGTGTTATTAATGGCTTGACTTTTTGAAGCATCCAGTCTAGTTGTTTCTTACTTATGGCACATCTGCTATTACTTGGCTAGACTGCCATTGTGGGGCAGCCAATCTATCAATTTCTTACTTTGGCCTGACATTTTTTTTCTGAGCCTCTATGATAAACCAAGTATGATATGTGTTATTACTTGACTAGATTGGTATTTTGATGCAACCAGTTTGGAAATGTTCTCTTATTGTGGCATGGCATTTTAAATGGCAAAGCTAACAGGAGTATGTCCTTCTGCGTAAGTACTGCCCTATATTGGCAAAGGAAGCTTGGGCATATTATCATTGAGTCAGTGGGCCTCAATACGAGTGTGCCGGTCCGGTAACAATGGTGCCAGTAAGCCTACCGGCACAGTTGTTACCGGACCGACACACTACAAGAAAGCGGGCGGGTGCCGCCCCGCCCGCCAGGGTCAGACGTGGTGGGCAGATTGGCACCCGCCTGCTAACTTTCACAGAAGCACTGGCACTGCTGCACACAGTGCCGGTGCTTCCGTGCTCCCCATTTCCATTATGGGAATGGGAATTTATATTTTCCAACGCCTGACTTCACGGACCGTCGGGGCTGTAATGCCCCGGTGTTTCCATGAAGTCATGCGTTGGAAAAATGTGCAAGTCTGGCGGCAACCTGCCGGTTTTACCGGCACAGTTGCCGCTGGACTTCTAATGAGGCGAGAATACCTTTATTTCGGCCATGATGCCATAAAAGTACATCCTAACGCATACAAACAATAAAACATACATATATATGATGCATCCTTCCATAGTATAGTAAAGCCATTTACTGAGTTCCAGATCCTGGCCATTGCCAGCAAACTCAAGTCAGCTTTTCTAGTGAAAATGGCCCCAGGTCCTTTGTACCCAGCGGGACCGCATTGGTACCAGAGAGCACAGAATATTGAGGTTTAGTAACAAAGGGGTAAGCATTATAAAGCATTAAATTGGGCTTTCGATCATACATATTTGTGGGGGCGGCTTTTCATATCAACATCCAAAATGCCATTAGCTAAACGATGCCCCTGAAATCGATCTGAATACCATCAAAAGCACTGATCATCCCTCTGGAACAGCTTTAAATGTCATCATTGTGCGTGCAGCACAGATCCAGTGAATACATCTGTTGGTGGGCACTTCGCTGGGTTCTGAGTGGTCCGGTGCCAGTTTGGAGACTTTGTGTAAGAATACTATCTGCCCCATATGGCTCCCTCTACCCTTGCTGTGGTCTACTGGCCCTGGGGTGGACACCATAGAGGGCATACCTCAGTGCCATGAAGCCAGCCCTACCGGCCTGTTTGCCAGCCGTAGGTTTGGTGCTAAAGACATGGTATGCCTGCCGGGTAGAGGTCGGCGGGCAGGGTTGTGCTACATGGTTCAGCCTGAGTGGGCTTGATGCTGGAGCCCGCGATCCTGAAAAACACTATTGGGGCCTGTGGTTTCAGTGTTGGCCCTGGCCCCACCATGTTGATGCTGGTCATGTGTATACAATTGTGAGGATTGGCCACCCTCTGTTGCTTTAAAGGCCCCCCTCCCACGTTGTCATCTGGTCAGGGTGGTGGGTCCTCCGTGGACCGCCCCCTTCCTGGAGTTTCAAGGATTGCCAAGAGTAGCCCTTTTGGGTCTGCCAGCTCTGCCAAAACAAGACTACATTTGCACCCACATTTGCACCAACTGGCCATGGGTGGCCCCCTTGCCACTGGGTCTGGGGTGTGAACAGCAGGTGGAGTGAGTGAGGGGGGTAGGTGGTGGGGAGTGCTACAGAGGAAGGGGGCAAATTATGTGAGCTTGTACAGCCCCCTTTTTTTGGGACTGTGCCCATAGGGAAGGGGCTTGCAACCTTAACAGCACCCATGTTTTCAATGCCTTCAGTGACCACATTTTCCATGAGAGCAGCAGGGCTATTGGGGGCCCAGGGTAATGCCTGTGTAGGAAGATCAGAATGATGCCCCTGAATTATTGAGATCCGGTCATCTCTTGGGTCTTTTCCTGGCCAATGATCTGCAACCTGCGGCAATTTAAAAGGGCACTGCTCTCAGGGCTCTGGACTGTGCTTGCCCATATTGCTGCAAGTCTTCTTCATTCACACTGGTTTCAATTGGGCAAATATCAGGCTGTTCAGAGCTGGTCTCCAGGTGCTTGATCAGGAGTGAAGCCTCCAGAAATGAGTTGGTTAAAGTAGGGTAATTTTTACCCCCCTTGCAACACCTTGGACCTCCCACATGCAGATTAGGGCCATCTGGGGAGATGAGTGAAACCCTAAGCAGGCCCCTAGGGAAATGTAATAGGGAAAAATTCCTATTCTGAAATTAATTATGCAGTAATTGAGGAGTGTGCTAAGTGGATGTTTGATACTAGGTAACGTATGGTAAATAGGTCATTTCATTTTTAGGTGCTATATAATAACATTGTAGACATGCGTGTAAAAGTGTGTTTATATTTCTCTAAGTTTTGCAGCGATAAAACTCAGAGTGACAGAAACTGTGCCTGCCAATTTTGTTGCGAAATTCAAGGTCAATGCTGGCAGAACTTTGGGCATTGTCGCAAATAGAATGTTTTGAAACCCATTGCAGGAAAGACTTATGATTGAATTACACAATGGATGTACTTGTCATTCTGTGCAACTTGGGTATTTCTAGCTTCTGATAAATGATAACATTTCAAAAGGTGCCTTAGGTGGTCATTACGAGGTAGGAGGTAACCTTATTGGGTACTGGGCCCCTTGAATGAGGAATTACCAGGCCATTCCAACCTTGGAGGACCCGGTAATTCCTCATTCAAGGAACCCGGACCTGGTACATCCCCCTTCACATTCGAGCCCCCATAGGGCTCAATAGGAATGGGGAGAATGCTAACAACGGGCCCGGGTAAAAACCAGGCATCCTTAGCGGGTCCCGCAAGCAGAACTCGTAATGAGGCAGTAAGGGGTTGACGGCTCTTTACCTTTAACAGCACCGTTAACCCCTTACCGCCAGGGTCGTAGTGACCCCCTTAGTCTCTGTGTATTTATTCTGCACTCAAAATTATTGTGTTAGCATGCAGAGAGATGCAGAACGTGCAGTAAAAATAAATACCAAAGCAAATTTAGTCACTGTAAATTGCTTTACTCTGTGAGGCTGAATGAATGTTTCGTATTTTATTTGCATGGTAAATCTATTCTGGCATGCAAGCTGCAAGGGTATGAAGTGGTATTGTTCATAAGATACCGCAAGCAGATAAGAGTGTAGAAAGTCCAGTAATTCCTTACCTCAAGTGACCCTGGTAAAATAATTATTAGGCAGTGTTCTGATGCTAGGCTTACCACTAAAAAGATACTTCAACATGCTTACCACAATATATCACCAAGATGTAACAAAAATACCACAAAATACCTCAAGATACAAACAATATAGCCCTAAAAGATCTCTAACAGGCTGCATGTGTTAGTGAGCCAGCTATCTCATTGGTTGTGTCAATGTCTTTAATATGGAGCACAGGGCTGCAGGTGACATTCCACTAAGCTAACCTTGCCCAATGTGTCTATCTGTCTGGACCCCCATGCATCCTGGTTGGTGTCAAGAAACTGATTGATTTCTTTAATCAGGGCATACACCTCCCCCTACATCTTATGGGGTTGTGGGGCTGTTTCTTTTCACCCCCAAGTGTGGAAAGATGTGAGGAGATTTTCCGCCTTACTTTCAACATTCTCTCTTTTGGCATTGAATCGCATAGCATGGTGGAGGGAAGGCTGATAGATGTGGCGGAGGGATTCCCATGCATGTTGATGGTCTTAACAGACACAGAAGCGGGGGATCAGTACAGGGCATAGGTCCCCCCTGCCCAACCTCTCACCTGCTTGGACGCTACAAACCACTAAGACCAGAGTCACTTGTTCCTGCATTCAACGTCTCAGAGTATCTTGTTCCTGCAGTTAATTAAGGCTTCAGGGCATCTTGATCCTGCAGTCAAGGATTGCGGGTCACGTCTTCTTGCAGTCAAGGTGTGAGAGTAACTCTTTCCTGCAGGCAATCAAGGCTTCAGGCCAACTTGTTCCTGCAGTCAATGTTTAATGGTCACTTGCTCCTGCAGTGTGGGTTTCAGAGTCATTTGATCCTGCGTTGAAGGATTGAGGGTCACTTATTCCTGAAGTCAAGGCTTGAGGGTGACTTGTTCTTTCAGTCAATCAAGGCTCGATGTTGATTTTTTCCAGCAGTCAACTAAAGTTAGAAAGTGACTTGGTCCTGCAGTCCAGGACTGGGGGTCACTTGTTCCTGCAGCCCGAGTTTATGGGTCCCCTCATTCAAGGGTTTGGTTGATGCAGTCAGGGGAGTTTGCAGTGTCCCCAGCACAATGCAGAAAAAATGCTCAAAAGCCCCCAAAACAAGGAGCTGTCGAAGGGCTGGGAGCAGGAAGAAATGGGGTATCATTACAGTCATTATGCACAATATCACACATGAGCATGTTCTTATATGGGAATAATGGCATGTATAGGTGCAGCCATCATGGCCCTGTATGGGCACAGTGAGCTTGAAAAACTGGTACATTTTGTGAGCAAATGCATTATAGAAATGCATTGGGCAAGTGCTCCGGGCACTATTGGTGAGTTGCATCTATTCGATTTTTAGATTAGAATTACCCTACAAACCAATTGCAAACTGTCTAGATGTTTACCTAATTTTTCACTGAAAGTGTTCTTTACAATGAACCATTTTAACTAATTATTCAAAAATATTGGTTGATTCGGGCTCCCTCGCTATGCTTGAACGCTCTGGCACATTTTTGGGAAATATTTACACCCATCCAATTCATCGGCTGCCAATGGGGGAGTGCCTAGTGGGTAAATGGCTATTAATGTGTGATTGCAAGGCTGGGTCCCAGATAAGCAGCAATGAAGCATGGACATTTTACTTGGTATTTTTAGCAAAGCCAACTTGATGAATGTTATTACATGGAGTAAGGTTTTGGGTGGGGATTTATAGCACAAAGGGCCGGGCAAATTGAACATTTTCTTCCTTTAGCATGTCATGTTTTACTCACATACGAGGTAAGGCAAGGTAAATATGTGTGTTCTTTTGGTGGCATGCATGTTTTACTTGTGTTAAAGCCAAAGTCAACATTATGAGTGTTCTTACATGTGGGGTAGTGATATAATTGCATCCAAACAAGGAAATGGTTCCTTACGGTAGAATTGCATGTTCTACTGGCATTTTCAGGCAATGCCAACTTGATGTGTGTTATTGCGTGGCTAGACTGTCATTTTGCTGCATCCAGTCTAGCCATTTCTTACTTTGGCATGTCATTTTGTAGTCAAGATCTATGATAAAGCAAGTATGTTTTCTTATGTTTCTAGACTGGGCTACATTGGAGCCAGTTTGTACATGTTTTCTTATTGCTGCATTGTATTTTTAATGGAGCAGCCAACAGGATCATGTTGACATGTGGGGGTACTGGCATATATTGGCCGAGCCAGCTTGGATATGTTTTCTTATAGTATCATCTGACCTTTTTTGTTGTTCACCTACCCATCGTTCCCATGTGTGCTTGGCGCAAACGTTTTTCTGGCACAGTCCTTTTCGGAGTTTGAGTAAGAATGCAGCACTAAAATGGCAATGCTGAAGCCCTCCACTCATCAACGAAATTAAAAGTTTTCAATGTTGGTAATCTGGTTTTTATAACGCACCAAACCTCAGCATACCATATATGGCAGCGTGTGTACATGGTATTGAACATGAATACTTGATTATAGCTGTGACAGAGCAATACAAGCAGTTCCATATTTAATGAGGGGTTTCAACCAACATTTCTTATGCCTTTTTGTATAATTGTGTTATCTCTGCATGAGCAACATTTGTGTGGATGTCTTCTTTGAGTGCATAGATACGTTCTTCAGATACATAACCGCTGTTTACAAAATGGATTTCTAATATTTGCCATGTTCAAATTATGAATCAACTGTTCTCAAAATCTCAAAGCTTTTGAGGGTTCTTCAAAGATGGATGACTTCTTAATTGAGATATTTCACCGCTGAAGGCTGATTGGAGCTTAATTGGGATAAAGAATGAATGTGTTCTTAAAAAATAATCGTACTGTGGTTGGAGATCTTTCTATCGACTAAGCTGGAATATGTAAGGGCAAATGGAGTTGGTTCATTTGACTGTACTTCAGGACATAGCAAACTCAAAGATTAGGAATGTGTGCCTCACTCTTCTTACATATTGGACGATTGTAAAGACTGATATATTGGATAGCCATACATGCAATATAGTGAACATTTAAGGGGATTATGTGATGATATTAGTAGCTAGAGAACTAGCACATCTCCACAATGTAGGCCGTTGCTTCAAAAGGCTGAAGTAACTGGGACGAGTCTGTCGATCACCACATTTACAGCTGTGGACTGTACTATTTTTCTGTGCTTTCTGTGAATATTAGTGTTGGTTGCTAATGTTGGATATTAATACGTCACTGGGCTTCCAGGGCATGAAAAGAGACGATCGTGGTAAATTGCACGAAAACAGAAAAAATAACTCTGCTCCTGACAAGGCGAAGAGATGCATGCAGAACATTAGCAGGTTCAGTGTGATAAAATGCACAGAAGCATCACACATTACAATTCTGGGCATTCGCCATTCTCCTGACATTCTCAAACAGATGAATGCATGTTTTCTTTATCACAAATGGGAAAGCTCGTCCTGCTTTTGAATATGTGATGCATTTTTCCACTCCTGAAAATGGAAATGCATATTCCCTGGATCAGTGCAGCTCTGAACAGTAATTTGCAAATGAGTGCAAAATGTGGTCATCATAGATTCCCACACTAACATGCCCTTTGTGCATCGCCGTTGACTTCTTGTTCCATAATAATGGCAAACACCAGCCTTCACTTGTGCCAAAAACAGTTTTTTTGGAAAGGGCCAACATTTTCCAAACCAAGGAGGGCTGATTCAGCCCTCATCTTTCCGGGGACAATACATCAAACAGAATTGAGTTTCATAATAATAACACCTACTATCAGTGCAAGTATTAGTGGAGTGTGGTTTGAAGCAATATTTAAAAAGTCAAAATTATGACCGATAAATAACTAACCTCATTGGATAATCGATTCATAATTGATGTTTTCAAAATCATATTGTATGTCTGCAGACAATTCACACATGTCTACTGTGATGATTCTAGGGAGATTGTAACCTTTCCCCCAACAGACTAGGGAGGTTAACCTCTAAGTTCAACACACTCGTAGAGCACAGGGAAAGAGGGGTCCATCTGGAGGTGACCTCCTCATAGAGAATAGAGACTCTGACAGGGGGATAAGTCTGCATCCCTCCCCTCCAGGCAATAACACTTTTGTAGAGTATGTAGGGGTTGGATTTTGCAATGAACATGTACACTGACTTGGCTTCTGGCCCTATGTATGACCAATCTACTATGAAGAAACAAGTGAACAAGCCCACTTGTTGGAATTGAAATAATATTATGCCTCCTATCGCAGTAATTGAATGTGTATTTGCCTATGCCAAGTTGTCTAAAATATCCTGTAAATAGATTCCGCGGCAAGGTCTTGACCTTAACGAAAAATAATGTAAGTCGCCATCTTAGATTTTGCCGCCATTTTAGGTTCTCTTGTAATGTGGAAGTCACCCTGAACATCAAAATGGAGGCTGAATGACATTCTGAGTGAGATTCTGGCCGTTGTGACCTCCGCACACACGAATAATTAATATGCCTGCAGGCCACTTGTCGGGGTCGCAAATTGAGACCTTGTCCTATTGCTGACCTATGTGTAAATGAACAACTGTATCAGCGGAACTGATCAAAACGCATAAATTATAGGATTGACCTGGCAAGGAATTCTAGGCCTGATCCCAAGAATGGTTAACCCGCGAGGGGGTTGGCCAAGGGCTGGATAAAGGATATAAAAGCCCAAGTATTCGGAATGTACTGTCTCTCTACTAATGCATCGAACCCTCGTTGAAGTTCGTTACGTTACTCTGAGAGCCGAATAGCTATCCGTTTGTCAGTTGACTTTGGTAACTGTTGTAGCTTTTAAATAAAGCACTTGTATGTCCTTTGTAACCTGTGTTGGTGTGTTTCTTTTGGGCTTCCCAGCCTCATATCAATTTTTATGTTTTCACACACTAGAGGAGCCTCCCTGGAACAGCTAAACACTGAGGAGGCACAGCAGGCCCCAAAGAGTTGGACACCATCAAACAGGCCAAAAGATGTGAGGCAGAAGAAAAAAAGAACACCAGTGTCGGTGGACAGGACCATGATGTGAACCAGGTGTGTGCAGTTAGACAAAGCTGAAGGCTAAGGAGAGGCCTGAGAAGCCAGAATATGAAAGAAAGTCTCTGTAAGACAGTGAGGAGCCCAGCATGGAATCTGCATATGTTGATTCAATCTCAACCAAGCAGGGAGAAAGAAAGTGACTTCGTAGGAGAGCATGGAGCCCAGCCAAGATGCCACATATGTGATTGGGCCCCGATCGATAGAGAGAGAGTATCAGTAGCACGGCACAGACCCCAGCTGATTAGTTGAATAAACAATTCCACACCGACCAAACTGCGAGAGCAATAAAGAGGAGGTTTGGAGTGCCAGTGCATAGCCCAGCTGAAAGGTTGCATAAGCCATTCTGCACTGGCTGAACTGCAAAAAACAAGAAGTTAGAGTCTCAGAAGGTTGACACAAAAAGTCAGATAACCTCAGGAGACTGAAACTGGGCCTGGCAGAAGAGGCATGTAAGTGACTCCACCTGACCGGAGAGCCAGCAAGACTCAATTTCCCTCCTGAGGGGAGTGAGAACTGGCAGACTTCCACAGTAGGGAGGAAGAAAGAGAAAGGCAACACAAGGGAGAGAAACTGGGAGAACCATAGAGTGTGCAGAAATAGGGAAAATAACTCAGAGTGGAGAAGGAGGAAGCATAACCCAGAGAAGGGGAATGGGAAGAGAAAAAAGCCCTGGAGCACAGAGACTGTGTGGGGGAGAGACGGAAAACCCTCAAAGGGGGGAATGAGATGGAGAAGAGCCCCAAAGTGGGGAAAGAATTAGAGAACCCGATATTGAATGGGGAGAGACAGAGAACACCCCAGAGTGGGGCATGAAAAGGAGAAGAGCCCTAGAGTGGGAAAAGATTAAGAGAACCCCAGATTGGGGAGGAAGAAAGGCTAAAAGAATCACAAAGTGGGAAGAGACCGAGAGAGGCCTAGATTGGAACACCTTGATAGCATTCCAGCACACCAAGAACTTTCAAACTTGTATTTGAACTGTGGGCAACGGCTTTACTACAAGTGGCAGGGTTGGAGGTTAGAAGCCAGCAGCCACGATTTCCAGTTAATAATTCAACCATGTCTTTCTTTTTTTCTATTATTGTTTTCATTTGTCAGATGTCAGATAGGAGAAGTAGTTAGGTTAATGTCGGATTCTGGACAGAGGACTTGATTAATTTGCACACATCTTAATGAGCACCCTTTGGACTTTATTTTATAGACTAAGGATGGAGTTTGTAGACTTAGGGAAATATTAGGTGAACTTCATAAAAGAAAACCCTTAAAACAAATTCTTTGATTCCGAGTTTCTGACGACAGAACAGTAGAAATGGTTATATGCAAGTTTGCACCAAAGATCTAGATCAATATGAGTCTCAGCTGTGCCACTGTTGTTTTTTAATTGCCCTCACATGTGTCCATCCACTGATTATTCCACCCTCTCATTAATGCAAGGCAGAGAAAAGTCGTTGCATCCCTTAACTGTGGTCAAAGGAGGCAATGATGGCACACATGTTCTGTGATCTCCATACTGAGGGGAATTAACCTCTATCCAACCGATAACCAAATAATGGGATGGGGGATTGAGGGGTAGCAGAGGGGCCGGAATGTCACTAGTTTTATTTTGATTACAAAGGCCTTTAAAGCAACAATGGGCAAATATACAAAAACGAGCTAACATAATTTAAATAACACTAGTTGCTGTCATTGACCATATAGATCCGATATACATTAGCTACTTTTTGTTATGAGTAGCTCACAAAAGAAGTACTGTGCAGAAGTTGTAGTAATGCAAATCTGCAGAGCATAGATTTCTTCTTTTCAATGACTCCATGAAAACGCTCATAACATTGCTAAAATCAGAGGGCAATGCTACTGTAAACATAAACTTGTACGCCCAGTATTGTAATGTGTGATGTTTCTGTGCATTTTATCACACTGAACCTGCTAATGTTCTGCATGCATCCCTTCGTGCCTATAGAAAGAATCCTAAATTCTAAATCTACCTGCCTCTTCTCTCTGCCCTCTGCAACTAATCCAGAACAAGACAGCAAGACTTGTCCTTGGCCTCAAGCCCTGGGATCATATATCTCCTGTCTCTGTCCCAGGTTCCTGCTCACCCTGCCACCCTACAGCCTTGCCTCCGGGCCACCGCTTGCACTGGGATTGTATCTGTACTCATACAGCCCCCTCTTTTTTTTCCCTTCTTCACTTATCAGACCCACATGATCTGCTGTCTCAAACCTAGCACTTGCCACTTGGCTGCACTACCACTTTGTGCTGATTTTATTGTTTATTTATTTGTATTATTATTTATCCTGTTTCTCCTTTGCTCTGCACTTTCCACTTTCTCCCTCCCCTCCATGCACTTTTCCCCTCCCCCTCTCCCATGCACTTGCACATTCTCAATGTCACTGGGCCGAGTAAGATTGTTGTTTCGTTCTCCCCTGTTCCCCTCCCTTGCCTTGTCGTGCTCTGAAACACCTGTGTATGAGCATGATATAAATAAAATATCATATCATATATGTAGTGTGATGAAGTCTCCTGTCTACTGTGAGTACCACCTGGCCAGTGATTCAAGGGGGAGGATGCTACTGTACAGTGGTGGAATGTGATGGATCCTATAATCACCTTCCCCGGTGGCTGACACTCAGCAGAGGACTGTCATATGACTTTGCTGCACCTCCACTTTGCAGCAAAGTGACTCCTCCCAAGCTCCAGTGGGTTAGAGAGCATGAGTGATAGTCACATTCCCACTGAACTAATCCTCCCATTAAAACGTGTCCTCTTTCAAGGCACCAAACCATTCAAATGCCTAATATGTGTTAACCCTCCCCACTTGCAGAGCCTGCTCTGCTTCACAAGAGAGCTCTGCAGCTCTTTCCATCAAGCCACGGCTGGCCCTTTAAGTGAACATATTCTCAACACTCAAACAGCAGTAGCATGTGTTCAGAAACATCATTAATTACATGCAAGCATGGACAAGATACATTCTGAGAAGACTGCAGTGAAAAGCGTAAGCTCACAGATATCTTGTTCCTTTCATATACAAAAAACAAGTTGAAACTTCATTGCTTCCCACAATGTGAATCCTGTGCTGGGAATATAATCTTCCCTTTCCAAAATGCAGTGGTCCCAGGAACAGAAAGACTGCACACTCTGACCCAAGAAGTTTCCGGCAAAGACACATTGTTACCAATCCAGCATAAAGTAAAAGGTCAGGAGACCAAAATGTTACAGGTTACAATTCGAACTATCATTCCCCTGGTGCCTGCTCAGACCAAACAGCCACAAGCAGGGCAAACGGGATTGACAGAAAGTCCAAAATGGTGGTGAAAATGCCAGAAACAGAGCGAGAACAGTTGGAGGTGATGATGGAAGAAGTAATAACAACAAGAGGAGAGTTCGAATAGAAGGGGATGTTGGTAAAGGAGGAAATAACCCCAGGAGGCAAAAATACATAGGAGGTGGTCTCATTATCAGAGGTGGTAACCCCACAGACACGAAATGAAGAAAGGATGTGTGCAAATTAAAAGAGTTGGTAACATCCAGATGGAAGAGTGAGTGGACATAGAGAGCAAAATATTCACCCAAATCATTTTAAAGGACTTGGTGACTTCTTCACCTATCCCCACTGCTAAAGGCCTAAGACAGGGATGCATGGTTGCACCCTGCCGTTTTAACTTTTTTATGGCTGAACTGTGGAACAAACTAGCGCCACATTCAACGCCAGTGCCTAGAATTGGTGACCTTAAGGTAACTTCTATGTCTTACGCAGACAATGTGGTCCTGTTAGATTGTATCCCGATAGGCCTACAGCATCTGATCACATCCTTTGAAAATGATGCCCGTTTAAATAACCTAATTAGCAATCCAACCAAAACTTTCATCATGACCTATAATCATTGAAATAAGAAAATAACAGGTTGTGTCAAATGGAAGATGGCAAACCAGACCCTACCTGCAGAAAAGGAAATAAAATACTTGTGTTTTAAGATTAGATGAATTCCCTCAACGACAGCGTTAGAAGCTGATTTAGGGAATAAGGTAACTCAACTTGTTTGTCAAATGAAAAAAAATCTGCTGTCCCTATTACAGATGCATCCTCTTACCCTAATTAAGTTCTATAAGGTCATGGTCATTCCCATTCTAATGTATGGAATTGAAATTGAGAAATCGGCCCTTAAGATGAATTGGATTTTAATAGAGGGTTTGATGTGGAAACAAGTATTTAACTTACTGCGATCGCCTCCCATGGCTGGGCTAAGGTATGGGCAAAGCCTACAATCCTTAAAATTTTACACAGATTGGAGAAGTATCATGTTATATAGGACAATCAAAACCCCTGTTAAAAATTCCCTGTTTGCCCCGGTGCCCCTCATTCCCTGCCCACATCTGGAGAGGGCAGGAACCCTTCTCCATGAATGAAGGAATAGTGACTGCAGAAGCAGTTCACCAACACGAGGCAGATGTTGCTCGCACTCAACATATTATGATCCAGCTTTGAATTTACCCAAAGACCTGCTGATGAACATAACGTGATGATCCCAACCACCTACGCCTCACTGGTATCCCGTGCTGCATCCATTAAAAAATGCGACCATAATCGTTGGAAAATGGCCGCTTCCCGGGCCTATTAAGCATCCTGACATGTTGCTAGGCAACGCTCATGCTTACTTTCTACGATCTCTGCCGGCAGGCAGAAGGAGCCAGCGCCAGCCCTTCTGGTGAAGGGCCTCGGCTAAGGGTCCTGTTTGCCCCTGTTCGCCACGGGGCAGCAGCAGCCATCCTACAGACTAGTCCTCTTAATCACTGCATGTTTCTGCTGACTTTGACACTCGGCTGATCCGCCTGTATCAGTTTCTACTTCTACAAGTGAATACCACAGCTGAGTCGGAGACACAGCGATCTACTGTGAAACATCCTGCCTTGCAAAGGTGCATACCTTCCTATGTCCCACGGCCGTCGCACATGACTTGTTTCTGACTGTTCATACGCGTATGCGCTTAGTTACCACCTGTGATTTAGTCTACTACTTCTCATCTTCACGTTTGCCCACACGTATAGTTTAGTATATTGTTAGTCACTTCCACTAGATTAGCCCACTGGTTTACTGCTAACAGCACTATGTCTAATGCATATACACATATTTGCCCAAGTGCAGATTAGCCCACTTGCACACCTGCTTATAACTCTGGTATTTACATGTCTGAACCTACTCGTAGTTCTGTGGATTCAACTTACATGCATATCGGTATGATGAAATCAAATACTCACCTGCAAATAGCCCTTATGCCTCATTGTTACTTCAACCTCTTTAATTAATGTCAGGAGCCCCATGGATATATATATCCTGTACTAGCAAAGATACTCACCGCTGATTACTATTATTGTAAATCTAACGCATTGTCTAGACCACCCCTCGGTGACTTACATGTATTTAGGCACAACGAACTAGCCTGTTTTTCTCTTCACATGCCTAGCTTATGTGGGACTAGCCTGTTTTGAATTGTATGCACCTCAACTATGCTGAACTACTGTTTTGCTCTTCACATGCCTAGCCTATGTGGGACTAGCCTGTTTTGATTTGTATGCGCCTTGCCCATGCTGAACTAGTCTGTTTTCTACCTTTCCTTACCCACTAATAACTATGTGCCTCAGAAAGACCCAGGCAACCTTTCTGCTGTGTCTCACTTTACCACTAATCTACTTAATCATGTCCCTCTCTAAACATGTACCATGCCCCACCTTGTACATAAATACTAGACTCCGAGATAGATTACCACACCTTTATGAGCCCACAGCATACAGCAACAAGGTCCTTAATGCCCAGCATAAAAACCACCTCACTGCACCCTGAGCCACTCCCTAGTCTAACCACATCCTCTGACAACATCAACCAACCTAAACGTATTCCTATAAAACTCCAGAATATGCTTAATTCAACTACGGTATCTGGAGCCCTGATCAACGCCAGATCCTTAGTGGCCCATGCCACAGAAATAGCTGACATCTTATCTTCCGATATCTTCAACCTTATGGCAGTCATGGAATCCTGGCTGCATGAAGCAGCAGGTCCAGCGCTTTCCCTAGCCATTCCAGAAAACTACCAACTAATTAGAATGGACAGACCTAACAGCAGAGGTGGCGGTCTTGCCATTATAGCGAAAACTAACCTTGCTACTAACTCAACCCCCCCTTAAAACCTGTGAACTGCTCACAGCCAAATTGCCCATCTCCAACTGCCGTACCGTAACAATTTATTTAATATATACGCCACCTGGCCCCACCGGCACCTTCGGGCAGGACCTATCCAGCCTCTTAGCTAACAATACTAAAGACTACTCACAACTCATATTACTAGGTGATATCAACTTATGATTTAATGACCCTGAGAACAAACCAGCCCAATCTATAGCCACTATGTTAGCTGAACATGGCCTAACCCAAAAAGTCCTTACCGCAACGCACAACAAATGAAGGACCCTTGATTGGGTTGCCACTTTGACTGTGATACCACCATCTCTAAAATGACCTCTCAACAATGGACAGACCACCACCTAATCAACTTTTCCTTAACTTTAGATAAACAGATCACCAAAGATCAAGTCATGACACCTACCTTACCCACTAGATCTGAAAAAAAATCACACTGGACAACCTCCTGCCTCTGCTACTTCCTACCATCAATGCTCTCCCCAATAACTTGGATCCTGAACTCCTTGTGGAGAGTTACAATAATGCTATGACTAAAGCCCTAGATACCATTGCACCTTTGAAACCACGCAAAATCAAACAACAAGCACACATCAATGCCTGGTTCACCCCTCACCTAAAAGAACTAAGAATACAAAAAAGGAAACTAGAATCTCTATGGTGACACACCCCTTCTGAAGAAAGCAAATTGCAACTTAAATATTTCACTAATAACTATAAAAAAATAAATCTTACTCACAAAAAAAGCCTCTTTAACGAAAAGATTTAGAACGCAAGTTCCAACACCAAGTAACTATTTGCTATCCTAAGGGAACTGGAAACCCCTGTACCACCCCCTGACAATGCACCTAAAGATAGACAATGGTGCACCAGCATCCAAAATACCCTAGCTAACAAAATAACAACACTCCAAACTAAAATTAACAACAAAAAAAAGACTCCGTGTCCCCCAACGAGACACCACTTACCTGCCCTACCACAGACCTACTAGGCCCAGCTCAATTCAAATTCGCCAAAGTTTCCATCCAGGAAACTGAAAAGATTATTGCATCCCTTAAGACCTCCAACTGTAAGGGCGACAACTGCCCAGCCCAACTAATTAAGGATGCAGCAAGGGACCTAGCCCCCTTTATAACTAAACTGATGAATGCCTCCTTCTCCACCAATACCATCCCAAGTAACTTAAAAGAGTCATGGGTGTTACTTCTCCTCAAGAAGCAAACCCTAGACCTCTCTATCCCCAGCAACTATAGGCCGATTACCACAGTACCCTTCCTTCTCAAGATAATAGACAGAGTAGCTTATTTACAAATTCAGCGCTATCTTGAATCTAACCAGCTCCTAGGTGCCCACCAATCTGGGTTTAGACCACAACATGGCACAGAGACAACTTTAATTGATCTTAAAACACAAATTGGCGAGCTCAACGACAAGGGAAACACTGCCATGCTACTCCTCCTTGACCTGTTGGTTGCCTTTGACTTGGTGGATCACGCAGTCTTGTGTGAACAACTAGCATCGCTGCCCACTTCTCAAGTAAGGCCATAGCCTGGGTCCAATCATTTCCGAACAACCGAACTATGAGAGTTTTCTCCACATCGGCATCAGCGGACCCCATCAAAATAGCCTGGGGTGTACCCCAAGGTTCTTGCGTCTCGCCACCTATGTACAACATTTTTGACATATTGGACGGTCTGGGTGTCACCTACACAAATTATGCAGATGACACTGAGTACCTCATTCCCCTTTCGGGCAACTTTGTCTGCGATACGGCCTTGGTAAATTAAATATACCTCATTCAGGCATGGATGGCTACTCATGGCCTCTGCCTGAATGACGACACAACTGAAATCCTGCTCCTCGGCTCTGCTGCCAACATAAAAAACATAGCCCCAACTACTCTGCATTCAGCATCGACGGCAATATAATTACAGTAGCCAAAGTAGTGAAAACATTAGGCTTTTACCTTCACTCCATGTTGACGCTGAAGAAACAGGTAAATTCCCTAGCATCTTCCACCGCCTATACTTGCAAGCTCATTAGGGCATGGCGAGCTTTCCTAACACAAGCTAGCTGCATTATCCTTGCCAACGCCCTAATACTCTCTAAACTCGACTATTGCAATGCCTTGTACCTGGGAGCTAACAAATACATCATTGACAAAATTCAAATATTGCAAAACAATGCCCTTAGAACTGCCCTTAACTTACCCACTAGAGAACACATATCTATTATGAGAAGAGAACAACAGTGACTAAAAATTTGCGACAGGATTTCACTGAAAACAGCTTCACTAACCTTTAAGTGCCTTAATAATGCATCTCCCCCTTACCTTGCGGAGAGAATAATGAGAAGAACATCGACCCACCCTACCAGAACTGCCAACTCCAACTGCCTACAGATACCCAGATTCAGGCTAAAAATAAACAGGTGACAGTAGCTTCCTGGTTCAGGCGGCCCAGTATTGGAACGCACTCGCACTTGACATCAGAATAGATCAATTCTATTACAGTTTCAGACGTAATATTCTCCAATGGCTACACTCCAACGACCTCAAGGACTAACTGTGAACTAGCTAGCCTCTGAATCTCTTCCTGACTCTTGCCTACTACGTTTATATATATGTATATTCTTTCACTAGATTTGTTCAAATATTTATTTGCAATGTTTTCTTTTTTTAATGTACCCTTGCCTTACTCTGTAACTAAGCTTGAAGTATCCATGTATTCTGTACTCTGTTGCGCCCAGTTTCCTTTGGGTTTGGTGTGCCATACAAATTAATAAACAAAAAAACAATGGTAAGAAATGCCCATGTCTGCCTATGTTAATAGAAACATGATGCATTAGACATAATTACAAAATGTCATTCCTCAGAAATAGAACTAACTGATAACCCATTGAAACTAAAAAAATCCATGGGTCAAATCGACTGGATTGCAACTAGGGTGTCATTCATAAACATTAAATGTTTTGAGAACTTACCAGTAAATGATAAACCCTAAGGCTACTTCTTACCCTACTTAAGAAGGTTATCGAATCCAAGATGGAGGGCAAACCTCTTAAGGTTTCACCTTAATTATATACCACACGAGTCCTATTGAATTATATACCACACGAGTCCTATTGAAAATCAGGCATAAGAGTACATTGAAGGATAGCATCTGTAATCTCTGCAACGCAGGTGCCCAACAGAATGTAAAATGTTTTTTAATAACATGTGTAGGGCTTAACAAGCAAAAGCTTGACAATTTTTCCTGTTCGTTCATAACATTGACTGGTTGAATTCTGGAACCGAATGTCAGTGGGGAAAGACACTTTCCTGTTCTTAGCCAATAAATTAAGGTCTGATGTTCATTCATCATTGCTGACTAAGCTGGGATACTGCTTCTCTGTCTTTCTCTTTTTTTTAAAATCTTATCTTCTTAATTAGGACGAATGGATTATAGATGTGTATTTTAATTATCATGTATGATGGAATTGACTATTTGAATGCATTAATGTCTTTTTTGTATTGGTGAAAAGTCATATGTCGACTAAACAACTAAACACAAATAAATAAATAAAAAGAGTGAGTGGAAGGAGGGGGAAGTAAACGAGAAGGCAATATTTGAACATGAAAGTTGGTAGGAGGATGTGATGGGAAGGAAGAAAGTGAATGAGGCAGTGAACACTATGTCAGAAGGACAGGAAGAGGAGGAGAAATCAAGAGAACTGACGCGTAGGCCAGGTTTGATAGAGAAGATTTAGGAGGACACAAAACCCTCTGCGTGAAAGCTGGTGCAAATTAGCTTTATGAAGTGGCACATGACCAGTGTCATCCGATTGAGATAGTGATGTGCTGGGGTGGAAAGAAAGTGGATAAGGACAAGGACATAAGGAAGGGTGTGTAATGCAAGTGCCTAGTCAGCCAGAAGAGGAAGATTCTGGTTGCCACCTTGGCCCTATGTAGAAAGAAATCCATGTCTACAGCCTGAGATTGTTTAACCTCTACATCCGACCAAGAAAGCCACAAGAGTAAGAGCAGAGGAACTATCCCACTGCCATTGGCGTTTTCACACAACCGCAGCCGGAATTGCCACTACTTTGAACTCAGCACCATCTTGAGTAACACAGTGTGGAGTGTCCTTTTCCAATTCCATTGTGACACGAAAACAAAAAAAGATACGGTGAATGAACTCACACTGTACGCTTGGCATCCGTCAAGGAGCCAGATGAAAATACTTATAAAGTGACCTACAACGTCTCAAAGAAATAGAGTTAAACACAGACAACAAACCAATGGGAAAGTATTAAGTACTGAAAATACTAGATATTTACGTCCTGAAGACAGCCATTGCCCCTTCACCTTCCCCAGGTCGAGCCAACCCGGGTCTGTCCTTATTTGGTCATGCACTTTCCCGCGAAACACAATGCTTTTGCATGCCTTGTGTGTGCCTCCAGGATGTGGGCTGGGATGTCTGTTCCCAATACACATCCTGGGTGCCAGAGAGTCTGGAGTGTCCTGAATGGCTGGGACCACTGTGGTCCAAGATAGGTCCACGTATGGTGTGAGTGTTTGTGAGCAGATCTCCCATTGGGTCCTCTCCGTTTTGGCGCAAAGGGAACGTTTCATAAGAGGAGGCTGAAAACACCACTACCATGTCGATCTCCTGAGTTCACACCGAACAAGGGATAAGAAGCCAAGTATCCTGCAACAAGAAGCTGAGTCAAAGAACTGCTGGTGACCTGCTGAAGGTTTGGCACCCTAAACTGCTGTCGTCCTGCGAGACCCCTCTGCATCTGATCGTCCTAGAAGGTCTGCAAAGGCGCTTCGACCCATTGGAATAGTGGGATCAACTATTCCTGGCACCTTCATCAAACCCTGCAAGTAAGCCTCTTCGGAAGTGTCCCTGGCCCAACCAGTGGGCTGACCAGCTTACGCAGGATGCTTTGCTCTGACACCGCCGCCGTTTCGGGGAAGCCCTCGAAACTTGGTCTACTGCTTGCTCTGTGTCCGCAGCACCCTCACACCGAATTTCGTACACTTGGCATTCCCAGGTCTGAAGTGAGACGAGTGTGCCCGGACCAGAGTAAACGCTGTTGCCGTGTTTCCCTGCTGTGGTAACAACCTGTGCACGTCCGCTGCATTTGGGACACCCTCGACCCTGCATCCTGCTACACAGAATCTACATGGTGTCGAGACGTCCTGATGATCGCATCTGAACATGCCAGCAAAGTGAACTGAACTGGAGAAGTCTGGGTCTGCCTGCGTCGGGGACCGGTGAGTAGTCCATACCCCAACCGGTGGCCCCTTGCGCAGGAGCCCGTTCCTTTTCTACCGCTGTTGCGAAATAGCGACTCTATCCGGCACTCTCACCCTGCCTCTGCCCACAAGTGGAGGCCTTGTTTTAGTAGTGGGGACTTGTTCTGCATCGCTTCATTCAACTTCCTGAACTGCCTGAGACCCTTGAAGAGACCCTACTTTATCCATTGGCACCAGAGCATGCAGGTACTTTTTAGCATAAGGCTCCTCTCTTCGTAGGGCTCAGACTTCCTCCTAGTTAGGTGTATTTCTGATGTCGAACTGGGTCTAATGATTACTTGCACTGCCTGTTTTCCTCCTCATCTAGGTGGTCTACATATTACGTGCTCATAACTCCTTAGACCCCTCAGTCTTGTATATATATTGTATTGATTGTGATGTGTTGGTTTACTTTAGTATTATCATGATTCTTTGCTATGGTCGATGTTACAAAAGCCTTGTAATAAATGTGTCTATATTTTTAATATAACACCTGTCTGGAGTAATTTGTAAGTGTCCTTGCTTTGTGTGCTCATTGAGGTCTTTCAGTCACCCTCACCCCTCTTGAGACTTAGGGCCTGATCACAACCTCGGCGGTAACGCTAACGCTATTAGCGCGGGGGTTATTAGCGCGACCACCATAGCCCTCTGGCGCTAATAGCGCAGGATCACAAGTTGGGCAGACTTGGAAGTCCCCATTCCCCATGAGCCCATTCGGGAATGCTCCATTCCCCATTGGGCTAAATGGGGAAAATTTGCGCTCTTACCGCTGGCGGACTTCCCGCAGGCGGTAATAGCGCAAATTTTGGGCGGATTTCCCCCCAGCCAAGAGCTGGGGAGAAATCCGCCGAAGCCCTGATTCGGCGGACCCTTAAATCGGCAGTAACAGCGCTACCGCCGGATTTAAGGGTTACCGCCGAGGTCGTGATCAGGCCGTTAGTCTTGACCGCCGCCATCGCTACCCTGATTGGTCTGGCTTGTCCAGAGGTTACCCTGTTCCAAGAAACTAGGCTGGCCTTCTGAACCTCTGCGCCTCCAGCTCCGAGTTCAGAAATCCATCTTAACAGTCCATATCCCAAAGCAGCCTCTAGAATTCTTAAGCAAGAAAATTACAGTTAACCTTCCCAGGCATGCACCATACATAACTAAAAAGTAATATGATGATATGCATATATAAAGGTGATGTGAAAAGAATTCAGTGTTTCTTACATGGTCTGCATTGCTTTTCACCCACAAGCCAATGAGCTTGTCCAAAGCTCTAATACGACATTGAAGGGCATGATAGGTGGCGTGGAAAATCCCCTGAGGAGGAAATAGAATATTCTTCTGCCGTGTCTCCTGTTTGCCTACTAGGAGTTGCTGTTGAGCAGGTTGCAGTCCCTTTCAGCAACTGTTTGGCCATCCTGTTAGGGGTCCACTAATTCAGGTGTGTTGTGTGAAGGATGAGGGATTGAGAGGGTGCTAGAAAGCGACCAAGATGGCAGCTTCTTGGTGAGCTCCACGGGGTGTCCTGAATATCCTGCAAACATTACGCCTGTACCGCGTCTTTTAAACCATCCACAACCCGAAGATCCAAACCTGCCCAGCTGCAGCCAAGGTCGATAAACCACCTCCCCGGATACATCGCCGTGACCAGAAGTGCATGCAGTGTGAGCCGAATGACTGAGGTCTCGCTGGGAGATGACGCGGCCGTTGTGCCGGAGCGGAGGGTGCTGGAGACCCCCCTGACAGCTGCTAGCTGTGACCCATGGCCCGTGACTGCCCTGGAGTACCATGCCAGAGCCCTTGACCTTGGTGCGCAGATCACGGCCCAAGAAAGTCTTCACAGAACGCCCGGCTGTGGCCGGAGGACTGCCGCCCCCTGGGCCCGCTTTGACTACCTCAGTGCAGAGTGAATCCCAGCAGAGGGGATCAGCGCATGCAACACACCAGACCAGGAGCGAACCACAGTGGCACACAGACTCTGCGCCTCCGGGAAAACCTTGCAGCATCCAAGAGAGAAACTCACAGCAGACTCTGTAACGAGATCGCGGCATCAGTGTCAGACGTATGAAGGTGGTGGCCCAACAGAGTCCGGCATACTGGTACCGAGAGCACGGGTACAGCTGCAGAGTCGGCCCAGATCACCGCCATTCCAGGTACAGCGCACAACCTTCACCCCACTCACAGGGCAGCTGCGGCCACACAGTGAGCAGAGCCAGAGTACTTGCATGCCCCCAGCCTTCTGTGTATGATCCAGCTAAACTGGCGGGACTCTCCCGATGACTCTCCTCAGTGCGGGTAGAACCCCCCCAGGCCACAACGAATGCACAGTACCCAACACCAGCCTCACGGTCCGCTCTCCCAAGCGCCCTGGTGAACGAAGCCCTCAAACTTCGCCAGGAGTCCAACAGGCCACACATGACAACAGCTTTTAGCCGTGATTATCGGCATGTGCCACTGCTGCAGAGCTCGGACCCGCAGCACAGTACTGTGGGCACCATCGGCCCACCACAACAAGGTGACGGATTAAGTGCAACCACCATTGTGTCCCTCCTCTCCCCTCTCCTAAACCATGTCCAGACATTGCCTCCTCCATATCACGCTCAGCCACCAAACAAATGATTATAAACTAACAAAGTGACCCAAGCTCCAGACATCTCTTGTGACCAGTGCAAAGACGAGCAGCCGCATACACTGATCCTAATTACCAGCAGGCCCGCTTCCTCAACGCATATCCGCAGCCTGCACACACAGAGCTCAGCTGAGCCCCTCAACATAGAAGGCCCCCACAATTCCAGAACATTCCATTCACCCTCCCGGGCCTCCCGTAGAAGGATAACGCTGACCGTCCAACTCCTGCTATCTTAGCTATTCTCCCTGTATCTCGTCTGCCTTCTACGAACATTTAATCACCATTGCACTAAAATATGGGCAAGGGAACGGACTTTCAAAACTGGGGCCATAGTTAAAACCCTGATACAGACAAAATCCACTGATGAGACAATCAATCGCCTCAGAACCCGATGATGACTCCATGCCGTCCCCCAAGCTAGATATTCGTTAAATTCTCCTTGACCTCAAGGCCGGGATTGGCAACCTGGATGCCAAGTTAGACGCTCCCTCATCTAAGGTGGACCTGCTACAGCACAGATTAGCCAAGCATGGTGACCATGTTGACACGGTGGAACAAAGAGTCTCGGACCTGGACGATAACACAACCACACTGACCACCAGAGTGATAACTCTAGAATGGCAAATGAAGGAAGTGGCTGCAAAAAACCAAGACCTGGAGGGGCGCGCCCGCCGCAGCAACATTAGGTTGGTGGGAATACGAGAACAACAGGCTCCATCGAAGATGGAGGACTTTGTGGAGCAATTATGCAGAGATCTCTTCAGAACATCAGCTTTTTCCCAGATATTTGTAGTAGAGAGGGCGCACTGAATCCCAGCCAACCGTCCAGTCCCAGGCGCCCCACCATGTCCCATTATTGTGAAACTTCTCAACTTCAACGATAGCATCCTTAAACTGACAAAAGACAAGGGTGTTCTTCAATATGATGGAGATATTATCCAGATCTTTCCCGACATCTCTCCATCGGTCCAGGCGTCGAGAAGAGCCTTCGCTGGTGTGAAAAGACACCTTCGGGAAGAACACATCCAATAATCAATGTTGTTTCCGGCTAAGATGAGAATCCTTCTTGTCAACAAAACCCAGTTCTTCACCTCTCCGGAGGATGCCAATGCCTTTTTAGACAACATTGGATGCTGACCTTTACAGAACAGGCCAAACCCACGGTAGAGAGAACGAGGTGGAGGTGACCCCCCATGAAGCCACATAGGCGAACCCATTCCACACCCGGATATACAATATAAGAAGACGCACAGACACGCACAGTTTGCAATCTGAAAAACAGCACCACTCTTGGGAACCACTAGCAACCCAAGCGCAGCACTGTTTGGTTACTGGTTAAGTTGTGGGGAGGGCTTTTTTACGGGCGGATTGGGGGTTGCCCGTCAGGGGAGGAGTTGGGGAAGGGAAGAGAAGGGAAAAGGGAGGGGAAAATGGTGGGCCATTTTGGGGTTGCCCGTGAAAGAGAGGGAAGGGAAACACACTTCTGGGAATGCACCGACCATGGATCCACCACCCACCGTCCGACCCCATCACCACGCAGCTGCTTTAATCCACAATGGTGCAGACAATCACAACCAATGAGAAGACAACAAAAAGCAACACAAACTAGGAACTACTGAGTACACAGGGAAAGCTCCATCATAAAGACAGACACTAAAAGTCACGTTCAACCTTGTAACATGGAACATTAGAGGAGGTAATCAGCCAATCAAAACTCGCAAAATATCCCAGTACCTGCGGAGGCACAAGATAGATGTAGCCCTAATTTAGGAGATACACCTGCTGCCCAGCACAGAGAACAGCTGGGCCCGGGACTGGGGCTGTCATAGGTATTTCTCATCATACTCCTCTTACGCCAGAGGTGTGGCCATATTAATTGACAAAAGAGTGAAGTTCCGGCTCATAGTGACTGAAAAAGACTCAGAAGGCAGATCACTCTTGGTTCGAGGAATACTGGAAGGGGAAGAAATTATCATGGTGAACTCCTACGGCCCGAACACTGATAGCTCAAATAACTTTGAATGGCTGATGACGCATCTGGTGAATGCAGGGAAAACCACGACCATCTGGGGAGGAGACTTAAACACGCCATTGGAGCCCCAAAAAGACAAGTCTCAAGCCCAAATGACCCCCCCTTCCAAAGCAAGTCTCCAGATTACCAAAATATGCAAGCCTACAACCTCATAGACATCTGGAGACATGACCACTGGGAGACCCGCAAATACTCCTTCCACTCTTGGGCCCATAACACAAGCTTGCGGCTCGACTACCTGCTTGTGTCAGCCCAAAGCCACTTCCATTGGGGCCATAGCCAAATACTTCCTAGGACCCCCACCGACCATTCCCTAATCATGCTTGAATGTAACGTATCAAACAACAAGTGAGGGAGCCCGCACTGGAGATTTAAAACAGGAGCGCTACAAGACCAAGTCTTCTCAGACGAGGTACGCACGGAGTTAACGTCATTCATTGAAATAAACCAGGGCTCTGTCCCGACGGCTGCCACCCTTTGGGAAACCCTGAAGTGCTACATTAGGGGAATATGCCTAACAAAGGTGAATGGCATACTGAAACTGATTAGGAAAGAACTACAAATTAGCGAATCCAAGCTGAAAAGGCTCCAGAATGACTACACGAAGTCCGAAGACCACCAATTTCATTCAGCTCTTAAAATGGAGCTTGACAATTTCAGAACCACTGCTGAGACGGAAGTGAAATTCCTGACCAGAGGCCACAAAGTGCGTCAATATGGTGAAGGCCAACAACCTGGAGCCCTCCTGTCATGGCTGGTGGCAGCTGAGAGGAAGCTGACCCTGGTTGAGAGAATCCGAGACGAACACGGCAAACTGGTTAACACGGAAGGAGACATCGCCGAGACTTTTCGTGTTTACTACAAAAAGCTTTATAACACCAACTATTCTACCGACCCAATGACCCTAGCTCAATATCTCAATGATATCGAACTTTATTGGGTGAGAGCAGATCTGAGAGATCCACTCAACGCTCCCATCACCCTTGAAGAAATCCATAATGCAATTAAAGAGCTCCCTAACTCCAAAGGCCCAGGCCCCAATGGCCTAATTGGCGAATTCTACAAAACCTATGCTCACATACGGCCCCGCTTCTGCTGCAGATGTACGAAAAAGTGCTGGTCACCGGAACATTACCACCTTCCCTCCGGAAAGCAAATGTCATCCTACTACATAAACCCAGGAAACCCCAAGGAGATTGTGCGTCCTACAGACCAATCTCCCTAATAAACTTGGACACCAAAATACTGGCCAAAATCCTCACTACAAGACTTCTCCCCCTAATGCCTGGACTGGTATTGGCCGATCAAGTGGGCTTCATACCTGGCCATAACACTACATTTGTCATAAGAAGGATGTCCGGTGTCATGGAGGCACACGACCCTGAGAGCCAGGCAACGGCAGTACTACTCAACGCCGAAAAAGCATTTGACTCAATTGAATGGCCCTTTCTTTTCACCGTCCTGGTGCGTATGGGCTTGGGCAGCTTCTTCCTTAAACTGGTCACCCTCCTGTACAAACAACCGGAATCCTACATCATCCTGGGGAACACCAAGTCGGCTACTATAGATCTTCAAAGGGGGACGAGATGGGGATGTCCACTGTCCGTCGTTCTATTTGCACTAGTAATGGAACCTCTCACCTCAGACCTAAGAGCCCGACATCTAGACAGAGGCCTGGCACTTGACCCCCACAAACTGATAATTTCCCTATATGCAGACGACGTGGCCCTCTTCATTTGTAACCCACCAGAGATCTTGAACCCGATCATGAGAGATGTGATCAAATTTGGTAAATTCTCATGCCTGAAAATCAGTCACATGAAATCTGTTATATTTCCCCTAACAACGAATACCAATGAATTTACCGACGACTATGCATTTCATTGGCAACACTCATAGGTGAGATATCTGGGCATTTTTTGTCCAGATCCCGTCAAGACATCATGCAAGACAACTACGAAAACACGGCAGAAACACTAAAGACCAAAATAAATAGATGGAAACTCCTCCTGCTCACGCTCTGGGGGTGAGTCTCCCTGGTCAAGATGATCATTCTTCCAAAACTCCTCTATCTGTTTGCAAATATACCCCTGTTACTGCCGCAACAATTCCTACACCACATTCGTAGTCTGATACTCGACATGCTCTGGCCGGGCAAGGTAGCAAGAGTAGCCAATACTTCACCCTTTTAACCCATGACCAAAGGCGGCCTTGCTCTCCCCAACATAAAGCTTTACTATTGGGCCACCCAAACCCAATTCCTAGGCCATTGGTTTACCACAGACTTCATCAGACCACACGTCCAGGTCGAAAGAGCCCTGGCGACTCCACATCTCCTCAGAGCAATTATCCTAGGCCAACTGCAGGTTCCTCACACCACATTGAACATTGTTCTTACCACCTACACCATCTGGAAGAAAATAGGGCAAAGAAGTGGCATTCAGATTAGGTACTCCCCTCTCTTTCCAGTACGGTTCATCCCTGGCATACCCATAACATCCGAAAAGGTAAACCTACAATGGACAGACAAAATGTAAATCAAATCACTGGGCAACCTCTACGTCGATGATACATTTCGATCGCCACAACAAGAGACAGAGGGTGTAACAACGCCCTAGATATGTTTATATACTTCAGACTGCAACATGCACTTCAAACTAACTTCACTTCCTTTCCTCAACAACCTCCTACATGGGAACTCCTACAATGGGTGATACAACCATAAGTCGAGGTGAGATTAGTCTCCGGAATTTATAAAATGCTCCTGGCAGACAAGACCCCCCCCCAATCACAAAAGCCAAGTCAAGATGGGAGGAAAAATAAACGCTGAAGACTACTTTCACAGATGACGACTGGACCTACATCCAGCAGCAAACCCACAAGGTATCACTGAACACAAGCTACAAACAAATACACTTTAATTACCTTCACCAGGTCTAGCACACACCAGCAAGGCTTCACTCACAACGGGAATCAATCTCAGCAACATGTGATCACTGTGGGGCCCGGATGCAGACTTTATGCATCTTGCCTGCTAATGCCCACATATCCAGTGATTCTGGAAGCAGGTGCTCGACACAATATCAGCAATCATAGGTACAAAATTAGACCCAGAGCCCACTCTGATGTTCCTTGGCTTAACCAAGTACCTACCCGCCTTCGGGCGTAAACTAGCTAGCCTACTACTGATTCTGGCAAGGAGAAGGATTGCACTCACCTGGCGGCGCGGACCCGCTCCAAACTTACAAAGTTGGCTCAAAGATGTGACTTATAGTCAAGATGTGGAAACATCCTTCATACAGACCCTACCCCTACTCGCCCGTCCCCCTGTCATTTGGGGCCCATATATTTCATATTTGATCACTGCTGCGAGCACATTACCTTCAAGGACCTCTTCTCCAAGCACGAACCATCAGCAGCACGTGGATCAAACAGGCACCAGCTAGAATACCTAAAACATGAGACCGGCTTGGGAGTGAACATCACTTGAACTCTGCGGCAGAGGTGGGGGAGGGGAGGCGGACGGGGTTCATGTTTCAAACGGTGCAAGTTTGGATGGTTACTATGTTTGTAAAAATAAAGTTAAAAAAAAAAGGATGAGGGATACTCACAAAATTCCTTTCTATATTCCTTTCTATAACACATTGGACTATGTACTTGGGCCCAAATTCAAATTGGCCAAGTACAGAATGCTGCCACAGAAGCATAAGAATCACCCAAGGCAATGCAAGGGTATTTATTGAAATATCAAAGGGCCTATGACCGTCTCTCTGTTTCTCTCTATCTCTCTCTCTCTCTCTCTCTCTCTCTCTCTCTCTCACACACCTCAATATACCTCAATATACCTCTTCTCTAATGTAGACATCCTAAACCCTAAGGAAGTAGGTAGCGATTGTTTAACCCTCAGTAAGCTAATCCAATAAATAAACTAAGATGTGAGTCTAAAGATCCTTGGCCTTATCTCAAACCTCTCCCTCAGGCACGTTCTAGATTTCCCTACTCTAGCCAGTTGTTAGTAATCTAAAAGGCAATGGGATTTGAGCTTGCAGACACCCTGATTCTTATCTTCTCATGCTCACACTATCCTTTCCCTCCCTTCTTCTCTCTCCTAAACATCTCCTCTAAGTCCAGCCACATCTGCTCTGTTGCTCCTCTGTTCCTCTGAAGTTTTTATACCTTTCAGGCCTCCACTCCACCCTTTGATGATACTCGTCCCACTACCTTGCTGCTACTCCCGCGTTCACACTACTGCACCCCCGCTCACAATGATTCCTTCCTACAATCCACTACAACCCTCTCTTCCACACTACCTCCTCCTACATTCCACAATGATTCACTCTTCCACAGTACTACTTGTCCCTCCTCATGACGACACCCCTCCAACACACTGCTCTCCTCCCTGCACACTACTACTCACTCCTGCACGCCATGTCAACTCCCTCCTCCACACTATTAGTAGAACTCCACCCACCTCCAAGTCAGACACAAATGCTAGTCTCCTTCTCCTAGACATATTTGAAAGTGTTCATGCACAATCACAATGCAGTACCGATTTCACTTACAAGCCAATACCTTGTTTTATCCAGAAACCAGCTCCACACTCTGCTGTTTTTTCCTCCATCCTGCTAGTCTCTTGATCCTCCACCTTTTTCTCCTCTGCCCTCACTTGAAAACCCCACACATTTTGCTTCCTGTGGTCTCCTTTTATTCCCCTCGCTCTTTCTGTATTGGTTCTTAGTTCCTAACTAATCTGGCCCTGTCTTAGCCACTCGAGATATGTTGCAGGAAGCAAAGTTTACCAGTAGCAGTCTAAGTCCCACCCACTTCCTCTTCATGGGCTTAACACAGAATATTAATGGGGCCCATGAAATTGAATACCCTTGCTTGTGGTAGCAGGGCCTGGTTACTGATGTCCCTAAGTAAGTTGTGTGGTTATGTCAGGGTTTGGTTTTCTCAATTTACTCCCTGGTGGTCTTGGGAACTCTGTAGCAGCTGTGCTTGCTCACCGCTGTCACCCAGCATCACTGCCTGCTGCATTTGGATGGTGTTGCTGAATTCTTCTCTCTGCTCATCTTTTACTGCAGTCGGAGGATTGCAGAAAACTAGGGAGATGCTTGCTGGTGGTCGGGTCCTGGTAATTCTGTGACTGGCATCCAGTGCTGCAACACAACCATCATTCTGATGCTTCTTGTTGTTTTCCCTGTTCTGATGGTTTGTCACTAGAAAAAACAGTAATCCAGCATCAAGCATCTTGCAGGAGATATGGCATGAGACAAAGGTGAACTGCCCAGTACCAAAAATGCAATTGGGGGGGGTTGTTGTGGCCTGTCAATGTCCACCTCAGGGATAGGACAGGTTCTGCATTTCTCCTTGTGAGGCCTCCTACCCCAGAAGCGAGGGGTTTCCGACCCTCTTGATGTGGCCAGAGTACTGGCCTTGTCACAGACCTCCACCCGTACACCCAACTTCTCTTCTCCCTGATCACTAGCTGATTCCGCTAGTGGATCCATGGTGGATGGCGGAATTACCGCCCCATTACAAGGTTGGTGGGGCGGTAATTCCCCATTCACCATGGCCCCTTCCCCATTCCCATTTTTGGCCCATAGTGCACAATGGGAATGGGGAAGGCGCTAATTACGGCACCGTAAATTACGGTGCCGTAATTAGCACCAAGGTCCCTTAGCGGGTGGGACTTTAACGCCTGCAAAAAGCAGGCGTTAAAGTGTGAATCGGGCGTTAAAGGTTTAACAGCGCTGCAGCCTTTTACGGGGCCGTTAACCCCTTAACGCCAGGGTTGTAATGAGGCCCAAAGTCTAAATTACCTGATTTGGTGCAAGCAGAGTGTTTCACTTTGAATGAAAATACCTGCAAGGCCAGTAACCACAACAGGATGTGATTCATGGAGCGTGGTCAGTCACTAGTTTAAAGTGCCAGTCGGTCAGGTAATACCACAATCTATCTCCAAAATATAAATGTCACACTTGATGTGTAAGGATTCAAATTCAACTATTAAGTAATTCTTCTCTCTGGGGTATAGTTTATGTCCGATGTACATGATCAGGTTCTCTTTCCCATGCTCATTTGTCAGTTAAGGGTCCTGTTTTTCCCAAGATGTTTGGTATAAATCTTGTATAAGTCGGTGATAGTAGCCGACTAAGTTCAGTCTTTGGGAGAGGTCCTGTACACTGGTGTAACAGGGCCCCCGCAGACCCTGCGATGCATGGCGCCCCACTAGCTCATATCCTGGGAGGGGGTCCCGCTTGGAAACAAAATAAAAAATTTAAAATAAAAAAATTTTTTTCAAAATCTTTTTTTGATTTCTTTTTTAAATCACTTTGCCTTCATAAAGAAATTATTTCTGTAACAGAAATAATGTCTTTATGAAGACAGAGTGACTACAAAAAGAAACTTTCATTTTGAAGTCCGAGGGCTCACCCTACCCCATGACATGGAAGACCCCAGGCTGGAGGCATCCATGTCATGGGGTGGGGGAGCCCTATGACTTCAAAAAGAAATAGTTTCTTTTTGAAGTCACTCTTCCTTCATAAAGATATGATTTCCGTTATGGTTCGGTCTTTAACAGAAATAATTTCTTTATGAAGTCAGTGTGATTTAAAAAAGAAACAATCAGCATCATTACAAGTT